>NC_134211.1:61081602-61706602 GCF_965140235.1 Caretta caretta | reverse complement strand
GTAGGTGACCTTTATAGCTTCAGTACTGCACTTTGGTGGACTCCCAGACACACTTTCAGAACTTAGTCCATGGAAGTTAGCATGAGACCCCCTCCATCTGTGTGAGGCTGGGAACCAACTTAGTTTCATTGGTGTGTGTCTTTGTTACAGCATGGCTGAGGCTAACTTGGTTTAAAGCTATTTGGACAGCTACTATGGAGGGGGCTAAATTACATTCTTAATCATTTTAGAAACCGTGCCCTAGCCAAGGCCACCTAGGTGAAGGAGTCCATTCAAACCTTGGCCACTATGGTGAGACTACCAATGTGGGAGTCTGGTAGGACCAATATTGCTGGTTTTGTGCACTGGACACCTTGCCCAAAACGAGTTGGACAGAGATCCTTCAGGCTTGTTTCACACCAACCAAAGAACAGTCTTGAGAAGGTAGCACCCTTTGGTCGCTACCTAGCTGGGCTGGATTTAAGCTGGTAACTCAGAGGTAGAAAGGCTGTTTGACAACTAATCTCCTGACTTACCCACTTATTGCTCACAAATTTATCTGTAAACCTTTGGGTGGCCCACCTGCCTTTCTGTCCCGGCTCCCCACCCTGCCCCCACTGCTCATAGCCTGTGTTTCTGCTGTCCTTTCCCCATTGCAGGTGCCAGGGTGATCATTGCCTGCAGAGACATGGCAAAGGGGGAAGCAGCAGCCTGTGAGATCCGAGCAGAGACAGGGAACCAACAAGTAATTGTGAAGAAGCTGGATCTGGCAGATACCAAGTCTATCCGAGAGTTTGCTGAGAACTTCCTAGCAGGTATGGCCCCTAGATACTGTCACGCTTACCGTTAGGGGACGGTATTTGGTTAACACCAGCTCTGATCAAAAGGGCAGCTCTCTGCTCTTTAGTTCTGAAGAGCAAACGTGGTGTAGCAGACAGATCGACTTGGGAGTTGCAACAACTGGGTTCTATTCCAAGTTTTGTTATTGACTTGCTGTGGAACTTTGGGCAAGTCATGGCTTAACCAACTTGGTAAAATACTTTGAGAGCTGAATATGAAGGTCCTATATAAGTCCTCAGTATTATTATTAAAGTGACTGTGAAAATGCCCCTTTCTTATAGACTCATAGACTTTAAGGTCAGAAGGGACCATCATGATCATCTGGTCTGACCTTCTGCACATTGCAGGCCACAGAACCTCACCCACCCACTCCTGTAATAGACCCCAACCTCTGGCTGAGTTACTGAAGTCCTCAAATCATGACTTAAAGTCTTCAAGTTACAGAGAATCCACCATTTCCACTAGTTTAAACCTGCAAGTGACCTGTGCTCCATGCTGCAAAGGAAGGTGAGAAACCACCAGGGTCTCTGCCAATCTGACCGAGGGAAAAATTCCTTCCCAACCCCAAATATGGTGATCAGTTAGACCCTGGGCATGTGGGCAAGACCCACCAACCAGAAACCCAGGAAAGAATTCTCTGTAGTAATTCAGAGACCTTCCCATCTAGTGCCATGTTACCAGCCATTGGAGATATTTGCTGTTAGCAGTCACAGATTAGCTAAATGCCATTGTAGACAGTCTCTTCATATCATCCCCTCCATAAATTTACCAAGCTTAGCCTTGAAGCCGGTTAGGTTTTTGCCCCCACTACTCCCCTTAGAAGGCTGTTCCAGAACTTCATGCCTCTGGTGGTTAGAAACCTTTTTCTAATTTCAAGCCTAAACATGTTGATGGCCAGTTTGTATCCATTTGTTCTTGTGTCCACATTGGCACTTAACTAACTCCTCTCCCTCTCTGGTATTTATCCCTCTGATATATTTATTCTTACTTACTTACTATATGAGTCCCAATTACTTTAACTGGAGTTGTTCCCTGTGATGGCATAGATTTATGCTGCCCCGAAGCAAGGCTGCAAAGTGGTAATAGTCTGTCCTGCACATATGGGCTGGACCAGTTGTACCCCACAACACTGCCAGCAATATTAAACCAGGAGGGAGGGCACACTGTTGCGAGTGGACTTTGTCAGACACTCCCCTGCTTGAAAAGATGCTGTTTGGTTTGTTTGCATGATGGGGAATCACCAGAGGCTGCAGTACTAGACTGGAGAGGTATCTTTTTTTATATTTTGGAGGGGAGGGACAACCGCAGCTCAGTCAGCTCAAGTTCTCTGGCTGATCTATGCCATACTGGTGCTGGGCGGTTGTCAGGGGATCCCTGTTTAATGTGTCATCCCATCTGTTCCTTGCAGAGGAGAAGGAGCTACATATCCTCATTAACAATGCAGGTGTGATGCTGTGCCCTTACTCAAAGACGGCTGATGGCTTTGAGATACATCTGGGAGTCAATCACCTTGGTAAGCGTCTGAGAGTTGGAGGTGGCAGGCAGAGCTGGCTGTGCCTTTTTAATAAATATTGGTGGCAAAAAATCCCAGGCTGAGACTTTGCATCCAGGACTCCTCCTCTCCTGCCCCAAAGAATGCAGGGAAATAACTGAAGTTCAGAGTACTTTAAGCCTCAGTAGAGACCTAAGCTGTTTTGGAAGGGTCCTAAATTCCTTGGGGAGGAACAGTGCAGGGGAAGCTTGCCCTTTCACTGCCCAGAGAGTGCCTATTCTGAGAGTACAGAGCTGGCAAATGGGACTACCATCTCCTGCAACCTTTCACCAGTTCCAGCTGTTCGAGCACCCGCAAGTAGAGGCCACTTGAAAAATGTTGGGCCCTGACCTGCCTGTGTCTCACATCTCCCATCTGTGAAATGGGGCTAATTGTGAGCTGTCTCAGTACTTGGCCTGAAGTGCTTTGAGATCCTAAGATGGAAGGCACAACAGAAAGGCAAAGTAAAACAAATCCCATCTCTCCCTAGGTCACTTCCTCTTGACCTTCCTGCTGCTGGAGTGCCTGAAGCAGTCGGCCCCGGCCCGCATAGTGAATGTGTCCTCACTGGCTCATCATGGAGGCAGGATCCGCTTCCATGACCTCCAGGGTGAGAAGTGCTACAACTGGGGCCTTGCGTATTGTCACAGTAAATTGGCCAATGTACTCTTCACCCGGGAGCTGGCTAGACGCCTTCAAGGTGAGTCTGAGAGGGGAGTTGATTGTATACCAGATGTGGCTTACTCAGATCCTTTGGGTTCTGGAGGGTGGCATTCAAAATGGCGCTAGAAAGTAGCTGTACTTAGATCCTGTGGAGAAATGAAGATATTCAAGGTGGGGTAAGGAAGAGACTTTATGTGGGTCCCTGGCAGGTGTTCAGGGTGGGTGGGAGCAGATGCAGTCAATCCAGAGGGACCAGCGGTTGGCCTAAGGCAGTGGCTGTGCCCCTACCCTCAGGGCTAGGGCAAGGGAGTGAGCTAGCCATACTCAGAGGAATAGGTTTCATCGTTTTCAACACTTGTCCAAAAGCAAATCTGCAAACAAAGGAGCTGTATCCCCATGGACAAAGCAGCAATTGTGAACCATGGACTGCTACTGAAAAGGCTTTGAATGCTTCTGTGCTCAGCATAGGAATCAAAGGTTATGGTGGAACAGCTGAGGTTTGCTCATCTCTCATGAGATTCAAAGTCTGAAAAATAGAGATAAGGTCTCTTATCTAGAGTCCTAGTACTGGAGTAAATCAGGAGGGGTCTGTGCTTTACAAAGCAGTGGGCAAGCCTTTAATGTTTTTGCCAGGCTGCTTTGTAAAAGGCCTAACGACTAAAATGGTGCAGCGTTCATAATTGTGGTGAGATGTTGTCCACCTTTCCAGCAAGCAAGTGTAAGGGAGTTCAGTTTGCCCCACTATATCTGCATCTGGACCTTTGTTTCTTTAACATTTAGATAATGGGGTAAAACAGGAAGGCTGTTAATGCCTTCCTTCTAAGGAGGCTCTAGAGCATGTAGGCAGGGTCTGATTTGATACATGCTCCTTGTTGTCCCTCTTGCTGTAGGCACTGGAGTCACTGCAAACTCGCTGCACCCCGGCTCTGTTCATTCCAGTTTGGGCCGGCACTCGATTCTAATGACCCTGCTGTGGAAGACATTTTCTTTCTTCTTGAAGACTCCACGCGAAGGAGCCCAGACCAGCGTATACTGTGCAGTGGCTGAGGAGCTGGAGTCTGTGACTGGACAGTATTTCAGGTGAGCAGAGGTACTTGATCTGCTGTCGTGGGGCAGAAGGATGCAACCTAGATGTCTCTGGGGTGTGGGGATAAGCGGTGTGGGCGAGGTAAGGCTATAATCTTTGTCTGAAAGGGGACTGTACTGAGGCTTACAGATCTGAAGGGAGAAGTGCTAGAAATATATGTTTAGAATTTGTACCCGTTACAAGAATCTGAACACTTCGGATTGGAAAAGCGTTGATCATGACACCAAGATAAAAGTCGTATTTCTAAGGAATTCTTTACCTATATAATGATGTACATTATACCCAGTCCTGTAGTCTTTGAATGGGCTCGTGCTTTAAGCACAAGATGAACATAACAGCCATACTGGGTCAGACCAAAAGTCTATCTAGCCGAATATCCTGTCTTCTGATGGTGGCCAATGCCAGGTGCCGCAGACGGGCTGTCCACAGAATCTGGGTTCCATTCCTACTCTGCCATAGACTTGTATTGAGAGCTTGGGAAGTCACTTAACTTCTCTGACCCAAATCAGCCCTGCTGTATCATCACTGAATTCAATTGAGTCACACCAAGGATGAATTTGGTCCTCTTTGCAGTTTTCCCCCATCTGCAAAAGGATGATAATACCTGCATCTCAGTGGGGTTAGGACACTTGGTTCAGTAACGTTTGTAAAGTGCTTGGAGGGCCTCTGATTATAAGGCAGTAGCAAATGTGCTCGGTGCTGTGCAGGCAGAGCTCAAGATTTTCAAAACTGTGTCTCAAGTTAAATACCTCCATATGTGGGCTGATTCTCCAAAGCATGGCACATCTTGAAGCTGCACACATTGCAGGAAGCTTCAGGAAAGGAGATACCTGCACGTCTGTGCATGCAAGGCAGTTCATTCTGCAAAATGGCTTCTGCGGCTCTTCTCGTTCATTCAGTCCAGCTCCATTTTGCTACTGATCTCAGCTGAGCTATCATGTGACCACTGTTCCCTCTAAGCAGTGCGCGTGTGTGCGCACACACAGCGAAACACCACGCGCACAACAATTTGCACAGAAGAAATTTTTTGCGCACACGGCCTGTCAAAAATTAGAGGGAACATTGCATATGGTCTGCATAACCATCTTCTTACCTCTTCCAAAAACACGGCTCAGGATGGCTTAACCAAATGATCATCACATGTTACTCTTAGGCAGCACTGAATGAAACTGTCCTTCTGCCTTGATCATTTCACTGTGACCACCTCACATTTGGGAATTCGATATGGAAATTGCCCTTTGATTTTTACATGAGATAAAACTCCCTCCTTCATATCTTTGAAACTAGAAACTCAATCTTCTCCCTTGTGATTGAACCATAGGATTATTCCAGGACACGCCTTTGTGTCTGATCTTCAAGTACAGAGTTTTTGTACCATCTTAATCTGCCTTGGCTATAGAAATAGGTCCCCTAATCCTCTCTCGAGCGCCTCTATCTCCCAGTAGATAAAAGCAGCCTTTGTGAATCTCAGCTGTCCCGTGTACTGGAGCATGAGAACTCTAAGTGGATTTCAGGTTTGTAAAAGAAGCAAGCATGAACTCCGTGGAGAAATGATTAGTAAATAGCAGCTTGAGCATGTGTGCACCCAGATTTATATTGGACTGTCTCTGAAATAGAACTGTGTCCAAATCCTGTCACTTAATTGAATGTAAATCGTGACAATCACTGATACTTCTTTAAAATGGTCTTTATATAAATAGGAAGTGATGAAGAATAAAGCAGCTGTGGCAGAAGCTGATGTCCTATAGCAAAACAGGTGGAGAAGAGATATAGCTGGAGACTGCCACAGCTCCTCTTAGGCACATTTTGTTCATCTCCTGTTCGTTTTGATTAGTGGGTACAGCTCTGTGCCACAAACGAGCTGTGGAAATCAAATGCTGGTCTGTGTCTCTGACAGCAGTTCTGATCTTCCTGCCCTGATCCATAGCCCTAGGCTGCCTTTCCTGTTTTCATTGCTAAAATGGCAAGCTTCAAATAGTACATAGCTATCTACTCCTTGTCAGTGGAACTCTTAGGTATTTTTTTTTTTTTAATGCTGCTTTGTAATGTTCTTGTCTTTTAGTCTGATTAAGTGAATTTTTGTCTCAGATACTTAGGGCAATAATAAACTGCACTTTTCCTTTAATCAAGCATACATCGGGGGCAGGTAATGGCAATGGCTGCTGCTGTTGCCTGATTTTCCCCTTGGCTGCCCATCAGCGTTACCTACATTCCAAGGCACTCATCTTGCTCAGTAATCACACTTGGAAATCCTGAACAGGTGGTGAATTGTCCTTCCCTTACTACAACTTCAGTTTATTACTTACCATACCCAGTAGTATAGCTGAGAGCATACAGTCCCTGCACCAAAGAATTCACAATCTGATATCCAACATGATGTAATAAAATGGAAGGGGAGCAGGGGGTGGAGGAGCAGGGGGAATAGCACTAAGATGACTGTGGCTATTCACCAAAGGCATGTCCACACCCTGAGGGAGAAGACAAGGGTGAGGTTTTTAAAATAAAGGAATGTCTGACTGTGGGTGTCAGTGGAAAAGCCACTCTTGAGTGGAGTTCGGAGTGTATAAAATATGGAACTACCTTGTTTAGTGAACTCAGTTTGTATGTACCATCTCTTTATAAACAGAATGATTGGGTAGTAAGTTAACTCCTGCCATTAAGTGGGAACCCAGCACGGTACAAGTAACCTCCACCTTTACGTTACAGCCCTCCTACACCTTCCGCTGTCAGCTTGGAAAACTGCCTTCAAGCCACTGGCTCCTCAGACAACCATGCTGAAGAATTGTGTTTAATTATTTGTTGATTGCAGTTGCCATCTGTGGGGGGAGAGCTTTTCTCCAAGCTCTGCTACAGCTTGTTCCACAGCTGTACCTCTCTATGAGGGAGCAGTATCATTTCCCCTTTATGATCACCTGCCTGCGAGGTAGCCACACTGATTATTTATGTGGCCCACACAGGTACAAGGTGCTTTATAAACATACAGAATGGAAGGTCAGGCTCTCAAATGCTTTCCCGATAGCATGTTGTTTTTATAGTCATGTTCCAAAAGGCTTCAGTGAACTATGGCATTTAGGCCATTGCTGTAACCTTTGTGTAAAGCAGATACGAGTAGGTAGAGCTTGGAACTACAAGGGTTGCAGTGGTGGTCCCTCATGTACCAGCTCTCCTTTCCCCCAGTGCTACCTACGCTGAAGCCTGCATCTTTAGCAGTATGGTGGCCTGGCTGCCAGCTGCTTCCTCTCCTGCCTCCACACCGTCCCTCTGCCCTCCCCCACGAGCAATGCTACTAGTTCTCCTCTCCCCCTCTTTTTTTTTTTTTAAATCCAGCTTGAAGGAGTTAAGCTGATAGGCAGCAGCAGCAGCTAGTGTGTCCATGCATTTCAGCGGGACTTGTGCTAATACAGCCAGGGCACCTGATGAAAGTCTCTTCTTTCCTTCTGCAGTGACTGCCGGCCAGCCTATGTTTCCCCTCAGGGCCGGAACGATGAGCTGGCAAAGAAGTTTTGGAATGTCAGTTGCGAGCTGCTGGGCGTCCAGTGGGACTGAACTGTCAACCCCGATCTCTAGCTGGATGGGCCTGGATTTGATGATCTTAAGGAGCATTTTGCTTGGGTAGAGGAACACAAGCAACCGTGCACCCTGCCTGGCACTTGCAGCGGCTCTACCAGTGATTTTATAGACACTATTGCCCTTAAACTTCTGAGATATCTTATGTTTTAAAAGAAAAGGTGAGATTATTGCCCCACTCATCCCTCTTTCCTAACTGGAGGCTCAGGCCAAAGTGCAGTGACTCAGGGCTTATCCTTTCCCCGCCCCAGCTTCCATTCCACAACACATTCTTCCCCTGGTTCCCTAATAGAAGTGGAGGCTTTAGGTCAGTTAGGTTTCTGTACAAGTCAATTTAGAAATTTTGCTTTATGCTTATGGAAGAGTCTTTATGCAGCAGTAGTAACCAGACTGGTTGAGAGTTTCCTTCAATATATGCTCCACTGAGTCACTTGTCTCTGCTCCACTGCTTGGAAGGGGATCCTAAAGCTGCAGCAACCCCCAGCTTAAAGGAGCAAGTCTTAAGTGATCCAAGTGCTGAGGCCCCTCAGGATTGTTAATCAAGTGTATTTCAGTAGCCCTTGTTGACGCAACCAGGCTTGAGAACCACTTTGTGCTAGGCACAGCATAAACTGCCACATGTACCTTGTAGGTGGTTTTGGAATGCCAAACGGGAGTGGGGGAAGGGGGAGAAGAGCTGCCAGTAGAGAGAGTGAGCAGAGAATTGTGAGTGGTGTATAGGGTAGTGAGTAACAGAGTAATTCAAGCTGTGTCTGATCCATCCCTGCCACGTTTGCTGTCCTGATGGAGGATATTGGAATTGCAGCCATAGACAAAGGCAGGGATCATCCCTAGCGAGACAGCAATGGCCACATTAGCAATGGGGCAGGAAGGTGAGAGTAGAACCTAGTTTACATTGGCATTAAGTTTGCCTGCCCAGTAGTTCTAGGGAGAGGCTAGCCAAGGGTGGCATGTGGCACTTACAACACATTGGACACACCTGTTGCAAAGGGCAAGTAAAGTTGGTCATTGTTGCAGTCAAGCAGGCTCCAAATTCTTCCTACCCTGTGTGGTAACTGAGCTGCTTGCCTATAAGAGGTCATATTTTACACCTCATTTGACTTTTTCTGGAAGCATCCCATGGCTAAAATGTCACTGCAGTCAGGATATCACAGCTTGCAGGGCTGCCATTCAGTCCTGTACTCTGTGTAGTCACAAATGAATGGCATTTTCTAGAAGCAGATGCCTAGTTCCTGAGTTAGGTTAGCACTACCAGCTCTCTCTACAGCAATGCTTGACCCTGCAAGTCACCACTGAGTTACCTCCAACCATGACATTACTAAATAAAATCATTCCTGTTTTACACTGTTACTCTACATCTTCCTTCTCATGTACTTAAGTTGTTCTTAAGTGGGTGGCAGTGGCATGCACTAGTTTCATGCATACAGCGTAGGAGTAAAATTAAATACAATATAGGCTGCATATTAGGAAATATTTCCTCATGGTGAAATTTTTTAGGTTGTGGAACAAGTCTTCCAACTAATTTAGATACTTAAAGCTAAACTAGGTTAGGAAGATTAGAGCATACAAAACAATTCTGCACTGGTTCCCTGGCTTAGAACTCCGCTACTGGGGAACAATCCTACACTGCCTTCTTCTTAGGTCGGGGTGGGCAAACTATGGCCCGGGGGCCGCATCCAGCCCTCCAGACATTTTAATTCGGTCCTCAATCTCCTGCTGGGGAGCGGGGTTCAGGACTTGCCCTGCTCTGGTGCTCCAGGCAGGGAGCAGGGTCAGGGGCTTGCTCCGCTCCGTGTGGCTCCTGGAAGCAGCAGCATGTCCCCAGTCTGGCTCCTATGCATAGGGGCAGCCAGGGGGCTCCACACACTGCCCCTGCCCCAAGCGCTGCCCCCGCAGCTCCCATTGGCCAGGAACCGCAGCCAATAGGAGCTACAAGGGCAGTGCCTGCAGCCAGGGCAGTGCACAGAGCTGCCTGGCTGTGCCTTCGCACAGGAGCCTGAGGGAGGACTTGCCACTGCTTCTGGGAGCTACTTGAGGTAAGCACTACCTGGAGCCTGGACCCCTGATCCCCCTCCCGTGTCCTGGACCCCTGCCCCAGCCCTGATTCCCCCTCCCCCTCTGAACCCCCCGGTCCCAGTCCAGAGCACCCTCCTGCACCCCCAACACCACCCCAGAGCCCTCACCCCCTCCCATATCCCAACCCCCAATTTCATGAGCAGTCATGGCCTGCCATACAATTTCCATACCCAGATATGGCCCTCGGGCCAAAAAGTTTGCCCACCCCTGTCCTAGCTGTTTTCCATAACAGATGGTGACCCAGACCAGTTCCAAACAGAAAAGCTGAAGAGGGAGAGGCCACCCAACTATGCTAGAGGTAAAGAACAGAGCAATACACAAAAGAGGGACTGGGGCAAGTGACCTTTGCTGATAATACTTTATTTTCCTTTGTTCATTGTAAACAAATTATAACTGTTAACGGACAAATGGCTCTTTCAACTACTACTAGTGTTCAATCCATTTTTATGCTTTGGGTTTTTAAGCCCAACATTAACTGCACTACTCGTGACAAGTCTTTTAGGATCAGGGCCAAAATTCCAGTTCTAGTTCTGCTGGTAAGAAAAAGATCCTTAGAATTCTAAGTTAAGCACTATCAAAATTGCAACAAACATTAGATAAAGTGCGTAAAATAAAGTGCAAAGAAGTCAAGCAGAAAGACAGGCACAAGAATGGCTGGACTACCTGGCAGGCACCATTCTTTCCTTCTATAATGTTCAAGTTCCTCTCACAGATGCATACAGAATGGTATTTACTGCATCAGTGGACACAGTACAGACCTCTCTACCCATATTTATTTATAGATTTGGTATCAACCCAGGTCATAAAAAGTATCACACCCAACAAGACAAGCCTAACCCCTGGAGCACACTGCAAGGCCAGTTCTGTCTGGCTGAGACAATAAAAGCAGCTTTTATGACCCTTACTAATGGGATCTCTGAGATCTGGGGTTAGGAGATTCTGGAAGCTAAGTGTGGTCATCCCGGATTCTAAGATCGGAGCTATTTCTAACCCCAGATCCAATGAGCTAATTATCTCCAGCAGGGAGAGAAGTTTGAGTCAGTGGGACAGTGGTCATGAAACACTCAAAATGAGGTCAACCACGTCCTTTTCATCTCATTGGAGGTCTGTGGTCTATCACAAGGACTCTATTTGCCTGCTTAGCTTACCTTGTACAATGGAATTAGTTATATTACACTTCCAGAAACTAAACATCTTTATAGATTTCATTTGGCTGTAAGCGAGCCAGCTGACTGTAATACACTGGGAGCTACTGAAAGGGAAATTGAGTTGCCCATCTCTAAATGTTAGCAGTCTACATCCATTGCACTACAAGCATGTTGTGGGCTGCCAAAGTTAAGGAACTTCTTTTTAAACCATCACTCATTTCTGCTTCTTCCATTCTCTGCTGCCTGTTTCTCCATCCTACTTTTCCCTCTTCTCTGATTATCAGCTGCAGAGAAGCAGTAGCCAAATCCAAATGCCCCTGAACAGAATCACTTTCCACCAGAGAAACATGCTGTTAAATGAAGTAGACCAGGGGAGCGTGGCTTTTGGTCTGTTTCTAGTCAGCAGCAGACAACTGGGGAAAGAGATTCTGTGCAGCAGCAACTAATACAGGGACATCACTTGAGCTATAGGATGCCTGTTGCCTGCCAGTCCCCAGTGTATTCCAGACAGTCTGAGCCATTTTTTCACCCCAGGAACAAATGGGTGGTGGTGGTTCTATTTTAAAGTATATAACAATTCAGTCCAAAATGTTTCACTTTGTCAGAAGGGGAAAGATTGCTTTGGTAAGGACACTCATTGCATGGTTCAGCAGTCTATAACTTTGCTGTGTGATTAAATTTCACCATTTTAACCCTTTTATAAAAGCAAGGTGCTTTCCCTATAGTGCAAGGGGTGTATAGCTCAGCTTGTTTACACTATGGAAAAGGACATAAGAGTCCTTGCGACTATCCAATGACAGTTGTATCACAGCAGTTTAATCCACTTAGTGGATTAAACTAGGGAAGCAAGAGGTAAAACAATTCTCACAGACATTCTTATCCTATTTCAAGCTTTTCCCCCTTGTACTGCATCCCGTTCCAATTACATCCATCCATCCAAGGGCCCAAGCAGCAGGCAAACACTTGTCAGTGATTTCAGCATAGAGACACCTGCCATATACAACCAGCCATTGCCTTTCAAACCAACTAAAGGATTTGCACATACTGTGCTAGTGTAAAAAACTTAGTGATAATTAGTATAGATCTTTAAAAAGTCACCTCAAAAGTTCAGTCCCAAGTCTATGTAAATGGAAACAAAACTCTTCAACCATTGCAATGATAGATCCATTATAAAATGGCTCTGGCTAATAGAAATCAAAGAGATTTATGTTTCAACGTACAGTGAGCTGGGATGGGATGGGATTTGGTCATCAACTATACACAGGTTTACTGGGTTAAAACAAACCCATGGCAAAAAAGAGTGCAACGCCTCTTGGAAAGAGGAGAAAAGTGCGTTTCTCCATAATCCTTAGTCTTGCTTGTTCAGGTTTAAAACACACAGAAAACACCCTGAGATATAGATTGTTGGTCATCAGAACACAGGATTGGCACTTGTATTCCTTCCCTTTAGCTACAGGCACTCTAGCAGCTCCTGCTTGCCACTTCACTCTCACTGAGAGATCACCGAGCTGCTCTTCTCTGTGCCATATGAAGTCTTCCCTTTATGGATGCTGGTGCCTGGTAGTTATTTCCTAGTGGTCTGGGTGAACCTGCTTTTTTGTTTGGACTGGTGCACTGAAAGCCACTGGGCACAGATGGCTTGCACAACATCTTCCCCGCTGTTCTCGGCCAACTGCCGCACATGCTGCACCAGCTGCACGGCTCTGGTATTCTCTTGTCTCACGGAGACCAGGTAGGCAGAACGCAGCTTGTTGCACATCAGGTAGGCTTGGATCTGAAGCAATAAAGAAAAGTGGTTGTTCACCACAGCCTCCCAGACTGAGTTCTAACACACAGGTAGAGGTGAGGGCTCATTGGGAAATCTAGTTCAGTAGGCTGTACTATTTAGAGAGGGTGTGCATTGTGATGCAGAGGATAGGATGTAGCACAGGCCAGGTTCTGCTATAAGAAGTGTACTACAAAGGGCCAGTGCATTAGACTTTTTAAAATGTAAGCCTCTGTCACTGGCTTTTAGAACTTCTTTGGATGCTGATCATCATGGAACCAAAAATCAGGATTCTTGCATGTGTAGTTCATGCTTGAAAACCTCCATATCTGAACAGCAAAGATTCACAGAGGCATTCTGCCCATGGCCTAGTTCTTTCAAAAGCTCACATTAGGGTCACTGTAGCATTGAACTTAATGCAGTGACAGAAATCAAATCAAATTTCTCAGAACAGCATGTCTGGTGGTCAGAGCAGGAGAGTGGGAATCAGGACTCTTTGAGTCAAGTCCCAGCTTTGCCACTGGTTTGAATGTGACCCTGGAAAGTCATGTGACCTCTGGGCCTCCGTTTTTCCATCTGTAAAATGGGAATAGAATCTATTTATCCATTTGTGAATGTAAAATGATTTGAGAGCCTTATACTGAAGACAGTAGAGAAGTGCAGTGTATATAATTAACAGAAGCCATGTATTTCAGTCTTAGCATAGTCTACAAAGAAGAGAAATTACCAAATTGATCAGGTAAAGGACGGTGTGCGCCTACCACAATGGCAATAATATAACACTGGAATAATAATGAGCTCAATGCTGGTCTCCCTAGATGCAGAGAGATCCCCATCAGCTGCTTGCTGCCATGGGAAATTAAGTGCACCTATGAGAAAATAGGTAGGAAGAACCAAAAAGAACCAACTGAATCTTTGCATTGCTTTTAAGTCCCACACAGTAGCTCTCAGAGACCTAAGGGTCTCTAACTTTTGGGTACACTTCACTCCCAGTGATGGGGAGAAGAGATGAGATCAGGCACTTACAAGGTATCTAAGCTCAATCTTGAGAAGCTTTGGTTTCATAGCGTTCCCACAGCAAGCTAAGGGTTTCCCATTACACTTTACTCACCTTGTTTTCGTCGCTGTCCATATCCTGGATCAGATTGTCCAGATCCTATACCCCAAAGGGGAAAAGCAGGTGACAATTAGAGGACTGTAGATTGCAAACCATTATAGTTTTATAGCCTAACAGATTAAAACATTGCACAGATGAAATTACAGCAAGGTGTTTAAATCATCTCAGCCATCAACTGTCCCAGTTCCTGAGGCGCCGGGTACTAAGCCCAAATCTTCCCTTTTACTGCAGCTTACCTCCTGGCCCAAAACCAGTGTCGTGTCTTCAAGGAACTCCATGAGGGCAGCTTTTCCTCATTAGGACTTCCTGCCCCCCTCTACGCAGTGGTAGCTTCATGGAGGTCTTTCGGGTTCCCTACCTCCACACACACACAGAGCAATGTAAAGGCTTTGTGATGGGCAGGGCAATCTTAACGGGTGGCTTCCTATACAGGCAGCAATTCTTGAGGGCACACATGGCTGTGCTCCCTCTACCAGCAAGGGATCTTCATGGAAAGACACTCCTCCTCATCCCAAACAGCAACGTAAGGGAGGATCCCACTGGGTAGAAGGATCTCTCCTGCGTGCCACTTGCACAGCACCTTGCTGGGAGATTTGAGGGAAAGGACCCTGTAGCTAGACAATCACACCCCCCAAATAGCCATTTCCCTTTGCAGATGCAAACTGATTTCTCTGGAGATAGAACATGTAAAATAAGGGGCCAGAAGAGGTTGACAGCATGTCTCAATGCATGGTATGGATGCTGAGAGGCAAGGGACTGTCCCCTTTCTAGACTATCCCACCTCAGAAGACGGTGCCATGGGGGCAGCATTACCTCAGAGGGGATATCCTTAAACTCATCCAGGCAGTTTAGGATGATGATATCCCCGTCATTTTTGGCTGCAACTCCAGACTCATTGACGCATTTAAGGAGCTGCCGGATCTCACTGTAGTTCTGCTGCTTCACCAGCACCTTGGCCACTTTACTGTACACAGCTGCAGCCTCCAGCTGGAAGTCCTGAAGTGGGAAAATGGAAAGCATCAAAGCAGCATGTTCAGTCATGGCAGATTCTACCAAGCCTGCCCAGAGGAGGAGCACTGTGCTGCTAGAAGAACAGAATGTGGCTCAAGTACAGTCCACACTGCTCTAAAACGCAGCCCATTGCCACCCTCATTTTCCATACAGAAGTACAGCCCTCAGGGCAAGAGGGCCAGCATGCCACTTTGCTTGTGAAGGCCAGGTCACTCAGATCACAGTGGGACCCTAGTCTCCAGAGGCCACTCCTCTGCACTGAAAATCTGGGCAGCTGCAGTCTGTTCCACTCCATGCAAGGCAGACTCTCCCCTTGCACTCCCACCAAGTTACTAATGTGGGTCCTTCTCAGCTAAGCACCTGGGCTACTAGTACCAGGCTGGCAAGTATCTCAGCCTCAGCCATCCACACATGCTGGAGAGACACATTTCCAAAAGAACAGTTTCCAATTAAAACTTTCTGCTCCCTGGATGAGCACGCTCTGGGAATAGCATTGTGCCAGCTCTGGGCCTGTTTCTTCACTGCCTCCATATCCTGCGCAGTCACTGACACCTGTGCAGAGTGGGTGTCAAATGCTACCAAATCTGAATTCTCCATTCAGACCTGGGGTAGCACTTTGCACAGGGTGAATGACTGAAGAAGGTGCAAGGCAGTGGAGAACGCTGCTTGGTTACTCTGGGAGAGCAGCAGGGAGGAAGGGAATGCATTGCTAACTCTGTGGATGAACAAGGAGGCAAGTTAATTGGCTCTGAAGAGACCAGACCCATCTCTCAGGAGAGCAGGCAGTGCCCTAGTTTTCCTCTTCATATGGTGCATGGAGCCCCTTCCTTCACTTGTTCTCTCCCATCAGGGTGCCCCCTCTCTAATCTCCTCTCCTTCAGTGGATGAGTGGGCACCAATTTATTCAGATGCACAGCAAGACAGCCTTCTGGCTGATCTAGAGATCTCAGAACTGCCAGCATGACACTGAGACACAGACAGGGGAACCTTGAAAATTAAGCTCTACTCCCTCCCACACTCACAGCCTCCCCCAGCTTAATTGGATCTGGAAGTTGACGTCAGTGACTCTCTAAACTAAAAGCTGGCCAGGCAGTTCATTTCCAGGGCGGAGAGGGGTCTCTGACAATGCATGGAGGTTTAGAAGCTACATAATTGATTGGTCTGTATTTTACACAAACATGGGGACTGATCTGAAACTTGTGTTTTCCCCACTTGATGCAAAGGGTCTGGTAATAAACAGTGGTGCTTTACAGGAGTGAGATCAACCTTACATGCAGCAACTTCTTAGGTTTTCCATACCTGGAGGACTCTGAATGCAATTCCAAAACCTTCTTCAATGTTCTTCCCTTCCAGCATGACCTGTGAAGAAATTTCCAACATTAGACAAAGGGGAAAGTGAGACATTCCCATTTGGTTATGTGTAGAAAACTCACAAGGAAATGAAGTCACTTGTACAAAGTAGCCCAGGTATTTTACTGCCTCTTGCCTGAGTTCAGCACTGCAATACCGTTTGTCAAAAGGCAATTTACCGCCTTGTTAAGAAGTATCTCTAACAATGGGAGGCAGCATGATCCAGAGAGGGAGAGGCAAAGAAATGAGTTCTGTTGTCAGGTGCCCCATGGTAGTCAAGTTACTTAAACTTCTCTCCACCTGTAACATAAGGATAAGGATACTTACCTACCTTTAAAATGCACTGAGAGCTACAACTGGAAAGTACCTTATGTATTATTTGAGAGTCCAGATGAGTGCTCCAGGCCCCCAAATCATCCTTTAATCCACAGAGCAGGTCAAGTTAAGGCAGCAAATGTTATGTTTTAAATAGCAGCTAGTACCTTGCCAGCTACATCCATCTTCATGTGATTGTTTCCAAAGAGAGTGGGCAAGGTTGAGCCAGTTATCTGAGAGGTCCCTGAACTCTCACACCGATGCAGGAACTTGGTGACTTCCATCTGTAGCTCAACTGTATTGATGTGCCTAGATTGGGAAAAAAATTCTCATTTATCTGGGTACAGAGACGCATTTACACAACTATTAATGAAGTGCACCATCCACAAATTATTACATTACTGAAAGTGTCTCAAAAGGTAGATGTGTCTCTAACAAAATTAAAAATGGCTATTTTAGCTGCTGTTTGACTTGGGCATACAGTAATATTAACGTTAGCTCCTTCTGTCTCACCCCATCTGCAGCACTGAAGTGCCCTCCTGAACTGCATAGGAAACATGCATTACGAGTGCTCACGTGAAGTTCAGCGTTACACACACCGACCAGCTGTGGATCTCTAACAACAACTCCCAGACACGCACAAAAAGACTAATTTTTATTAAGCTGCAGCCAAGTGTGAAAAAGTTTCAGTAACTTTAGATGAAAATAAACCTTAAAAAAACTGTAGTTATAGACACCCCAAAAGTTAGAAACAGAGGACTAAACTTCTAACAACATTTTAAAGTTTGGAAATTCAGTTAACCATCTAACTCTTACTTCTAAGGCTCGCATCTAGCTCTGCTACTATACAGGTAATAAGTTTAGCAAACAAAATGTAAACTGTATAGACTATATCGGTTTTGCCTACATACAGGAGGGTAGATGGTACAGGGACTGACATTCTGTCACTTGAGACTTGTCTTGACCAGGAAGAGCGGTGCTTCCCGTATACCACAGTAGGAAAAAGGTCAATTTTGGGCTGGGTTTAGCTAGAGTATGTGAGCTAAGCCCAACCTAAACTCAACCAGTTTTCCTCATCAAGACAAGTCTCAAGTGCAACCTCATTCCCAGAACTTCATTTCCTGTTTTGCAGATACCTTGATACATCAGTGGCTGTCATTTTCTTCCGAAAAGTGCAAGCAGCTTTTTTCCTTCCGGAACTCCTTGAAACCTCCTGCAGGTAGATTTTGAGGTGGTCCTTGACCTTCAGGAGCCATTTCTGTTGGCCTCCCAGCTCTGTGTAAGACTTTGCCTTGTGAGTGAAGAATCTAATGCAGGTCATGGCAGCACGGACATGATCCTTGAACAAACAAGTAATGAACTTTTAAAAGGGGGATCATTTGACAACAAGGCTAAGACCTATGATGTTGAGAAACACTATAAGAATCTCAGAAGCGGAGAAGACTGAGAGCATCCATAGGCAGAACATCTTCAGAGCTACTTTGACTGTTGGTACTAAAATGCTCACACAAAGCAAACATTATGGTTCCCTAAGAGGACATACAATTAAAGCAACAGATAAGATGGTGCAACAAGACCAGATTCATGACAATAAGCACAGCAGATATGAATAGACAGTATTGCCTGGAGTCTTCTTAAGATCAGAAAAGTTCCTACCAGCTTATATTCAATAAAAATTAAGCAAGCAAAAGACATACTATGTATCCGCAAAGCACAAGGACTTCAGTTAGAAAATGCGAAACAGGAAACAACTGCAGACATGGACTCTGCAGTTACTCTCTCACTTAAAAAGAAAAGGAGTACTTGTGGCACCTTAGAGACTAACAAATTTAGTTGAGCATAAGCTTTCGTGAGCTACAGCTCACTTCATCGGAGCATCCCAGGGAATTCACAGAAAACATAACGTGACCAAGGCACAGAGTTTAACACCCAAGTAAAACTGCTGAATAGAGTGATACTATTCACTATTTCAGCAATAAAGGGGGGGCCACACACCCCACCCTTACCTTCATAAACTGCTGCAGTTCATACAGAATGTGGTAGTAGTTCTTTTTCTGCAAGTGTTTGCAGGCTGCAATCAGGTAGATGCCCCAGCTCTCCAGACTTGGATCAATGGTTTCCAGCAAGTTCTCCAACATGTGCAGTTTCCCACTTTTATAACTTGGGACAAAGATCCCTTCAATGAACACTTCCGGTGGGCTCTCCTACAGTGGGAAGAAGGAAGCTTGAGGTGAATCAGCTCCAGGAATTGGCTTTTCTCTTGCTACTGAAGGGAATACCAGTGACAGAGAGGTTAACCCTACATTCTGAGCACAGGCAGGCACCCAGCAAATTGCTGGCTTTGAACTGTTTTTTAAAGGGGTGCTACCATGTTGTTTAATCACTGCATTCAGGGTAGTGACTGGGTTTGCTATTTTTTTTAAAAACCACTGCACAGCACAAGTTACAGAACCCAGTATGCACAGAAATGTTTTAACAAAAAATACATTTGGTGGAAACAGGTTAACTTTTCAGTGGAATCCTTCCCCTGCAGTGGTGAGAGCCTCAGCACCAAAACAACCTTGCACTGCTGTAAGAGAACCGGAAAGTGAGAACTGCCATTTGAAGCCTCTCTGTCCAAGTTGCGGTAGGAAGTTTTCAAGCTAAAATTGTTTTGAATTACCTGAAAAATTTTACTGGTGGAAAACTGCTTGTGCACCACTGGGCACTCAAAAGCAAGCAGATTTTCTTTAAAAAACAAAACAAAAAACAATTCACTTCTAAGCTAAGAACAAAAAGGATATGTTCAAAAGGTAACTGAGAATAAGGGCTTTGAAAGGACCTTCTCAATTCTAACTACAGCAATCACACTGGTGATAATAAAGAGAAACCAGAGCTGATAAGGCCACTTAAACAATTACCTATTAATAAGCCAGTTAACAGATTGGGGATAATGGAGTTAGGTATGTCAATCAGTATGTTCTACATCAAATGTATTTCAATTCTAATAGGCCAACGAACCAGCTAAAATCCCACACACTCTAGAAGTTTTAAGTATTTTTCAGTAGCTTTCATGTTGGTAAGAGCTGGTGGATTGATAGTACTGGAGGAGAACAGAGAATGGCTCTCTTCTCTAGCCTTCCCTACTTTGGCAAGGGGATGGGGCAATAATAATTTCAAGATGGAACAGTGCTGGTTAATGTTCTACATGACACAGATGTTCAGTCATTTGGAATAAATCCACAGAGAGACTGGACAATGAGAACATAAATAGTGAAAGCTCAGAGGAAATAGAGCATGCTGGAATTTGAATTCAGTCATTATATATACTGTATTATCCTGGTCACCATCTTGGATTTGCTTGGAAGGGAGAAGTCCTCCTAATGCTTTCAGATCTCCAATTTAGATGATACAAGAGCAGATTCTGACACTGCCAGCAGAATTCTTTACTCACCTTATTTAACAAATGCAGAAGTGCTTCTCGCATGCAGTCATGTCTCATGTAGAAGCTAATGATTGCTAGGTTGGTGCCATAAGTGTGTAAATAGAACAAGCACTCCTGATAGTAGCTGTTGTGTTGGATCTTCCCTTCGGACATCATCTCCAGAGACAGGCTTCGTGTCCTCAGGGTTGCTTCCAGGTCTCTCAATGTGGCAAAGTAGTCATCATCCTGCTATTAAGACAGAGAATCAATGACATGGGACTGTCCAGGAACGATTAACAGGAAGACTATTCTGCAGAGTCTCCCTGGGGTTAGTGCGTATCAGCCAACCCCCTCTCTTTTTCTACTGTGATATACATGGGATGAAACTCCAGCCATATTACTGGATAGGGAAACTGTATTCAAACCTTGCTAGCAGCAATGATGCTTAAACATGACTGTAGCTACTGTGGTTCTGTTCCCAATATGAATGGGTCCTTATAGGAGGTTTGTTTTTTTAAAGATATTTCCACTGCTGATAGAGACTTCTGATAAAACAGCAAGTCAGAGACTAAAATGCATATTTGCTGAAGACCAGAAATTTTAGGAGAACAAATATAATCATAGGGGGAAGCCCTCTTGGGATAGCAGTTTACTTAAAAATTCAAAGCTTCAATTGGGGCCTGAATTTTAGTTAGTACCTAATTATAGCTTACAGTAAACTCAAACTATATAAATTCTAAAAGGAACATTTTCAATCTGGAGGTTCTGATGTCTCAAGTTTCACCCTCAACTATTACATGACTATCAGAAGTTCTTGACAAAAGAGATACGACATCACATTGTACAGATGGATGGAACTTAGTCTCTTCATAAAGACACTTTGTATGCTCTGTAATAAAGATATAAAAACTTGGTTTAATTACAAAATCAGTGCCAATCAAAAGAGACTGAACTTCCACCTGCAATGGATAAGGGTTTTTTGGTGGTGGTGGTGTTAAAGCAAATCTAGTGCTGGCAACAGATTCTGAATTGTGAGTCTGGGAAACTAAAGTTCTCCAGCCACACAACACAGAATTGATACCAAAAATGCAGGCTTCTTAATAATGACCTTTGTCACAGTACCATAAGTTAATTTGGAAGGGCTGCACCAGTGATGGTGGAAGGAAAGAGGAATGTCTCTTCTAGGACTCATACAATCCTTGCTGCCTCTGAGATCAACAAGGGGGGAAATTAGTGCCACTTCTGATACATAGTGACATGGACACCAGTTCATTAAGAACTAGACTGAGACCTCCACCCCATTTCACACTGGCCTCCAAAGAGCAGTCAGATGTGCTTCTGCATTACTGCATAACCTTCAAAAGATGAGCTTCTTCCCCATTTACTGGGCACAACACTACACAAACAGAATCCCATCATTCTGCTCTCAGTCACTGACTGGGGGGGTGCAGCCAGTGGGGCTTCTGCACAGGCTTCAGTATTTGTGGTGCAAATCCTCACACCATCTGCTCCAGATGCAAATCATGTCAAAAAGACAAAAGCAGCCGCAAAATACTACTCCAGCATTAACCCCTATAATATGCTATGGATGTCCCCTCTCCCTCGGTTGAATCATGTTCTTCCTAAAGAACTGTGCCAAAGCCTCAGGACTTTGACAGTTTTGGTACAGTTCTCCAGAACAGGTAGAATAGCCTCTTACCACCAGGAGTATGGGTTTCACAGTGGACTCCAGATATTGTATCACATCTTGGACTAGCCTTGAGCCATGATTCAACTGGTTCAGATCAAAGGGTGGCTTTAAGCATCGGCTGAATTTCTCTCTTGCTGAACTTAAGTTCCCAGCTTTAAGGCAAGCCATACCCCAGGCATGCCATGCGCCACCTGGATCCAGCCCAGTCTTTGTAGAAACCTAAACCCCAAAGCATTAGTTAGTAGTACATAATACAGAGACAGCACAGGAGAAGCAGATAATTACACTCCTAATCTAAATCAGGGACCTTCCATTGCCCAAAGAAGAAATGTCTTCTTGTACACTAAGAAATGCCTTTATCAGTTCCACATTAGTGACCTTAAATACTAGCTACTGAACTACCCACAAACTCTGATTATGGAAGGATTTTCCGATTGCAAATGTAATGGAAGAGTTTAATCAATCACTGGTCAAGGAAAGTTCAATCCAACAGTTTTTACATTCATAAAGGTAAAGTAATTTTCCCCTTCATAGTAGATTTTATATAGTTTTATTACAAGAACAGAACAACACTAAACAGGTTTGTGGTTTAGAAAGTGATATGAAGTGTTAGTGGTTTTCTGTTTATAGACTTGCTGATGCTTCATGAAAACATTTTGGCAACATTCATTTTCACACAAATCTGCTGATAGAAAACTTCATCCCACAGTTTCTTTAGCAGAGATGTTTGCATGTAAACAGAAACCATTTTTGTTTAACAGTTCATCTGCTCATGCTGCTTATTCCCTACTAGAAATCCTAATCCTGTTTGTGTCATCATAATCCTCTTCATAATAATTGTGATGCCACAACCAGAGGCTTATGAAATCAAGGGGGTAGGGAGGCAAAAAGCAGAAGATAAGCCATATGACCAGATGAGCTGTCAAGGTTTATCATTGTCTCAGTGAATGTTTTTCAAAGTTGTCCGTCCTAGCAGGCCTCTGAGATCCTTAAGTAGAAATCAAATCACAGAAAAGAAAGATCTATTAGGCTGAATGTCCTAGCTCCCCTACCAATGCAAGGTTGTTCCTGACGGTGCATTTTTAGTTTTTTGCCTGTCCTAATTGGAATTGGATGAAATGATGGGGTTCACGTCACTCCCCTTGGCAGACTGTTCCCAAGCAGAATGCAGCTCACTGTTAAACTGAGCATCTGAAAATATTTCCTAAGTTTTTCCTTTTTTAATCACATCCCATTGTACTTTAATATCAGAGATCACATAAATTAAGTTCAGTGGGGAAAGCAAGCCATCTAAGACGATTTTTAAAAAAAAAGGGGGGGGTTAACACCTTCATCCCCCCGTTATTGTTACCTCAACAGCTAACTGATAGTATTCTGCTTCCAAAAGCCGATTCCTTAGCCTCGTTACTGCTGCAGGCTGCAGAATCTGATCCAAAGATGGTACATGGCGATAGGCAGCAGCAACTAAAATATTCAGCACATCCACCTTGCTGATGTAACTGTTCGGAAGGAAGCAGGAATGAAGTGAGTGGGCACGTGCACACACAGCATATCACTATACTCTAAGGCTCATTAGCAAGGATCTTCAAAGCCCTTATGCCTGTAGTATCTTTTACATTGGTGATTCCCAACAACTGGTACTTCCAAATTTGTCTCTGGTACTCTAACTCTACTTCCCTTCCTTAATGCACTGTCCTAGAGCCATTTTGCTGCTCCGGCTAGCTACTTCTCATTCAACCAGACTGGCTAATACAGCCTGTGGAAACACTAACCAGTACTGTCAAGTCTGGTTTTGTGGTACATTTACCTGAACAGCTGGGACCCCTTGCATTGCACTTCCCACTCTATTCTGCCTTACACTGATGCCCCAGGAAGGAATAAAATTCAAATGCCTGACAAGTACCATTGTAAAAGCCTAAACTAAACAAGCGTCTGAAAACAAGCAAAATGTTAAGCTTAAAAAAAAATCTCCCATAGTAAAAGCAACAAGTTTAAACAGTCAGGGAGATTTATTCCCATCTACTCCAAGAGTCTAGTATTCCCAATAGTGATTTTGTGGATAAACAGGTCACTCTCTAGCCTCTAGAGAGGTTAGACCAGCACCATTCACCACCACTTTAATTCGTTAAAGGAAGGCTAAGAGCTCCAACGAATCCAAAAGGACAGCTGGCAACTTACCTGTCACACAAAGCTAGATCCTGGCTCCTTCCAGCTTTTACAAACATCATCTTGGCACTGAAAAGCAGCTGTTTCATGATGTCCATGAGAAGCCCAGCATCCACTTCAGGGTTAATCAGACCTTGGGACAATTTACAGCAGCACTGTATCAGCTGGTGGCCACATGCTGTGCTATCTGAGTGCAGACTGAGGATGGAAATACACAAGGAAGAACTAGGGGCCTGTCAATTAAGAGTAAAGAAAGACCCAAGAGCTTGTAAATGGACACTACAACAGCACTTAATAGAATTCTAAAGGGAACTGGTTACATTGGACTCACCTCTCTGTCTCTCAAGCTCTTACCTGTTCATAATAAAATTCGTTACGCACAATTTCATTTTCATCTTCACTCAGAGAAAGAAGCCACTCAAGTTCAGTTGCCTTGGGTACTCTCATCACTACAGAGCAATCCAAACCTCCGTTACCACAGGTCTGTACTGCTGAGAAAGAGGAATCAGTTAATCAAAATCATCCTGGAAGGGGCAGAAAATCAGGCAGAAAGCATGTCACAAAGTTATTCTGTATGCTTTATCATCAGAGCTACCTGTGCTGTTCTCAGCACACACTCCAGAAGTTAGAGGGATGAAACAATCTCACCTATACAACACGCACAGCACAGAACCACAGAAAGCAGCTATTGCATATGCTCAGTAGCAGATTTCCACTCCCAAACATCAATTTCTATACTGTCTAAAATATTTCCTCAATGAACACCCATATCCCCAATTCAGGGTATTTTTAACTCTTTTGGTGCCACTCCATTACAGTATACCCACCTTCTTTTTTGACCACCTGTGAGCTATAATATTTCTGTTTTTTTGTCAGAAGATCAGTGGAGATAAGTGCTCTGTGGGTGGTAGAAGGGAAGTCATTGAGTCTGAGAAGGGGAATGAATAAACGGATTATAGATGAAGCACTACATGACTTACCAACTTATTTATTTTCTTTTTAGGCTTTGCACTGATGGACTGTGCAGCCCAAAAACCTTAACTCAAATCTGGAAAAAAGTTCCAGTAGCTCTGGAGCAATGTCAAAACAGTACTGTTAGTTTGAGGGACCAGACCAATGAGTTTTTAAAGGTCCAGTACCTCAAAGTGAGATTGCTAAGAGTATCTGCTCCAATCCCTGGAAAGCTAGGGATCTCAGATTTCAAGTGATATATAGCATTAATTTCTAGCCCTGGTACTGTAATTCATGAGATATGGGAGCATGAAAACCAGGTCATTCTGATTACTATCTGGCTTTTTGGTCCCAAATTTAATTCTGAGCTGAGAATCTCTCCCATCAAAATTGACATATGCTGTAGTCAGACCAAAGCTGCAGGCCATCTTAAAGCAACTTGGGAAGCATTACCCTTCTGATGAAGTGATTTGAGATACTAGCTGCTAAAAGTGACAACATTGAGCCACAAAAGCCAACTAACACCCCCTTTCAAAATCCAAATTCTACACCAAGCAAAGTTTTTCCCTCAAAAGGGAAAAACGCCACAGACTCCACAAAGTCCACCAAGGACTATTTATGCTATGAAACTGTCTATTGCTATGAAACATCCGATTGTACCATGACAGGCAGCAGTAGAAAACCTTAAGATATACAGAAAATTATGTCCAAACTGAACTGGAAGATAACAGATGGCAATCAGAACAAGCCCATTTTAAAAGTGTGAGTGACATCTAAGTTCTTAATATCCTTATTCAGCAAAACATCCCCATAGTCCCATAAAGTCAGTATCACTTTGCTGCATCACTCTGCTCTGGTTCTTCCCCTGCTAAGTCTGAGGCTCTATAAGTCCCATGCAGCTGTCCTTGTTGCCATGTTCAAGAGGAGCTACACAAGTCCAATGAAATGATGTGCACTAAATACTGGACACAAATGAAAGACTGAACAAAGTAAAGAAGACAAAGATCTTCCAGCAGCAACTGACCAGAAGTTCCATTTTCAGTTGCTTCAGTCTGAAGTATTTATCTTTCTATTTATTAGACATCTGATACTAGCTGCTCTTTGCCTGACCATTGTAGCTCCTCTGGAGCACAGCAACAAGACCTGCTTTTGACAATAAACAGCCTGCCACACTTCACTGGGAGAGAGGAAAATACTAGCTTGTATTTATGGTTTGTGGAACTATTGAGAAGCTTTAAAAAATTTTATGTTTTAACCTTAGTTACTAGAAGAATTTCAGTATTTCAACTAGCACCCATACTTCGTGGGCCCTTTTCTCATGACCTGCCAGACCTGGAAATGTTCTGGAAGACCAGAACAAATGCTTGCAAGATCCACAGGTCCTAGACCAGCAGCCAGAGAGAAAAATACTTCAACTTTTATAATGATGTACTTTGAGATCCTTTGCATGAAGATGCTTGAGAAGAGCAAAGTGCTTTTATAAATACGAATGAAGTCTCACAACAGTATTGAAAGATGGGGAAATTGAGGCACAGAGAGGTTAAGTGACTTGCCCATGGTCATACAATTAGACAGTGTCAGAGCTGGAATTGGAACCCAGCAGCTCAATCCTCAACTCCATTCATAGTTTCCTGCATGACTGACTTCAGACCAATGATATTTGAAAACAGCAGAGATTTTATTACTAGAAGTGCTGTTGGATCCTTTAGCTACAGCACAGCTTCCAGCTTATTGGCAATTGTCGTACAAAGATGACAATCGTACACATTAAAAGCAGAAATTGAACGTTACTTTGTTCTCACCTTCCATCAAGTCTTGATCTTCCTCTTTTGTGCTGTAAAACAGAGAGACAGAAGCTTCACACCCATTCCAACACACTGAGGAAAGAGTGATTAAAGCCTGGCAGTTAAGAAAATGGCTCGTTCAATATTGCTAACATTTTCGTAGCATTAGTTATAAAAAATAATTGATGACCTCTCCCCTCCCCAAAAAATACACAGATGGAAAAATAAGTATGTGGCACTAAGAACATTTCACCAACATTAAATAATTATTCCTTATAACCTCCAGAAGGAAAGGTATTGTATCTATTAAACAGGCAGTAAGGAGTTAAGAGACTTGCTTAAGGGCAAAGAAGAAGTGTGTGTCAGAGATGAGATTAAAACTCAGGAGTTCCTGGCATCCAGTTCTCTGCTCTGCCCCCAGATTATGCTACCTCACACCCCCACACACCACCAGCCACAGTACAGAAAAAACAAGAAATACTCAAATCCTTTATCGTCCAACCTACTTGTCCCCCTTTGGCTTCCTTGCCCCACACAAACAAAATTTAGGGCCCTGTTAATATATTTGGAAATGCCACAAGCTCCCCTGATTTACTGCTCATTCTTCCCTCATGTACCATTTCAAAACTGCACTGTGCTCATCTCTTCCC
Organism: Caretta caretta; assembly: GCF_965140235.1. Taxonomy (NCBI): domain Eukaryota; kingdom Metazoa; phylum Chordata; order Testudines; family Cheloniidae; genus Caretta; species Caretta caretta. The sequence continues at coordinate 61,679,509 of NC_134211.1, read as the reverse complement.
AGTAGGTCCACTGATAGCAGGGCAGAGAGGTGACTGCTCTCCCACTTCTCCTCACCACACCCTCCACCAGCTCAGTGAGTCTGTATGAAATGAGTTTCAGTCCCATTTTCAGGGGAAAACATCCACATCACAAAACCCTTCATCATTACTGGCCCTTTCATCGGCAATCTCAATCTCCAAGGACTACTTAATCCACAGCCTCACTTCTGAATCCATGGAGGTGGCTCCTTCTGGTCAGATTAAAGCACAGTGCTTGCACTGCTGAACTTATGCTGTCTCACACACAAACAGAGCTGGGAAGAGGGGTACATGGAACTATGCAGAACTCGTATGCAAGGACTTACATGCTTGTGTCTTGGGCTAAGACAGGTGGACAATGCTTGCTGTAGTAGCTGTAGCACTGGTCACATACACGAGCCGGATTTTCTCTACAAGCTTCCACCACCATTTTCTTGGTAGAGCAAGAACTGCACACCAACCTCCCACAACGTCTGCAGTGATGGCGCCTATTAAACTGAGACACAAGAGAGGTTATGCTTAATTGGAAGAGTGTAGTAGATTAGCAGCTGACATTTCCTTCCTTTATTAGAGCCACTCCGCTCATAGGTGAATTTACCCTATTAAAAACAATGAACAGCAGAGAGCAAATAATTTCTGTTCATCTCAGGCTTCAAAAATCTCTTTAAGGTCTGCCCACTGATTGTTTTTTCCCCAAAGGCGGTGATGGCAGGGAGGGACAATGTGCTCAATTGGGACTAGCTTGCCAAAGTCTGGCTTTTCAGCTTTTAGCTCTCCAGATGCAGAAGTTCGGTAGACTGTCTTTGATTGGAAAAGAACAAGATGACATTCCACAAGACCCTTAGCAGTTTACTTTCCCAGGATCAGTTTTCCCCTTTCCAGGCTCTACTTCTATCACTTCACCTGCCCCAGAAAGATCTTTCAGGAGCCATCAGTGTAGCCTGTCACCTCAAATACATTTAAACCTCACAATCTCCCCTTCAACATCTGTTTGACTGGCAATTTGGACGATATGAACATAATAAGGGACAAACTGCTAGCATCATGGGGGGCTCCTAGGAAACAGTCCATCTGAATTAGCTTTCATGTTAAATCACCGGCTGCAGGGAAAACAAAAAAACCAAACCACCAACACATGCCCCACCACAGCCTTATGAGTATCTGTATTTGACCTGGGTTCCTTACCATAGTAAAACGTTCCGTTTTACAGACCATGCATGTAATTTCAGTTTCATCGGGGATCCATTGCTGCTTTGACGGTGGCACCTCAGGTGGCACAAACTCTTGAGGAAACAGATTCCGAGGCAGGCTTCTCTCTCTCGGACTTGAAGATTGGATGATACCTTGGAGAACCAAGCCATATGTGGCATTGGATTTAGGCTGCTTAGTGGAATTTCAGAGACCAGACCACATGCTAAAGCACAGTCAGACTGACCCTCTTGGTTACCAATGAAAAGATTACTAGTACCTTTCAACCCTCCATGCTAGACATGGTACATCCTACCGTAAGGCATTCAGATGCTTTAAGTAACAAGATCTTTCTTAAATGCACAAGAGGCTTCTTGGCATCTTGCAACAACATATGTTGATAGAGACTGCAAACTCTTCCAGTCACTTCAGTACCTACTACCACAGGCAAATCTTGCTTTTGTGTTTGCAGCCATACATCACTATCCCCACCACACCTGGAGAAAAGCGATCTTTGGGCTTGCTTGTGCCTTGTCATCAACCAGTCTTACCTGGAGAGCCTCTACAAGGCAGGAATGCAACACCAGATACATGCGCGTTTGCACAGCTATATTCTGTGCTGCTCAGCAGTGCCAGACTGACTTTTCTTCAGCACAACAGCAACTACAACATGGGACAGCAGCAGCCTAGACTTCCACACAATGCACCCCTGCTTCACCATCACATCATATCCTTGGCCTGGAGGAATTAATTCTGAGCAGCAAAAGGATAATTTAGTCTCCATGACCTTTCAAATCCTTGGTCTCACTACTGAGATTGCCAGCTTGGCCTCTTGTTGGTGCTATTAATTGTAGTAGTTTGTGGGATGTGGGTATTTACACACATCAAACAGCTGTCAAATATTCACTACCAACATGGGTTGAACAGGAATTGGCTCCTGGATGTGAAAGGCAAGGGGACCCTGTACTATACCTGTAACCCATTCAAATTCCCTCACATACTACTTCTAAAACTGAAACAACTTAAACTCCAGCTGAAGTAACATGCTCCCACTAAGAGAAAGTTACTTCATGTTCATCAGGCTGACAAGCACTGGAGTGCAGATTAATGCCAGATGCAAAAGGAAGTTAGTGATGTTCTATTAGGAGGTCAACAGATCCATGCAGGACATAAGTGAAACTCAGTATTTCATTTTCATATAATACCTGAACAGTTATAGGAGCTAGAAAGTCCAACACTAACATTTGTATCAGGAATAGAGGACACACAGATGGGTCACATCCTCCAGGCTGCTCTTCTGAATCCTTTTTCCCAGGGTCCCTATCCATGGACCACTTCCCTATCTCCAGTTCATGGTTTTTAAACACACCGTACCTGTCAAATAATGTAACCTTCTGATCATCTGTATTGCCTGATCATCGTGAAGGAGAGCACAGAAAGCTTCAGAGAAGGAAGTCAAGTGAGAGAAATACCCACCCTGCAAAGCCACTGGCCTCCCCTGCACATGCATAGTGAGGAGGTGCTTTACTTGAGAATGGGTCTGGTCCCAGGCCATGGCTCAGACCTCCCCCATTTATAGGAGTGGCGGGGGGAGCAGGGATCACTATAGGTATGTGTACACAGCCACCGGCAGGGAGCCTCCAACCCAAGTTGACAGACTTGGGCTCATGCTATTGAGCTAAAAATAGCTGCGTAGACTGTGATTTGAAGTTGCAGCTCAAGCTAGAACTCGGACTCTGAAGCCCACTCCCCTCACTTGGCTTCAGAGCCCAAGCCACAAACATCATATGAGAATATCAAACAGTGATTAAGTCTTCCAAAATACCCCTGAGGTAGGTGCATATTAATCCTATTTCATAGAAGGAAAACTGAGGTGCTGGGATATTAGCAGTTTGCCGAAGAGGAGAGAGCAAGCCAGTGTCAGCACAGGGATTAGAGAACCCAGGCCTCCTGAATCTTGCGTGCCCTGCTCCAATTACCAGACCTCAATTTTTTATTTTTTTAAATTTGGTCCATAACTCAAAAACATCTTTTAAAAACCTAACCTTCCCCCCGCCCCCCCCCCCAACAAACTCCTTTTTGTATCCTACCATATCCAACAGTCTTGTGGCCACAAGAACAAACAGGATGATTTGGGGTGGGGCTTGGTGGTTGCTGAGTGGAAGGGTTTCTCCCTCCTCTCTCCTTCCCCCACAAACCTGCACAGCATCCAGGGCAGCACTTCTTTGAGAGGACACAGTCTCTTGGGCCTTGTCTGGACTAAGATTTTAAAAGTGTGATGTAACACATGCTAACTAATCTGTGTTAAGAGTCTAGTGGTGACAAGGCACCCTGCTTCAGTTAAAATCTAGTGACTGCAGTCCTCACCTATTGTGTTGGGTGCAATACAAACATAGAAAAGAGGAAATCTCTACCTTGAAGTCCTTACAATCTAAAGATGCAAACAGATGAAGGGTAGGCAATGGGGACAAACATATAAGCAAAGAAGTATGGTGAAGAATAGGCACAGCTTTATTGATTTTTTAAAAATTGGGGATAGACAAAGCGAGTAGGAAAAGGAAAGCAGTGATAGAGGACTATCGCTGCTCAATGGTCCATCCAAAAGCTTCTCATGCAACAGACCTGTCTTTCCAGAAAGGAAATCTTGGGCCAAAGTTTCTCAAAATCAGAGCTCCAAGTCAACTTGCAAAAGTAGACAAGAAACCACAAGTAGGTTCCTACAATTGCATGCGCAAGTTAGTTCACATCATGCTCTAAACATCACACCATGCCTACTTAGGCTTCTGTGCTTAGATTATGCTTCACTAGACTTCTAGGGAGGCAATTTCCTGATCTGCACATGCAATTCTGGATGCACTTTTGAGTATGGACTTGGGCCCCTTATATCACATAACTTGGGGCTGCTTCTCAAGCCTTCTGAAACAGAGTATGACTAGTGTAGGGATGTAACCAAATAGAAATTTAAAACCTAAGGTTGGGTGATGTATGCAAGGTGGGTTGGACTTAACACCAAAAATACCTTGAGATTTTTGTTGATTTAAATAAAAGGACCGTCAGGAAAAGGAGGCAGTCAGGAAAAGAATCATTCACAAAGGAAAAAGAGTTATCTACGCAGCTGAAAAGAAAGAGCAGAAATGCAGCAAGAGCAGCAGCCATTGTGGAGAGCTCCTCTATCAACTTTCAGAGTCACAGAAACATAGGACTGGATCTTGATAAGTCACCTAATTCAGTTTCCAGCACTGAGGCAGGATTAAGTATAACCTAGATCAGAGGTGGGCAAACCATGGACCACGGGACTGTTCTGCCCAGCCCCTGAGCTCCTGGCCCAGGAGGCTAGTCCCCGGCCCCTCCCCTGCAGCCTCACCTCGCCGTGCTGCCGGTGTGCTCTCGGTGGCGGGGCTGTGAGCTCCTGGGGCAGCGCAGCCGCAGAGCCCAGCCTGACCCGGTGCTGTGCTGCGCAGTGCATGGCTGGCTCCAGCCAGCCACCAGTGCTCCAGGCAGCGCGGTAAGGGGGTGGGGGTTGGATAGAGGGCGGGGGAGTTCGGGGGGTGGGCAGGGGCCAGGGGTGTGGATAGGGGTCAGGGCGGTCAGAGGGCGGAGAACCGGGGGGTTGAATGGGGGCAGGGGTTCCGGGGGAGCAGTCGGGGTGGAGGTTCTGGGGGTGATCAGGGGACAAGGAGAAGGGGTGGTTGGATAGGGCAGGGGTCCTGGGGGGGCAGTCAGGAAGGAGAAGGGGGTTGGATGGGGCAGTTAGGGATGGGGGGGTCCAGGGGAAGTCAGGGAGAAAGGGTGGTTGGATGGGGCAGGGGTCCCAAGGGGGGCAGTCAGGAAGGGGAAAGGGTTGGATAAGGTGGGAGGGGGCAGTTAGGGGCAGGGGGTCCAGGGCGGTCAGGGGACAGAGAGCAGGAGGGGTGGATGGGGCAGGAGTCCCAGGGGGACCGTCAGGGGGCAAGAAGTGGGGGTGGGAGGGGGGGGGTCAGATAGGGGGGTGGGAGCCGGGCCATGCCTGGCTGTTTGGGGAGGCACAGCCACCCCTAACCAGCCTTCCATACAATTTCTGAAACCTGATGCGGCCCTCAGGCCAAAAAAGTTTGCCCGCCCCTGACCTAGACCATCCCCGACAGTTGTTTGTGTATCTCTTCTTAAAAGCCTGCAATGATGGAGGTTGCACAACCTCCCTAGGCAATGTGTTCCAGTGCTTAACCACCCTGACAGTTAGGAAGATTTTCCTAATGTCTAACCTAAATCTCCCTTGCTGCAATTTAAGCCCCTTACTTCTTGTCCTGTCCTCAGTAGTTAAGAACAATTTGTCACTCTTCTCTTTATAACAACCTTTCATGTACTTGAAAATTGGTCACTTTTTTGCAACTCTATTACATTGTTGACTCATAGTTAGTTTGTGATCCACTATAAACTTCCAGATCCTTTTCTGCAGTACTTCTTCCTAGGCAGCCATTTCCCATTTTGTATCTGTGCAACTGATTATTCCCTCCTAAGTGTAGTACTTTGTATTTATCCTTACCGAATTTCATCCTATTTATTTCAGACCATTTCTCCAGTTTGTCCAGATCATTTTGATTCTAATCTGGTCCTCCAAAGCGCTTGCAATTCCTCCCAGCTTGGTATTGTCTGCAGAATTTCTAAGTGTATTCTCTATGCCATTATCCAAATAATTTATGAAAATATTGAATAGAACCCAACCCAGGACAGATCCCTGCTGGATACCGCTTGACATGCACTTCCAGATTGATTATGAACACTGATAACTAGCTACAGCAAAGCATGCCACCCTCTAAGGAGACAGGTCAACCAATGCCTTTAGAACTCTAGTGCTGGGAATTCCTGCCAGTCATGCCTTGGGAGCACAGATTCAGTATCAGATTGCAATGCCTACCTTTGAAGGTGTGATCATATACTCTTCAATGTCACTCAGGGCTGATGTGATGGTGAACTAAGTACATTTTATTTCTAGCTGCATATACTTTTCAGAAGGTTTGCTTTGTTTTAAATAATTATTTTGCTTTCGCTAATAAGTGCCAGGATATGAGAGTTCTAGACCAGTGATCAGAGCCCACTAAGACAACTGAAGACCTGCCCCTCAGGAGAGGGGAGGGGCCTCTGATCCTAGAAAACAATTAGTTACAGAGGATAAAGAATGAAAAAATAGGGAATGGGGAAAGGTCAGAGGGGCAAAACAAGGGATCCAGATTGAGGTTCTCTGCTTGATCTCCCAAACAAACAATGAAGAGTGCCAAGGTGACAGCCTTGGAGTTTGAAATCCTGTTTAGTCACAGAGCAGATACTTCAGAAGTGTTGACAGCATAAGCTTATCCTATACCCACCATCTGCCCATTTGCTTTCACCCTGACATGGCGGGAAAAACTTCAGGAGCAAAAGGGAAGTTCAGTCTCCATGGCCCATTCAGCCGTTGGCCTCTCTGCCAAGACTGCTGGAAAGGGGACAGTTAGTGCCAATTGTGTTGGTGGTTTTTGTGATGTGGACACCTATCCGCTAAGAACCAAACTGAGACCCTCTCCCTACAAACTCATGTTTCCTAGACCTCCAAACAGTGATAGATTATTACTCACCTGTGCTGAATTTGAACAGAGTGTGTAACTACTGTTATTTTAAAGAGAGGGGTGGGATGCAGGATTAGGGCAGAGTATGAGGTTGAGAAGGAGTAAGAAGAGGACCAGAAACAGTATGACCATTAGACCTTTTCCTTACCAGGAAAACTGGCAGGAGACAGTTCTGCTGATCCTGATTTAGACGAGGTATCTGACTCAGATACCTGATTGAGACTCTCTTGGATGCGAATCACAGAATCTAGGGCAAAGGAAATAGATAAAATATTGGTCATCCATTCATCTGCCAGCAGGAAGATTAGCATAACCCCTTCACAGCAGTGTGCAAAAAAGGGTTAGTCCACACGGGATTAACTACATCTTTCATGCAGATTAGCCCACAAATTAACTAACTCTACAGCATGCAAACTACACACACAGGTCTTACTGCTCAGAGACCTAAACAGAGAGAGAGAGAGACTCCCTATCTCGGGACAGGACAATTGTGAAAGACACAGGAATAATGGGACAGATGCTGCAACTCTCTGCTAGAATACCACACTTGTGACAGATATAACAACACTGTTAATCTGACTTTGGTTCCCCTCCACTGGAACAGGATGGTCAAAGCAAAGAGGAAGTATCTAACTCCCTGGCAGGGTAAACACACATACTAATATTAGAGTGTCAGACTTGATCTCCTGCAAGCAACTGACTGGAACAAGAAAAAGATGCATGTTTTATTAAACAAGCTCAACCATTAGAGGGAGGCATAATGCAAGCAAATGCTGTGCAGGCTTCTCATGCACAGCTCTGCTGATGCACCTCCTTTGATCTGCAGCACTCTCTGCTGTTCCAGTCCCAGACCTCTTGAGGCAGAGACAACCAATCATACAGAACTGCCCCCATACTCGGGGGGATTTGCAGAGAGTACAAACAGGGGTCAAGTCTTAAAGACTTTATCCATTTAGATCCACACAACAAACTCCTGTTTGTTTTTGGGCAAGATGCTATTGAAGCCCCTATTATATATTAAGTCCATCAATGAATTTACATTGAAAGGGATGAGATTAAATGGTAAAAGGAAAAGGGCCCTGAAAAAAGCAGCAGGTGAAAATTAAGACTATTTGGGCCACTAGTCTTTTGAAAACACATGGTGTGGTGAAAAGAGGAGGACTTCTCAAATAATATACCCTCTGCTGGAACTAGGAGGGGATATCTGGTTGTATAAAACCCTGCAGTAAAATGGGGTAGGGTGCTCTTAAGGGTAACTGACAACAATGTAGCCTCTGCCCCTGCCTTTCCTGGTAGAAGGGAAAATTCTGAAATGCAGTCACCTGATCTCTTCTCTTTTAATGAGTAGGGGAAGTGAAGGGCTCTCTCTGAATACTTGGAGAGCAAAGCATCCATGTCTTCCACAGTGAAGCCAATCTCCTGCCCAACCAAGAGCTGGTGCAGCGTCTGCACGGCCACGGCTGCCCAATCTACCTTCATGTTCATGAGCAGCTGCTCCAGCATGAGCAGAGGCCTGGAGGACAGGTGGGAGTAGCTAGCACGGTAGGGCTCAGGAAGAGTCAGCAACACCTTGGACACAGGAAGGAGACAGAGACCAACCATTATCACATAGCCAGAATCAAAGGATTAGCTACATCCAAAAAGCTCCCAACAGAATGATCTATATGGGGGAGGAAGCGATATTGAGAGGTTAAAGACTATACCTGAGAGCCTGGGTCCTATTCCTGGCTCTGCCTCAGACTTGCTATTAACCTTGGGCAAACCTCTTGAGGCAAGAGAGTTTGTTTCCCTATCTGTATAATGAAATATCATAACCTCCCTGTGAAGTAGGTATGTAATTAGCATTTGTAAAATGCTTTACGATTGTCAGGAGAGAGGAGTTACAGAAAGGCAGAATATTGTTCTCCCACTAGAATAGACAGCAGGCAAAAACAACAATTAACCCAATCCTTAATATTTTTTGCTGCTCGGTTCCATTACACTCATCATAGGATAAAATGGAGACAGCAAATAGTACTTTCCTCAAGAATGGCCACTTACTATAGCCATTTTCCAATATACCAGGTAAGCTAGGTAACAGAAGAGTATTGCACCATGCACCAGTTATTTTAGGGAGCACTGAAGCAGGTATGATACTGGTAATGTTACAGGGCAGAGTTATAAATGAGACTTCAATCCATTCAGTTTGCTTAAATATCTGCTTAAAGTGGAGCATAGTGGCAAGAGCAAGGGACACACTGGCCAGAGCAAGGGAGGGCAAAAATCAGGAGACCCAAGTTCTAGTCCCAGCTCTGTCATGGATTTGGTGTGACTTCTGTAAAGGCAGCTGCTCTCTCTGCACCTCCGTTCTCCCATCCAAATATTGGAATAATACTGCCCACATCTGGAAGGCATCTGGAGAGCCTCAAAATGAAAGACACCATATATGTGCTATATATTATACAGATAGCAGTGTTATTGCTCAGAGTGCATCAAACAGCTATTGTATTTTCTACTTCTATCCAAGAACCAGCTTGGGATTCATTCCCTCTCCCAAGGCAAGGAGGAATCATAGGACTGGAAGGGACCTTGACAGGTCATCTAGTCCAATCCCCTGCACTTATGGTAGGACTAAGTATTATCTAGACCGTCCCTGACAGGTGTTTGTCTAACTTGCTCTTAAAAATCTCCAGTAATGGAGATTCCACAATCTCCCTAGGCAATTTATTCCAGTGCTTAACCACCAGTAAGGAAGTTTTTCCTAAATGTCCAACCTCAACCGTCTGCTGCAATTTAAGCCTATTGCTTCTTGCCCTATCCCCAGAGGTTAAGAAAAACAATTTTTCTCCCTCCTACTTGTAACAACCTTTTCTGTACTTGAAAACTGTTATGTCCCCTCTCAGTCTTCTCCAGACTAAACAAACCCAATTTTTTCAATCTTCCCTCATAGGTAATGTTTTCTAGACCTTTAATCATTTTTGTTGCACTTCTCTGGATTTTCTCCAATTTGTCCACATCTTTCCTGAAATGTGGCACCCAGAACTGGACTCCACCATTTGATGCCCAATCAGTTTGGAGTACAGCGGAAGAATTACTTCGTGTGTCTTGCTTACAACACTCCTGCTAATACATCTCAGAACGAGGTTTGCTTTTTTTTTTTTTGCAACAGTGTTACACTTTTGACTCATATTTAGCTTGTGAATCCACTATGACCCTCAGATTTTTTTCTGCAGTACTCCATCCTAGGCAGTCATTTCCCATTTTGTATGTGCAATTGACGATTCCTTCCACAGTGGATAAAAATCAATGTTTTTTTAAAATAAAATTTAAAAAAAATTGATTTTTTTATTTAAAACAGATTTTTTTTTGATAAAATGCTTTTTGAGGGAAAAAAACTATCTAAAAATACTTTTTAATTAAGATATTATATTTATATATATTATAGTTCAAAGATATCTTATCATGGAAAAAGGATTATAAATTCTAATTCTATAGTATGAGGCAATATATTCATGAAAAGTTTTGTAAATATGTTCCAATAGTTCATGATTAGGGACCCAATCTTATGGGGTTCCAGGGGCTTTTGTATAGATTTAGATTAATTTTTCTATACCCAATCGGACTCAGTGCTCAGTCTAGAAGATACCATCAGAGATGCTTAGTTTTGCAGTTCTCAAACTGTGGATTTGTGTCTCCAGAGATAACATGCTTGTTAACAGCGAAAATGTTTTAAAATAAATAAATAAATAAATATATAGAGGTGGGAAATAACAGACCTCAACCCTATTGTCCATCTGCAAATTTGTGTACACAGAGTCAATCCCTTACACTCTCTAAAAGTGCAAAGTTTCAAAAAGTTCAATGAATAGAAAGATTGTTGGGGGCAGAATAGATCTGGACAAGGAGAAGAAGTCTGGAGATAAATGTGAGAAGGGAGGGACAGGCAGTAGAAACAAAAGTGAAACTGTTTGAGCAGCATATTCCAGAAGTCTTGAGGTCTCTGAGTGTATCCTTCATTGATTTGAGATCTACCATACCATTCTCTCACTAGAAGGGAAAACCCATAATGGCAGCAGGCCATAAAAGAGACCCAGTTTGGGAATATTTTAATGAAGTTCCTCTACCTGCGGGTAAGACAGGCATGCATGCAAAATGCAAACAGTGCAACAAAGAAATGCAAGGCCTGGTTGCCCGAATGAAACAACATCATGAGAAGTGTTCCTTCTCAGGAGGACGCTGCGTTGAAGATGATGAAAGGAACATGTCTGAACATGCAGGATCTTCAGGTTGGTAAACTTTTGTATTTCATACTTCTTTCTTAAGGATTGCCTGCCTTCCTTCTGGACTATTCTTAAATTCTCATGTTTGAGCAAAAAATATAGTTGTTACCCTGCGGTACTATCATTTTAGATGCAGCTGTGATAAAAAATAAATAGCTGAAACAGGCAGATCTTCCTTTTCCAATTTGACCTTTAAAGTAGTACTGAGTGTCAGTGAATGCAATGAGTAATACTAAATGAGCAGTATGGTAATAATAAATAACTGAATTGACTTATTTTGTTTAGGAGAATCCATCCTCAATATACAGGATTCTGAAGACTATCCACCTTCAAGATCACCATCATTTTCTATAGTTTCAGAGCTAACTGTCAATTATAGTATTTCAGTCACATCATGTAGGTCACATAGCCACACTGTATCACCTATAGCAAAAAGAAAAGAAAAAAATCTCCATCATCCAGAAACAACCGTAGATAAGTTTGTGATAAGAACCAGCAGATTACAAAAAGAGGTAATTGATGAAAAAATCACCTGGTTTGTTTATGCAACAAACTTTTTTTTCCGTATGATTGAGAACCCATACTTCATTAACATGGTTCAGTTATTAAGACCAGGATACAGTCCACGCAACAGAGCAGATGTTGCAGACAAATTGCCGGATAAAGTGTATGAAAGAGAAATTGAGCAGTGTGCAAAAGGTCTAGACAGTAAAATTGTTAACCTGAGTCTTGATGGGTGGAGCAATGTCCACAATGATCCTGTTGTATGTGCTTGTGTCACAACAGAAGAAGGGAATATCTTCCTTACAGAAACAATTGATACATCAGGAAATGCACACACAGCAGAATACTTACAAGTAGCAGTAAAAGCTATAACACACTGAAAAAAAATTCAAATGTCTAGTACGCAGCTTGGTCACAGACAATGCTGCAAATTTATCCAAGATGAGAAGAAATTTAGAAGAGAGCGAGGAGTGTCCCAAGCTAACAACATAGGGTTGCAGTGCTCATTTGATGCACCTCCTAGCCAAAGACTTCAGCGTTCCAGAAATAAAGGCTAATGTTGTTGAAATTGCAAAATACTTCTGTAACAACCACTTTGCAAGAGCTGCTCTGAAAAAAGTGGGGGGAACCAAGCTAACTCTCCCACAAGATGTGCGATGGAACTCAGCAGTGGACTGTTTTGAGCACTGTATCAAGAACTGGCCTAATCTGACGACAGTTTGTGAACAAAATCGTGAAAAAAAAATAGATGGCACTGTCATAGCCAAAGTTCTCAACGTTGGGCTTAAGAGAAATGGTGAACATATGCTGAGTACCCTGAAGCCTGTTTCTGTAGCCTTGAACACAATGCAGGGAAATAGCTGTTTTATTGCTACGCTGTTGAAATTTGGAAGGAACTGAGTGAGATCTTAAAAAGAGAAATATGCAATGACAGAGTTAAATTACAAGCATTAAAAAAAACGAATGGGACAAGCACTATCTCCAGCTCATTTTCTTGCAAATATTCTCAATACTCAATACCAGGGTCAAACCTTAACTGCTGAAGAAGAGGAGTTGGCTAGGACATGGACATCCAGCAATCATCCCTCCATAATTCCAACTACAATAAACTTCAGAGATAAGGTGAACTATTCAAGAAATATATGTTTGCTGATGATGTTTTAATGAAAATCACTGGTGTAAATCACTTAAGCACTTGGATTCTGGGACTGTTGACGTGATAATCTCACTTTTAAGAGAAGTAGCTTTTTCTGCCAGTGTAGAAAGAATATTTTCTTCCTTTGGACTAATTCATTCCAAATTGAGAAATCATTTGGAACCTGAAAAAGCAGGAAAGCTTGTTTTTCTTTTCCAGATTATGAACAAAGAGGAAAATTAAGGTAAAGACGATTGAGTTAGCGGCAGAAGCCAATATTTTAAGTTTCTCATGTTGACCTGGCTGACATATTTAAAAAACAAAAAATTAAATAGACTATTTCATTTAACTATTTTAGTTAAAAACAATTTTAACGAAAACAAATCTGATTTTAAAAAACTTGAATGTTTAACTAAATTTAAATATTCATATTCTTGTTTTGTTAAATTATTATACATTTGCTGTTGAAGAAAAAAATCCAGAATACATAACATTGTTGTTTTAGTTAAATAAAACAATTTAAATGTCAGTCTGGTGATGGTCTCCTCCTAATACAGCATGGCAAGAAAATCCTCCAAATATTATGATTAACCTGTTGAATTGAAGATAGTTCACCTCCCAATGACTTCATAAATATCTGCTTCAATTACCTTTGGTAAATAAAATAACCAAACAATCATTCATTTTCTGATATAGCTGTAAATCTAATCTGAAAAGTTTTCAAAATAAATCACTTAAAAATGTATAGTGTGTACCTTCTAAAAATGAAACCTACATCTATCTCTGAGTTGTGAAGAATATGTATTAAGGTTATAAGAACCAACAAGAATGCACTTTTATGTAGAAATCTATGATTAAATCGAGACTTCCTGACTAGTGATTTAAATCAAATCCACCCTGGTTCCTTCCTAAGTGAAGTACTCTGCATTTGTCCTTATTGAATTTCATCCTATTTACTTCAGACCATTTCTCCAGTTTGTCCAGATCATTTTGAATTTTAATCCTATCCTCCAAAGCACTTGCAAACCCCCCGCCCTCTCCCCCATACACACACTTGGTTTTGTCTGTAAACCTTTTTAAGTGTACTCTCTATGCCATTATCTAAATCACTGATGAAGATATGGAACAGAAGCAGACCAGAATTGATCCCTGTGGGACCCCACTTGATATGCCCTTCCAGCTTGACTGTGAACCACTGATAACTACTCTCTGGGAATGGTTTTCCAACCACTTATTCATCCACCCTATAGTAGCTCCATCTAGGCTGTATTTCCCTAGTTTGTTTATGAGAAAGGCATGCGAGACAGTATCAAAAGCCTTACTAAAGTCAAGATATACCACATCTACTGCTTCCTCCCTATCCACAAGGCTGGTTACTCTGTCAAAGAGAGCTACTAGATTGGTTTGACATGATTTGTTCTTGACAATTCCATGCTGACTGTTACTTATCACCTTATTATCTTCTGGGTGTTTGCAAATTGATTGCTTAATTATTTGCTCCATTATCTTTCCGAGTACTGAAGTTAAACTGACTGGTCTGAAATTCCCCTGGTCCTCCTTATTTCCCTTTTTATAGATGGGCACTATATTTGCCCTTTTTCCAATCCTGTGGAATCCCCCTTCCCATCCTGTGCTGACTATTCTCTGCTTTCAATAGCCCATAGAGTCCCAAGGCTGCTCTGATGATCCTGGAAGCCCCAAAAGCCCCAAAATTCAGCGTATACAATTTTGGCCTCCTCCTCCTCTCACCTCCAGTTTATACACTTGGTTCAGATAAATACTGAGAATTGGTACCTGGGTCTCCCACTGGTACTGCAGAATTCTCCTCTCAGGTCTACCGCCGAGTGCTTGTAGAATTAGTATGTATTACTGTAAATGCAGAATGTAGTGAAGCAGCTGGGATTCTATGGCTTTGCTCACCTTTGATCCCATGTAGAGAGCCTGGATTTCGTTATGGCGTGTAGCTGTCAGGTACTTGTAGAAGTGGGTAGTGAGATAATTGGCTAGGAAGTGAGAGGCTGCCAAGCTGGGATGCTTGTCAAGAGACTGTTCGCTTATCACAAGGCGCATATCAGAGTCTTCTATTCTTTCTAAGAGCTACAAAAGCCAAGAGAAAAATATGCAGACGATCCTGATTACATGGCAGGGAAAGGCCCCTTAGCTCAGCTAGTCCATTTACCTTGGATGGAACAGGCTACTTCCCCCTACACTAGTCTTTCAGGCATTTTATCTAAACTGCAACAACCTCGTAAAGTACATGACGGTGTTTTAGTCACCTCTATGTGCATATCACTGCACTGCCTAACTGCCCCCAACTTAATGATCTATGATCAAGGACAGGTTCCTAACAATTAAAAATAAACAGATGTATAGCAAGTTAAATTAAATTAACAGGAAGTGAAATATAGAAGACCAAGAATAAAGAGTTAAATACTGAATCATCAAGAAGACCCTTTTGTTAATATGTAAGGACTCTAAAGTTCTCTGTAAGAGGACACTTAATTTCACTCTCTCTGTGTGTTACGAAAACAACACTCCCATGATTATTCAACCCAAAAGAATTTTGCTTTCACACTTCATTAAGTCAAGGCAGCAATGAAACCAGATTGGTCAGTTTCACTTCCTGGTTCTTCTGCACTAGCAGCACAAGAATGTTCCATTATAGTTTCTAACGTTGAATCCAAACCAAGAAACCACGCATATTCATTAAAAAAAGCCATGAAAACGTTTTTGTTATTAAGATTTTGCAAAATCCTTTTTTCCCCATAGAACTTAAAATCTGGGCCTCATAGTATCCTTTAAAAGAAGCTTGCTTTATTAACACACACACACACACACACACGAACCAGAACACTAGCAAAAGAAGAAGGTTTTGCTAGGACCTAGGGCATGTCTGCACTAGAAACTTAAGTCAGTGTATGTTAAGTCGACTTAGAATCACTGCAGTAATCACTGCAGCATTTCATGTCCACACTACCCTCCTTCTGTTGGTGGCGTGTATACTTACCAGGAGCGCTTCCACAGATTAAGGGGGGGGGGCTGAGAACCTGGGCTCTTGGCTCCCCATCGCTGGAAGCCCGGCTTTGTCCCCTGGGCTCCCAACAGGGAGCTACGAACCCAGAGTCCAAGCAGCTCCGAGCTTATAGTGGGGAGCAGGGCACATGCAGCTCGGCTGGTAGCGGGAAACCCGGGGGGCAACCAGGCTCTAGCTGGAGCCCCACACCTGCCCTGGGATGACTGCCCAGCTTCCTCGTCAATTTCATAGCTCCAAACTGTAGCTGTGAAATTGTCAAGAATGACAGCCAACAGCCAATATAAGTTAAACAGTGTCTACACAGACACTGTGTCACCCTGACTACACTGACGCCTCTCGTGGAGGTGGAGTTTTTAATGTCTGTGTAGTAGGGCACTTACATACTACAGCCTTGCTTCTGCCCACGTACTCGAACATAATTAGGTTGACATAAGCTGCCTTACATGGACCTAACTCTGTAGTGTAGGCCAAGCCCTAGTGGCCATCAAAAGTGTTCTTTAAAACGAGTTGCCAAAATGCAGCATAGGGACCAAATGTGCCCCATGTAGACAAGTCTTATGGTATTTAGTGTTTTTCTTGAAGCCCCAACTTCAGAATCTTAGCTTTCATTTAGGAAAAAAAAAATTGTTGTCCTCGTGGTTAAAGAGAAGAGACAGAAAAGGTGACCCCTAAAGACTTGAAACCTAACTATCTAGCAAATAAGAACCTAAAATGTGTTATTTTTGAAGTGTCATGATTCACGAGATTAGTTTAAAAATGTTTGTGGTCTGTCATGTTTTTCGAATGCTTGGGCTTGGCAATACTGTTGGTCCACAATGTGTGAAAGTTGTCTAAACCTCAGTGTAGAGGACAAGACTAAAGGTCTCTGCAGACAACATTCCACTTCGATCAAAGTGGCCTGGCAGTATTGCGTGTTGAGACCTGTCGTCTGTACAGGTTGACTCTTTGTAACAATGAGTTCAGCTGCAATCTACATTTATGCAGCCAAGGCTTCCAGCAAGTAACCTAACTTAGGGCTGCAATAGCAGCATTTGGGTACCCTTGTTTACCAGCAACCTACCCTTTGAAGATAGCAAGGCAAAAACAGCCCTCTGGTTACCTGCAAAGCCTTTTCAGTGTCTCCCATTTCCAGCAAGTGCAGGAGGTGCTCCTGGTGAAGACTGATCAAGTGTTCTTTTGGGACAGGGTATAAGTGACCCCATTCTTCACACAACTCATAATCCTAAGGAGAAGGAAGGCAAACAACAACTCCCTTCATTATGGCTATTCTTGCCCACGCTCTGATTAACATTTCAAGGTCAGCTCAGTAGACTTACAGTACTCTTTCCACCAGCAAGAAATAGTTACAACTCCATGGTTGGACACTCACTGCATGCTGCTTATTCTTCCAAGCATTTAGAAAAACTCACCTAGCTTTGCCTCTCTTTGGTAAGGACAGCATGTTACTTACATACAGGTCACCTAAGAGAGTCACTCCTTGTCGGATTACTGAGGTAGAATGGAAGAAATGGGTTATGTATGGGAATAAAATTAGGACAAAACTATGGGGGTGCTTGGTTTTCATTTAAATCCTGACATTAAACAAGGATTCCTATTAGCTTCTGCAATACACAATTTATTAAGAGGTTTTTTTCTTGCCCTGTGAACTCTGTTGAAACAAGCATCTATAAACATTGCTTAACAAAATGTAGTAGTGCCACCATTTTCTAATTTTTAAACACAAAAGCCATGTAAGATGCCATACCTTTGCCTCCAGAATAACACTCATGATGGCCTGGGGATCATCAATGCAGGCTTCTTTCAGGTCTTGCCAGTCATTCCACGTTGGGACATCTTGCAAATTCAAAATCTAATAAAATAAAATGTTAGAGTTTCTATGAATGATTGTATTGAACAATATTTCTTCAGACCCATCACCAGGCCCAGGCAGATAGCTGAACTGGTTGCATCAGGAGTTAGCCCAAGCCAGGAAACTACATTTATCATAATAGAAAGGGTCTGGGAATCCTAGGTGATGCACTTCAATTTCAAGAGGACTAGATGAAAAGATTATATCACAGAGGCCTAAACCCATTAACATATATCTGTCTGAAGAGATTGCTGATAGAGTTCCAAGAGACAACGCAGCACCAGTTATGCTATGAATAGGCCAAACCTACTGGATAAGCAGGCAAGAATCTGGATTCCTCAACTACTTAGGCTTGTAAAACTGGGGTTGAAAATTCAAACAAGAATAAGTTCTCTTGGAAAGTTTCCAGTGATTGCTGCCTCTGTGCAGGTTGGAGGAAAAAGAGACCCTGAAAGAATGGACTCAAGTTCTTTGGATTTTTTTGCGCTTTTGTCTCCAGTCTTCTCTGGAAGAAAAGTACAGAGGCAACTGGAAAGGAAAAATTATGGATGAGGGAAGGAGAGAGTTAACCTGACATTTCAGCACTTTCAGAAAGTGGACGAGATTTAAATTTTGGATAAGGGCTTGGGGAGGATGTTTTATGTGCCAAAGAGAACCAAGGGTTAAAGAAGTATTTAGGCAAATATACTCCATACCTAGTTACTTAATAAAATGGCTTTTGTACCTTTTGATAAACCTGCAGTTCTCCTGTTTTGCTCTGCAGATCAGACTTCAGTTCTTCAGTTATGCCAGGATCACAGATGCAGTAAGCTAGGATTTCCAGACAAGCCTCAAGGGGCCACCTGTCCACGCAGTGCAGGGCCAATCTACTTCTCAACATTGCATCCTTCACTGGGAACAGATACTGCCAACCATCCTTATCTGTGAAAAGAAAAGCTACCAGCATGAAGCCCAGCTTCTATGCTTTGGGGAAACAGGGAGAGGAGAGAAAAGAATTTCCATTCTTTGAATCTGCCCACAGATCACCAGATCAGTCCCCAATTTCCAATCCCTATCTGAGATCGTACACTATAAAGAAAACTTATTCCCTTTACCGTCAGCTGTTGCACAGCTCAGCACAGCATCCCTCACGCTGGTCAGCTCCTCCATATCCTGACTGTACAGGTCCAAGACCGTCAGGGCTCTGGGCCAGTCCTTTGCAGCGAGCGCTTGCTCAAAGACTTCCATTAATACCTCGACAGCCATGGCAGAATGCAAGCCCAAGAGGACAAGCGACATGTACGGTTTGCCACAGAGGCCACTAACCAAACCACTACCCTCCTCCTGGGGATCCTGAAGTGGCTCAGACATGGTGAGAAGAAAATTCTCCAGTATCAAGAACTCCTTCAGTAATGTCTCACACTCTTTGGAAATCTGCTCCAGGCCCAAGGGGACCTCCCTCTTGCCCCGAAATTCCATCCATGACAGGCTTGGTTTGGGGACCTTCTGTATCTTGGATGCACAGAGACATGCCACAGTGGCCATTAGCTTTGACTGACACTTCAGGAAGGCCAGGGAAGAGGCAGTGAGTGAGTGCTGGTTCAAGTCAGCCAGGGAGGAAGACGGCTGAGTAGAATCCTCCTCAGAGTCCATAGCTGGATTGTGGATAGGTATCTCAACATCTGGCAAACAATGGTAGGCATGAAGATGTGCTAGGCTGCTGATGTTAGTCAAAAGAGACCTGGTCTGGCTGCTTTGCCTGGTACTGCACAAGGACAGTGGCTCACAACAACAGTTAATGATAACTTGCTGCACATTTAAGTTCAACTCTTCTTTTGCCAACAGTGAAGAGAGCCTGGAGGAGTGAAAACAGCACCAATTTAGCAGGTGCACGTGCATATTACCTTGCACTTATACAGGATCTCAAGAAGTATTACAAACATTAACAGTCCTCCGAGGTATGTACTATCCCCTTTAACAGGGGAAAATGACACACAGAGGTTGTGTATTGCCGAACATCACTTAGATTCAAGCAGCAGAGCTCTGAAGAGTCCCAGCAGCTATTTCTCTGCTCTTACCAATAGGCAACATGGCCTGAAAGTGAGCATCTACCTTATTAATTAAAAAAAAAAAGGCACTCCCAAGTCAGGCTTAATATCCTTTGCAACAGCTGCGTGTGAATGAGAATCACCAGGATTATGCACCTAATCCTATGTATAACCTTACAACAGTATATTTCGCTCCAAATTTGTAGTAAGGAAGGAACGTCCCCCAGTAAAGGGTGACAATGGAGACACTGGGTGTTTTCCACCTCTCTCTAGGACATCAAACAGGGAGTATCATTAAGAAGCAGATGGGCCCATACTATCCATTTCCTCAGCTCCTTTCCATTGCCTATATTTCTGTGAACTGTAAGTTTCCTGCAGATAAAGCCATTAAAATGAATAGCCTGACAATCCATCCCACTCTGTAACTAAACCCTGCATTTATTCCTCTGTTTTTGGAGGGAGACTGAGAAGGATCCCCTAGGATCCTGCTGACAGAGTCATATCAGCCTCCCCCACACCAAAGTGCTGGGCACAGCCTTTCTGGAGCTAGTGGATTCCATTCCGGGGGGGGGGGGGAGGGGGAGGAGGGGGGAGAGGAGGAATTTGAGAACAAAGCAAAGTTCCCAGCTCTAGCAGCTGCAGCACTGCCATCCTGGCCAGTCTGCGGAGGTCAGGACCCAGTGACTACCTACCTAGAACAAATGTACTGCGATCTCATTACAGCTCAATTAATGGGGTCTGCCAGGAAACGAATGGGATGGAATATGTAATTTAGCCAGACTACAGAAACTTGCTAAGCACAGAATATCAACTCTCTTTGATAAAGGCCCAACGTAGGGCCTACAACAAGAGGGCTTTCTGGTAATATGATTCACTCCAATTCTTAGTAATCACTCAGAGGCAGATTTACAGTAAAACACAGGGTGCCCCCCAGCAACAGGGGGCCCCAGGGCCAGGCAGCTGTGGGAGCAGAAGCTTGGTCCTGCCGGCTCCTGCTGCAGGCTCCACCCGCACCCACCGACAGCCAAGCTCCCCACTCCCCCGACTCTTCCCCACCTCTTTCCCCAAGCATGCCACGTTCCCGCCCCTCCCTCCCAGCGCTTCCCCCGCCACCGAACAGCTGTTTGCCGGTGCTCAGGTCGCTCCGGGAGGGAGGGGGAAGAGCGAGGCTGCAGCATGCTCATAGGAGGAGGCGGAGAAGAGGCGGGGGCGGGACCTTGGGGAAGAGGGCGGAATCGGAGCAGCGCAGATGCAGACCCTGCATCCCAACCCCCCAGCCTGCTGCTGTATGCTATCTTCCTCCCAGACCTGCACCCCCAGCCCTAAGTCCCCACTCACACCCTAAGTCCCAGCCAGACCCCGCAGCCCAATGGTTTTTTACAAAGCACTCTTAGCTAACTGTTGTAAAGCGCTTTGGATAACGGTACAAACAATATTTGGAAAAATCATTAAGTGGTCTGCTGAGATCCTCAGCTATTTTCAAGTGGTCTGTGAAAAAATAAGTTAGACTACAAAAACAATCAAGGTACATCACTTTATTTTTATTTACTTCCTATTACTTATAGGAGGAGATGGAAGAAAAAAAAGAATGAAAAACAGGAGGGAGCGGAGGGGGGAGATAAAAGAGAAGATTCATTTTCTTGGCTGGGTCCCAAGGAGGAGCCCCAAAAATTAAGCTGAGCACAGGGCCCCACTAACTCTAAATCCGCCACTTTAATCACTTAAATAGTGTGAAAGTGTACAGGGCACTGCTCAGCAGCAGGGCAGTGCCAAAGGTATAACAGATGCCTGCACTGTAGAGTTACAGAATTTGGAAATAGCAGCAAAGATAAAGAGTACATAAAATATGAACAGAGGAGGAGCGAGTTTTAAAGCTTAAATGCTTCATGGACCAGCTGTGTGTTTAGGATGTTTCTTGGCGGAAACAGTGGGAATTTATGTAAGTGGGCAAGTGATTCTGGGAAGATGCAGGGCATAGAACTCAAAAATGTAATGACCATTTACCATAAGCTATTACTGGTGGACCGCTCTGGGATTGGTTGTCTTCTGAAACAGACTTAGTAAAATCCAAACATAAATATACAACTTTGTTAAGTTTATTACCCTTTGTGCAAATATCTCCAAATGGTTAAAAATGTAAAATATACAGTAAACACCTGCTGCTCCAACAGCTGCACTAGCCATGGCTCTAGCAGCTAAGAGAACTTCACCCTAAAATTTCATGCAATAAGTCCCTTGTCTGATATACCTGGCTCAGGGCGATACCATGAAAGACCCTTCAGTTTGGTCCTCAGTACATAGCGACACTGAACAGCTTATAAAGTATTATCAAATATTGTCTCATTTAACACCTGCTTCAGTTATCTAGTCGCACACTTTCAGTACCAGCCCAATACAGAATTTAGAGATGGAAAACGTGCATTAGATAATCCAATCTACTTGCCTGCCAGTGTAAGATCCATGCCCAGAAGTTCTCAAAAGTGATCTTGGGAAACTATTTTATTTTGTTACATGTATAAGATGTGTGACCACTGTGCCCAGAAGTCAGACAGTTTCAATTTAAAAACCACAAATCCCTGGAGCTCTCAGTTCAATTCCCAATGGCCAGTAGTTGTCTAGATCACAAAATCGTTAAGTTTCACTAATTGCGATCCTCTCTGGCCATCTCATTAGAGAAGCCAGGGACTAACGCTTTCCTCAGATCTAGCAGAAGTCTGCTCTGCAGCCGTTCTAGTCATAGAGGACTTACAGTGCTGCCCAGTTCACGAGCACTAAATTCATCAGTTAAGTATTCATGAAAAACACCAACCTGTCAGGAGGAACTTGTCTCTCAAACAAGAGCAGAGAGAGCAAGTGAGATGGGCTCTGCTGTAGCAGTATGAAAGGGTTCCCCACCTTCACCTCTGCAGTTTGATCTACAAACATAAGAGAGACACATTTAAAAAACAAAACAAAACACTAAATTAATGTATTACACAGACTGAGTTCTAGTCAGCTAATCTGTACACTAGGCCTCTGAAGCCCAGATACTCATAATCACCAAGGCATGAGGGCCAGCAATGAAGCAAGTTGGGAACCCAAAGACCTAATTGCTCTGACTGATGTGCCCCACAATCTTTTGCACAATTTGGAGGAGGCATTGCAAGAACCAGCGTAGTGCCAGATGGAGAGCTTCTGACATCTGAGTAAGACCTGGCTGCAAATGGCAGAGCAAATCTGCTTCAGCATGAAAAACACTACAGGGAAAAAGAAAAGGAGTACTTGTGGCACCTTAGAGACTAACCAATTTATTTGAGCATAAGCTTTCGTGAGCTACAGCTCACTTCATCGGATGCATACTGTGGAAACTGCAGAAGACATTATATACACAGAGACCATGAAACAATACCTCCTCCCACCCCACTCTCCTGCTGGTAATAGCTTATCCAAAGTGATCACTCTCCCTACAATGTGCATGATAATCAAGGTGGGCCATTTCCAGCATAAATCAAGTTGCAGCAGGAGATTGTCAGAGTCACAACACATGCACTACTATAGTGATCTGCTTTATTAGAATTCTCTAGACACAGGTTAAATTTATTTTCTCAGCCTATTTTTTGTTTTGCTTGCCTTGAAGTAAGAATTTCTGGTGCTCTTGGGATAATTTCATTGAAACGCAGAGGGTAGCTGTGTAAAGCTTCTTACTTGTACTCGTCCCACAACTTAAAACCTAGCATTAGTAGAAATGCTGTTGGGGAATTTTTTTAATTATGTCAGCAGAGTTTCATTGGCCAGCAATGTGAAAAAAAACCACACCCTTAACAAACATAGCTACACCAACAAAAAACCCCAGTGCAGACACAACTTTACCGATAGAAGAGAGCTTCTGGCAACATAGACAATGTGGTTCAGGGAGATGGTGTTCCTATACTGACAAAAAGAACTGTTGGTGCACACCTATGGCTGAGTCTACACTAGGGGGCTATGCCAGTATAGGCTCTGTAGTGCAGAGGTACCCAGATACACCCCTTCTAAACTATTCTTCCACCTCCTAAAGCAGCAGGAAAACATGGAGCACCACTGGACTATTACCTCACATTTCTCCAGTTATGGAAACTGGAAGTCAATGAGAGGTTGTGTTACAGTGGGGCACAAGTACCTTCCACACATACAGTAACCAGACATGCCAAACCCATGAAAAAAAAAAAAAACACGCAGAAATTGGACTTGTTTTTGGCTTGATTGGCTTATGAGTTGCTTGTTGGCTAGTTTTTGGATTCTAGCTTGTTGCTTATTTGGCTTGTAGCTTTTTTTTTTTTTTTTTGATTGGCTCCCGGCAAGTAGGGGCAAGGGAGGGAGAGAGTCAGGGGTGCACAGCGGGCCCATCACAGTCTCATACTGCATGCCAGGGGGTTCTAATCACAGAGTGTTGGGGTTCTTAGGGATTGGCTTGTTTTGAAATGGGATTAGCTTGATTATTGGCTTATTGTGAAAGTCAGGGTGCTTATTTACCACGTGAAAGTTGGCAACTGTGACAGTGACAGGTCCTGATAAAGTGAAAGTCTGAAAAAGGTTCTGTCATCTTCCTTTTTCCTCTACCTCACTGAGGGATGTAACTTTAGAAGGCAGTTTATTGGGAAGCAACTCTTAAACCAGATTTGTGGAGTTCCACATTAGAGCAGCCCAGTGACTCCAGATTAAACTGGCTTGGTTTTTTCTCCTAACCGCCAGCACAATATACTCAGGCTAGGGCTCTTCTGGCTCACGGGGCACTACCACTAAGTGATTCTATGAGAACGTTCTGCCCGGTTACATCTACACAGCCCCATTATCTTCAATGCCCTTGCTACCCACCAAAGAAAACGGAAAGACTCCCATATAGTTGTTTTCCAGAATGGAATCATACTCTAAGAGTTAGATAACGTCACCCTCCTTGTGACAGGCTTCTCAATAGACACGTCACCTAGCTCTGTATTCAGGCTCCGTAGCACAACAGCAGCCAGCGTGTTAATATAATCAAAGAAGCTCTTCACACAGTCTGTCTGCACGCTGCTCACTGGCATGGTCTGAATGTGTTGGTCCAGGGTTTTCAGCAGAAGTTGGATTTGATTACGAACCGGATGTGCCTCCAACTCTGTAGGCTTCAGAGATGCCTGTTCTACCAAGCTGGTGATCAGGCTCCCTTTGGAGTCTAGTAAAAACAAAATTTGATTAGAACTGAAATGCTTAAAAATATAGGTGTGCTGGGACTTCTTCTACCCTAGCAAGTGCGTCCCTCAATTTAGAGATTACTTTCAATGGAAGTTAACAGGAATTACTATACTGGAACAGGCCAACAGCCCCATCTACTCTGGCATCTTGACTGAGCAGCAGAGGAAAGCGTAAACCCCACAAAATGCATCTATTGTGCAATACTGCATTAGTGGTGGGAAAGGATATAGATTTCTTCCTAAACTCAGCTGGTGGCCAACTCTTAAGTCCTGAAGCATGACATTCAAAGAGCACTTACAGTTCTCCTAGCTTTCTGTGAATCAAGATGGCATACAGATTTCCAACCCTTTTACTAAAGCTCTTTAGAAGTCTGATGGGTGAAAAATGTCACGGCTACAAATTAAGAACTTGGAGACTAGGCAGCAATTGTTCCAACACTGGATCAGTTATTCCTAGGAACAACGATCAGCTGATACATAGTTTGACCAATGAACCACTGACAACAGCAGGATTCTTAGGCTACCAAAGTTTTCCTGATGGATACTCTTGTTTACTCTCACCTTACTGGGCAGCAACAACCAAATACAAAGGGAAAAAACAGGAGAAGCAGAACTACCATTTGTTTAGCTATCATTTAACACCCAAGTGTTTTGTTTTCATCTAAACAGACACTGGGAGATTAAAAGTCATATCTGTTTTTAAAACAAAATTTCTTTTTGTATTTTTATCTCAGCTTATTAAAACTGAACATTTAAAAAATGAATTTACTTTTCATCATTGACATTTTGCTTCTCTCTCTGCTTGAACGAATAGAGCCTAATCAGTTTAACTTTTGCTACTGGTGAGCTTCTCATTTTGGTGCAACAGCTAACTGTTGCAAGGTTTGTATCACAAATGCTTGGGGGGGGGGGAGGAGAGAGGGAGGGGAGTTTAAATCCCCAAAAGAGTGTTTGCATTTACATGTACATGTACATGTACATTTGAGGATTTCAATAGCTCAGACATAGGTGAGAGGTTTATTGCAGGAGTGGGTGGGGGTGAGATTCTGTGGCCTGCGTTGTGCAGGAGGTCAGACTACATGATCATAATGGTCCCTTCTGACCTTAATATCTATGAATCTATGTAAGAAAATTCACGACAGCATTGCTACCAATACTAGGTTTTTAAAAACTTATTTTTATATTGTCTAAATTCAGGAACTAAACTACTAGGCTGTATCTCTTTACATCTCTGTTTTAGAGAGATATGTTTGTTTGTTTTTTTAAACAAGCACAAAGATGGTTGCAAGAGTCTTTAATGCTAAGAGAACCCATGAAATTCACCTGGAGAATCTTCAACATCCGTCAGTGTTTGCAGGACTTGATCTAGGTGCTGCGATAAAGCAATGTGATTAGCAATACAGTCCTCAGTCAGAGTTGGGTAGCACATCTGCAGAAGGTCCACAATATTGCATCGAAACTGATTACTTATTTTTTCATCTGAGACCTCTGTTGAGAAACAAAGATCAACAATAATGATAGTTAATAGTGGCCACTAAGTCTTGTGGAATTAAAAGACCCACAGAAAGAGGAGAAGCTTTACACTTCTAGTTAACCAATTCAAAATCAGCACACTTGGGTAAGCCATATAGATGATGTAGCTGGCAGAGCTAAATTTTCTAGTGGGAATTAAGAGGCCAGAGAAGGAAGTGTAAAAAGCCAAGATAAAAATACCTGTGCTATCATGCCCTCCCAAAGCCAGAGGCACTGTAGTTTAAAGGGTTGACAATTCTGTATTGTATTTAATTGTATCGTCAGTCAACTTTCCATCCTTGGCTTAATTCCTCTTCTGCTAGAGTGCATTCTTCTCTCCCTATCCCCAAGATATTATTTGCATGTCTGTTGCCTGTATTTCTTCTCTCCTCCTCCCTGCACCCAAATCTTTATTTCTCTGCATTATGCTCTTAAACTTCTTTTCCATGTTTAATGTCTCTCTGCCTCCCCAATGACCATCCCACAGACTATTCATTCTGCTCCCATCTGCCCTTTTAGGGTATGTCTACACTGCAATGTAAGCCCCAGGCTAGTAGAATGTGAGTTAACAGATCCCGGGTTTGTTAACATAGGGCTTGAGCGTCTACACTCATTTGTAACCCCAGGTTAGGAATTGTTGTCCCAGCCTCGGGCTCCAGCACATGCATTATGTGGGCCCGAGTCCAAGCACCCATATCCCAGATTTCCTAGCACCCTCCAAAATGTGGCCACTCTAGCCCTTTGTTCATGGTGCAGTGTGGAAACACTTGACTGCACACCAAACTTGATTGTCCAGAGGACAAAGAAAGTCGGACCATGAGATTGTGGAATACTTTTGGCAGACTCCTTGGATTGAGCCCTCCACCCTTGTGGGGCCCCTGATCCAAGCCCTGGATTAGTGTGATTTGTGTGCAGACAGAAAGGAGGTTAGAGGCTTGAGCCTGAGTTCAAACCCTGGGCTTACTCAGCTTTGTAGACATACCCTTAGGAAGGGGAGTAGAAACTCAATCCCCCTTGCTTCCCGGCTCCCCATCCCCTCCAATCAAACTCCAGCCCTTCTGCTCTCTGGTTCCCATTACCCTTCAATGAAAGAAGCTGTTCTAGTCTTCAGCTCTGCCTTCCCTCCTGAAAAGCTGGTGCTCTCTGGTTCCCTCTCTGGGGAAGGAGCCTGCTGCTTCCAGCCCTCTCTTCCCTAGCCACATGCCCAGCTCAAGTCAGTTTTTCACATCTTGTATGCTGGACTAGATTTTCAAAAAGATAGATGTATGTATGTATATGTGCACCCAAAACTACTCATGCAACAGTCAACCTAATTTGCAGAGAGATGCATGTATGTGCTTCTGAAAGTTTTAGTGCATGCCTGTGCCACAGAGAAAAACATGAGAAGATTTGATAAATTTTGTCATTTCAAGTTTTAAAAATCAAACATCAAATTTCATCATTTATATTAAGCTCTTTTAGAAGCAGTTCCCAATGGCTTCCGCATCTCAAGCTATTCTATGGCAAGCTATATTTTTCCATGGTGCTTTATGGAAATCTTTGGAAGACTCTGTTTAATGAGCAACTACTTAGCTATATTTACTTATCCATTGTGGTAAAGGCCAAATCCAGTTTATGGATTTTCAGTACACCCAAAAAAGTTGCTGATACATTAAACAGATACTCTGCCACAATACAAAGGGAATAGATACCAATTTAGCATACAAAAGAAATTTCAGAAGCAGCATAAAATCTGCACATGTACTCCCTAGCCCCGGAAAAACTAGCAACCAATACAACAAAAACCAAAACCTCAAAACACGCAGAAGGGAAAACACTTACCTGATTTGGATTGTCCTTGCGACATACAAGGATAGTTGAGAATTTTATTTATTTGTTGAAGAACTGCTGGGAAACCCCTTATGCCATCAGAGTGAAGTAGAATGAAGTCAAGTCTGCGGCCTAAAAGCAACATTGGACAAGGGAGGGAAAGCAGGGGTTGAGGATGGAAAACATATATGACAGAGTGATAAGCTTACATAAATCATGTTCTTTCTTTAGAACTCCATCGTTACTATGAATTATAGTTATTTTAAAACTAGATAGAGCATACAAGCATTTTTCCCCAATCCCACACAGCTGAATAGAGAAAGGGAAAACCTACCCCTTGTTTCAAAGCTATTATGTAATCGTCTCTCTGCTGTTTCCAACAGCTGTTTGCAGGTTTTCCACTGGTGGCACTGAGTACAAGCTAAGTCAAATGCTGCCATTGCTGAAGGGCTGAGATCTGCCACAACTTCACTCATAGGATCTGTATGCTCCAGCTGGACGCTGCTAGTCCAAAAGTTTTCTTGGAGAGTAGGGACAAGGCTTCCAGAGGTGGCAAGCAACTTATCAGTAACATCCGAGATGGAATAAAATACCATACCTAAACAATCCAGCAAAACATGCAGTTACTGGTTAAACTGAACAAATATTCTGTGTCCCATAATGGATAATCCTTTGGTCCTTTACTAATGCAATTCAGCATCTGGTCTGCTTTTTGGACCACTGCTGCACATGGAACAGAGGTTCACACTGAGCTATTCACAAAGATGCCTGGTTAATTTCCCTGAGTGGTTACAGCTAATTTAGAACCCAGCAACAAGACAGTCTGAATAGTTTATTATGTTCTGACAACATGCACCACCTTGTACTCATCAACATTGACTATCATCTATCATGTTGCCCAGATTTACAACTTTGTAAGGTTATTCTGAAGTTCCTCAGTCATCTCCAGTTTTTAAAAGCCTAAATAACTATTACCCATAGATTGTCAGCTCCCTGTTCTCATTTTCTAGGCCATTAATATAGAAAGGCCAGTTTATTCCTCTAAGCAATCATATCATAGTCACCGCTGTATCATCTGAGTTCTTGTTCTTCCTTATTTGTCTTCCACCTCTTAGCCAGATTCCTCATCTCTAATTTGTAGGATTCAATCCTTACCTGCCGCTGCTGCACTCCCAATAGCCTGAAGCGTTGAGCGGCCACTGCCAGATCTCCTGATTCCTCCAATACCATCAGCTGACTGATACACAATTTTATGCTCCACTTTTGCGAGCTCCCGCACCACCTCTTGATAGCGTTCCATGAAAACCAGCTCACCATAGCAAGCCGAAGACTCCAGATTAAACATCAAAGCCACCTGTCACAGGTAATAATGAACCATATTTCAAAATACTGTCTGAAAGGCTACATAACATTTTATTAAACTTACAAAAAAGCCTCAACTTGAGTAATTTCAGCCCACATGGCAATTTTATTCAGAAAGTTATAGATGCCTGAAAACAGGGATTTATAATGGAAGCATTTTTGCAATTATAGCTCTATAGCTCTGCTTGCAGGTGCCATAACACTGGATTTGGATTCACTTTAACAACTCACTTTTAAAGATGTTACAAGACTCCAATATATTGTACATTAAAAAGATGAAGTAGCTAGTCCCACAGTATAAATTAGTTCTTATCAGCCAGGGAATACCCTCTAGAACATTCTAAAGTTATATTAGCAACCCGCACAACCCTTGCTGTGTGGAACACCGGGGGTTCACCAGTTAAACCCTGTTCCAAGTCCTGTTAACATCAGTGTTGTAGAGACACAAAGTAGCAAAGAAAACAGATCTGTTAGTCCCAGGAGACGAAAATAAAAATACCATGTTTGCTAACTGGAATTGTTTAAGGGCTTGACATTTACCTACTGCCGACACACGGGTAACTATGCAAAAGCACTTGACAATGGCCCTCTCAATCTTAGCCAAGCCACTGCACTTTCTTGAGGATTCAACTGCCAAAATACTTCAGGCCAGTTTTTCAGAAAGACAGCCTGAAAGCTACATACAAAAATGCACATGCAATTGTAACTGAGTGTTGCAATATAGAGGAACAATTGCATGCACACGTTGGTTAACTGCACATGTAAATGAGGGGGCTAGGAGTCAATGGCAGACACTTCTGCACACAGACTTTAGGCCTCCTGTTCTGACAGCCTAGCCACAAAACACACCTCCTTCACCTGCCCATAAAGCAAGTGTGCCATACACACCAGTCCAAGCCAATAGCTAGGGGACTACAGCGTGCGTTTACATACTACAACTGGGCATGAATGTGGTGGAGTCATGTTTTTTGGATCAGTGACCAAAAAATAGCTTAAATACTGCCTCTCATTCAAGAGTGGTGTTTCACACATGGGCTCCTCACCTTCTCCCTCACCCAACTGGAACACTAAGACCTGGTCTACACTACGGGGTTAGGTCAAACTTAGCCGCGTTATGTTAATTTAAAAATGACTGCATCCACACAACCAACCCCATTCCATCGACCTAAAGGGCTCTTAAAATAGACTTTTGTACACCTCCCTGACAAGGGGAGCAGCGCTAAAACTGCCCTTGCTGGGTCGAACTTGGGGTAGTGCGGACGCAAATCGACAGTATTGGCTTCCAGGAGCTATCCCAGAGTGCTCCATTGTGACTGCTCTGGACAGCACTTTGAACTCCGATGCACTAGCCAGGTACACAGGAAAACCCCCGGGAATTTCTGAATGTCACTTCCTGTTTGGTCAGCACGGCGAACTCAGCAGCACAGGTGACCATGCAGTCCCCCCAGAATTGTAGAGCATAGA
The DNA here is from genome assembly GCF_965140235.1 of Caretta caretta. Classification (NCBI taxonomy): domain Eukaryota; kingdom Metazoa; phylum Chordata; order Testudines; family Cheloniidae; genus Caretta; species Caretta caretta. The sequence goes on along the minus strand of NC_134211.1, from coordinate 61,648,580 downwards.
ATGTTTCTACGCTCCCCCTATCATCTCCGTCCCTGAGGTTATCACAGATTAGAAGGCGAAAAAAAACTCGTGATGACATGTTTTCTGAGCTCATGCAGTCCTCCCACACTGATAGGGCATGGCTTAATGCACAGAGGCCAGGAAAGAATTAAGTGAGCGCGAAGAGTACAGGCAGGATGCGATGCTGAGGCTAATGGGGGAGCAAACGGACACGAAGCGTCTGTTGGAGCTGCAGGAAAGCCAAAAAGAGCACAGACCCCTGCTGCATCCACTGTATAACCACCTACCCTCCTCCCCATGTTCCACAGCCTCCTCACCCAGACACCCAAGAACGCTGCGGGGGGGAGGAGGCTCCGGGCACCCAGCCACTCCACTCCACTCCAGAGGATGGCCCAAGCAACAGAAGGCTGTCATTCAAACAGTTTGATTTTTAGTGTGGCTACAATAAGCAATGTGGCCTTGTCCTTCCCTCCTCCCGCACTCCAACCCACCCAGGCTACCTTGTCCGTTATCTCTTTTTTTTTTTTCTTTCCAATTAATAAAGAAAGAATGCATGGTTTCAAAACAATAGTTACTTTATTTTGAAGGGGGGAGGGTGGTTGGCTTACAGGGAATTAAAATCAACAAAGGGGGCAGGTTTGCATCAAGGAGAAACACACACCACTGTCACACCGAAGCCTGGCCAGTCACGCAACTGGTTTGCAAAGCCTCTCTGATGCGCAACCTGCCTTGCTGTGCTCTTCTAATCGCCCTGGTATCTGGCTGCTCAAAATCGGACGCCAGGTGATTTGCCTCAACCTCCAACCCTGCCATAAACGTCACCCCCTTTGTCTCACAGATATTATGGAGCACACAGCAAGCAGCAACAACAATGGGAATGTTGATTGCGCTGAGGTCTGGCCTAGTCAGCAAACAACGCCAGCAAGCTTTTAAACATCCAAAGGCACATTCTACCACCGTTCTGCACTTGCTCAGCCTATAGTTGAACTGCTCCTTACTAGTGTCCAGGCTTCATAAGCCATGGGAGCAAGGGGTAGGCTGAGGTAGGTACAACCACGCAGTACTGCCAGCTGGGAGAGCAGCCTGAGGCAGAAGCCTCCAGCTCGCATGATATTCCAGGCGGGACTGAATCTCCATGAGACGAAACTTAAAGAAGAGAATGACCTGGAGTCTCTGGCTCCCATTCGGTGCCCTAAGAGTAGAATACCCATGTCTGTCCAGGCGCCCCAGATCAACCTCACTGAGGTCTACCAGGAGCACCCAGGAGACGTACGACGGCTATCAGTCCTACTGCACCGTCTGCCACGAAGGCAAGGAGCTGCTGCTGTGTAGCAATGCAGTACCACATCTGCCAGCAGCACCCAGGAGAGGTACGGTGACAGTGAGCTGAGCAGGCCCCATGCTTGCCGTGGTACGGCATCTGCATGGGTAACCCAGGAAAAAAAGGCACGAAACAATTGTCTTCCGTTGCTTTCACGGAGGGAGGGGTGGAAGGAGGGAGGGGGGCCTGACGACATGTACCCAAAATCACCTGCGACAATGTTTTTGCCCCATCAGGCATGGGGAGCTTAACCCAGAAATCCAATGGGCATCGAAGACTGCGGGAACTGTGGGATAGCTACCCACAGTGCACCGCTCTGTAAGTCGATGCTAGCCATGGTAGTGAGGATGCACTCTGCTGACTTAATGCACTTAGTGTGGACGCAATCGATTGTATAAAATCGGTTTCTAAAAATTGACTTCTATAAAATCGACCTAATTTCGTAGTGTAGACATACCCTAAGTTAGGCCCAGGCCTGGTAAAGCCTTTGCAAACTTTGAATACCCAGCTGAAAAGAGGCTATTTTTAAAAAGAGAAAGAAAACTTCCTTGAGGGTAGTGGTTTAGATGCTGGTTTCCCTCCTGCTCCTGGATTCCCTCTGACACCTGGATTTGTGTTCTTCAAAACCCAGCTGGCTAGCACAGTAGAAATTCAATACAGATCTCCTCAACCATCACCAGCGCAGCTTCCATACAGAACCAACTTCCAAGTTTTATGTAGTAATGATCACACACACACTTACCTGATGGGCTTCTATAAAGTTCCCCCTCAGGATACAGGAGACTAGGAGCGACTCAGGTGGGGAGAGCATCATAGGGATGAGGAGGTTCTGCTGCTGAGGCTTCAGCCTACATTCCAGGTCACTCCAGCCAGACACAGTACTGGTACTTCCCTCTACAAGAGCAAAGAGGGAAACAACATGCTGGGTTATAATTGAAATAAAACTTATCAAGTACCAATGCTTCTCAGCTTTAATATGGAGATGGAGAATTTGAAGCAGGGTTTACAAAACAGTTGTAAGGGGTTGTATTGTCTGCTTTAAGTGACCAACATCCAGCTGATCACGATCATATATAATGCCTCCCACTGCAAAGAATCCAAAGCACTTTACAGAGATCAGTTCACCCATCACCTGCCTCTGTGGCAGACCCTGTTTAATAAACACTGCAGCATCACACAACTATTTAGGCCAGAAAGTGAAGAACATTTTCAGTTAACAATCCTACTGTTATATTTTTCATGGGATCTTCAGTAACTATTACTGATCTGGACCTCAGTTTTACAATTCACCTGAAGGACAGCACCCCCCAGCAGCCCACCATCTCCAAGCATCAGCAGGGGCACTGGCCCACTAGTAACAGAGGTATGAGTCTCAGGTACTGAATCAGACGACGATGTTGATATAGAACTCTAGGTGTTCATTGGTGGTTTTCTAATCAAGTGCTGACCAGGTCTATTCCTATTTAGCTTGTGAGATTAGCCAAGATCACAGCCTGAGGTGACAGGTACTCAGTCAAGTAGCAACTGTGACTGCTGATTGGACAAAGAAGCTGAAAGGCAACTTCAGGTCCAATAGACTCTGTATTCCACAGAAAAAGACAGTTTTTATATAGCATAATTCAGACAAAGCATTCCAGAACAACTGTCAACAGACATGAGTCAAGCAAAAAAGCCATGGTCTTGAGAGGTGATGAACCCACACAGCCTCCAATGAAATCAGCATGGCACTTAGATACCACAATGCCAGATGCCTTCGAAAGGTATGCGGGGTCACCTCAGGCTCTGGATTAGTGTGACTTTATCAGTGATATTTTAAAGGCACAACAGTGAGAGTCACAGTTCTAGCTCCTACCACAACCATTACTCCATCCAAGCACATACGTGTTCTGTATTAATGCATTAGCTCCTAAACGTACACAATATATATTTATATTGTAATAATAAGAGAGAAGACAATTCAGGGCCCTGGTGTCCCAGTGTTTGGGAGAGGGCAGTTGCAGTTCTGTAAGCCTTTTTATGAATTTAAATATTTTATATTTAACAAGTCTGTGGCCTCCTAGAGGTTCACAATTGTCACTACGCTGCATAACACAGCCATTTGCAAAATCACAGAAGCAGCAAGAGAGTGCTGATCTTCCCATCCCAAAAAGAACAGGTCCATGGCATTCAAATTAGAATCTCTGTTAGCAGGAGAAAGTCAAAGTCTAATGACTCCATCCTGCACAGAGCAGTGATGTGCACAAACCAATCAGTTAATTTCAGTACTGCATTATATCATTGTGTAACGACAAAACAAATATATCCTTTCAATGAGATTTAGTACCTGATGTGCTGGTGCTCAATTCACTGCTTGTACTCTCCAGTGATTGACTTGAAGTGCCCTCTTTACAATCTGAAGTAGAAAATAAAAACAGCACGAGAAATATATCGGACCCAGACAGGGCAATCAAAGCTCCTCTTCTGGGCAAAAGTGCTCAGTGGGGATAACACAGATTATTAGGCAAATGCAAGATACCACTGACGTGGTCTTGACATGAGCCATCACTTAAAGAAGACACTCACTCTGGAACAGAAGAGTGGGCCATCCAGTCTGGTCTCCTGCTAGTGGAGAATGTCAGATGCTTCAAAGGAAAATGTAACCACTCCCATTCCAAGAATAACCCTAGTTCTACAGTGTTGTTTGAGAGCTGAAAAGGATGTCAGATTTTCTTCCCCACAAGGTGATCAGTTTAAGTCTTGAGGCAGGAGACTCAAAGGCTACTGTAATTTTTAACCCACTTTCTATCACTGCAGATGCTATGCTCATCCATGGTCATAAACAGATTTTTTTGGGGGGTGTGGGTGTGGGGTGGGGTGAGGCTTTTTTAAAAACAAAACAAAAACCCCCACAGTATCTTGCAAGTTCCACAGAGTTATCATATGTATAGAAAGAATTATTTTCATGCATCAGTTTTAAATGTGTTGCCTTTTAATTATGAGGTGGATTTTGGGATAATGACATCTAACCAATGGGTACTGGACTGGGACCAGCCACACTTCACACAGAACACCAATTGTATTTATCGAGGATACTGACTAGAGAGCTAGAGGAGATAGAGTACTAGGCCAATCTCCAGTCCTGTGAGCCACACATCTTAAGACACCACCAATTAGTTTCCTATCCGGGTGACATGACATGCACTTGCAATGCAGCCTCCACGGCAATTTCTTAACTCACCCATCCTCCATCTTTGAGTTTGACGGCGCTTCCTCAAGCTGGAGCGTCTGGTTAAGGAGTAGTGTCTCTTGGAGGCTGCAAGCTGATTTTCTGAAAGAGTAGCAGTGTTAGTGATTTCTTTAGGAGTCATCGTCATACACATACAAATGCACTGGCTGGCAACTGGTCATGACAAAAAAAATGACCAGATATATAGCAAGAAACTAGGCACCTAGTACAAATAAGGATGAACACGCAACAGCGTGGTCCAGGGCAATGCCCTAGTGAGAAGTTCAGACTCATCTGTCCACAGATGTCAAGGAAGGTTCTGGGATTCCTATCAGTATGCTACTGCCCCTGGGCTCTGCTCAAAGTAACTAATATTTAATACACCCTCTGGAGTCAGGTTTGTTGGAGAAAAGGTCACAACACTTCAGCTCCATGAATGTTCCGCTAAGTCTGAGCCCACACAAGCTCCAGAAGACATTAGCACTACACCTCAAAACTGACCTGCACTACCTACTGTTTTCCCAGCCCTGGGCCTCTCTAGAGGAGAATCTTCCAGCCATCCCACATCATGTAGCAGCTTTGTGAAGCAGACAAAAGAAGAAATGGAGAAAACAGTCATTGCAAGCTACACTAAAGACCAGTACACGAGCCCACCAGATTAATGAGCTCCTCTCCCACACATGCTGTAGATCTTTCAATTCAAGGATCACCAAGCTGGCACTACTGAGATCCCAGTGGATCTTACCTGTGTTTCTATTACTCATCACTACTTTGTATCTCCATTGAGCTTCAGAGAGGTATTTGGAGAACTGCAGCACCCTGCTCCCAAAGACATCTCTATTCACAGAGAAATTCAAGCACTCCACCAACTCCAGCTCCTCATGGGGCACGTTACTCGAATCCCATGGAAGAGAACTTTGAATTTCTTCCAGGTGGTTGAGGAGCATCTTGAGGAAGGCATCCACTGCCAGGTCATCCACTAAAAATCCACTGACACCACTGGCAAAATGTTTCAGATCTAGATAGCTCAGCCTGGAGGATTCACAGGTCTCACCACTCAATTCTGAGCCAAGCAGAGTATCATGGTAGACTGTCCGGGGGGCCTGAGGATGTCTCTCTGCCTTCTTTTCAGGCTCTGCTGGGTGCTGTGGACTTTCTGAGGTGGAAGACTCTCGGCTGGCACTACCATCCAAGTTCCCAGCACCACAGCTCTTTTTCACAATATCGTCCTCTTCTGCATAGTCCTCAAGCAGGGGAGTCTCTGTGTAGAGGTCACTATAGGAGACAAAAAGCAGGGAGAAGATGTTCTCCAGAAGCTCCAGATGCAGAGGAGCAGGGACACGCCGTAAGAACTGCTGGCACTTGGCAAGATACTGAGGAAAAATAGCTGGACAATCTGTATGTGTTATAAAAAAAGAAATAAAAAACACACTTAAAACATTTTCCAGGAATTGTTTCCTCCTCCCCGACCCCATTTCTGATTCCACAATGGTGCTCAAAGTTACAAGAATGGGAACCAAGACAGCCATTAGTGAACAAGATGGCAATGGACTTTTATAAGAATCTTTGCCATATCAGTTCAGAGCACTGGTCCATCTAGCTCAATATGCTGCCTCCAGCTATGGCCAATGCTAACAGTTCAGAGGTGAACATTTCTCTCCTGATAAAGCATCTAAACGTGCAACGAGGGAGCAGGGAATTAGTCCTCCCTGACCCCAACAGTGACCATCTTATGCCCTGATGCCCAAACTCAGATTTCTTCCATTTTAGCACATTTCTATAGCTTGTGGCCACTAAGAGAGACTATGTAACCACAACGTTAGCTACAAAAATATCAAGCTCTTTTAAAAAAAATCCCAGCTAAAATATCCCATTAATGCTAATGTTTTCCCCTTACAGAATGTTTTTAATCTAAGGATTTTAGAGTGCTTTACAAAGGTGAGTAACTTACTTTCTACATCTATTACTATTATGTGTAACACTTATCTACCTCACATAGATGCTGTGAGGTTTATTTGCTTGTAAGTGCTTTGACCTCTTTGGATAAAGAAAGTATAGATGTTCACAGTTTAATATTAAAATGAATTACAATCCACAGAATCTAGCAACTAGATATGTACAAGCTACTAAACCTAGGCAAGGAGGCCGATCTCCTGGTGGGTCTTTAAGAGGGGTTGAGTCCACAGGGAGGTCACTGAGAAGGCTGTGCATGCAGTCCTTGCACTTTGAATGACGGTGCGAATTCACACACAGTGCATAGATTGCATATTTCATGGCGCAAAATGCCCAGAAGAGCACCAGGTTGCGTTGCTGACTCAGGAGGCTGGGAACCGGCACTGCTGCAAAGTGAAACATAGGAGGGTAAATTCTCACACATTTTGAGGGACACTGACTAATTCTAGTTTCTAACAGGTCTTCAAATTCCCCTCCATCCCGAATTCCTTTTAGAAAATGAAAGTAGGGATTTTTCTGCCCTTCCTGTACAGATGTTTATAAAGAGGGCAAGTGTTCCGCAGTATAATTTGTTAGTTTCCCTCCTGCTGAAGGCAGTGAAAACAACTGCACAAAAGTCAATACAATTTAAAAAAAAGGAAAAGTAATTTTGCCCCACATCCCTATTGACTTGTCTTGGGTATAGTCTCCTTATGGGGTACTCGTGACTACAGTAGGGTCAAAGTGTTCTGACAGAAGTAAGATTTTCAAATTGATAGGTGCCCTTTAATTCTTATATTTCAAGTTGTAGACATGCTTCCACGGAATTAAATACCTCAAATCAGAGTTATTTACTAGACAATTCCATAGACGATTCCACCATAATTCCTGTCATGCAGGTTCCCAATCTTTGTGTTTTAAGATTCCTCTACCTGCTTTACACTCTATTCCACCCTGACTATTGTTAAATTCTCTACATCTCAAATCTGCCTCTTACTCTCCAATTCTATTTCTAAACCCTTGGTTTTTTAAGCTTCACTTACTGCAGTCTCTTCCTCTTGGTTTTCTCCAGGTTCCACATCACAACCCTCAATATCCTCCAAAATACAGCTATCAAAATCATCTTCCTTGTTTACTATGCCAGCTACGTTGTCTGCTTTCTTTGAAACTCTGTATTGATTTTTTTTCCTCTCTCTCACATCTATATATCACACGTCCTCAAGACCCTGGCATAGCTTGGTTCCCATTTCATCTTCTGCCACTTCCTTACATTCTGATAATTCAAGTCATCTTGATGCTCTCTTAGTTTCTTTCTCCCATGAGTGGCTCTGCCCTTTCTTCTTGCCATTTCCTATACCTGATCATCATCCTTGACCCTGCGCATCCCACAGTCAGTCTCCTCCAGTCACTTCTTATACAGGTGGCCTTCCACGGCTGACCTCCACCCAGCCTTCCTCCATGAGATTATGATTTAACAATATATGGGACAAAGAACAGAGAACAACATCCATACTTGGCAACAGTGGGAAATTTAAGCAAATCTATCCTAGTATAAACATTGCCTAAAGGTCTGTGTTGCTGGATGTGGTTACAACACAGAAGAGTTAAACACATTCAATATATGGTTTGGCCTTGCAGTGTAGATAGGACTGAGTTGTGTTGATGCATTTACAATGCAAGACCAAACCTTATTTTAACCAGATTGAATGCTAGCATGTTATAACATGTCCTGCAATATGGTAGATTTTCCTTGGGCAGACTGGCCACAATTGTGGCCAAACTAGTTTATGAGCTGCTTTAAAGAATTTGTATTAACCTAGCTGTATTATAACCAAACTGGCTGATCAAACTTTTAAAAACTAGTTTGGGTGCTACCTCACTTGAACAACACTTAAGCATGACTATTAAGCATGATTAAAGGTGACCAGTAAAGGATTTGAAGTAAGTAAGGGAATTATACCCTTTTGGTTTCTTTATGACAGATACCAGTAGCTTGAAAGGTCTCCCCCACCCTTCCCAGCTTGTTTTGCAGGCAGAAAAGGTGTCAGATGCTAAAAATGTGGTCCCTTCTTATCACATTAAAACAGCAGAGCTGAATACAGTGTACAAGTCACCCCCAGCTCATCAGGGAACAAAACACAGGTAGTAGCATATTATGGCATTTCTGCTTTCAGTACAACTTATGCTCCCTATGTAGATAAATGTATTGGTTTCTAATAGATCGTGTATTATTGTACAGTAGTAGTCCTCAAACACTACCATTTAAAACAATGTTACAGTAGTGTTTGGGACCACTACTGTACAACAGAGTAGTACTTTTTTATAGAAGGACTGGACCAGCCCATCTGCCTGCTGGTAGTGCAGCGTGCGTATTCATGAACTATTCAAAACCAATATACTGGAGTCACATAATGCCTATGGTCCTGTCCAAACACTGGGAGCTGAACTGCAATAGCTAGAACAGTGTTTGAACTATGTTAATTAAAGTGCTCAATCATTATTTCCATGAAAACCAAGAGCACAGATTTTTCTGAGAATGATGCCATAAAACTAAGGAGTTTTACAGAAAATAAATCTGCCAGTGTAAGCACACCCTAAGATCCATCATTGCAGTTCTACTGGTGGTAGTAATGGTGGAGTGTAGACAGTACTCGGGTGTTTTTACCATCCTGTCCTCTAAGGGTATGTCTACACTGCAACTAAATACCCGCCGTTGGCCTGTGTCTGTTGACTCGGGCTCATGGGTCCCAGGCTGTAGGGCTGTCTAATTGTGGTGTAGACGTTCGAGCTTGGGCTGGAGCCCAGGCTCTAGAACCCCACAATGGGGGAAAGAGTCCCAGAACCTGGGCTCCAGCCTGAGTGTCTACACCCCAATTAGACAGCGCCCCCATAGCCCAAGCCGCATAAGCCTGAGTCAGCAGACACAAACACCCGCTGCTGGCCTAATTGCAATGTTGAAAACACCAGTCTCCAGTCTGTAGTGATACATCCTCTCTTGCTAAAATAATGGTGGGAGATTTTCAGAAATGCGTAAGTGCAGACACAACCACACAGACTAGAGCAGAGTTTGACTCACATGGGTTTCCAGAAAAAGTCTACATCCAGACTATTCGAACATAAATCATCATCTCACTGTGTCTCTGAACACCGTTATAACTGAAACATTTTATTTGGGCCCTTTCCACATTGGAAGCAGAAGTGCAACAGCTGCTAATAGGGCTATGTTTAGACTTGTCTTTTTTTCCTGAAACTTCCCACCATTGTAGTTCTGTAGGTGGTAACAACTGCAGGAATGATAGTTTAGGAAAGGTGGCTGCTGGTGTTTTAGCCAGGTATCATATAACCCTTACTCCAGTCTGTGCATTTGACAGCACTTTGTGTCTGGTCAGTTTCATTGTTTTGTTCATGGTCAGTTATACTGTCTCATGCACTAAAAAAGACATTACCCTGATACACTGATCTGAGAGGGAAGCTCAGAAGCATGCTCTTCCCCAGGAGGGTGTTAACCAGTAACAGCAGCAGCAAAATTAAACTAAGCCAGCAGCAGACAGGTGCATGCACAGGAAGGAAGCGAGGTGGGTGGAAGCCTTTTCCTGGTATGTGCTGCTATTTTTGGGCCCACCCAAATTACCCTTCTAATCATCATCATCAGAGTAGAATAAACTCAGTTTTTTTAGACTTCCCGTCCCCCCACTCTTTCAATTTCAGGATACGCTATCTAAATTTACCTGTCAGGAAGCTGAATTGTAAAAGAATTCACAGTCACAGCACCCCTTTTAAATGCAAGTCTCTTAATTCACCCCTGAACTGGAAGAAAAGGGAAGGCTTAATTTTCATTAACTAGTTCTGTAAATTAAAGTGATCTTAGAGAAGTGAAACCAGGGCTAGAATTATCCTTCTGTGCAGCTGCATGACTCAGGCAGATCTAAGTGGCCTGAGTCTTCCCACCCCAGAGAGGTCTCTGATAGTATTTCATCAGCAGACATTTAAAGGTGGAGTCCTATATTATAACAGAGATGCTAATAAACATCTAACTCAGAGAGGAGTAATGCACTAAGTTAATGTAATGGCACAGCAGCAAAATAAGTCTCAATAACAGGCCTTGGGGGAAAGAAAAAAAAAAAAAAAGATCTTGCTGACTGAGTATGATAATTACAACAGAATTGAAAGAAGAAAAAAGAAAAGCAGGGGGGGGAACCCCAGAAGAATGCCCCAGGTTGGGTTTCCTCCTAGGCCTATCTCATGACCAACTGCAGCCCAACATTTACCTCTGCTCTGTTTCACTGACATTTATTTGAACAGGCCCAGGGAGCCGGAAGGTGAGAGAGAGATAAACCTCTGTTCATTAGGGGCACTAATTGATCTCCAACTCCCTGTCATAAGCCCACACACACACAAAGTTAAAAAATAGGATGCCACCATCTTGACACTTTGTGGTAGGAGATAAAGAACTGGCTTCCTTTTAGAGAGCAAAAGAAATCAGAAAGATTCAGCATTACTGCAAATTCTTTCATTGAAAATTGTTGGTTCATTTAAACAACTCAACTTGAAATTACCCATTCCATACACAGACACACACAGCTCCCGCATGCAGAGGAAAAACAAAAACCAAGCTAACTGGGTTTCATAACCTTCTCATAGGAGACAGTTCTCCTTTAAAATGGAAATTGGTGAGAATCACTTTCCTACACCCTATGGAGTTGGGTTTAAGTTCTGCTAAGTGATATGTTTATGATTTGCAAATTGCAAGTTGTATGCACTGATCCTTCCAGACGGGAGTACTATCAGCATGATGAGAAATTTAAAGGTATATGCTGAGTGGACTCTGCAGAAGGATACCTTTAAATGACATTCCTACTCATTTACCCTTTGTCTGCTGGTCTCTGGCTGGAACCTTCTGAAGAAGCTCAATGACATCCTCTTCATTCAGGGCCAGAAGGTTGGTGAGGTGATGAAGAGAGTAGAGTGCAGAGTGGCAATCCAGACTGTACAAGTGTTGCAAAAGAATCTTCTTTGGGATAGTAATACTACAAGAAAAAGCAAGACTAATCAAAATGGTGAAAATGCGTCCACCACCTGAACCTTGTCTACACCAAGGATCTTCCAGTATTAACACTGACTCAACTTGCGAATTTAAAAAAATTAAATAAAAACATAGACAAGCATCAAGTCTCTATAGCTTATGGCCACTAATGGAGACATGGCATAGATATTGTATACTTGGCATTTGTATATTAAACATCTACATATGTAATTCTGACTACGTGGGGAGCCTTTGTCAAAATACATGGTTTGTAAAAAAAAAAAAAAAAAAAAAAAAAAAAAAGAGTGCTTCTGGCTGTTTCACCTGTTTTGCTGTGTGCACCATTCAAGAACCTCCACTTGAGCCCACAGCCCATCACAGAACTCTTTTAATACTGAGTCATTGCACAGACCCTGTTAGAGAGAGACAGAGCAAATTAGCCTCAGCTAACATAAAATGAAGAGATCACATTTACACCAGATCCCTCTACCTTACCAAGAATAGCACAAAATCAGAGTTTGGTTCACATGTGTGACGTTTAATGGCTAAAGGAACCTTAACATATTTAGATGGGCAGATTTCTGCACCTTTACTTTATTTACACATTAAAGCAACAAAATAGAGGATAGATAGCTGCATTTTGTTTTGAAGGGGCCCTGTTAAGGTTAAGCAATCTAAACTGGACAGTCATTTTTTCCAGTCTGTAAGCTCATCCCTGTAGCTTTTAACATTTTATTTGTAAAGAGAATCTAGTGCTTCTGAAAGATACTACAGGACTTATATCTCCAAAGCTGTCACTCTAGTTATATACCCAGAATGGATACTGTATGGGTTAGAAGTACACGCTGCCTACAGACTCACCTCCAATATGCCTATGTTCTGCTATGGATGCCTGCCCACTAAACACTGATCTGAGACTGTGCTATCTTATACAGGTCACTGACCAGGCATCAGACGGTAACTCCCTTAAGACATTATTGACCTGGGATGGAGTTCAGTCAATGATCTAGAAGAGAAAGGCTCAGTATCCCATTATCAGTTGTCCAAGGCAACCATTCACCAATACTGCTTGGATTGGAACTACAGGCTTAGTGTTTAAAAGCTCTGCATACCCAGAAAAGGAAGAAGATTCCAAAATAAAGTGGACCCTCTAGTCTCAGCTCTAACATTTAGGCTACTGTGGATTTTATTTTGGGCATTCAGGACTAAGTGGATGGCACCGCTCAACTCAGATCAATAGTGTCTACAAGTTCAGTGGCACATGTGAAATGGATTAAGTTGTCTCAATGCAGTTCCTGGGCATAAGTACCCACAATACAAAGTCAAAACCACTGGCACTATTTGGCCTTGAGTTTCTGAGGTCAAGGACTGAATGGGCCCTAGAGAATGGCCTCGAGGACCCCATTCAGGTCACAGTTGAGGCACACTGATGAAGATGTAGTGAAGACGAACTTGCAATGCTGCTGCCTGTACACTATTTGTTTTAAAGAAAAGTTTGTTTTTATAAAACCTTTTAAAAAGAGGTTGAAAATCCTAACCAGAGGATTCACCCTTACATCTTCCATTTGGAAAGACATTTAAAAGTCCAGAATCTCAGTTTATGCAGTTAATCAAATCTGAAGTCTCTAAAATGAGACTTGTTCTAACAATCCAAGCAACTAATTTAAAAGAACTGGAATCAAATTGAACGGTCAGTCATAGCATTCAGCCATTTCAACCTGCTCTCCACTCACGTACTTGCCTGAGTTTTGTGAAGAGCATACAACAAGTTTTTTGCTGATTCTAAGCTGTGACAGTGAGTCCACCCTAGCAATACTAGAAGACGGCTGAGGGGGTTGAATTCTCGACTCAGTAAGCTGCTCAAGCCTGAGAAGTCTTCCCTTTTTAATAGTGTTAATGCAATCACCTAGAGAACAAAAAGGAAGAAAGCATCTGTTATTCTAAAAATGCAGAATCCTCCTAGGGTGGTGGTGGACTGTCACAATAGTAGTTTCAGAAAGTAGTTTAACTTCCTCAAACCCAGATTTTACAGGCTTTATTTGGGCTACAAAGAAAAGGAGTCACTCTAAGTGGAAGCCAGAGAATCAATCCACCCCCTCTCCAATTCTGCATATTTTAAATAGGTTTTATGCAGAAACTAGTGGAGTTTTTGAGCCAGTAACAGAATAAATCTTGGCTCATCTGTCTGGATTCCTGTGCCCTCAATACACGTCTTTATTTGTGCACTTTTATCTCCAATAGCACCTTTCACCCCAGGCTCTCAAGTGCTTCACAAGTATCCATTTAACTCCACAACCCTTTTGTGAAGCATCATTATCCCCATTTTACATATGGGGTACTTGAATCACAGAGAGGTTAAGTTGCTGCCAAGGTTACTCAGTGAATCAGTGGGAATCCCTGGCATGGCTGGGAGTAGAATACAGGAGTCCCATCTCCCACGTTCTCTGTTCTATCCATCAGACCACACTGGTTTAAATCTTCCAGACACCTCCATGCCAATATCTTAAATCATAGAGATGAAACACTGCAGATGGGTCAACAGATAATAAAAACCCACTGCTAGTTAGCTAATCTCTTGGTACCAAAAGTCAGGACACCTGAAGACCTCTAATCAAACGTAAAATGTTCTAATGCTGGAATCCTGGTGCAAACTTGATCCACTACTGGGTTTTCCCCTCCCTATCATATTTATTGCCATACCAGAATCTGCTCCAGAAAGTGCTTGCTGCTGCTCAGGCAGTAGAAATAGGCAGTCTTCCAAGAATAAACCTCTTCAGGCTCTGAGAACAAAGCCAGCATTACCCGCTCTGTTTCCAACTGCTCAGATGAACCTGAGAGACACATAAATGGGATTACTTTCAAACACAGAGAGCTACCTCTGAAGAAAGCAGGCCCTGGGCAAGGTTTACAGCAGTAGAACAGTTAGGGAATCACTAAGCAAAAGCCACATTCAGACTCCATAACTAAGTCTCCATAACAAAAAATCCCTATGTGGCCAAACTCCCATCCCTTCCTCCCGCCAACCTTTCTTGCCTGCAAAGTCTCAATGGTCCAGCTTTTAATGAGAAAACAAAACAAACCTTTTCCTGGCAACTTTGGCCCCAGCAGTTTCTCTCTTGTCCTCTCTGTGAAGACGTTGCTGTACAGACTGAGCAAGGCATGGCTCTGCTTCCTCAGTATGCAGTCCAGTAACCTCTCTTCCTTCAGTGGGCTTCCTTCAGCCCAGCAAGCATCCAACAGCTCCCTGCACAAGTGTCGGAGCTCGCCAGTCTGATGCTCCACTTCAAAATGCAACACGCTAAGGGCACTGTAAATAGCATCTACTGTCTCACTCTGATCCAATTCTCCTGAGGATTTGGGATACCGCTGAAGCCTCTGCAGAGATTTTAAGGAGTCACGGAGAAAGTCAACGTAGATATTCTGCAGACAGCAGCTGTGCTGGAGTGCAGAGCTGGGTGTGCCAGGTTCTCCCTGCAGGAACTCCAGCAGGGCTTGTGCCTGCCGGGGAGCCCTCAACAAAAGCTTCCGGAGAGCAGAGGTTGCTTCCACACTGAATCTGTAAGTGCGGCCATCTCTTTTCTTTCTGTCCGATTCATGCTTGCTCTGGACACATTCAAATGCTTCGAACAGCTCCTGGGAGGAAACAGACAGATACGATCGGGGGCCTGAATGCCACTTGGTTTTCACACACACATTAAAAAAATATAACCAGATATACAACAAATTTAAAGATTCAATAGACATCCACTTGGAACCATTAATTTACCTTGGCAACCAACTCTGCTACAGGAATTCAGAACTACAGGCATTCAGTTTCAATCCCAAAATAATGCACTTTTTGCAAACACATGCCATCAATGGTTATGACTCCCAAGAAGCTCAGATGCTGCATACTGGCTCACCTAGTCCAGTGTCCTGTCTATAATAGTGACCAAATCTGGATGTTTAAAGTATAAAACTCCCATAATGCTCCTAACTACAATACTGCATTATTGAGGGAGTTTCTTACCGTTCCCCTTCTGGTGGTCCGCTTATGAAATGAGGATACAGAGTCCTTATGATTTTCATCCTAACTAGAATCATTGCAGATCCTATTAACCATTAGCAACTAGTCTTTTTTAAAAATCTTACAAAAGTAAACATTCAGCCAACAATTAAAAATCTTTGAAAGGCAAATCCCCATCCAAATATTTGGTTTATTAAAAACAAAAGAGTTTTTAAAACCTATTTTACTTTCCACCACTGGTGCTGTTTGAATTTTTTTTTTTTATTATTTTATTTTATTTTATTTTTTTTAAGTATAGACACTGGAATTTTTTGTTTTTAATTACGGAAACCTTCCTACTGTATGAAAAAAGTACTTCACAAAACCCAAGTTTTTATTAAAGTGTCCCACTGATTTTGTTACTTTGGCAGCCAGATCCAGGTTTTCCTTCATTCATCTTTCAAAGTGTCTATTGGTTTCCTCCCCCACCTTCCAGAATTTCAAAACCAAAAGAATTAGCATGGTGCAAAGAGAAAAGCAGAAGTATAGACCAGACAATTACATTCAGCAAATACTTGCAGCTGGTTAATACCAATAAGGAAGAAGTATTGTTTAGGCTGATGTAAGGAGATAAAGTTAGAGATAATGAGATGAAGCTGAGCAAAGGCTGATTATTAGAAGAAACCTCCTGTCTGAGATCTAGAACACTGTGGAACAATCTAACAAGTAAAGTCATGGAAACCTGCACTGTGTGGGATATTGAAAATGAGCTAGATAGAGCACTGGAGAATTATTACAGACAGTAACAGTGTCCTGGGCCCAATGGACGTATTTCTGTACTTCATACAAAATGATCTCCCAAGATACAGGAGCCCTTGTATCCATTGCAACCTACAGTCAAACCTTGTTAGTAAAGGCACTTTTACTCCAGTCTGGTCTACCATATTAGTTCTTTCAGGCTGGGGTCAGTAAACCTAATGGAAGTATGGATTTGTGACCCCAAGAACACTATGAAGAGAGTTCCTACTCCCCAAATGCATTTGAGATAAGTTTGCAACATTCCACTGTTATTGTATTTAAAGGGCTTTCACAAACCCTAACCTCTTTACAACTCCCCTCAACGCACAAAATCCCAATTGAGATGGAGCGAGCAGAGACAAATCATTTCAGTGTGATTTCAAACTATCAGCCTGACATTATGATCTGATGAAAGGGTACAAAATAGGTAAATAAGAGGACAGAGTCCCATGGTGAAACCATACCAGCTACATCCTTTGTAGAACTGGCATGCAGCTTTCCTCCCCATCAGCCCTACTGAAGGGGTTCTCCACAACAATCACTGTGCAGCTGGCTGCAGCCTCTTGAACTGCACCACTGAGATCCCCCAATTCTGGCAGCAACCTTTTTAAAACCACAAATTTAATAATTTGCTCCAGTATCTTTCTAGGTATCAAAGTTAGGCTGACTGGTCTATTATTCCACAAGTCCTCTTGGATCCTCTTTTTAAATACAGGAACTATATTTGTTCTTCTACAGTCCCCTGGGACCTCACCTTTCCTCCAACAATTTTCAAAGATAATTGCTAATGGTTCCACGATTGCTTCAGCTAGTTCCTTAAGCACCCTAGGATGAATTTCATCAGGTCCTGCTGACTTGAATACATCTAACTTAGCTAAATATTCTTTATCCTGATCCATGCCTTGGCTTGCATTCCTTCCTCCTTGTTGTTATTAATTGTGTTGCGTATCTGGTCACCATTAACTTTTTTAGTGAAGATGAAGCAAAATAGGTATTAAACTCCTTAGCCTTCTTGATGTCATCCATTATTAGCTCTCCTTCCCCAAAATGGCCAGACAGCTGTGTCAGCTCCATTGTCTGGAGTCAAACCTCAACTTGACTTTGAGTTGGAACAAGAAGCAGAATGGTAGAGGACAATAACAATTTAAAAAACAAGGGCAGTTCTGGTCACTATGGATTTCAAAGCCTACCAGTAAGAAGGTTCAGTGATTCATTGTGTTCGTACACTAGCCTTTCCTCTATTGAGGCCCAAATTCATATCCTACATTAAGTCAAGATGTGATGCTTCTAAGCTAGTGCCCATTTCTGCAAGTCAGAAAGCTACCATACAAATAGTATTCTCTGTCCAGGGAAGCCCCAAGGCTGATGTAGCAGGAAGTGACATGAGGACTGAGGTGCACAGACAGTTGCATATGGGGATGTATGACCGTAACAGCAGAGGCAGCTGGAGGTCAGGAGTCAGGATTGTTAGCAAGGCTATGGAGAGAAGCTTGCTCAGCACCTGCCTACATTATCCCCTCTATAGCCAGAATCACCATTATATATGCCAAATTCACTACCTAGAGCAGGGGTCTCAAACACGTGGCCTGCAAGCCACATGCCCGCCAAGCTCCTCCCACCCCGAGTTATTTCCTACGGCCGCCAAGCTCCCCTCACCCGCTGCCCCCCCCAGTGTGCCACGTCCCTGCTCCTCTGCCTACCTCCAGGTGCTTTGCACTTTCCAGGAGGGAGTGGGGAGCTGCACGCTCAGGGGAGGAGGTGGAGAAGAGGCGGAGCAGGGGTGGGGATTTGGGGAAGGGGTTGGAATAGGGACAGGGAGGGGACGGAGTTGGGGTGGGAACTTTGGGGAAGGGGTGGAGTGGGGGCAGGGCCAGGAGCAGGAGGGGTGTGCTTTTGAATCTTTATATGAAAGGGTGTCAGTAATGTGGCCCTCATGGTGATTTCAGTTTGAGATCCTTGACCTAAAGTGAGTAAACTTGAACTGCCCTCACATTCAACTGTCTTTATTTTATGCAGAGAAGACCAAAGGTACATTAATGTCTCAAACACAAGGTCAGTCAAGTTAACTCATAGCATTAAGTTTCATCCTAAGAATGATCAATATATCAGGCACTCAGCTCACCTTTAGGACTTCATCTGAGACATCCTTTTGCAGTTCTTCTAAGAGGAGTAAGAATTCAGTTTCTCTCTGGAGAACAGCTGGAATTATTTTCTGAAGTTATCAGGAAAAGAAAAAAAGATAAAAGAATAGGGCAGATGTGAGCCACTATCTTAGGTTTACAGGTAAAAAACCCAAAACCTTATTTAATTGTTATTTTAGGGCAGACATCTTCAGAGATATTTATTTTATTGGGGATTAAAAGTCCTTTCTCCCATCCTAAGATATCTAGGGGCTGTTCCTGAACCAACAGATTCCATTCTTTATTTCCAACTACTTAGCTAGCAACTATCACTTCCCCATAACCCCTTTGGGATAGGGTCACCTTTCCTCAAAGATCATGAAAATTCATGAACCTAGGCAATGGGGTCAGAGGAATGAAAAAAGTGAGGAAAGAAACACATGACCAATCTTCCCCTTTTTGAAGGCCTTGTTTCTTTCTCCCTCATGCAGTGTGCTAGCTGCCTACCACTCTCCTCCCCATAGTTTTGTATATGTAAACTACATACCCTGAAAGTATGCCATTTGTAAAGCATTGTGCAATCCTTGGTTTATTTCATCTTTTGGGGATAAAAGGGGCTATAGAAATGTAAGTTACTAACTCATGCTGTCTATTCATAAGAACATCTCATACTGAGTATGCACATTAAAAAGCTAACTCACATGGCCTCAAAAAATAATCCCAAAACACTTATTTTAATTTCTTGCTAAGTTTAATGGAAAATGGTCTAAGGAACCAGTTGACATTATTAATAGCAGTAAGTCTCAAATTTTAATAGGCAACTACAAAATTTATTATTTTTCTGTTTACAAACATTATCTTCCATTTGGAGATCAACTAGAACAAACTTCTTTACCTGATCCCACACCAGCCATTTCTTGAGAACAAGGAGCCAAAGCCAAGCAAGTCTCTGAGGGCTGTAATTCTGTCCACACCTGCAGAGGTAATAGCATATACCATCAGTTTCAAACATCTAGGCACCAAAACAAATCTCTACCCACTTCACAGTAGGAAAAGTTGCCCCACAGAGCCAGTGTATGCCGTGTTGCCAGTACCAAGTATAATATATTTATTTTTCTCATGTCTGTTAGCAACACCAATTTAATTGTGTTTTTTCCTCCAAACAAAAATTATTCCCAGAATGCTGTCTGTGTAGTTGATACTCAAAAATTATTACCAAAAAGTTATACAAAACTTAAAAAGAAATATTTGATACTTTTTTCAAAATTAAAAAAAGTTGAAATTTTTTAAGTTCCCCTGAAGTGTCAGAAACCCAACCTTAATAGCCTCATGCAAGTGCTTGAGAAGTCAAGAGAAAAAACAAGTGAAACTAAAGGTTGTTTCACTATTCAAATTGAGAAATGTGAAAAGTAGACAATTTAAGTGGTGAGAAATAAGATTTTTAAACATTTTCAGTTTTAATCATCTCAGGTGTTTAGTAGTAAGCCAACATTTTAAATAAATAGGTTGATCATCTTCTAAACAAAAAGCACTCAGTGTCAGCACCATTACAATTCTAAAACAGACTCCCTCTCCTCCAACTCACATTATTTCAGTGAAGTCTTTCAAAATTGACCTTTGCTAGATTTCTGCATGATCTTGTGCTTATACCATCATTTTCTCTATTGCATATATGAACATGGTTGTAAGCTGACTGAGGCTGGGTCCCCTACATATATTAGTGCAACTCTGAGCAGGTCAGCACTCAAATGTTAACTATAATAATGGAATGCATGAAGGAAAAAACACTGGCAAGGAAGCATGTTCTGCTTCAAGGATTCTAAGCAGGGACGGATTAACTCTCCTGTAGGCCCGGGCCTATTATATTTTGTGGGGTCCCTGTATACAAGTCTTTTTCCTAATTTAAAACAAAATCATCACAAGTATGGCATCGAGGCTATTAATGCTATACTAAACTTGCCTTTTAATTTACATAAAGCCATTCTGTGCTTACATTTCAGTCTTAAAACATGTAGAATATAGTTTAGTTAATTCAAAATAGCCTACTTCTTACCTTAGAACAGCTAAGATATTAGTTTCTTTCTGAGAGGGAGTTGGGTGCAGGAAGGGACTCCAGGCTGGGGCTGAGTGTTGGGATGCAGGAGAGGGTGAGGGCTCTGGGAGGGCTCCAGAGGCAAGAGGGGGCTCCAGGCTTGGAAAGGGGTGCAGGAGGGGGTGCAGGGCCTGGTAGGGAGTTTGGGTGCAGGAGTGAGCTCCAGGCTGGGGCAGAGTGTTGGGGTGCAGGAGAGGGTGAAGGGTGCAGGTTCTGGGAGGGAGTTTGGTGCAGGAGGGGATGCGAGGGAGTTGGGTGCAGGTGGGGATTCTGACCTGGAGAAGAGGGTTGGGGTGCAGTAGCGGGTGTGAAGTTCAGGCTCTGGCTGGGAAGCGCTTACCACAGGCAGCTTCTGGCCGGTTGCGCAACACGGCTCAAGCAGGCTGCCTGCCTGCCTACCATAGCCCCACGCTACTCACGGAAGTGGCTGGCTGCTGGCACGTCTCTGCACGTCCCTGGGGAGAGGGGAACAGCTTGTCTCCGTGCGCTGCCTAGGCCAGTAAGCGTCACCCCCACAGCTCCCATTGGCTGGTTCCCACCAGGGGCCACAGACGTGCAAGCAGCTGGTTGCTTCTGGGAGCAGCATGAAGCCACAGCGTGCAGGCAGCCTGCCTGAGCCCTGCTGAGCCGGAGCCCCTCATTAGCCCAGGGCTGCAGCCCCTAAAGCCCCTGCATTAATCCGGCCCTGATTCTAGGGGTCCATTATAGTTAAGAATAAAGAATCAGCCTCAATTTCTGACAATTGCATCACATACATCCTGTTTAACACAGTTCTACTTCCACCAGTTAGACAAAAATCCCACACAGCACTTACCTTAACTGAGATGGACAAGCTATTAGAGCCTGCAGAATAGCTGTAACTTTCTCAGAGCCATCCCCCTGCCACAGATGTAACTGAGGAATACAGGCCTGTGCTAGCTCCCAGTCTCCCCGCTGCACACATTTACAAAAAAACCAGAAAAGATGTTCCAGAGAGGCTGCTTCCTCATTACCAAATGGATGCATCATCCCACTGTGACTGGACTCCTGGGGACAGGAAGGAAAAAAAAAAAAAAAAAGGAAGAAAAGAAAAACCATCCAGAGGTAAGTCACAGCAAATCTTCCCTCAGTGCACCTGGAACAGAACAGATCTACAATCAGAAACCAAGCTGCAGCTATTTAAGTGTTTTAAAGTTTGGAATGCACTTCCAGCCAGTGATAAAATCAATACCACAGTATTTGTTCAAGTAGGTGATTTAAACATTATCCCTGTGAAACACACTGATACTTGCTTAGAGTCAATACTCTCAGGAAACAGGAAGGATCAATTTGTTTGTTTATTGAGAGCATAGTGCTAACAAAGAACTCTGACTTCAGTAGGGAAGGTAAAATGTGGTATCTTGACAACCGTAGTGAACAGAGCAGCTACAGCATGAGCAGTTCCATCTCAAGCTTTCTCCACACTGGGAACTTCTCACCCCTATATATTAACCTGCCAAGGTG
This sequence comes from Caretta caretta, assembly GCF_965140235.1. Taxonomy (NCBI): domain Eukaryota; kingdom Metazoa; phylum Chordata; order Testudines; family Cheloniidae; genus Caretta; species Caretta caretta. Next base: position 61,626,622 of record NC_134211.1, on the reverse strand, counting down.
TCTCAGTCAGTCATGATCTAGAGAGATCATTTTAAGGGAGACGAGAGAGTTTAGTCTCCATCGTCTAGTCATTCAAAATACAAATGACAAGTAGCACAAGAATTGCCATACCAGATCAGACCAGGGGTGCATCTAATCTAGAATCCAGACTTAACAGCAGCTGCTTGGAGAAAGGTACAAGAAACCCCCCAACATGGTCCTTTATATTTATGACACAGACATTAGGACGTGGTTAGAGATTCACCAAACACTTTCGCAGGGCTACCTTCCCCCACCTCACACACCGTGTCAGCCCTCCCATCACTGGATTTCCCCACCGAGCTCCCCATCCTCTGCTGTCCTACCCCTGAACCAAGGACCTGGGTCATCAGCCCTCCGCCCACATCCAGAAATCCCCCCGCTAGCCGGCTGCCTCTCGTGCCCCGTCCCAGTGCCCGCCTGGTCACCTGCCTGGGATGAGTGGAGATCAGGAGATCCGCGTCGGATGGGATGGGCCAGGCTGCCCTGCCCTGCCCTGCCCTGCACTAGACACACAGCTCTTAGGGAAGACCCAGGGGTGGTGGATCGGTCCGGCTCCCCCTGCGCACTCAGGGGCTATGGGACGGTCCGCACTGATTGCATTCCCCAAGCTGAGCAGCCTAGTGCCGCGGCCATCTTGAAAGACGAATCAGGTGACTTTCCCAACAGCCGGCACACCCAAAACGGCGAGCGCTTATTGGTCAAACAGGATGAATATGTAAATAATGTGCCTTCTTTCTTTTAGAGGCACTGAAGCCTCACAGGCGCCATGACTGACGTGGGCAAAGAAACCACATGTCAATGCCACAGAGCTAACCCCACGCAGGGACCGCTCCTCCCACCGTCCCCGAGCCGGACTCCCCGCAGGCTCCACCCAGCGGCCAACGTAGCCCCGCCCCGGGTGCCCCAGAACTAGCCTCTCCTGAACCAACCGACCCGCCCCCTGAGCCCCGCCCCTCGTTCTCCGGCCCACTGAGCCGCTCAGCCTGTGGCTGGAGAGGCGGGAATCGCGTCACGTGCTGCTGACTGTTAATCGCAGGAGCCGCCCTGGCCTGGGGCAACAGGCTTGAGGCGAGCCCGGCGCGTGCTCCCTCCCTCCGCTTCCCAGTGACCCGGTACCGCAGTTCCCCATGTGAGGGCCGCTGTGCGCCGAGCTATTCCCCTCAGACCTTGCCGGGCCTGGGGGCTCCTAAGGCCCCACCACCCAGGATGGGGCTTTACCCGTAGCTTGCTCTGGAGCCGGCCCGCTGGCTGAGCCCCGCCGTGGCCCGCTCACAAGAGGGCAGAATGGATGAAAAATACATGACTGAAAAATTGCCGTTTGGTAGCCTTTTGCAGCCAAGGTTGTAAATGACCACGTAGGGTGCAGTGGAGACTCAGCAAGACTTCCCTCTGGCTCAACCTCACTGATCTGGCTCTTTTCTGGCTTCTGTTTGGGCACCAATCTGCAGCCATTCCTCCAGGACAGGGTTGTGTGCTTCTTCCATCATAACCAAACACAAGCTGGGACATATGAGAGGACTTGCTTGTTTGATAATTTATTTTATTAACATTGTAGTTGTCTTAACTTGTAGCTAAACAGCTTGGTAATAGCAACCATAATATAATGTAACATACCTGTGGGAGGGAAAACATCAAAGACACCTACCACAGTAGCATTTAACTTCAGAAAGGGGAACTACACAAACACGGGGAAGCTAGTTAAACAAATTAAAGGGTACAGTCACAACAGCTTGCAAGCTGCATGGAAACTTTTAAAAAACACCATAATAGAGGCTCAAATTAAATGTATTCTCCATATTATAAAACATAATACAGGGATCCAGCAACCTTTGGCACAAAGCCCATCAGGGTAATCAGCTGGCGGGCTGTGAGACATTTTGTTTACCTTGACCATCTGCAGGCATGATCTCCCGCAACTCCCAGTGACCGTGGTTCGCCATTCCCGGCCAATGGGAGCTGCGGGAAGCTGTAAGTGGCTATCAGGCACTATAAGTGGCGAGAGGCAGAAAGGTATCTTTTAAAAATTGGAATTTAAATCCTACTGAGGAAAATAGAAAGGAGCATGAACTCTGGCAAGTTTAAAAAAATGTAAAAGTATAATTAGGTGTAACACCTACAGACCCTGGCCATTGGCAGGCAGGATCAAACCTGGGACTTCTGGAGTTAAATGCATGAGCTTTTACTGCATGAGCTAAACATCATGTGCCCTTTAGCTAAGTCTGTAGAATAGACTCATTAATCTCTCTCAAGTGCTATCAGTACTAGATGGAACAGTACACCACACCCAGGTGGTGTGTGGGTTACATAGGAAGGCTAAAAAAGAATTTGAAAAGCAACTACCCAAAGACTCAAAAACTAATAGCCACCCCACAAAAAAGTACATCAGAAGCAGTAAGCCTGCCAAACAATCAGTGGGGTCACTGGACAATCAAGGAGCTAAAGAAGCACTTGAGGATAAGGCTATTGTGAGAAACTAAACAAATTCTTTGCATTGCTCTTCACTGCAGAAGATGTAAGGGAGATTCCCACACCTAAGCCATTCTTTTTAGGTGACAAATCTGAGGAACTGGCTCATATTGAAGTGTCAATAAAGGAGGTTTTGGAACAAATTGATAAACAGTTATAAGTCGCCAGGACCAGATGGTATTCACCCAAGAGTTTTGAAGGAACTCAAATATGAAATTGCAGAACTATTACCTGAGGTATGTGTTGTCAGTAGCTACCGGTGTGGTGCTCTGCTCTTGTTCGATGATAACAGTCGGCTGCATGCATGTTCCCTCTGTGTGCTGTCCCAGCTCTGCGCAGATAGCTAACACAGCAGACCCTGAGAGAACCCCCAATGACCACAAACTCTAGTAAGGTACGAAGGCACGTTGGCCAGGTTTATTGTCGAAGAGAAACACAATCTCTAGCCCCGCAGTTCATATAACTTATATAACCTATATACGGTTTGTTGCTAGTCCCTATGTGCTCCCTGGCAATGGACTCAGCTCAGTCAGTGGCGGGACTTTCCACTGCCCCCTAGGCTGGAAAAAGACATCCACTCAGGGATGCATTCTTAAACACAGGTACAAACAAGTTACATAACACTCTTGACGTATTGAGGTGCAACCCCTTTACGTAACAATGCACCACCCTTCTACGCAGTAAGGTGCTGCCTTTCACCTTGTACATGTTGGTTCGAACAAAACAAGTCTATCCATCATACTGGCCTTTTGCCCCGTCCTTGTTATCTATGTGGATGGTATAAGAATGTTCTTGTACCATTTGTGTATGGCTCTGGTATCTAATACACTTTAGATATATGTTTATGCAACAGCATATCTTTATGCAACATCAGCCCTTTCCTTGCCAGCTTCTGTGAGCAGGGCCTGCCTCTGGCTCGCAGCTTAACTTTGCTTTATGTTAGCAAAGTCTTGACCATTACTTTAGTTCAGGCCTTAGGTCTCATACCAGGCCTCTGATACCAAAAGGTTTATGTTTCAGGGCCTCAACTTACTACAGTATGTAAGCTATCACTTCAGTCAGCTTCTGTACCAGATGACTAGACGAGGATAGCTAATGTGACCAATTTTTAAAAAAGGCTCCAGAGGCAATCCTGGTAATTAGAGGCTGGTAAACCTGACTTCAACACCAGGGAAATTGGCTGAAACTATAGTAAAGAACAGAATTATCAGATACATAGATGAAAACGATTTGTTGGGGAAGAGTCAACATGGCTTTTGTAAAGGCAAATCATGCCTCATCAAACAGAATTCTTGGAGGGGGCGGGCGTCAACGAAGGACCAGGATGATCCAGTGGATATAATGTACTTGGACTTTCAGAAAGCCTTTGAAAAGGTCCCTCACCAAAGGCTCTTAACCAAAGTAAGCAGTCATGGGATAAGAGTGAAGGTCGTTTCATGGATCAGTAACTGGTTAAAAGACAGGAAACAAAGGGTAGGAATAAATGGTCAGTTTTCAGAATGGAGAGAGGTAAATAGTGTGTCTCCTAGGGATCTGTACTGGGACCAGTGCTGTTCACCATATTCATAAATGATCTGAAAAAAGGGTTAAGCAGTGAGGTGGCAAAATTTGAGGATGATACAAAATTATTTGAAATAGTTGAGTCCAAAGCAAAATCCAAAGAGTTACAAAGGGATCTCACAAAACTGGGTGACTGGGCAACAAAATGGCAGATGAAATTCAATATTGATAAATGCAAAGCAATGCAGGTTGGAAAACATAATCCTAACTATACATACAAAATGATGGAGTCTAAATTAGTTGTTACCATACTAGAAAGAGAACTTGGAGTCATTGTGGATAGTTCTCTGAAAACATCCACTGAATGAGCAGCAGCAGCCAAAAAAGCTAACAGAATGTCAGGAACCATTAGGAAAGGGATAGATAAGACAGAAAAGATCATAATGCTATGATATAAATCCATGGTATGCCCACACGTTGAATACTGCATGCAGTTTTGGTCACCCGATCGCAAAAAAGATATAGTAGAATTGGAAAAAGTAAATAGAAGGGCAACAAAAATGATTAAGGGTATGGAACAGATTCCGTATGAGGAAAGATTAAAAAGACTGGGACTTTCCAGCTTCGAAAAGAGACGACTGAGAGAGGGTATATGATAGAGATCTATAGAATTGTGAATGGTGTTGAGAAAGTGAATAAAGAAGTGTTATTTACTGCTTCACATAATACAAACACCAGGGTCACCCAATGAAATTAATAGACAGCAGGTTTAAAACAAACAAAAGCAAGTATTTCTTCGCACAACGCACAGTCAACCTGTGGAACTCATTGCCAGGGGATGTTGTGAAGGCCAAAACTATAGCAGGGTTACAAAAAAATTAGGTAAATTCAAGGAGGGTAGGTCCATCAATGGTCATTAGCCACGATAATCTGGGATGCAACCCCATTAGGGTGACCAGATGTCCTGATTTCATAGGGACAGTCCCAATATTTGGGGCTTTTTTTTATATGGGCTCCTATTACCCCCCACCCCCGTCCCGATTTTTCACACTTATCTGGTCACCCTAAATCCTTTGCTTTGGGTGTCTCTAGCCTCTGATTGCCAGAAGCTGGGAGTGGACGATGAGATGGTTCACTCTGTGATTGCCTGTTCTGTTCATTCCTTCTGAAGCACCTGGCATTGGCCACTGCAGCAAGACAGGATGTTGGGCTACATGGACCATTAGTTTGACCCAATATAGCTGGTCTTACAGTTTTTAAAAATATGTTAATTCAGTGCTTTGTCAGAGGCATTATATTGAAAGCCCTGGGGAATTAAATCTTTTGCATATCGAGGGATAGCTCAGTGGTTTGAGCATTGGCCTGCTAAACCCAGGGTTTTGAGTTCAATCCCTGAGGGGGCCATTTAGGGATCTGGGGCAAAAATTGGGGATTGGTCCTGCTTTCTGAGGTCCCTTCCAACCCTGATATTCTATGATTCTATGAAAAGGTACAGCATGGGCAGTGACAGTTCATGCTGCCCCTCAACTTTGCTCTGTAGGGACCACTTAGCATACAAGAGTGAGAGGTGTAGGCCAAGTTCCACAAAGGTATTTAGGCTCCATTGCCTTAGTGTCCACAGGCATCTGGTCTTGTTTCTTCTACAACAAGGAGTCCAGCTAGGGCCATCTTTGATGGTATTTTTGTGATATGGACGCTTGTCCAAAGAGGAACTGGACTGGGGCCACCAATACCTTTCCCTTAGGCTACCTAGCCACCATTAGATAATGATTTTCAGTCACTGCCAGTTTAGGGTTGATTCTGCACTGGGTTCTGCATGGGTAGACTCTTGTGTCTGCATGGAACCCCACCAAAGTCAATGGGGTCCACGTAAGTGCCAGGGTTCACTTGCCTGGAGTTAATTGCATTATCATGGCCTAAACTAGTACTAGAATGATTACTAGTTCCCAGCTGTTTTTATACCTATGAGCTATCAAGTTCCTCACTGTTTCTCTATCGCCTTTTGCCACTGTGTGATGGAAGATGAAGAGTAGGCTCTTGTGACTCAGCTATTTGAGAGGGTGGTGTCTAACCAGTGTTTGACTGAGATAATGCTCCCCCTTACATCCTCCCTTTATCCCGGGGTTTTTGTATATTTTTTCTACACACACACACACAAAGAAAAGAAAAGAAAAGAAAAGAAAAGAAAAGAAAACTTTGCTGCGAGGCTGCTGCAGAGAGATGACAGAAAATGACAGGGGCACAAATGTAAGTGAATAACTCCACTGGTAGGGTTTTTTTTTTAGTAGAAAATATGTTTTTATATACATAAATGTATTAAAAAGATACAACTTCTAGAGGTGCATGGGTCTTCCTGTAACCAAATTAAGACCCATTCAGGATCTCTTCCTGCTACCTCATGCTGGATCCCTGAGTAGGTTTCAGGCATATCATGTGTTCCGTCTCAGCTAGGGAATCACCTGTGAATGATCAGACCTCAGCCTGTATTCAGGGTACCATGGAAGAATTTGTAAGTACAAAAACCGCATGGAAGCCAGGGGTACACTTACATTTATTCTTTATGTAGTATCATACATACATATAATAGTATTTACGGTATGGAGCTTTCCAAAATTAAGTAGTTAATCTTCACAGCCCACCTTTCAGATTGTAAAGTGTTATTATTTCATTTTACTGTCTCTCACTTAAGAAAGCAATGAGTGTTGGTGAGGAGGAGGAGACATATTCTCCACTAGTTTGTCTAGTCTAATTTTAAATATCTCAAGGGAGTCTGCCACTTCCCTTGGGGTACTCCACAGTCTAATACATCTCACCCTTTGACATTTTTCCTCTGGTGAGTATCCTAAATTTTCCTGCCTGGGGTTCTGTTGCGTTCCCCCAAGGAATAATTGTACATTTTCTAAAAGTGTTAGGTTCTCTAGTCGTTTCTCTCTATTTTTTAAAATTATTAAAAAAATAAGCAGGGTTCTATAATTGTCTGTGGGATTAGAAAGTATTTGGTTGTAAATGCCACTCTTAGGGGGGATCTAACTAGTTGTTATATTGAAACTGAAAGAAGGACAGGAAATTACATACATTGAAATGAAGAAGGAAAATTTAGGCAGAATATTAGGAGAAATTTTCTAACCATGATATCTATTAGCATCTGGAATAGTCTTCGGATGGGACTCATAGGGAATGGTCCACATGCTGTCGTTTGGGACATTTTAAACCAAAGTAACCTAGAAAAAGCGTTGGAGTAATAGTAAACAATTTTTTTTGTACTTATAGTAATCCCGCCCCCAACACCATAGTGCCTCACAATCTTTAATGTATTTAGGCTTACCACCACCTTGTGAGGTAGGGAAGTACTGTTATTCCTATTTTTACACATGGACAAATGAGGTACAGAAAAACTAAGCAACTTGCCCAAGGACACATAAGAAGCCTGTGGCATAGCAGAGCGTTGAACCCAGCTCTTTCCCATTCTAAGCCAGCATCCTAATCATTGAGCCATCCTTCCTCTCAACAGTCCTCCACTAGCCCCACAGGAATGTGCTAGAGTAATGATACTCAGACCTCAGCATTGCCCAAAAGAACCACAGTAGTGTGAATTCATTGTTTCATTTACTATATTATTCTCACAGCAAAATGACTGACCAAGTATTATTAGTATTATTATATCAACTACAATAGGTTAAAAACATAGTAAAAGCATCCTGATTGGTTAACAACTTAGATTAATAATTAAATCACACAGTGTTTTAATATCATGTCCTACAAAGAACTGCAGGATACACATTAAAGAGCCACTTGTGGCTCACAATCCTCTGTCTGAGTATTGCTGTGTGAGAGAAATCTGTTATCTCTAGTTTGTATGCTCATGAAAATCAGCAAACATTTGGTGAATTGCAGATTTGCTCTTTTTTTAAGGTTTAATCATCAAACAGATCTAATTTTTCAGATCAACCAGATCTATTAAAAAAAAATCCAAACAGATCTATTTAAAAAATCATGTGATATACAGTAGAATCTCAGCGTTATGAACACCAGAGTTTCAAATTGCCCAATCAGCATACACCTCATTCAGAAAGTGAAGTTCACAATCAGGCACCAGCAGAGACAAAAAGAAAAAAAAAGGAAATACAGTACACTACTGTGTTAAACAAAAACTAAAAAAAATAAAGGGAAAGCAGCATTTTTCTTCTGCACAGTAAAATTTCAAAGCTGTATTAAGTCAATGTTCAGTTATAAACTTTTGAAAGAACAACCATAATGTTGTGTTCAGAGTTACGAACATTTCAGAGTTACAAACAACCTCCGTTCCTGAGCTGTTCATAACTCTAAAGTTCAACTGTAGCAAATTACATTTGAATGGAAGCTGCTTCATTATGAACAAAAGATCATGCAAACTGCCACAAAGGTCTGATTTTTATTAAGCTTAGTCCTATGTCAGTAGAGATACCAAGTCAGTAATATTAGAACCTGTAGAACTCATTGCCAGGGGATGTTGTGAAGGCCAAAAGAATAACTGGGTTCAAAAAAGAATTTGATAAATTCATGAAAGATAGGTCCATCAATTACTACTAACCTGGATGATGATCAAGGATTGACACAATCCCATGCTCTGGGTGTCCCTAAATCTCTGACTGCCAGAAGCTGGGACTGGACAACAGGGGATGAATCACTTGTTAATTGCCCTGTTCTGTTCATTCCCTCTGAAGCATCTGGCACTGACCACTGTCAGAAGACAGGATACTGGGCTAGAACATTGGTCTGACCCAGTATGGCAGTTCTTATGTTCTTATATTTTATTATCAACTCCCTTAGTTCTTTTCAGCCCTCTCTCCTTGGACTAAAGCCTGCTAAATCCTAAATGCTTATTTGTGCAGAGCTCCTGGTGACTTTAATTGCAGTTTTGACTGATAAGGCTTGCAAGATTTAGTCCTTTGACTCTGTCGTTAGTTTTACCTGTGCACTGAGCTTGAAAAATAAAGCAAATGATGAAAATTGCTAATAACATAACACTTAGCTCTTTTATTGCATCTTCTATCTGAGGTTTCTCAAAAATTTTTACACAGGTAAATGAGTACAACTATATATTACTTATGTATTTATAGCACTTTATATTTTCAAAATATTTTATAACCATTCACTCGCAAAACATCCCTGTGAGATAGAGAAGTACTATCCCAATTCTAATCCTCTGTATTAGCCACTTATTCTATTAAAATTGTCACTAACCCCTAAAACAGATCAGGGAGCTGTTTGGGTTTAGTAAAGGTAGAATTGTTTTGCAGCTAATTCATTTTCAAGTATATTTGTAGACAGGATAAAGAAAGAATTTTTATAGTTATTTTTAAAAAATGGCAGTGGTTTAAAGGTACTTAGTGGCTTGCATTGTTAGAATAAGTCCCAGGGGAAATTGATTAGTGAACAGAAGGCCGGTGAGATGACAGAAGTGTGTAATAAATGCAGTTTATCACATGGTTCTGCAGTTTACCATGCAGGCTGCAAATCTAGAGATCAATAACAGTTTTTTTTTCCCACTAGGTGGAGCGATATATTGGTGAAATTAAAGGAGGACTGAAACCAGCCATGAAAATCACTATTATTGGGGTCATATGTTCCAACCCCAAGAGGTAGAGTGGGGAGCTGTTGTTCAGTTGGTTATTTCACGTACCAGAGTATCTGCCATTTAGGCTGGCCATAAACACAAGAGGTTCCTTGAGGGCCTGCATTCTTTTGAGTTTGGAAGGGAAGCTGTACAGACTCATAATCATGGGCCACAACCTAATCTCTTTCTTTTTGCAGTGAGATTGAAGTGGGGGAGACAATTGATAGCCCAGTCTTTCTAAAAATGTGGTAAAGTGATTGTGCAAGCAACAAACCTTCTTCTGCTTGTTTCTGTGATATAAACTACCTGGTGTGTATGTGTAGTCTTTCCCTCTGTTGGACAGCATCAGACCCAATCCAGGATCTGGGATTATAATGCCCACTAGTGGTTGGAGGCCTACAAAGACAGCATCATCATCTAATTTTGCGCAAGTGGTAGAATCCAGTAGTTTCAAGCATAAAAAGCTCTGGTCTGTAGCTGTGTGCAGTTTAGATGGCAGCTATAGTCATTTACAGCTTTGGATCCTGATATAGCCCAGGGACTGCCCAAATAGTGGCCAGTGCAGCTGGCACCGGGGACTGCCCAAGCAGTAGCGGTCCCGGGGGCCACCGGAGCAGCGGGCCACCAGGGGCAGTCAAACTCCAACGCTGAAGCAGGGCCCCCCCCAAAGCTGCAGGGCTCAGGAGATGAGATATAGTAATGGGTATTTATAGTAAAAGTCATGGGCCGTGAATTTTTGTTTATTGCCATGACTTGTCCTTGACTTTTACTAAAAATACCCATGACTAAATCTTAGCTTTATCCATGGGGTATGTCCTTGAACAGAGTTAGCAGTAGATGTCTGCTCAGCCACAGCCACCAGCTGAGGGGAAATATTCAGCAAAATCCTGAGGGCTGCTAGGACGCAGCTGGGAACAGGGCAAGGGGAAGTATGAAACAACTTGCTCCCTCTCCCTCCTCCTGGAGCCACAGTCCTGTTTCTCCCCCCCCCCCCCCCCCCCGGCTGCTCCAGATTCATAGATATTTCAGGTTTCAGAGTGGTAGCCATGTTAGTCTGTATCAGCAAAAAGAACGAGGAGTACTTGTGACACCTTAGAGACTAGGTTTTGTTAGAGACTAACAAAACCGCTGGGGAGGTTTGTATATTCTGATTCAAACTGGGTTTTCCAGAGGCCAACAGACAAAGAAAGGGCTTTTGATATGAAAAGGCTGGGTTTAAACTGACTCTAGGTCAGTAAATGGACACGTCCTTCTGTCTAAGAGGGGGGTCCAAACATTGTGGAAGGGTTAGAAAGACTTTAGCCTACTAGGGCCCCCTTAGACTAATGGGTGAATGTGTGTAGAAACTTTTCTTTAAATGTTTTCTCTGTAATACTTAAGAATAAATGTGCTTGAGCTGTGTGGTAACTTGTAACCACTGGTAATGTTCATAGCCCTGGGCGAGAAAGCATTGCACAGGAGCTAGCCATTGGATGGATTTGCTGGGGATTTCACAGTGTATGAGAGGGAGCTGTGCAGCTTTAAAACCCCAGGCAGGAGGAAGAGGGATGGGGGTATCCCAAGAGAGATAATAGCTGGAAGCCTGAAACCTTAAGTTGGTGCCCTCCAGGAAGCACCTGGGGGGATACAGGTGCAGTTAACTCTGAAACTGTGACAAACTACCTAGTACAGACACTCCAGTTATTCCTTTTGTTGTTATATGATTTGCAATCCATGTAAAGGAAAGGGATCCTGGTACCAATCTGACACTAAAGAGCTCACTCCTTTCTTCCCTTCTCAAATCAAAATAAAACAGAAAAACAATCTCCATTGATCACATAGTAGAAGTATTTATAGGGTGCCATTACATTGGACATAACTGCAGTATCACTGTCATATCCTAAGACAAGTCACTAGTTAATAACTTACGACTCAGTGTTAAGGTAAACAACTACAGTAACCAGCATTGCTGAATGTGTCTAGATTGGCTTAAGGTCTGCATAAAACTGGCTAAGCACTCCCAAAATGAAAAACCTAAAATGGATTCTTTCAGGGCGGGTCTGCTTTAGTTATTCCAAAGAACTGCTGATGAATATGGGGGACATCATTTCAGGATATTACAACCACCAGACCATTAAAACATGGCCATATGCCACACTAAGTGGTTTGGGATGGATGCTCTATGTCCTTATGTGCATCTGTCACTCCAACCATGTTCTGGTAGTTTGCTGAAAGTCCTGTTCATGATCACTGACTTGGTCCTTACAGCTTTGCAGTGACTCTGCTCTGTGACCCCATGGATGCAAGCAAGGATATTGGGCTGTTACTTACAGTCAACTTCAGTGAGAAATCCATCACCCGGAATGCACAGATTGCTGGGAAATGGGGAAGAGAGGAGAAGAACATTCCCTACTTCCCATTCACAGCAGGGGACACGTTTAAGGTATTCTTGTTAGTTATCATGGGTGTAGGGGGGAGACAGTAGAGCAAGGGACCAGCTGAGTACAACACAGTGAATTTTATACAGTTGAAAGATGCCAGATTGACAGTCCTGAAGAGTTAAGTCTTATTTTGCCATCAAACTAATACAGCATGGGGAGCGGCAGTGCAAGCTTCCCTCAACACCTCCTGACGTGGAGGAACCATCTCTATGTGCAAATTCTTTTTCCCATTCACTGAAGATAATTTGCTGTAAGAGTTTTTCAGCAGAGATAAGATGTTACTTACAGGAGACGTAGAGAATCTAGACAGACCTTACACTCCACTTCATAGAGCATTTGGGGTTCCAAAGTCCAGGCTAGTGAAATAGACAGCCCATGGTGCTGGCCTCTAATTCCCCCTTTGCCCTTGCTTCTTTGCAGATGGAGCTCTTCTGTGAGCACCAGCAGATTCGTGTCCTGCTCGATGGACGGCAGCTCTGTTATTTCACTCACCGCGTTCAGCCCCTGCACTTGGTAACAGCTTTACAAATCTCAGGGGACATCAGACTTACCAAGGTGGCTTGAAAAATGGACCCCCCATCACCAATGAACTAAGGCAAATGTACTTTCCCATGTACATAAAAGTGTTTTCTTTTTCCTTCTTGAGATTTTAAATGTGGACTTTGTTTGGGTTTGTTTGCTAACAAGTTTGAAATGTCTGCTTTTTCTCACACAGCCTGAAGAGCTGCAATGACAGGGTTGGTTCAAGCACATGAGGCTCTTTGCAAAGCCATTCTGTTGGGCCTTCCAGACTGCAAAGCCTGTGATTCAGACAGTGTGCAGCCTTCTCTACCCTCATTGGCTCTAAATTGTTCTGCCATGCCACCTGAAGGGGCTCAGTCACCTGAGGATGGGTGGGGTTATTAGGTCACATATCTAGAAGTAGAGAGTGGGATTTAGCATGTAGTGGAAGGCAATCTGTTAAATAGGTGAGGAAACCTGTGGTGTACCCCAGCAAGGTCCATGTTAGAGGACGAGACACCCTATTACCCCAAGCTATGATCACAATGCTCAGCAGTCAGCACAAAGCACTTCGTGCCTCACACCATGGAGCAGTGAGTGGCCCACTAGCATTTCCAACCGTCTGTAGTGGGTGGAGCCCTCAAGAACTGGAAGCTCTGTAGAGCTGCAGGTTTGGCAGTCTTGTCTTAACTGGCCCTGTGCAGCAACATCTGTACCTAAATCTGCATCATCTGTTCCTATATCCAGCCATATCTGCCCATTTACCAGCAAACCTCTTTACCTGCTTTAAGAAATAAACATTTGATCCATCTTAATGTTGTGCTGATCATTTGCCCTGGTAGGTTTAGAGAAGCGGTTGTTATTATTAAACATATATACACTATACTGTGTACTTGATGTTTTGCAAACAGTGAAAAAAATACATTCCTTTCCAATGAGTTTCAATCTACATGTCTCAGGCTTCCGTCCTTTTCCTGTGAAACTCTCCCTTAAAGACAATGGGTCAGATTCTGATCTGAATTACCGTGGTTTGAATCTGGAGTAACTCCTAAAGCTAGTGGCCCAAAGACACAAGTAGCAGGACACAAGACACCTCAGCACACGATTGGTGGTGATGGTGCTGACACTGCTCTTGCCTTGGGTCTTCTTCCCTGGCTCCTGTTCCCATTCCATCCACACATCCTCATGCACATTACCAACCAAAGGCCTGCGCCTCTCTGCAGGCCCTGTTGTGTACTGCAGTCCCAAAATGTGCATCTATATAAAGTTCAGGTAATTTATGAATGGCTGTAATCGGGGCTGTTCTAGGTGTGGGTGAGCAAGGCAGTTGCCCTGCGCCCCAACTTTCAGGGATTGCAAACTGCTGTGCTGCTCGGTTTTTGTTTGTTTTCTCCCCTCTCTCTCTGCCCCTGATTGGCCAGCTTTCCACACGCCCCACACACTTGGGCACATGGGGTTAGAGTGGCGGGGGGGGGGGGACGGGGACGGGACAAAAACCATTTTTCTCCCAGCAAAATGGCTAGGGCCACTAATGGTTGTAACAGAGGAAAAAGGGGAAATCCTCTCTGAAGAGAGAGCATTTTTTCAGTATATAGCTTGGTGGACAGAAAACTTCAACTCAAGGAGGGAAGGGCCTGTGGGTAAAGTACTGCAATGAAACTTAAGAGACATGGGCTCCATTTCTGGCTCTGCCATCACACTTCTTCTGAGAGTTAGTGGAAGGCATATACTACAGTATTTTCAAAGGGCTTCTTTTGGGCACTGCAGAAAATATGGCTGCCAGTTACTGGTGTTCAGAAAACAAGGAGAATTTTCTAAAATAATGTGAGCAGTCTATGTTCTTTGAAAATACGCTTCAAGTATTAAGCATGCTCCTAAATTTGGGGTTCTCAGCACCTGGGTGATGGGGTGGTCCCAGTAGGGAAAATGAGGTGCTGGTATGCCCTGAGGGGGAAATGTTCAGAAGGCACAAAATGGCTGTTGGGCACTTGTCATTAGGACGCAGAAGCCTATTTTCTATTTGTGCCTTTGAAAACCTCCCTGTAAATCAACAAGCCAGCTTTTTTACTGTAACTGAATCTTTCCATGTGAAGGCTTTTGTGAATTATGTTGTGAAAATTATTCCACAACAATGCTATTCTGGCACAGTGGGAGATGTTTGGGATTGTGGGTGAAATTTGGGTAAAATTTTTATTTGTTCCTTGGGTGAAGTACCATTATTTCCTCACCTCTCGATCTGACCTCTAGGAAAGATCACGTGAAAAGGGTAAATCTGTTTCAAGTACCCCATTACTAGATTTAATATGATTAGGGGGTCAAGTTTACTAGAAAAGTGCAAAATTTATTGGTTTGAAGTAGAAACAACAGTAACTAGGATTAAATGATTAGTTATCAGTCCTTTGGTGCAACTCAAACTGAGCTCCAGCTGGGTTCATGGAGAAAAGCTCCCCCTTACCATGTATTGTTACACAGCTGCCCAGGTGGATTGTGGGGTTCTCTTCTTCTTCTGATATATACAGCATTGGCCACTGTCAGAGATCAGATACTGGAGTAGATGGGCCATGGGTATGATCAGGTATGACAAATCCTGTGTTCCTACAGTACCATGGGTTTTTCCAGCATAGCAGGAGGCTGGATCCTGGAGTAGGTGGATGGACAGACCGCTGTTTTGTCTCAGTGTGGTATTCCCTGAGGCAATCAGAGTGCAACTAAGCAAAAGACTCTGTGGTGTTATGTCAAGGGAGGTGGCCTCAGAAACCGGTGCTTATGCTGGCCCAACCCATAGTCCTTGGTTCAGTCACTGTGACTGCAGTAGACATGGGCTACTGGAATGTACGAGTCTCATAGCAAAGGGGGACCAGTAAGGCTTTTCTGCTAAAGGGTGAAGCATGATATGGATCTGTCAGAGGTAGATTGGACACCTGGATGTACAGATTTGCTCTTCCATCTCATAATCAGCCATCCCAGAGATAATACACCCAGCAAAGACAGCAGCAAGCTTGCTCATGAATGTCAGTTATTCACCCTGATCCCTGATTTGGGTACAGAGTCCATTTTGCTCATGTCAGCCGCTTGATGGCCTCAATCCACTGTGCTCGCTCTGCCTTGGAGCTGGCCTGGATGTAGTAATGAATGTCGTTTTTAGTGATGATTTTGAAGAGGTTGCCTTGTACATTCCCCTTCACCCCTGCAGAGGAAGAGTGCAATAGGTTAGTGGAGCATGTAGAGAACTGGTTTGTGGCAGATGTATGTCTCAATGAGGGTGGAATTTGAGTTTAGCATAACTAAAGTTAGTAGTAGATCTTGCTGTGTGATTCCGGACAAGTCCTTTAATTCTTCTGTGCCTCAGTTTCTCTTGGGAATAATAAAACAAATCTACCTCACAGGGGTGTTTTGTGGAATAACCAGGCAATGTTACACACTGTGAAGACAAAAAGCACTATCTAAATAGTGAATATTATTATTATTGGTTTTAGATACTATGGTGGTGGGTTTCTTAGAAAACCCTACAATAAATTAGATTTAATCTCCTGTCTGCTCCTGGCCATCATCAAGCTTCCTTTACATGGGGTTATATTCCCCATTCCCACCCTCACAGTTTTCTTTTAAAGGCTTTCTCATTGCATCACTTATTATTAAGGCCGCGTGTCTGCCATTAAGGTTGCTGAAGTCATGGATTCCATGACCTTCTGCAACCTCTGTGACTTCTGCAGCAGCCAGTGTGGTTGATCCCAGGGCTGCCCAAGCAGCTGGCCCCGGAGACTGCCTGAGCAGTGGCTGGTGCAGTTGGCTTCGGGGAGCCCCCCACAGCAGCAGCTGGCCCCAGGGAGGCGGGGGAAGCTAAGATTTAGTCAGGGATATTTATAGTAAAGGTCTTGGACAGGTCACAGCCATGAATTTTTGTTTATTGCCCGTGACCTGTCCATGACTTTTACTAAAAATACCCATGACTAAAACTTAGTCTTACTTATTATTCAGGATGGGGAAAGGAGGGAGGGAAGGAACCTCTCAAGTGTGTCTCATCAGGAAGGGTCTCCCCATTTGAGACCCACATTTGCTGTCCCACACTAATCTTGTGCTCATTTGCTTTCATACTATAAATTATTTTGACAGCAGGAACATTGAATCACAAAGCTGAGATTCCAGACAATGTTGTTTAAGCTAAACAAATTCACCCTTCAATTACAGCTTCTTCCACTGTTATATTTAGTGTCCACTAGATTTAGTGTCCACTCACATATGGCAGGTACAGAGGAAAAAGATGGTGTCAGTAGGGAGCATGGAAAAGAGGGGATGCGGGGTGAGGGATGCCTCTGAATAAAGAGCTTAACCGTATCCCAGCAAAAAGGAATTGCCCCCTTTACTATTAATTTTCCGGAGTATCAGCCAATGCCCTATTCCCTTCCCGTGATTCATGTGGAGACCTGACTGACAAGCCCAAGCAAAAAGCAAAGGGGAAAGAGGCAACTCTTGGTGTATCCAAAAGTAGATCTAAACAGTCCCCCTGACCCAGCTCAATGGTATTGGGACAGTCCCCTACCTCTTTTCTCACAGGAGACTCAGGACTGGTCTACCCACAGATTTGCACCACAATAACAAAGGCGTGAATTAAACTGATTCAATTATTTCACGGCAAATTTGGGAGTAGACCAGCCCTCGGTAACCAAAGCAGGCAGCCTAAAGTTTCATGCTTACCAGTTGGGACTCCATTATCCTCCAGAGCTGAGACAAGGCAGCCACGGAGAGAAAACCCACCAACTGGTCTGTTTTCTTCCTGCAGTGAGAAAGGAAAATGGGGCCCAGTTGGAAGAGGTAAGAATTAGAACCCTTCCCTGAGGCAGACATACTGGATAGCGGTGAGGACACGAGATCACACTGAACATTCTGGATCTAAAACAAGTGCGTCCATGTCTCGGGAAAGCCCTCCCAGCACATTGATTCAATTGCATCACTTTCTCAGCCAGAGCTGTTTTCCATAATAAGTTGTGGGAGGTTAGTTATTTAAAGGGACAGCGCTAGGATAACAATCATATTTAAAACTTATTCTCTGTTTTACCAACAACATCCGACAACTTTTAAAAATCCATTTAACTTTCCCCTGTTGATGCTATTTGTTCACTTTATACTCTTCACTCAGCCAGGACAGTGAGACTTGATCAGTTTTGCTTCCAGGCTCTCTTGTGTTATCCCAGGGCTGTGCAATTTGGGTTTACAGCACTTGTGGGGAAGATTTCAGTAAAATAAAGTTCATTGTCTGGTCTCTTTAAATGTCACTAAAACATTTCTAGCCACATGCCATTTTGTATTGTACTGGGCTTCACTGCATCGTAACTCAGTGGCAGCATTGTATATCCACATACATAAGCTCTGCTATTCATTATACACATTTAGAACTGAGTAGCAGAAATTCCCATTAGCACTCTGTGATCAGGCCCCATTCAAGGTTACAATAAGGAGGACAAGAGAGCAGAAAAATCACAGAGGTGATGCAGCCTCAGGATGGGAAAGAGTCAGCCCAGAGAGGACACAGCCCCAGAGCAAAAAGAATCCCAGAAGAGGCATACCCCCAGAGTGGGGTGTGTGAGAGAGAGGAATCCCAGATGGGAGATGGCTCTAGGGGCAGACAGAGGAATCCCAAAAGAGCTAAGGCATGAGGGAGAATGTGGGAGTGAAAAAAAAAACAAAAAACCACACAAGGGATGTGGCCCCAGGAAATCCCCAAGGGGTCTCAAGGGGAAAGAGTGGAGGAATTCAGGGGGCACCTGGCCCTGGAGAAGAAGTGGAGAGGGCAGTCCTAGAGCCCAATTTCCTGTGTAATTGACTGTATTACTATTACAGTTTGTAAGAGATATGTACACAGATGTAGTGTCTGAGGTCAGCAGTTCACTGCTCACTTACCTTTGTTGGGTCGTAGTAGTGCAGGAAAGCAGGGTCAGCCCTCAGAACAAAGCGCCTCACCTTCCAGTTTTTCCTCTTGTGTCCCTGAGAAGTGAGAGAGACGAACAATCAACTCTCTCATTGTCAGTGTGGTTGCCCTGTATTGGAGGCACCTCCCGGTGTAACTATGACACTTCCCATGAAGAGCCTAAGCTGTGGCTTTCAAGTACAGTCAAAGACAATGGTGGTAACAGACCTAGGATAGAGATCTTCCCTGAAATCTTGCCTCTCTGTTGAACCACAGTATGAACTTCCTTCCCTGGGGCAGTACACACAGCACACATCCACCTGTATTTAGCAATTTTACACCTATAGGGATATGCACAGATTTCTTTTTCTGTCAGGGTCGACACTACTACAGAATAATTTTAAAGGAAAAGAAGGGAAGAATCTAGGTGAAATTACTTGACTCCTCTCCCTTATCTTGGAGCCCTCAAACATATCTATTCACTCTGAGTGCTCTGAGAATTCACGGGATCCCAGGCCCTTTTGGATTGCTTCACACCGTCTTTTACAGTGTCAGTAAAAACACTTCAACCCTGGAGAAAGGAAGGTGCATCTAGTACCCCATCACCCACACTGGCCAACGCTTCACATACAACTCCAGAAAGACATCTAACAGGAACACATGTAGTGGGATTCCCCGCACCCAAGCCAATGAGTAATCAGTTTATGCCATCAAACCTGAGGATTAACAGCAAACTTGTTCCTAGCAAGTATCATAAACTATGTTTTACAAACGAAGGACATGAGCCTGCAAACAGTTATTCATTCACACATAATTACTCACATTTGAAGTCAATGGGAGCAACTATATGGCATGAATAACTGCTTGCACAAGTAGGTTCTACTCATACATGAGTTAGATGCATTTCAATGCTGAGTAAAGTATCTCAGTGAGGGGCACAACCGCTCCTTAACAGCACCACATGACAGGTTAGGGTAGGTAAATGAGGAAGAATAGTGCATCCCCTTGAAAGTGAATGTAGATACTCAGGATAGAATTTGGATTTTGGGCAGGACCCCTGTGCTCTTCTGGAAATTATTTTATAATCCTCAGTAACATCCCTCAGCAGTGAGTTCAACCACTCACTTATTTATATCAACAAATAGACTCTCTTCTCATTTCCAACCTTGCTGTTTACTCTGCAGTATTGCTAACATGAAAGCTAATTCTGCTGACCACCTGACAGGTTAGGACAGGTAATGAGGAAGAATAGTGCCTCCCTGCAAGTGAATGTAATTATCCAGCCTTGCTCTTGGCATTCAGCTTTACCCTCCATACAGCTCAGAGAACAACTAGAGTTGGTTTTCTCAATTCTTAATGAGAGGAGATGTTCAAATATCATATTTACCTGTTTTATTAAATATCCTTGTTTTACAATTGTTCCACTTAATTCAAGGATGTGGAGAAGCAGTTCTTCCCTGGAGCTGAGTTTCCTCTTGTAGCTTTCAGCCTGCAAATGGAAAAAAATGGTAACTGGAAAAGTTTTGGTTAATCTGATGAATGCTAATTAAACAATATACAGAATAGCTTTGTACTGACCTCATAGTCTTCCACAAACCTGTCATTAACACATTATTTTTTCCCAAAGATATATATCCAATTCCATATGCCTATTGCATATCACCTCAGTTGTCAGAGTGCAATGGACAAATGAATAACCACAAAACAACACACCCACACTTACAATAGCCCTGATTTTTAGCAGAGCTTCAGCCTGACCACCACTAATGCAAACAGAGCTAGCTCTAGGGACTACAGCTGTAACCAGTTAGATGTGTAACTCTCCTATTTGTAGGTGCCTCCATAACCGAAATTTAGTCATTCACTTCTGAGGGAAGTAAAAGCCTTGGAAAGTATTAAAAAGCCCAAAGCTTCTCATTTTTAATTTGTCCTTCATATTTTTTTCGCCTTTTATATATTTTGCCATTTGGTACATGCAGTGTGTTCCCCTCACCTCCACAACCTCTTTACCAGCTAAAAGCAAATCTGAGTCAGGAGGGATGGGGAGATCCTACTGATAGAAGCCACATTACTTACAAACATGTACAGTGCTGTGGAGTCATCTAGGAACTGCTCAGCCAGATCACCATTGCGCATGGCTTCAGTGCTCCGGACTCCAACAGGTTTGGTGAAGTTTTCTTCCATCAGCATGGAGGCCAATGTCACAGCCTCAAATCGAGAGGCAACAAAATTACTGGAGATCAGCCAGTCCACCAGTGCAGAACCTACAAAGAGAAAGGCAGCTCTCAGACAGAGACACAAAACGCTTGCTCATCACAGAGACACACAGACAGACAATCCCTGCCAGCTGGCCCATCCCAGCTTTATCATAATGGCAATGACATATTAATGTCAAGCATAGGCAAGATTCGCCAAAGGCACTGGGTTCTACATTTGCTTCTATATTTCTAAAGAGAGGGGATAAATGTATAATTGAGAAACTTTTTGAGGCAGGGCATAAATGGGCTAGTACATTCTGTTTGCCATAATCTCTTCTTGTATAAAAATAATCTGTTCTTGTATAAAAACTCCACAGTGGCTCCCTTTTCTCTGCAGCAAAGTATCAGGCATTGGGAGGCTGGTTATCCAGAGCTTATGTACCTGTAAAGCTTTCTTTGTATGTATTGCCTTGTTCCATGTTGTGAGTCAGTTTAATTCCATTACTGTTATCATGCATTTTGTCCACTATGTGGCTGTAAAAGAGCAAAAGAGAGCAGTGTTATATGGATGGACAGACAGACAAGCAGGGAATGTTATATGACCTAACGCCACAATTGATCAGAGCTGTTTTACGGATAAGTAAATGAGTTGTGCCACAATGCAGGGCAACAGACACCTACTGAAATTTCCTTCTAAACAGCGTGTAGGGGAAATGGACTAATCATCCCACCTGAGGTCCCATGATGCAGAGCAATAGACTAGATGTGTCACTGAATACCTTCCATTTCAAAGTATCCTAGGACTGGGTGGGAAATGTTTACACTTACTTGAGGCTGATGTTTGAGGGCAGTTTGAAGGAATTTTTCATTCTGTGAAGCTGCTGAACCTGCACTGGGTGGCCAGCATGAATGGCTCCAGTAATGTCCAAAGCCCAAGAGTCCCGCTCTTCTCTGGAGCAAGATTCAAGGAAATATTCTGTGTTGGTTTTTGTCTTCAGCTTAATGACCAGCTATGGACAGAAAAGTACAAAAGCAATAAAAGCATTTATCTAACATGCAT
This sequence comes from Caretta caretta, assembly GCF_965140235.1. Classification (NCBI taxonomy): domain Eukaryota; kingdom Metazoa; phylum Chordata; order Testudines; family Cheloniidae; genus Caretta; species Caretta caretta. The sequence continues at coordinate 61,604,955 of NC_134211.1, read as the reverse complement.
GGAATGCTCCCCTGCTGCCCTGTCTCACGCAACAGAAGCTCCGTCAACCACTGCAGGGAATCCTGATCAGTTCATTGCCAGAAGGACACCAGTCACAGCTCAAGTCTGGGGGTCAATTAGCTCCAAGTAATAGCTGTATGCCCAGAGCCCAGTATACTCAAGAAAGCGGATTGGCCAGAGATTATCCGGATAACACAGGGATCTACAACTTGGAAATGGAGCTTTCACATCTACATTAATGGTTCAAATCTGCCCTACATTGGTAACAGCTGAAAGACATTGCTATACTCATTCTAACAACAGATTTGCTGAAATACAGACTCAGCAATATATAGTTACACGGATCCGTACCAGTCAGGGGAAGGTTGCATTGCTGCCGCTCACCTGTGGCTAGACATAGAGAGGACTTCACACTCCAGAAACTTTCAACAGCAGCAAATTCTCGCTGAGCTGGCTGCTAGCCCAGATGCACAGTTCAGGGAAGGCAAAGAATACAACTCAAGCATAGGTGCACCATTGGGGAAGATGAGGAAAACATATTCCTTCCTCTTTCTCACCCTCCCTATTTACTATGCTGTTCATGTCCTTCTCGGTGTGACTACAGGGCAGATGAATTTTCATCTATATCCAATTCTCCCCTCCACAGCCTTTTTTTTTTTAGTATATGATTGCATCTCCGAGCTGGAGTGTTCAGAGAAAAACAACCAGAGTAGAAATCCTCAGAGACAGGATAAGGAAATCCAGGAGTAACACCTTGATCTGGCCTTCTCTGCTGAAAGGCTGATCAGCATCAACTGCTCCCAGTTCTAGAGAGGCATGCAGGGGCAATAGAGGAAGAAATTGAGGAAGTCAAGGGAATGAAGGGGAGAAACCAGAGAATAAAAAAGTCATTGCAAAGAAAAGAATGGTGATAATGTTTCAAGACATACCGGTCTGTTCTCATAGTCCAGGCACGGACAAGTGATAGTGCAACCATCCAAAATGATCCTGCCCTTAGGAGAAGGCTCCTTCCTGCCTCCGTCAAGTTTATAATACAGCAGCTTGTCCTGCAGCAGAACAAACCATCTTGCTTTCCAGTTATGGACAATATGTCCCTATGCCAAAAGAAATTTCCTTGGTTACTTTAAAGACAAGCTTAGAGGAGTATTTCTCTTTCCACCTACCTTTCTTTTGGGTAGGTGACATGGTAACACTCTAATTATCCTTATATGCAGACCTATTTTTAGAAGTCTCATTGGAATGGTTGTTATGTATATTGTGATAATACAACCAACAAATCTGGAGAGAGACTGCAATGGACTTCCTTCATGTGGACCATTACCCTGGAATTTTGATAAATGCCCAAAATTATTTAACCAAAGTCATGCTAAGGAGACCTTGATGCATGCTGGAACATTGATTTCTAGACTGACTCTTGCTGATATCTTTTGAGAACGTGCAAGGTCATATTTCTTATGAGTTAGATTGTTTCGATTAAAAGACAAGTCTGGAAAGGACTGCTAGTGGCAGCTGGGGTAGTTTCCCCGTGGACTAAGAAAGTATAAATCCCAAAGTGATCTCAAATCAAGAGGGCTCCCCCCATCCCCTTTTGTCAGATTCATTGTTTGCCTTGTGTGCAGCTCTTTCTCCCACCAAGAGGAAAGAAACTGCAAATTTATCAATTTACCACCACTGGAAACTCACAAGTTGAGCTTCAACATGGCAAGTTTCCTCTGTTAATATATCTCATCTGTCTTTATAAAATCATTGGACAAAGAAGATGCAATTTTTATTCTTTCCCAAACATGGGCCTCATCTCTGATGGCAAGAATTTTTCCGGCAAAAGCTCGAAGCAGATGAGTGACTCAGAGGAAATACCAATCTGCAAACACTGGGAACAGGGAGCTGGGTTTTGCGCAGGATTTACTGTATTGTAACTCTGAGTTGGAGTCAGTGGGAGTTCAGAGTGCTCAGCACCTCCAAGGATCCAGCCTGCTGACAGCAGTAGCATGGCTGCTGTTTGATGAATAAATTTCAGTTTAATTCTATATCAGTTTTGCACGTTGGTAGGTTCCATGGTTCCAGGCAGCCTTGAAAACTCTTGACTGAGCAGCTGGGTTTTTTCTTACATTCCCCTAATGTGAATTGGTGCTTAGTCATATCAGACCTGCTGCCCATCTCCTGTGACTAAACTGCTTCACTATGCTGCCGTTTCCTGTGCGTTCCTTTCATCCCAACCAAGTGAAGGCTGCTAAACTGCCACATGCCTCTTGTGCTATAGCGCTGGGATACAAGCGAAAACCTCTGTGATCCAGTAGTGTGATTAACTGGAGCTCTAAGGCTGGTTTTAAAGAAGAGCTTGCCCAGGGGAGTGGCACAGACATGCCTGGTCCTGTCTTTTGGCGGCAGTTCTGGCTTTATGGTGCAGTCGAGCTGACTTTACATATTTCACAGGAGATGGAGCTTTACAGTCAGTCAGTGAGGCACCAAGGTAGTGGAGGCTTCATCATGTTAAAAAAGGTGGGTAAGGCAGAGACTGGGGAACGTGCAAGGTCCAGTCACTGCAGGAATCGTGGATCATTAATGTGTTTGGGATTGGGAGGGAACATTAACGATTTCTATGAAAACTGGTGTAATGTGGTTCTCTCAAACCTGACTAAGTCTGAAGACATCTTGCCCTTGCTAAGCAAAAGTTAACTGGCTGGATCAGCCTTTGGTTTTGTTCCTTCTCTTCCTTCACTCCATTTTTTCTTTCCTTCTCTCTGTCTTTTTCCAGTGCCTGTGAATTCCCTCAGCTACTTTTCTTCCCGTTAACATTGTCTGTTTTAGCTGTTTTCTTTTTTCCCCCTTTAGTGAGTCAGTCTCTCTCCTTCACTTATTTTTCCCCATCTTTTACATGGCCTTGCCTTGTGTTTATTTGTAGTCCTTCACTCTGGTTTTCCTCTCTTCACCTTAATGAACCTCTACCTCTTCTTTCCACTCCATTTCTCTCACTCAATTCCTCAATCTCTTCTCTCCGTTCCTCTCTCTCCTACTCTGTATTCCTTCCTCCTTTTCACCCCTTCCTGCCACCTCTCCAGCTGGTGCCCTTAGATCTTCCTGCCCCCCTCACTTCCACTGCTACAGTTGGACCAAGAGGTTCTCCATCCACTCTCCTGCTAAGACCAAAATCATTGCTGCACCCATCCAGGCAGTGCTTAATTTACAATGAAAGAGGTGCTGGTGGTCAAGCAATAAGGTGACGGGGTTCAAGTAATTTTTTTACACTCATAACTGATGTAGCAAGCCCAGAGATGCCAGGGCTATGAACTGCCAAGCCTAGGGGTGCTGGGGTTCGGCCCTGGCAAGCCCCGGCACAAATTAAGCACTGCGACCAGGGCAACCTCACAGCTGCTCTGGTGCATTTATGCCTCCTGGGTAGAGCTGAGTGAGAATTGGAATTTCCATTCAAGGGGAAATTCTGCTATTTCAATGTTTTTGTCCCACATAGGACAAAAAGGTGAAATATCAAGTTTTTTTGCAGAATGAAAAGTTAAAAAAAAATGTGATTAGGAAACAAAACATTTCACTTCAGCCTTTTCAATTGAAACAAAACTTTTCAACAGTCCCAAAATCGAAGTGTTTAGCTTCAGTTTCTTGAACTGACCAGTTCAGCTTTCAAATGTATTTCCCTATCATGGCACATTGGGAGTTGTTCTTCAGTTCACCTGAGACCCCCATCCTCCCCTCTGGGCAAGGCTCCCTGGCTGGACAAACCCCATTATGCACCAGCAGTCACATCACTCCCATGAAACACCATACGGCTCAGAGGGAAGACTTCAGTGTCTGAGGAGAGAGGTAGACTGGCCAGGGACCCCAGCTCATAGGAGAGAATGGGGGTCTGAAGTACAACTCCTATCAGGCAATGCACCATACTCAGGAAATTCATTTTTATGTTGAAATGACTCAAAACAAAAGGTTTTGGGGCCATTTTACAATCCAAAATATTCCAGTTCAGGTCAAACCCACCCTAAATGAAATATTTAATTTAAAATTTTCCAACAGAAAGGGAAGGAAAAAAGCAGCAAAAGCTCTGCTCCTGGGTGTTCTCGGTGAGGAGCAGCAGTCATCATCTTCCCTGAATGAGAATGGCTGGCTGGCAGACAGTGGGGAGCTCTTACTACCTGAGCTGCCTTGGGAGCCCTGCTTGGTACACACCCTTCACATTAGCACCAGTGATGCTGCTGTGTTGTGCACAGAAGCATTTCCCAAGGTGGCTTAAACCTCACAAGCCCCTGGTCAGCATTGCCCTTTCTGTATTAAAATAAAGGCGATTAACAACAAGTAAGACAGACCCATAATAACAACAAGCTTCTGCTGCTGCTGCTGCCCAGAAATAAGTTCCCCTCTCCGCTTCTGGTTGTGATCCAGCCCTGCAAGTGGGAGGGAAGACCTGCAACACAGATCTTCTTTCAGTTGCTTTCACCGTGGTTATGGAACGCAATATGCCAATCTAGTTAGCCCCAGAGAGAAGGGGCTCTAAGCCTCTTCCAAGAGCAGAGACCGAAAGCTTCACTCCTCACCTCTATCCCGCTTCTACCACCAGCCTTCTGCTAGGTTCCTCTACCTGCAATTTGCTGAGGAATGTTCTGGTGAGTGTATAATGTTGTTTTTTTGATAACCAATGGCTCTTTCATCCTCTATGAAAGCATTGGTACAGGGAACCAGAGCCAGGGAGGTTAACTCTATAAATACATGCACCTTAGACAGAAGTTCTGTGGTTGCACTTAAAATGCATCCACCAATTTGAAAGATTTTACATATTTGAGAGGTTTCAAAGTAGTAGCCGTGTCATTATAAATTTGTTAGTCTCTAAGGTGCCACAAGTACTCCTGTTCTTTTTACATATTTGAGAGAAATTCTCTTTGAAGAATGGGGAATAGCAGCAGAACCCATAACTACTTTCAAACACTTGCACTAGGCCTGGCTCCAGCAGACCCTCACTTCAGATGCAACAGTCAGTTATAAGAGTTAAGGCAGTCTAAATATGTCAGTTTCAAAAGAAAGCCAATTCCTGTCTTGAGCTCTTACCCTTTTAACAAGGAATCCCTCCTTCAATATTCCACTCACATCCTGCATCCTGGCTGCCAAGTAAAGAAGGTTGAGCGTGTACTGCAAAGCGTTGAAGCAGTTGCCAACTGTCCCTCCGCGCAAGATTTTTAAAGAGGACTGATTTCTCCAGGACCTTCCTCCTCTGTGACGTCTCTTTCCTGTCCTGCCTTTCCCTTCCCTTATCCTGCTTGTGAGACAGTAGTTAAACATTGAGTTGGCGCAACACCTGCCCTCAGGGAAATGCAGAGCAGTGAAAGTTCAACAGGATTGCAGTGCTGATTCCATAAAATTCACTATGGTAGAAAAACACCCATCTGATGACTCAGGACAAGCAGCTGCAAAATTATATGAATCAGGGAAGAGACAGGCATTCTGTAGGTGGTAAGTGGAGGAGGTGAGGAGTAGAGGCTCTAATATTCAAGATTTCAGAGAGTTCAGTATGTGCTATGAAGTTTCTCTTCACAAATAGGTACAGGGATATGAGAGAGACAAGGTGAGGGAGGTAATATCTTTTACTGGACTGACTTTAATAAAAGATATTTCCTCACGCACCTTGTCTCTCTCATATCCTGGGATCAACGCTGCAAATAATTGTAGGGATACTGAACTGCTGGACACCTTAAAGGACAAGATATTCTTGCCCATGAATTATTGTAAAGGTCTTGAAATAATTTATGTTAGGCTTTATAAAAGTTGTGGGTTTTTTTAACACAAAATCCATATTTTGGGCTTAGAGTGCCCTCTAAAGATGTGGGCCAAAATTATCCAAAGTGGCTGCCTAAAGTTAGGCTTCTAAATCTAATTTTAGGCACCTAAATTAATGACCTAATAGTTAAGAGATGCTGTGAATGAGCCCCCCCATCCTCTGCCCAAAAAGCATGACAGCTACTGAAGCTTCAAGGTGCTCATCACTTCTGAAATTTAGGTCCTATATTTTGGTGCCTGAATATAGGCTTAGACTAACTTTAGGCACTAATTTTAATTTTTTTTGGCCATGATACAGCCACTTATTTAGGCTTTGATCAAACAAACAAATATCAGCTAATAGAATTTGAATCAGAGAGGACAGCTGGTTTTTTTAAGTACTATCCTTTTCTGTATAGAAAAACTTGCCTTTTTCTAGATGACTGAGGAAATTAAAATCAGTCTTTGCACACTGACAATATAAAAAACAACAAAGGAGCAGCAATGCCTTAGCTTTCCTGCTGCTGTACCAGACAACAATCCAAGTGTGAGTCACAAGATGGGAAGTCTTAATCACTAACTGCTGTACATTTGTACAGATCAAACTGTCATGCTCACACACACGCGGAGGAAAAGGAACAAGCAGGTAATTCTTTTATCTTTACAACATTGTTTTACTCTATCTGGCAAAGAAGGTAAAGACACTTCAAAGGTATTTGAACCTGACAAAGCAGCAGGAACTTTACTCAGGGAACAATCCTGCACTGACCACTGGGGAGAATAGATGGGAAGTAATGGATTCCCCCCCTCCCACCCCCCACAATGTAATTTTTGTTCTTCAAAGATAGAAAAATCAGTTACTATAAGTGTTAAAATATATAGGCAGGAATTTTGAAAGAAGCCTAAAGGAAACTTATGTGGAAATTCAATGGAAGTTGGGCACCTAACTCCCTTGAACTCAGCTGATTGTGAAGTTTGATATTTGATCAAGAGATACCAAATGCAATAAATATTGGACTAACACATACATTTAAAGGCATGGAATGGGGAGAAAACTGATGGCTGCAAATGGAAAATACTGAAGTAGATAATGAGGCAAGAGAGATGTGTTTTCAGGTTTCTAAATGTCTTACACAATATAGTTGTAATCACATTTTAGTGCAGAATTAACGTTTACAGATAATTTATAAGCCACTCACAAAAACAGGCTCATAAGGACACTGAATAAAGAAAAGCAGTGGGTGTAAGTTCACAGAATGTGTTATCTCATTATTGTTAGTTAACACAAGTCCAGACATGCACCCTTTAGATAAACAGCAGTTTGAGTCTAATATTCCACTGTAGGGCATTAAGGCTTGAGGCCTGAATTCCAGCATTGTTCAACTTGTTACCGCACACAGCTCGCAAACTGGTGGGTAACAACTTCATGCTAGGGAAGACAGGTAGAAGCCTGCATGGGTGTCTCTTACTCATACAGTGATCTCAAAATTACTCAAGAACTGATCTTTGTTGAAGACCTAAACAGTGAGCTGGTTCCTTTCTCTTCTGCACACAGACCACCCAGGGGAGTGAGCAGACACCCAGGGGCCACATTTTCTGTGAGAAAGTACCTGCAGCCCAGAAGAATTTTATTGTTAATCATGATGAACCAAAATTTTCCCAAGGTGGACAACAGATGGCTGTATATAATATTTCTCTCTGAAATATGATTAGCTGATGAAATGTGTGAACTAGTTTATAAAATGTAATCAACACAAAACAGTCTCGGGGTACACATACAATTCGTACACAACACACTGTATTGAACAATCAGGACTAATAATAGACTGTCCTCAAAGACTATTCCACAGAATTAACTCAATACTAACATCACTCAGGCAAAAGCATGAGATATGGGCCTTACGCCATAACCCGAAGGTCAATGGGGGGAGTGAGTTCTGGAGCGGAGGACCCTCCACCGGGGAAGTTCTACCTGCAGTCTCGAACCATACAAGTCTAGGGAGCACTAGCAAAAGCTATCAGGTCTCCAAGTGTTACACTAAAGTGTGTCCTCCTTCTAGCTACCCTACTTCAGAAGGAAAATAACTCTGCAAAACATCTTATTTCTTTTGTGGGAACAAGATGACACTGAAATAGAGACTGAGAAAGAAGCTTTCCCCAAGACCATTTGTAAAGAGCATTTTAGTTTCCATAAGTCAGTATTGGGTTTTAATAACAGGACAGGGGTGCCTTACATTTTTATTACCAACTCTCACCCCAAAGGATCCCAAAGCACTTTATACACTGGAATTTACATAAAACACTACTGAAATGCAACTGTCTCTGAGATGAAAGGGGCATTGGAGGCTCCTCAGGGTAAGCAGTAGGTAGACATTACTCACCATTACAAAATGGTAGGATACAGATACAGTAGGATTTTTGGCTGCTGCTGTAACCTGACCCAGAGAACATCTTTACATTTCAGTTTAGCCCACTTGATTTCAGAAGTCACCAACAGCCACAGAGCACACGCTTCACTGCACAAGTCAGGGGAAGAGCAAATTTTAGCCAAAGTCACCAAAGAGAAACAAGGGATCTTTAGTGTCCACCAAGACCAGATGACATTTCCCCCTTTTTTAGGATTTGTCACTGTAGTGACTGCATGAGCTGTTTGCCTACCTCAGAAAGATGAATGGCTGAGTGCACATTGCCAGCATGCAAACCCAGGGTTTCTGGGAGCCTACATATTTGAAAGCTTTGAAAACTAGGCCTTCACCCTCCACTGTAGTACACCATTATACATTTAGCTCTAAAGCTAGTGATTATGAGGTGAGATACCTAAGATGGAAACAAACTACCAAAATAATAATTCAAAAGAATGTGATGAAAAACATCTAGATAATAGGACAAAAGTTGGTAAAAACCTTATCAACAGCAGCCATTTCAAATCATTAAAAAAACTAAGCGCAGGTTGATAGGTTAGTGCTTCTTAGGAACAGTGTAGCTATCCAGATTCAGGGCTGGGTTTAGCATTCTATTATTGTGTAAAAATCTATGAGAAACAAAATTTCCCTGTCTCCTCAATATGAAGATTCTGCTCCAAAGTCTATCTCTGTAGCCTTACTGCTATTCACAGTTCTTGTGTCTCAGTGACACCACAACAAATCAGGCTAGAAAGGGTTAAACATCCTGCAAAATAATTAACCCACAGAAGACATGGGGGGAGGGTGGACAATGTAATCAACAGTCCCTGTCTATGCTGTATTCTGATAATTCAGAGGTCAAAAGAACATCCTATCATGTAAATGAATTGTAAACACGGGATATCTCAGTATTCATCTCTCTTTGGAGTAACAAGAAAATGGCCTTATGTTAATTCGTCTAGCTAAGTACCAGTGATGGATCTCCTTCAAAGTCATCCTAATTACCTTTTGTTCCCTGAGGAATTCCAACTTGTCAAAAGACATGAAATTGTATAAAAGATCCTTGAGTCCTGATTCTGTCATCTCAGATATGCTAAGGCTTCATCAGGGGAAGTTTGAGTCGCAAGACTAAGGTCCCAGTTGTGCTGGTATGCCCTGAATATGAGATTTGGACATTGGACTATAACCTATGAACTATTTCTAAAAGAACTCCTTGCAATTACAAAGTTCACCGGCTCTGCTATGAATCTTCACCTCAATGAATTGAACTCATTTCTGTATGTATATTGATCTTTTAACCATACTCTCTCTCTTTCGTTTTTTAATAAATTTTAGTTTAGTTAATAAGAACTGGCTGAAGCGTGTATTTGGGTAAGACCTGAAACATTCATTAACCTGGGAGGTAATGCATCCAATCCTTTGGGATTGGTAGAACCTTTTCTTTTATATGATGGAAAAAGATTTACTGAAATTTTCATCTTATTTGACTTGGGTACCTGGTTGGAGGCCTGAGGCTGGATCACTTTAATGGAACTGTGTTGTTTGGATTTCTGAGTAGCCAGTAAGGTAATAAAGAAGCTGTTTTATGCTGGTTTAGTGAATCTAAGAATTGCAATATCCATCAGCTTTTTGGGGTTTGGCTGCCCCATTCTTTGCAGTTCACCCTAATTGAGTGACCATAGCTGGCTCCCCACTAGGACCCCAGTCACAGTAGTATAGTCGGCAGGATACACATTACCACAGGTTAATTGGGTTTTTGGATCAGAACCAAATGCTTGTCAAAAAATTAATTTTGATATTGGAGAGTTTAAGGGTTATAAATCAGCTACAATGAGTGTGCAACAATCATATGAAGAACTTGATAGAAAAAGCCTTGAAGATTTGTGCTTACAGAGAGGGTTGTCTTTGAAGGAAAAAACCCAGATCAACAACTGAAAAATCTGCTAATGGCAAATGATCAGGAAGCAGACCCAGTGAGAATGCTTGCAATAAGAAACAAACAACAACTTGAATTTGAACAGAAGCATACGGATCTTTTTTTACTGGAGAAGCAAAAGATAGCTGATATGGAAAAGGAGACTAAAGAAAGGATTGATAAGATGGCAAAAGAGGCTCATTTAAGGCATATAGAATGGCTAGCTGCTGAGGAGAAGGCTCACCAGATGCAACAGGAATCTGCCAGACTTCAGCTCCAAGTGTTAGAAGAGCAGAAAAAGCTGCCACAACCTGCAAATCCATCCGCTCTGGACAACAAAAATTGGGAAAGAACTTGCCCCATTTACAAAAATAATGAGGACACAGAGGAATTTCTGTCTATCTCTGAACGTCTATGTGAAACTCACCATATCCCAGATGCTCAGCGTATGCCTGTCTTGCTGACCAGATTAACTGGGAAAGCCAGGGAAGTGTTCAATGAAATGGGTATGGATGAAGCCTTGAATTATGTAAAATATAAATATACTGTATTAAAACGTTTTAAGGTTACCTCTGAAACTTACAGGTTGAAATTTAGAAATTTTAAAATGTCTAATGGTTTTTCTTATGTGGAATGTGCTCATAAACTGTTTGTCAGTAAGTGAATTACTGGTGAGAAAGCTTGGGGTAATTTTGAACAGTTAATGCAATTAATTACACTTGAACAAATATTAAATTTGGTGCCAGACGAGGTCCAGGATGCTATATGTGATGGAAAGCCCAATTGTGTTTTGCAGGCTGCTGAAATTGCACTGAAATTATCATGAAAGAAGTAAGCCCCTGGGAAAGAATAATCACTATTCACCCCAGTTCAAAAGAAAGGAAGGGTCTTGGAGTAAACCTAACCCCAGCGTGGATAAAAAAGCTCATGGGAGCCTAGAGTTCAAAACCTCTTACCCTAAAGGGAGGCCGGTTACCTGTTACCAATGTGGAATGCCTGGGCACATAAAGCCAAACTGTCCAGAATTCCAAATCCCCCACCATCTTATACCCCTGTGAGTGCCAATGCCATAACTATGAGTGCAGATGCTAACCCTGTAAATGTTAATGTTATCTCCCTAGCCCCAAAGGAGAATGTAAGGGAAGGACAGGGTCTCGTGAATTATGTCAGAACTGAGTCTCGGAGGGGTAGTGACGAATTTATTAGAAATTCAAAGGTGAATGGTGTGGATTGTCATGGTTGGCATGACACAACATCAGACATTACTTTGGTTAAGTGTTATGTCCGAGAGGAGGACGAACTGGCAGGCAAGAACATAACTGTTCTGGCTTTAGCCGAGTTTCCTGTAACTGTTCCTTTAACTAAGATCCACCTGGAGTGGGGCGGATTTTAGTGGTGAATTGATGGTAGGCATTCGAGATAAACTTCCAGCAGACGTTCTGATAGGGAATGACATTATGACTGAGTTTAATACTGTTAATGTCATAACAAGGTCTCAAGGGAAGTACAGTGCTGATGCCTTTAGCTTGACTGATGGCAGTGAAAAGAGCTGCGAAGGGGAGGAGATGGCCTCCAGCCCTTCAGCTATAGAGTCTGGCAGCCCCCAGGTGAAAAAATCTTCCTGATGTGTCAGAGATGGTTCTGAATTTAAGTGAAACCGAGAAGGAATTTATTGCGGCCCCGTAGAGCAATGTTTCATTGGAACAGGCCAGGGTCAGTGCTCAGAGTAATGCCCCAACTGAAGAAGGAAGGGCTACAGTCTTGGTAATTGATGGATTGTTGGCAAGGTTAGTGCAACATGAGTATCCCTATACATTACCAGTTACCAGTGTGGAGAATTGTGACAGTGAAGGAAATGTTCCTGTGTCTGTTAGAGGTAATGACTTGCTACCACAGTCTCCAAGCAGTTGTCTGTGAATAGCCATGTGTGCTGGGACAAAGGAAAGGATATCCCAAGCTGTCTGTCTGTTAAAGGGGAATGTTTCTCCTGCTCTTTTCTGTTTGTAGAGCAGACAGAAAAAGCCTGTCAGCCTATGATGGTTGAAAATTTATCAGTAGACCCAGAGTTGATTCTGGATACAACTAAAGACCAGGAAGGAAGTGGTCCTAAATTTGTGTCTGCTAGGGATGATGACATTGCACTCGGTTGCATCCAGTTAATGTCATAAATAGCTCCCGGAGACCAAGCGATTAGGGTGCTTCTATTTTGCCTGTTGCTAGTGTGTTGCTGGGTAAAGATATGACAACTTTGTCTGATCAGGGTGGTATCATAGCCAGGGCACAAGAAAAGCATGAAGGTGATTTGACTATATTACCCACTGACCAGGGGCGGCTCTACCAATTTTGCCGCTCCAAGCAGTTGCTGCCGAATTGCCTCTGTGCCTGGAAAAGCGGCGGAGCTGCCGCCCAAAAGCCGCAGTGGCGGGAAATGCGGCGGAGCTGCCGCTGAATTGCTGCTGTGGAACACTGACTGCCGCCCCATTCTGAATACTGCCGCAAGCACCTGCTTGGAAAGCTGGTGCCTGGAGCCAGCCCTGCCACTGACAGTGTGGAAACTTGTAACAAGGAAGAGAATACTTTTAAATCTTGTGACTATGAAGTCTATCAGTTTACCTGAAAGGGGGTTTTGTAAAAATCCTCCTGATGGGACAGAGGTGATTCTGGATTTAAGTGAAACCCAGAAAGAGTCTGTTGTTGCTCAGGAAAATGTTTCTTTAGCACCAGCTCTAGGTGAAAAGGGTAAGGGCAGAATTTCTGTGAAACATGGGTTGTTGCTTAGAAAGATTCCTGAAGAGAAAAATCTTAAGGGTAATTTTTGCAAGCAGTTTGCTGCAACTGATGGGTGTGGAAGTGATTTAATTGAGTTAACTCAGGGTGAATCACTGTATAGAGAAAGCAACAGTTTGCTTGGGAGACTTGTTCCAGTTCCTAACTGCCAGAGTCTTTCTGAGGTGTACAGATCCACTGACTTTGCTTTAGAAAGACCCAGTGTGGATATCTTTGAAAAGGTTTCAAATGAAATAAAAATTGTTAGGGAATTTAAACAGCCCTACTAGCTTAACCAGCTTGTTGGGGAGACAATGTTGTTGGAACATGAATGTCTCCATGTTGATTCTTTAAGTAAACTCTGTGACTCAGGTAGTGAGGAAAGATCGGGTTATTGGGTTACAAGGATGCAGGGGAGAACAGGCAAACTCTCATCTCTAGATATTTTGGATATGACTTGTAGTCTCTTAGTGGACTTGACACCTGAGTCCATGTGGAAGCAGAGGTTCGTAATGGAAGGATAAAGGAACCTGGAGTCTAACATGCTAGTGAAAATGGATGGTATCTCTTTAAGACAGAGTCCAGCCTTGGAATTGGTAAAGCTTGAGGATTTGAAAACTAGTAAACAAGCTAGTGTCTGTATTGATGCAAATTACCTGACTGACTCGGGGGAGAAAGACTTGCCCAAAGCCATTAGCAAAGAGGACACACCCAGCCACCAATGGATTCTGTTACACAAAAGAGTTCAGATTTTGACCCTACTGGACAGGGAGGAAGGGAAGGATTAAACCTTGCAAATAAAAGCCACAGGTTAACCCTAAAATACCAAGGAAGTGGTTAACTGAAAGCCTATGTTAAGGAAGACCCTGAGGTCAAGAAAAAGCTAAAAAGATTCAAAAGGGATATTGAATGAGATGACCTAAAGAATGATTTGTCTAAACCAAAGGCTTGGCATGACAAAAATGATTGTAAATGTACACTTAGGATAAAACTGATGTTATTGCTAACGATTGTAACTAACTTGTTGCTGATACCAAGAACTGTACAAATGTACAATGTGCATGGGTTTTTTTTGAAAAACCCTTGAACATGTTGGGGGTGATACATCAGAATTCATTATGTTGTAAAAGCCTTCATGGTTATACTGTTTCATTACAAGACAACACATACTATGTTAAAACGCCTGGTGATACTGATATTTCAGAGTTAGTGCCTGTATCTAATCTTGAAACTGTACACAGTACAAAAACCATTACAAGCTTGAACTGCTGTTCACAAATGAAACTGAGCTAAAACATCTCACAGCCTTTATGGCTGAATGCCAGAGTAAGTGCTCTCTAATGAACATTAATGGCTATGTTAAGTTACCACATAGACCAAACCCTGGAATTACTAAAGTGTTTCACAAAGTATGGGCTAAGTTTTTGGCTGGGCCAAAGCATGCATCAATAATTTGGCCTTACAAAGAATTCAATGTAAACACAGCTCATATCAATGTTGGAAGGTACTTAAGGTGTATCCAGAAGGGGTTCCTCCTAGGGACCTTGGGGAGCTGAGGGAGCATAGGCCTATGAGTCTGTGACCACTTGGGAACAGCATGAAGATGGCCTATAACCTTTCCCTTAAGAAGGACATTGTAGAGTTGTGCAGAGAGAGAGAAGGCTGCGCATTGGAAAGCTCACTAAGGCACAACTGATTACTTAGTTGGAAGAGGAGGATCGCTCTAAGGAGCCGGTTCCTGACCCAGCTGGGGGCACGAGAGAGGCTGGGAGCAGCAAGGCAGCCCCAAGGCCTGCACTAGTTCCTGACCCAGCTAGGGCTGCGAGAGAGGCTGGGAGCAGCCAGGTGTCCTGGAGACCTGTTTCCCCAACCAGCAGGGGGTCTCCACCGTGTTTTCCCTCGATGGATCTGAGATGGATGGAATTGGAGCTGAGATTGAAGGAGTCAGAGGACCATGAGAGACAGGGAAGGCATGAAGCAGAACAGCAGGAGAGACAGCTCAGCCCTTGCCAGTTCATGCTGCTGCTGAGAGGCAGAAGGACCCATCCAGGGGATCCAGGCCCTGCTCCTGTAACAGCCAAGGATTTGAATTTGAATCCAGGGAACCTACTGGCAGAGACTGAAGCAGTCAGGGAAAATGCAAATGACCTGGCTGGCAAGGGGGAGGAGCTGCCTGTATTTAACCAAAGCCCTGGAGCTGAGTGGGACAGAGATATTTCCTGCCCCCCTGCGCACAGGGGTGGTGGCTCATACTGGCTCTGATCCTGTGAGCAATGCAGTGGGCTCGCTGTCTGCCCTCACTGGGTCAGCAGGGGCAAAGCTGAGCCCAGGGGAATTGGAGCCCCCTGCTGAGTGTGAAGAACCACTGCCAGGGCGGGACAGCTGCCAACCAGGACTGGCTTGTCCAGAGGTTCAAAAGGAGCCTTGAGACACCTGCCTGTCATAGAGAAGCCTTTTCAGAAGGTGGCCCTGGACTTGGTGAGGGATGAATGGGAGGGAAAGGCCTCCCCCGATGGAGAATCAGTGGTGGTGTATGTACTGACTTTCTGGAAAAAGCTCACTGAGCTCATGGGTTCAGCCAGGGAGAACCTAGCCAGGGCCTAAGGGAGGCAGAAGGTCTGGTATGACCACTTAGCCTATGGCACCGGGGACCAGGTGAGGGTTCTCATCCCGGTGAGGAAGAATAAGCAGCAAGCTGCCTGGGACAGGCCCTTCAAGGTCATCAAGCAGGTGAATGAGGAAACCGATGTAATGGAACTGCTCAACCGGGCTAACAGGCACTGAGGGTACCAGGTCAACATGATGGAGCTGTACTGTGACAGGGAGAGGCTGGTACTGGCTGCATGTGGCCAGGGGGAGAAGGGGGAAGATCCTCTGGTGGATTTCTTCCCTGAGACAAGAGCCAGCCCCTTGCTGGAATCAATTCCCCTCTCTGACCAGCTACCCCTTGCCCAACAGGCAGAGATCGGAGAGGCGCTACATTCATACCAACAGCTGCTTTCCAACTGGCCTGGGCTCACTAACCAAGCTGTCCACTGTGGGGAGCCAGGAGCCAGCACTCCCATCAGGTGTTCCCCATTCAGAGTAACTGGGAACACAGCCCAGGCCCCGGAGGGAGAGGTAAGAGGACCATGCTAGCTTTAGGGGTGATCCAGCCATCCACAAGCCCCAGGGCCTCTCCCGTGGTGCTGGTCCCCAGGAAAGGTGGGTCGATCCGATTCTATGTGGCTTATCAAAAACTCAATGCCATCACCATGTCTAGTGCCCACCCTATGCCTGATGAGATCCTAGACAAGTTGGGGGAGAATCAGTTCCCCCACAACCAGGGATCTCACTAAAGGCTACTGGCAGGTGCCTTTGGCTCCAGATGCCGGGTTGAAACCTGCTTTTGTCACCCCTTTGGGGCTGTACAAATCCCTGGTCCTATCTTTCAGCCTCAAGGAGGCACCGGTCACCTGCCAGCGCCAGGGGGATCAGTTACTTTGAGAGGCATGGAGAATTTTACCCTAACAGACATTGATGATATTTGTGTCATTAGCCAGACCTGGTAGGACCATCTGTCCCAGGTGAAGAGTGGGCTGGGTCACCTTCAGATGCAGGGCTGACTGTAAAAGCTGGCACGTGCAAGGTGTGGATGGCAGAGGTGTTGTACCTGAGCCACAAGGTGGGGAGAGGTTGCCTAAAGCCAGACCTGGCCAAGGTGGAGGCAATCAGAAACTGGTCTGCTCCCCAGACTAAGAAACAGGCCCAGGCCTTTATTGGGATGGCAGGGCACTACTGGATGTTTGTGCCCCACTTTAGCTTTGTGTCAGCTCCCATCACTGAGCTGTGCAATAAGTGTAAACCAGACAAGCTAGTCTGGATCAGGCAGTGCCAGTGGGCTCTCTGCATGCTGAAGGAGGATCTGGTCAAGGGCCTGGTGCTGGGAAACCCAGACTTTGACAAGCCCTTTATGGTGTTCACCGATGCCTCACACACAGAGCTAGGTGTGGTGCCAATGCACATTGATGCAAAGGGGGAGAAACACCCCATCATGTACCTGAGCAGGAAGCTACTGCCCTGGGAGCAGAGCTATGCAGCCATAGAGAAGGAATGCCTGGCCATGGGGTGAGCTCTTAAAAGGCTGCAGCCAGATCTATTTGGGTGCCACCTCACTGTGTGCATTGACCACTCGCCCTGCTGTGGCTGCACCAGATACAAGGGGCCAATGTCAAGCTCCTGAGGTGGACTCTGTCCCTACTGGAGTATGAGATAGAGATGGTCCATGTTAAGGGGAGTGCAAATGTTATAGCTGATGCTTTGTCCGGGAGAGGGGGCCTGAACTTCCCCAGGCCACTGGCAAAAGTGACCCCTGTCAGTTTGGTCTCAAGGGGGGGGGGGGGGAGAGATATGACAAAGCAGGGATTTTCCCTTATGCTGAGCCTATGTGAGTTTTACTGTTTTGCATGAATACTGTGTGCCTCAGTTTCCCTGTGTGCTGCACCAATACCTCAGTGGTGGGAATAGGGTTGTGAGACTTTGGCTGAGACCTCTGGGGCAGGTGAAGCTGCTTCAGCTGCCTGCACATATGCTAAGACCGGTGCCTTTCGTAACCTGAGACCCAGGAGGGGGATGCAACCAACCAGGTGAGTGCCCGGAAAGCGAGACAAAGAGGAGGAGCAGCAATGGGGATGTCTGAGGTTGGGTCAATGGAAGCTGGCCGTCTGCTTAGGGGGACTGGAAGAGAAGGAGTCTAGGCCACCTGGCCCAGAACACCGAAAGATGGACTTGGCTGAAAGTCACCGATTTCAGATCTTTTCTATGCTGTGATCCTGCTGACTAATAAACCTTCCGTTTTTTCGCTGGCCAAGAGTCACATCTGACTGCAGAGTTGGGGTGCAGGGTCTTCTGGCTTCCCCAGGAGTCCTTCCCGGGCAGACTCACTACAGGAAGCGCAGACTGTGGAAGGCGATGCTGAATGCTCTGAGGTCAGACCCAGGAAGATTGAAGCTGTGTAAGCGTCTTGCCTTGGAGCTACTATGCTCAGAGAGAGGAGGCATGCTCCCCCAGAGTCCTGGCTGGCTTCATACAGAGTAGTTCCAGATCATCGCCCCAGTGACTCTGTGACACAGCCATTGACATAATGAAAACCAGCGTAACCAAGGCCAGCAGCGTACTGCATGCTGCAAAAATCCCATACCATGAGACACGACTAGCTGACAAACCTCTAAACATAATCAATACCTTGCTCTAGCTAGTGCCTTCACTACAAATGAAAAAGAGCTGCGTTTTTTTTTCTTGTATTCAAAATTCTTAGCTAGGATTTGTTCAAGCAACAACAGCAGAGCTTTACTCCATCTGTCGGGGCTGTGTGTGTGTTTGTGGGGGGGGGGGTAAGTGGTTGAAATGCAATCATCGTAGGTTGCTCTGATATTGGCCTCAACAGCTCAGGAAGGTGCCAGTCATTGAATCTCAGCTCTCTCTAAAGGAGCAGCAGATAATATCAAAGAATTAGGTACATAAGTATACTGAGCCTCTCTGTTTAGAGAATGATCTGAAATTACTCTAGATTTAGGTAGCTTTAGACTGGACTACAAGAGATGGAAACAAAGCTTACATCATTAACCTATCTACACAACCCTTTGAGCGAATACAGATTGTAGCCTTTTGGCAGACAGAAATAGCTCTAACACTTCCTTAAGTCTCATTTAAGCTAGAATTACAGTGACCAGCTTGCTTGCTTCTGAGTGCCTCAGTTTAGTATACTAATTTGATTCACAGATCAGGACAGAAGGAAAATACTTTAAACAATTCATACAACTCTTTTGTCGGTATACAGATATATTCCAAGCTCAGGAAGTCAATTCACTATTTTTGGGTGTGGTTTTCTTTTAAACCACTCTCTGTGGGGCCGGTTTGGAACAGAGTTCTAATGACCTGATAATCTAAATTCCCTTTTTATGAGAGAGGGGGGAGCCTGTTACACATACACAGCACTTCATGTCTTGACGTGACTGTCTCTAACTTTCTAGAAGACAACCCAAGTGACTTACAGGTATCGAAGAAGAAACTACCTGCAAATTCACTTTGTTGTATATTTTAATGAAGGCATGCACCCTTCTAACTTTTTAAATTAACACTTCTGCAAAGCTTGATCATTGGACTTGATATTTTTCCAAAAAAACCAGGAATCAGGGTTGTGTGCGCCAACTTCCCCTATCGGTACTCAAGTGTGGACTGCAACACACCTGTTCACCATATGAATCCCTTCTGCATTCCTTTCCCTCCCATGTTGCAATGGCACTTATTTGTATTTTGGATTGTCACAAGAGTAGCAGCAGTAGAAGCAGAGAAGCTAGGTCTAAAGATATCACATGAAAAAGAAAGTAAATGGTGACATTTAAGTCTGTTGAAAAGGCAAAAGATATTTCCACCCTAATCTGAGGTGGCATTGGAGTGCATTGAGCACTTCACATATCTGAGTAGTATGACGATCAGGGTCACTAAACATCTTTTAGAGATCGGACATAGAACTGGACTTGCAACTGCTGCTCTAGCGACATTCACCCAATTTGGAGGAGGAAAGGTAT
This sequence comes from Caretta caretta, assembly GCF_965140235.1. Classification (NCBI taxonomy): domain Eukaryota; kingdom Metazoa; phylum Chordata; order Testudines; family Cheloniidae; genus Caretta; species Caretta caretta. The sequence continues at coordinate 61,585,549 of NC_134211.1, read as the reverse complement.
TAATGAAGTTAAAATGAAACTGCTGCAGTCACTTATCTTCAGCATCTTGCTCAATGCATGCAAGACATGGATGCTAAAAACAAGGACATGAAGAGGTTTTCTGCCTTTAAACTGAAATGCTATAGGTGATTGTTGTACATTAGCTACACCTCCCAATGAGTAATGAGGAGGTAATTTCCCAAGTTAAAAGCTTAACTGGAGTGATACTAGATATCAAGACAATCAGACAAAGAAAACTTGAGTTTGCAGGTCATGTGGGTTGGAGAGCATGTTTTGTAGGGTCTGGTGCCAGGTGGAGGGCCCCATGGCAAGTGTGGTTAGACGATGAGCCTTTCAGGATGGGATACGGAATGGCACACTTCTCAAGGCGGTGAGAAGACTGTGAAACATGGAGGAAGATTGCTGGCCGAGTCCTGTGTCTTGTGTTCACTGTGCTCTATGGTGATTTACACTAAGAGAGAATGTTTGTAAATAGTACCTATAAGGCCCAATCAAGGATCATGGCCCCATTCTGCTAGGCGCTGTACACGCACATAATGGAGCGAGGACAGTCTGTTTCAAACAGCTTGTAAGACAAAAAATAATAGGTGAATACAACAGACAAGGGGTGCATAAGGTATAATAGACAGTGGTCACAGCACACTAGCCACCTAAACATTGTTAAGCATTTTGTAGGCATCACGGCCAAGGTGGGTTCTATAGAGAGATTTAAAAGGAAGATAACATAGCCGTCTTGCAGATTGCTTGGTGGGGGAATCTTGTTTCTCCATCATCCACCTCCAAGAATCTAAAATGGTCACTTCTAGTGTTCACCAGATTTGGGGCTCACATTTCAGTAATCACTGCAAAGTCCCTCTCAGTTCAAGGTTTTTATGTGGCAGCGTCCACTCAGGGACAACCAAGTAAATCTTAGTTTTAAAGTATGAGCAAAGGAAGATGCCAGCAGCTATGTGTTGTGTCATTCTAGTATGCAAACCTCTAGGAGCAAAGTGCAACTATGTATCTTTTCTTCATTAAACTGTATTTATTGAAATGGTAACAAGTTCTGTTCAAAGTGTCCCTTCTGTAAAACAACCCATACAGACAAAAGCAAATGAAACATCATCCACTGAGTCAAGTTTGCATTTATAAAATGTATTAAGAAAAATATTTGGATTTCTTTTAAACTAAGGAGATTATACTTCGTATATATATAACAAACTGCTTCCATTCCAAAAGAAAACTGAAGTCTCACTGCGTCCTTCAATGCCACATTCATAATACTACAGAACATGTGACAAGAAAAAAGAAGCGTGGAGTTAAATATCCCAGAAATTTATTGAATATTTGCTTGAATACATTCTGTGTAGAAATGTTAGGCTCGCTTGGTTTTGGTGCTCCCAGGAAACCTCACTGACAGAGGCACTGACCTGAAACAGTTGCCAATCTGGAGTTGTTAGATATGAAAATGTTAAGCAAAGGTCTACGGTCCCTCCCTGGCCCATTGGATTTGAGTCTACAGTGAAAGAAGGTACCTTCCTTTTGAAGAACTCAATTTGCGCAAGCTGCTATATAAGAGCAAATGATGTTTAAGAGAGTGTTCCACATCTTGGTCTGTTTAAAACATTCAAATACTTTAAGAAAGTATCTGCTTTTGGAGTTTTTGATACTGGAAACTTTCAGTCCAGGGTGTTTGTATCTGGGTGTCTAATTTATCATATATTCTCCTTAACTGGTACTCATCCCAGGAAATTTAGTCTTCAGCTTTAGCTTCCATTTCCTCAGCATCATCATCTCCATCCACTTCAGCATTTTCCCTCTCCAGCCTTTCCAGCTGCCTTGCAAGCTCAGTCTCATCTGTGTCAGTAACCACCTTGGGCTGAAAGGCAGGACACATACATACCATTAACATTTGGTTTTCTTTAACCTCTTTTATATTTTGTGTAAAATATCACCGATAGGAAAGAAAATAAACCAAATTATTCTGCTGGTACTCATCCTAAATGTAGAGCAAGAGATCAAACTGATTCAAATTTATACTATGAAAAACAAAAATACTACTACTTAATATGATTTTGTGACTTTTTATGGTTTCAATATTTTCTGCAGTACTGGAAACAAACACTAGCGTGTTAGTGCAAAACACACCTGGCAGAGAATCTGACTGGAAATGCAAAAAAATTAAACAAACCACTTCTACCTAGCATTTAAAAAGTTTTTAAAAATCTGAGTTTTTATAAACAAAGTTTATCAGGAACACAGGGAAGTATTTTTGGTAAATAAACTTTGTTACTGACAGTTTTGTTTAAGCAGGAACAATATTTGTTCAATACAAAGCAGGTACCACTTATTTTTTGGTAACGGTAGTTTTCCACTGAGATTTCGTCTTCTGCTCTAAAATAATTAGGAAAAATGGAGCATTTTAATACAGAAACAGTTCTCACCTCCATCTGCACATTGAAGACTCCTCTCTTCTCTTCAATCTTTTCTTTAATGACAGCCATGGCTTGGTTGAGAACAGAGAGGCCTTCAGTTCTCTCCAACGTTGTGGTGGTCATCACATAACGAGGAGGAGCTATCAGATTAATCTATAAAAATTGAAGAAAAAAGGCAGATTCAATCATAAAGAAACAGACCACAACAAAAACGGAAGCGACCAATACTGCCCTTTTAAAAATGGATTTGACATATACCACAGTGCAAAGAACATGTATCCATTATTTCTCAAGCAGCATGAACCACTTATGAGAAAACAATTAAGCTTTTGGTTTTAGACGCTTACAGGAGAATGTACAATCTACTTCTCTATATTCATCATTAGTAATTCTTATATAGTGCCTCCAGTGGGAGCTATGATCCACTGAACCTGCGGACACAGCAGGTAAACAAACCACCCCAGCCCACCAGGGGGCTTACCCTGGCAGGCTGTGTGCCAAAGGTTGCCAGTCCCTGTTCTAGCTGCTCCCAGAAGATAAAAGGTGATTCAGGGTCTTTGGGAAATGATTATCCATTAATGTACCCAGTATACTAAAACTGTTTGGACAGAAGACTATGTGATTGACTGGGTGCAGTGACCCCTCTGAAATTCAGCATGAGAACCCAAACCCACTGGGGCTAAAAGATCCCCTCATTTCCCAAGCTGGTCCTTGGAAATAAATACTGCAGGAATATATCCAGGAACAACAGGTGTTAAGAAACAGGGTTTATCTACAACATGGCCTGTCTTGGTTATCCCTGTCAGCTAATTTAACAGAATGGACTCTTTGAGATCCCTTCAGAGACAAAGGAATGACTTGCCCACCTAGCTGGGAAGAGGGTGAGAAATGCACATGATAAATAGGCACCCTGATAAGACACTAAACTACTTCCTGGCACCAGTCACCTGACACAGGTCAGAGTCACTTACTTTAATTGGCATGTTCTCTGTGGAACAGTTCAAACCAGCTCTCAGAGCTTCTTTCACTGCATCAATGCCCTCATAACCATAACAAGCAACTTCAATGTCTAAGACAAAGACAACCCAATTAATGCAAAGAATAATACAATATTCAAAAATCCAATTATAGAACACTGTACAATTATTTCAAGGAAAACTATTTTTTAAAAAAATTAATCACTACTAGTCAGCTCTCAGGACCGCTTCGGTACCCTTTGAAAATGGGATGCCCAGGAAAGTTGCAGTTTCCCTATCTATAAAACGATGAAAATACTTACATAATTTAGAAGAGTTCTTTGATGATTAACAGTCTTATAGAGTGCTTTGAAATTGTAAGATACTGAATAATTAATAAAAATATCGACCGAATTAAGTCAGTAACCATGTAATTTCATTTCATAAAGTGGAAAGAGACTTAGATGCAACTTCAAAATATAAAATATAAAAATATAAAAAAATGATAACAGAAGACTGCAAAATGAAAGCACTGTCAAAAAAGCTCAAATTAAAGGAAATGCCACCTAAAACCCAAGAAATTCTGCCAACATTAATGTTTGAGGCCTGCATCACTGCGAATTTTCATACTATCGTATTAGTTTACAGTAGAAATGATTACCATGTTTTGTTTTGTTTTTTGTCTGTTTGAGGAGGACTCAGAACCATGAAGCTTGCATTTGTTAATTATTACCTGATTAGTCACCAGACAAAGGTTTTTGTATGTCTATATCCATATATAATTGCTGCACAAAGCAGTCATTTGTTGACTACTCTCCCACACAGGTGATTCACAACACTCCACCATTTTTAGTGGTTGCAATCAAATATGGATAACAAAGTAAACATCTTAGTCAGACTCAGACTGATCTCTAAAAGCCCACAGGAAAATTCCTTATTTTCTTACAAGACAGAGTTCAAATCCAACTTAGCCTGTCAAAATAACACAACAGTCTATCGAAACTAAATGAGGGAACATTCATTCTAAGTAATTTTATGACACTCCAGTCAAAGAGCTCTTGTTCTGGGGATTTAATTCAGTATATAAACAGGATTTGGAAATCAAAATCTATGCATCTATGTAAAATCTTAATTTTAATTCATATGGTGCAATGAAGTAACAGCTTTAGGTATTAGCACAAACAGTTTCACTCCCCTGCACTTTGAGCCACCTCCTTCACTTCCCTAAACCCAGATATGGCTTATTCTCGCCACCCCAACCAAAACAATAAAAAACATAATACTGATTGCCCTATAATGCTTTACTAGAGGCATTTTCTACCCCTTTGTGACAGCCTGACATTTGTAACTATCCACTATATTTCGTTGGTAACTGTGCTTGTGGCTTGTTCAATTATTTGGCTGAACAGCCAGATTAATGCTTTTAGCAAAGCACATTGGGCTCAATCATCCTGTCAGGGAAGACATAACAAGCAGCAATGAGCTTAACACGCAGACAGAGAAACTAACATTTTGAGTAATAGGAGAAGCTGTCAAGGGAGGTTGTAAATCATCATCACTAGACAGGTTCAAAGGTGTAATCAATAACAACTGATGAATATTTTAATCAGTCTTTGTGCCAGTTCAAGGGGATGGACTGGATTACTTATCAAGAAGCTGCTTTCAGAGAAGAGGATTCTGTGATTAGCAATACAAACATCAGAAAGAAGCCTATGGAATACTTAAGGAAGGACAGCAATGTTTCTTAGACTGGGCTAGTAGGTCCCCTGTTACAGTGTCATTTCAGCATGCCTTAGCCACAGTCTCTCTCCTCCAAAAAAATATACAAAAGTACCATGGGATTTAGAGGAAGGAGGACACGGACAGTAATCTGAAAGGCATTTTATTCAAGGATAGCCAATTCTGAAACAGCAATTTCATTCAAATATTGTCACTGAGAGGTAGTAATTGTTTTAATTGGGTTTATAATTTTACATTGTGCTTAGTAACTGGATTTCAGTGACTGTGTGTTGTGTATAGGGACTCTGGTCATAAACTTATTGTCCATTTAGGACTCACCAGCTCGGATTTTGACCGCCTGTGGTGTCAGACGTCTATTTATGTTGTCAATCAGAACACGTCTCTCATCTTCTGTCAAATCTAGTCCATCCAGAATTGCAGGGTCTCTGAGTCAAACAAAGCAATGTTAAACATGTTAGCGATCTATAAACAAGATGAGACACAAGTAGCAATATTAACATGTAGTACTACTCCTATAGTGTTATGTATGACAAAGTGATATGCTGGGCAAAGAGAAAGGGGAAGCTTTGTTAAGAAAACATTTAAACAATGGAGAGAAATGAAAACATCCACTTAAAAATACCTTTGCTGTGGACATATTTCTCGATAAGGGAGGAGCACAGTTGCCTCAGCCTTTCATTCAAGTTATGTGGAGGAAATAAGACTGCATGACAAACTCATTTTAATCAAAAGGAAGGAATAACTTCTGTTTGGCATCAAATCTACATTATATTTGCAGTGAAAAATGCAGCCAGCTATATGGAGCTTATACTGCATCCTTTATGCAGAGGAGGCTATGCTATGTGAAAGAGAAACCCTGACACAGAGATTTAAAGTAATGGCTTATTCAAATACCTTAATGTTTTGGTCAGGGGCAAATACTACCCTATAAATGAAAGAGAAAATAAGACTACATAGCCCCCACCCACTCAGTATGGTGCTTTGACTCCCTCTTGTGGTAGATGCACCACACTTGGCTAACAGACATACATCTTTCTAGCTCAGGCACCAGAGGTTGATGCTTTAAGATCCAGAGCTCCGGGGTACAATTGCTGCTGCTGCTGCCCTAGTCAGGGGTGTGGTGTAACAAGTGGTAGCATTTCCTTTTAGTGCTGCTTTGCTCCATTCAGCAAACTACTAAAACAAACAAGCATAGCCCACTTAGATTGTAAGCTCCTTGGGGCAGGAATAGTCTTTTTGTACAGCACCTAGCACAATAGGGGCCTGCTCCATGACTAGGGCAATAATAAAAATACATAATCATGTAACTAATAATAATGGATAAGCTCCTCACAAACAAGTTTTCCCCATTAGACCTCCCCTTGTTATTTCACTGCTGCATAAGAGCAATCTGCTGAGCAAGTCATCCTCTATTGCCTAGGGAGCCAACATCCTGATAGTTCCATTTGCAAGCCCTGATTAGTCACACCAAAAATGAATCGTAGTTCTCTGAAATGCAACACAAGCCCCACCTGTAACACCACTAGCTAGAACGTATTAACTAGAATGCTTTCCACAACAGACTTAATTTTGGACATCATGCTCTGCTATCTTATGATGATCTTTATTGATTTTACATGCAGAAATATAGCATAAGGACACACACGGTCAAACTATAACCAACAGATTTTACGTCATACTGTTTATATCCTGAAAAATATGAATTTATATAGGGTGAATATGGTGCCCTTGTTAAGTCTGAATATCCAGTCTCCTAACTTACAGCCTGATCCTGCACGTACTCCAATTGAGACTTCCACAAAATTCAACAGGCCCTTAATGAGCAGACACTTGGGGGAAGATTTAAGTTATTTAGATGCTTAAAGATACAGATAGGCACCTACTGGGATTTTCAAAAGCACCTAGGCACCAATCTGCATCTTTAGGTGCCTAAATACCTTTAAAAATCTGGCCCTGGGTATGCTATTATGTAAATGGTATATTTGTTTTCAGGGTTAATTTGTCCTTGTACACACCAAGAAACACATGGTGCCACAACCAATCACTTTTCAGTAATCAGAATCACATCAATTATATGTTCAGCCCTTGAAAATGTAAACCAAAATTTGAGTTTATACACTCGAACAGTGCAAAGGTTAAGATTTAAGACTACAGTTGATGAGAATGCTTTCTGCACCTAGTGCATAGAGATGCCAATAACTGTTGTTCCTTCTTTTGTTTTTTTTAAACGTAGTTTGTTTGGAATATATATTCAATTATGCATTTTGGTTGCACAGTTAAACTCTCAAAAAATCACAAAGCGTCAAATTTGCCTGTGGAATCTTAACTCTGGCCTTTCCACATATGCATTAAGATAAATTACATGATTACATACTGACTTCTTAGATACATTTTTTCTTGTAACTCTTAAAAAGTTGTGGGGTGGGTTCCCCAACCCTAATTCTGAAAATTAGATTTGAGTAATGAGTTTTCCAGGTTTAATCCTCAAAACAGCCCTAGTTATATAAAGGACTCCAGGTCAATACCACAGTGTTTGTCTCACAGTATGACAGTGCGCTTTGGGGTCCCTTTTGGAGCAATGTGCCCTGATGTGCCATTAATCAGTGAGCATCCCTTCATTAAACTAAAACTCTTTCTCCATGGGAGACATGTTAAATACCACCCAAAAGCCTTGTTAACTTCAAGTATTGTCAATTGGATTATCTCAAAACACAATATACAGATACAATTTAAGGAGGATTAAAAACCAGTAATAAAAGCCTTGAATCTCCAGGTGGATATAAGAAAACATGCACAGATTGAAATAACCAGTCACAGACACCTAGAGGCAGACTGAAGTTATACTTTTCTAGATTTTGTATTTTAGAATGGGAAGAAAGAAGAGGGGGAAGAATTTTCTGAGAAATCCAATTCTGGTTTGCCAATTGAGCCTTTTATGAAGGCACCATTAAGAGGAACTGCATGTCTTAACAGATCAGTCTTTAAGTGAATGGTCTGTATCTCAGTACAAACTATTTCAACTGATGCACCGCTTCTGCTTCCAGTCCCTTAGATCAGTGTTTCTCAACAACCGGCCCATGGACAAGTGCTGGTCCTGGAGATATCCCTGATACAGTTTAGGAAGGCAGAAAGCCGGTCCCTGGTATCAAAAAAGGTTGAGAACCACTGCCTTAGAGGAATGACAAGCCAACCTCATTGATACATTTGAAAAGAAGGTCTAATCTAACAAACCTCTGGGATTACAGGTAAACATCATCTACTTCAAACAGATTAGTCTCAATACATTTGTATTTCTGTATTACAGGCATATACTTGGGAACACCTAATTGGGAGACAAGTGAAATGAGATCCTGTTGATGCATTAGGGAACCATCTGGCATATATAGTTCCTGAAAGTCATTAACACACACACAAAAAAAAAAGGTTTGCAAGGACTATAGGGCCCTACCAAATTCACATTGCATTTTGGTCAATTTCACTGTCATAGGATTTTAAAAATCGTAAATTCATGATTTCAGCTATCTAAATCTGAAATTTCACATTGCTGTAATTGTAGGGATCCCGACACAAAAACTAGTTGGGGGTGGGAGGGAGGGTGTCACAAGCTTATTGCAGGGGGGTTTGCGGTACTGCTACCCTTATTTCTGCACTGCCGCTGGTGGCGGCGCTGCCTTCAAAGTGGAGCAGCTGGAGCGGCGGCTGCTGGTTGAGAGCCCAGCTCTGAAGGCAGAGCCGCCATCACCAGTAGCGCAGAAGTAAGGATGGCCTGGTATGGTATTGCCACCCTTACTTCTGCACTGCTGCCTGCAGAGCTGGTCGCCCGGCCAATAGCCGCTGGGTGCTCTGGCCACCCAGCTCTGAAGGCAGAGCAGAAGTAAGGGTGGCGGTATTGCGAACCCCCTGCAACTCCCTTTTGGGTCAGGACCCCCAATTTGAGAAACGTTGGTCTCCCCTGTGAAATCTGTATAGAATATGATAAAAGCACCCAAGACCAGATTTCACAGTCTGACGCATTTTTCATGGCTGTGAATTTGGTAGGGCCCTAGCAATGACCACAGAAGAAAACAAGTTAAGGAGGAGTTCAATTTAAGTGAGCTGGAAATTGACAGACACAAAGGCTAAACCCTTTACTTTTTTTTAAAAAAGTATTGTAAGGCTCCTTAATGATGCCATGTTTCCTCCGGACTGGCAGCACTTATAAACCCATTCTTCTGTGGTCAAATACCTTACTCAGAGAGTTCCTCAACAATTCTCCACACCAAAGCAAATTACTTTTAAAAACAGGCCTGTGCAAAGTGACACGCTTGTGGGAGAATACGGCAGAATCCTTGGAATCTAGTTCCCAGTGTTAAAGAGCTCCAATGAGAGCACCACATTGGTGCTGCCTGAAACAGATGTTGGGCAGACAAAAATTGGGAATAGTGAGACTTATTTGACCAGTGTGTGACTAACGCTGCCCGTTGTCCAATGGGCTATGAGGAAAATTTTGATGGCTCTATTCCGAGAAACACTGGTCTACAGCTATGGAACTAAAATAATAAGAGTAAAAAGGTGCCCTTACGAGACTGCATGCTTGAATGCATCATAAGCACCATATCCTGGTCTTTTGTACTTGTCATCAAATACCCAGGCAGTTCTCTGGAACAGACTCTCCAGCTGCTCATCCTTGGTGTATTCCAACACCTCAGCAACATGGCGAAGGATACTGTAAACCTAGGACAAACAACAACAACAACAAAAAAAAAGGAGGGGATGAAGGACCTCAGTGAAGATTATTATTTAAATTGTAATCTCTTCGGCACAGGGATTATCCCCCCTCACTATGTGTTTGTACAGTGCACAATAGAGCTTGCTCTTTGTTGGAGCCTCCAGGTGCTACTGTAATACAAATAGTAAGAGTAAAGAATATTCATATAAGAGGCAGCAATTATAAAGGAGTTATAAACTGAAAGCTTTAGGGTGTTGACACCGTAAGATTTTCCTTACCTGGCATTGCATAGGGCAATTATATGCTATACCCTATACAATTATTCAGTATCTTAAAGTGCTTTATCAACATTAACGTATATTGCACGTGTGTGAGAATGATATTATTTATACCCATTTGAGGAGTGTTATACTGAACAACATGAGTCAGTGACAGAGGTGGAAACAGAACCCAGGAGTCCCAGCTCCCAGTCTAAACCCCAGCCATATATTTCAAAGTATGTTAAAGGAACTAGAACGGCATTTCATTTTCACAACAGTTCAGCTCTCTGTGGTTTTCTTGGCATGGAGCGAGTTGGAAATGTACGTGGTTGGAAGTCAGCAAAGTAATGTAAAGCACAGACACGAACTTACAGTTTTTGATTTGGTGAATTTGTCTTCACATTTGATTGCCTCCTCTGGGGAAACTCTTCTTTTTGACAAGTCAATGTAACCTAACAGGAAGCAAAACATTTTGAAAGATTCAGTTTCAGTGTACAGAATACAAACACTTCGCTTACATTAGTGACAAATGCTCCGAGCCTTACGCATCAGGCACTGAGATCAGTTACAAGCTAAGCAGAACTTCCAGAATAATTTAATCAGAGATGAATAACAAAGATTGAACCTGTTTTAGCAGATTAAAATTTGTTCTTTGGACTGTAAATCAACTTAAAACAGCTACCTTTCACATCACCAACATTTTTAAAATACTGCTTCTATTTAAGAGCATTTGCCCCAAAATTCAGTACAAGTTTCTCCTTATGCTCTACTTCAGCGATTAACTAGCCACTACTATTCCAAGAACTGTGCACATTCTTCGCAACAATGATGCCGGCACACACAAAAGTAAATAAAAGGGATACTTTTGGTAGCATTTCACAAGAAACCATTTGAAGTTGGCAGTCTTGGTAGTTTAGATGGGTATGACTCTACAGCAGTGGTTCTTAACCTGGGGTGCATGCACCCCTTGGGAGTGCGAGATGGCCTTTCTGGGGGTGCGAAACATGCTGGTTTTTTTAGAAGATAAATCATCGAAATCACAAATTCAGTACAGGCATGTAAGTACAACTACTTTGTTTCATCAAACCTAAGTATTTATTAACATTATACATTTTTTAACAATTACTATAATATACAAATAGGTTTAAAGAACTGACCTACTTCAACGATTTTTGATAATAGTGCAAGAACATATTTTGAGAACCAAAGAGGTGCACGCTGCAGTAAACGTTAAGAATCACTGCTCTACAGTATCATAGCCAAGATCTGGGCTCAATTTCTGCTGCAGTTCCTTGATCACATCTATGTAAGAAATGAGAGCACAGCATGCTCAGATACTACAGGTAGGCAGGTCTTCCAATGCTTAATCCTGTCTGATTAAGCAGCAGCACTGATGGGTTCCAAATGGCATCCCAACTAGTCCATCTCAGGAGTTCCTCTCAGGGTTCAATAAGAGAGGCAGATGACCCCAAGAGAGCTTTTTTAAAAGGAGGACGAAATCTGTAAAGGTAAAAAGTATCCTTCAGTGCAGCTTCTTTCATCTGGAACAGACTTTCTGCATCTCTCCAACTCATTTCAAATCTCATCTGAAAATGTTTCTTCTCCCTTATTAACCCTCTCAATTTCTCTCTGCTGTTATCCGTGATTCAATTCCGATAAATATTTTAGGAATACATTTTATATGTAAGACTATACTGGGGTGGCCAAACTATGGCTCACGAGCCACATGCAGCTCTTTTACAGTTCAAGTGCGGCTTGTGAAGCCCCTCGCCCCTTCTCCACTGGGGGGGTGGGGGGAAGGAGGAGAGTGGGGAGAAGAAAACATGCTTTACAGAAGAGAACACTGCTTTACAGTGGCATCGTGGGGTAGCGACTGAAGCCCCAAGCCCTGGCAAGTGTGCCCCAACTCTCAAACTTCTGAAGATCGTCCTATATGGTTCAGAGCGTCAGTAAGTTTGGCCACCCTTGGACTATACAAATGAAACAACTGTATTTTCCGGTTTCTAAAAGAGGATGCTTGTGTGTTTCATTAACTACTGAGACAGGTCCGAACACAGATGTGGCACTGTTATCTGCGAATACTGAGGGGACTGCTTGTATGCTGTATCCTATACCAAATGCATTAAAAGAACTTTCAACTTGTAATGCTAATTATTCAAAAGTCAGGAAATACCAAAGTTAAGGGTGCCTATGCAACCTTACCTCTACCCATGTGTGTATGCATTATATGATGGAGAATAGTTACATGATCATATAATATTGTGTACACATTGCCTCTGCCTTATTTGGTGCACAGGATGGACTGTGTGGTGTGAATGAGGAAATTGTTCATTATTTATGTTTATTCTCACTGCACCAGTAGTATCGATGGTCACCGTTTTCCTCACTCTATATCAACAAGCAGAAGCACTACTGAACTTTCAAAAGAAAATGCCACTTCACTATGGCTTGTTGACCAAGCATAAACTTTAGAAGTCTTAAGGCCTGATCCTGCAGATCCTCCTTCATATGACTCCTCCTCTCTCCTACAAGCAGTCCCTCTGAAGCCAACAGGACTACTTGCCTGAGTAAGGATAACACACAAGGACAGCAGCTTGCAGCATCAGGCCTTACTTTGTGCCACTATATATTTAAAAAACCAATTACAAATTCAAAGAGTAGCTAGGGTCCCAGGTTTTACAGCATTGCTTTTTACAGTTACAATCAGAAGTGTCATTCCACCTACTTTCCCAACATACCTTTCTCTTTGTCGACCCTTATGACCACAACACACTCATTCCTGCCTATGCGGATGAGTTTGTTTATGGAGCGGATACGTCTCCTGGATAGTTCACTAAGAAGAATCATGCCTTCAATGTTGTTGTATTCCAGTAGGCTGACATAAGCTCCCATTTCAGCAATGGATCGAACATTGACCATCACTACATCTTCCACCTCTGGAAATTTATGCTGGTAGAATCTACAGCTTAGTCCAGGCATACTGTGATTTGAGTAAAAGAAGCAGAGATTATTATTCATCTCACTGCACTGGCCACCACTAATCCACTGTTGTGGCAAATACTTTGAGATTTCAACTGCAGGTGGAGGACAAAGAAAAATGTTTCCTTGTTTGTCCACAATTTGAAATTGTGCACCAACTAGCTCATGATTTCATAAACTTTGGCATGTAGAACTTATGCTTAAGTACTAGTAACACTCATTAAGCCTTACAAATTATTAACAACTTTAATATTAAACTATATCAAGCCCTTTACCTATCCGGTCATCAATTGCCAGGAAATGTCCAACCAAAAGGGTTTTGGCCATTCCATTAAAAATTGATAGCTATGTTAGGAGAATAAGAACAGCTGGTGCAAAGAAAGCCTAAGTAAGGCACGGTGATGCTGATCGGAGAGGGAAATACCAAGAACCAGCTGGGACTCTTTCGTCTCCTTCCCTTGAAGGCAATCAGCAGCAAGACAGCACCAAGACCCTATTAGAATCCTCACTAAAACAAAATGATCGGCATCACTGGAAAAGAAAATGCTTTCTACTACCTCTAGCTTGCTAGGAAACTTTGCTTCTTCTTCCTGTATGAAAAGCCACACGTTTGTCACCTCTAAGCTTAATTACCATAACTCAGTGTACTAGCCTGAATATTTAATGCCATGCAGAATGCAGCGGGCCAAGCCTCTGTGAGGACACCAGGCCTGGGTCTGTAGCCAGTAGCTCTCATTCTGTTTCAATTGTCAGTTCAAAGCTTTGGTCCTGATCCTGAAAGCTATCCATGGGTCAGGACCCAGCTATATCAGGCTTCCGCTCACGACCTCCCTTGAGGAAGGCGGCAACACAAGAACAGGAACAAGCCAGCAGAGGGTCAACGGGCAAGACGACCCAGCGACAGGAGAAAGAAAGGCAGAAAGCCTAAAGCTGGCGAGACATTTTCATTCGGCAAAACGCACTCGTGAGCCTCGCTAGTCTGTGCGGAGACAGCGCCAGCGCTTCCCGCAGCAGCGGCGCACAGAAACCGAGAGCCGGACTCCCGGATGCCCCGCACCGGTGGGCCCTGGTGCCCCGCCGCCAGCCCCTGCACCGGCCTACGAGGAGCCAGCGCCGCCCGCAGGCTCGGGACAGAGGCCGGCCGCAGCGGGCTCCTGGCAGCCGCTTCCCCCGTCACTGCGCCCCGCACGCAGGCTCTGGCGGGGCCGCCCCGGCCTGCTCGTCTCGGACGACGCAGTGTCGCCGCCAGCTCCACGGGCCCGGCCCGGGCACCGGGGATACGCTCCGAGGAGAGGGAGACTCCGGCGACCGCGTTACCTGCTCGGTATCCGGGTCCCGCTCTCTGCTCCGGGGGTCTCGCTTTAGTTCCTCCCTGTCCGCCGCAGCGTGCGCCTGGCCTCCACCGCACTGCGCAGCCGCGAACCCGCCCCTTCTCACCTCACACAGCGCGTGAGACCTGTCGTGCTCGCGCGAGATTCCATACTCCTCATCATAGAGTCTCCGCGACCGCCGGGCGAGATAGAGGGACCTAGGAGGACCCATCATAGAGTGCGAGGTCTTCGGGAAGCACAGGCCGGCTCAGGAACTTACAAACCCGGTGGAGTGCGGGGGGTTCTGAAAGGGACGCACGCGTGCAGGAACTTGCAGAAACCATAGAGTCGAGGACCTCCTGGCGGTACAAACCGGCCTAGGAACAAGTCATGCATTTTCCTTTCTGTCACACGGTGGCGCTGCAGCGAGTGATGGTCACGTGACTACCACTGCCCGACAGCCGCGCGTTGTTTTGCCCGTACTGCGTCAATGCGCGACATATGCAACGGAGACGGAAAGGCCCAACATCCGGGTCTTAGTTCCGCCATGTTCTTTGCGCCCGGCGTCTCTGCGCTGGGGGTGGAGCCAGCGGCGGGAAGCGGAAGGGGAAGGAAGCGGAGTCGGTCCTCCCTTGATTACCGGTCGTGCTGTCACACGTGACTGAGCCGGGTGGCAGTGGAGGCAGCAGCGGGTCGCGAGCGCCCTTCGCCGCGGTCAGGATGTCCGGCAAGGACCGGATCGAGATTTTCCCCTCGCGGATGTGAGTGACTCGCCCGGGCGCCGGCATCTGCCGGGGCCCCTCCCTGGCCGGAGCCGGGCTCCCCTCCTGGGCCCCGGGGGCTCTGGCGCGGCGGCCCGGGCAGAGGCGGCTCCGGGGCTAGCGCAGTGACCGGGGAGCGGGCGGGCGGCGTCACGGTGGTATCTAGGGGCCAGTCAGGGAGCAGCAGGACCTCCCTGCTCGGAGCCGCGCAGCAGACGGGAGCCGGGGGGAGCCCGCCCGCTTCGCCCAGTGGCCCTGCCCGTCGCTGCTTTGCCGATGGGATGCCGGGGTGTGGGAGCCACGTCGGCCCCGGCGAGTCGCTGTTCCCGGACCCCTACCCCAGCCCGCCCATCACGCTCCCCCGGGGAACGGCCCAGGCTCTGAAACCAGGGTTGGGGGTTCTACAAATTTCGGGTTTTGCTGTTTAGGTGCAGGGGCTGCAACGCGCTGCGTGTGACTCGTCCCAGCTTTGTCACTGTCCTGTTCCAAGGTCGGAAGAGACCGTTGTGATCATCTGCCCTGACCTTCTGTGTAACCCGGGCCCAGGACTTCCCTGTGTCAATTCCTGTTTGAACTAGAGCGTGTCTTTTAGAATAACAGCCGTGTTAGTCTGTATTCGCAAAAAGAAAAGGAGTACTTGTGGCACCTTAGAGACTAACCAATTTATTTGAGCACGAGCTTTCATGAGCTCACCTCATCGGATGCATACTGTGGAAACTGCAGAAGACATTATATACAGAGAGACCATGAAACAATACCTCCTCCCACCCCACTCTCCTGCTGGTAATAGCTTATCTAAAGTGATCATCAAGTTGAGCCATTTCCAGCACAAATCCAGGTTTTCTCACCCTCTCCCCCCCCAAACTCACTCTCCTGCTGGTAATAGCCCATCCAAAGAGTAGTCACTTTGGATGGGCTATTACCAGCAGGAGAGTGAGTTGGGGGGGGGGGGGGCAGAGGGTGAGAGCCTGGATTTGTGCTGGAAGTGGCTCAACTTGATGATCACTTTAGATAAGCTATTACCAGCAGGAGAGTGGGGTGGGAGGAGGTATTGTTTCATGGTCTCTCTGTATATAATGTCTTCTGCAGTTTCCACAGTATGCATCCGATGAAGTGAGCTGTAGCTCATGAAAGCTCATGCTCAAATAAATTGGTTAGTCTCTAAGGTGCCACAAGTACTCCTTTTCTTTTTGTCTCTTAGAAAAACATCTAGTCTTGATTACATCTGACTTGGGTCATACAGGGCAGCTGGAAGCTGGGGTCGCTGTATATATTAGGAAAAGCGTATAGCGAGGAAGGGGTTTGACAACCATGACATCTTGTAACATTTGACTTGGTTGGTGAGCTACTTACCCCACATTGAGTAAAACCTCAGCCTTGCTGAGGTATGTCTGAACAACTGTAAGGGATTGATTTCCTGCAGACATTGCAACTCACAAATACCTGTGCTAAGGGTTTTTAACTGAGATCCTGCCTACTCCTGTGGATGTCAAATTCAGCTAATTTGTGCCAGAACCTCCAAGCATCTAACATGTTCCTGTAGTTCTCAGTCCAATACTGAAACCTCTCATTCTTAGCAGTTCTATTAAGTCTGCTCCATGTCAGTAGCACTCCCTCCAGATATCTTCAATGCATTTGCAATGTTTTTAATGAATCCATTCAACTGAGTATCTCTGAGGAACTTACAAGCGAATTGGACTCTGTCTTGTACTGCTACATTAGTCTCCTACAAAACTCCGTCATTAAGGCCAATATTATAACTGGGTTAAAAATGGTCCAGGGTGCAACCCCAATGCATGGGTTGTCCTTGAGCCTCTGGGTGCCAGAAGCTAGGACTGGATGCAGGATGGATCACTTGATGATTGCCCAGTTCTGTTCATTCTTTCTGAAGCATCTGGCGCTAGTCACTATCAGCATCCAGGATACTGGACTAGATGGACCATGGGTCTGACCCAGTATGGTGATTCTTATGATTTAAAAATTGCCAGTGATGGAGAATCTTATATTCTCTTTATGAAAACTGTTTCAGGAGATGATCATATGGCCAGTGCAGATGACTGTAGTTCCCTTGCTCTTGCAGGGGCAGTTTGCAATGTCATAATTCACTTAACTTCCCTTTGTCGCCTTATAACCAGAGATCCAAGTAGCTTACTTTTTTGTAGTGTTTTTATTGAGCAGTACAAATTCCACTGAATGCAACGAACATAAATAAAGGGGATCCTCAGAACCAGCAGTTTTCTGGGTGTGTAAAGCTTGGGCCACATTAAGATATTTTCCATTGTATTCCCTTTTTTTATGGCAATCCCTTTTAAAATATCAAAAAATCTTTAAATTTAAAGAAAAACATAATATACTGGGTTGCTCTGCACACATTTTTCTGTTAAACACACAACAAAAAATACAGACTTCATAAACAGAGGTCACATTTTAAGCTTCCTGATTTTGCCCATGCTCTATTTGTATTTGTGGCCTTGGGGGAGAATGAGCATGAAGACTGAGCTGTGAAACTAGATCAGTTCTTCCTGGAGAAACCATCTCAGGATTGAGTCTGGTAATGAGGCAATCAAGACACCTCAGAAATTCAGTGACCATACAACTGGAGATTGAGGCCAGGTCTATGCTAGGAGTGCTTTGCCTGGCATAGGCAAAATAAGCTATTCCGGACAAAAGTATAGTTTTTCCAGTATAACTGTATTTACACTAAGGACTCTTGCCTGCACAGCTGTGTGTCACAAATCACAGCTTATCAGAGACTAGTGTAGAGCCGGCTTAAGCTTTTATACATAAAACTGATAAAGAATGGGACGTGGGACAGGAGAAGAATGTATTGGTTTTTGCTTTTACTTGAAAGAGAATAGCTGTATGGAAGCTGGAACATGAGACCTGTGTTGGGAGGCAAACTCTATGCTTGGTGTCAAGGAAAACCATGTATGAAGGCAGAACTTGACATTTACAGTCTTTGATATATAGCTGAGAATGGGGACATTCACTGAAATGCACTTTTCCTTTAATTTCAGATAGAAATTATTAACTTCCCAGATATTGTAACTACTTCAAGTGGAATATGTAGGGTTCACAGCTAATTGTGTTGACAAAGGAAGTCAACTAAATGGAGTATAATCCCGATTCTCGGTAATTTTCCAGGTGCTGATTTGTCATGTAGTCAGATGTCTTTGACAAAGCATGGAATATGGCCATCATTACAGCAGAACACAAGACACTTGAAAGTTTGAGTTATGAAACTGCAGTCTTGTAATGTTTCTACTCAAAAACTGTTCAGATTTCCCAGGGTAGGAGCAACCAAACTTGACCATGAGCAGGAGAGGGTCATTCTTAGTCTTGTATAAAATTGTGCTGACGGCTGCTGCTGTCAGCTTTAATACGTAGGTGGGTCCCGGCACATTATACCTCCACTTGATCTAAGTGGTCAGTTTGCAGTCTCTGCCTACAGCTCCTTGTTGAGAATAGCTGTGTGGTATATGTGGTCCTGAAAGGTTCATTGACTGTTTGACTAGATAACTCCATTTTCGATCGCTTGTCGCTTCTGAAGCACAGATCACTAAACATTCTGCAAATGTGGATTCAGGGACTCCCCAAGTTTAGAATTGGTGTGTATCTTCAACATATTTCCAGAAGAATACGACCAATTCTGAACGAAGGATATTTTGATAAAATTTGTTTTTTCTTTTGAAATTCCATTAGTCATAGTAAAACATGACTAATTCCTAGGGGCCAGAGAGCAGAACGCAAGATCTTTCCATGTAGTGTTCTGAGTACAAATCGCTTTGGGAAGAAGGGTTAATTGCTATGGGAAGGCATTTGAGAGTCTAGAGTTCTGGATTCCGTTCTTGACTCTGCTGCGTGAACTTAACTCCTCTGATTCAGTTTACCCTTATGTAAAACAGGGATAACATTTATCTTCCCCACAGTAGAATTGTCTTTTAAAAAGCACTTTTGAGATCCTTAATCAAATTAGTGTGCAATGTTAATGTACAGCAACCGAGGCATAACTGACTTATTAAAATTTTGAATAATAGCTGTTGTATTCCAGATCTTCTTCTCTTCTTAAGATTAAAAAATGCATCCCATGTAGAAAGATTATTACACTTACAAAGCAGAGCTTGAATTCATAGCTTCATTCGTTCAAGCTTCATTCATAGAAATGCAGAATCATAGATGCTGGACACAACCTAATAGATTATCTTTATCTGCCTTGTCTGGTTACTGCTACTGAATTGTCCTCTTCACTTTGTTCATCTTCACTTTGTTCACTACTGCTCTTGTTCAGTTAAATTTTAAATGTTCCAAGTGATGGATCTTCCATGACTTTTGCAGGGAGCCTATTATGTAGGTGTATTTTTTTTTTTCACTGTTCATTTTTGTAGTCTTCACAGTTGTCTAGAATATTTCATCCAGAGAATTATGCCTAAGTTTGAGAGCACTCTTTCTCTAAAAATGATGAGAGGTGACTTGACTTAGGGTCTCAGCAGAGAAGTAAACTCATAGCAAGTTCTGTTAATAATCTGTCTGTCTTTCCCCTCAATTGAACAGAATTTCTTACTCCATCTTGTTGTTAGTAAAGTTTCTTATTGGCATAAATCTTTTCTACTTCAAAGCTGCTTGGTGAAGTCTTTTTGTTCTAGCTGTTCTGGCTTGATGGTAAATAGGACTGTGTTTAATGCACACATGGAGTCTGTTAAATCTTGCTTGGACTAGAAAATGAGCCAGCCTTTGATAGTTAGATCTTGGAAAAAGCCAGCTGGTGCATGGCTGTGAAATCGCTGAACCTGTTTGAAATTCCAGGCATTGATTTCTTCTAAAAAGGAGGCTTCATTTTTATTCCCTGAAAGACAATCTACTGTGAACATTCAGAAGTTTCAGTGCGAATTGAGTTCTTGGCTGTTTAGGAATTTATATGGCCTGTGTTGCTGTGGTATCTCAGTGTTTCAGACACATGAAAGAATGTATTGCCTCAACATGCCTGTGAGGTAGAAAAGTGTTGTTTGTTGTTTTATAGATGTAGAACTGAGGTAAATGGAAATTAAGGCCATGTCTACACTACCACTATGGTCGGCAAAACTTGTGTCGCTCGGGGGTGTGAAAAAACACCCTCTGAGCAACATAAGTTTTGCTGGCATAAGGGGTAGTGGACACAGCACTATGTTGGCGGGAGAACTACTCCCACCAACATAGCTACTGCCGCTTGTTGGGGTTGGTTTAATTATGTCGACGGGTGAGTTCTCTCCCGTCAGCACAGAGCCGCTACACAAGCGATCTTACAGCAGTGCAACTGTAAGGTCTCTAGTGTAGACATGGCCTAAGTGTTTTTCCAAGGTCACACAGGAAGTCTCTGGGCTTGCCTTCACTGCAAACTTAACTCAAGTTGTAACGCAAGTGTTAACTCTAGCATGTATGCTATGCACTCTCTCTCTGTATCTAGACTAGATCAGAGGTTCTCAGGACAAATTTTTGGTGGCCTCAGAGTGTGGCCACCAACTCTTGCTGGTGGCCACTCTTGCTTTTTTCTAAAATGCTTAATTGGCTTTAGGAAAAACAAATAAATATGCACATATACAGGTCCGAATCATTGTAATTTATTTATTGCTAGCTAGTAAGTCTGCTGTGAACAGTGATACTTGCAGGGTTGTTAATATCACTGTTCACAGCAAACTTACTAGTTAGCAGTAAACAAACCTGCAGGTATCACTGTTCACAGCAGACTTACCCAGCCCCAGCAAGCCTGGGGACAAATTAAACCCTGGATGGGGGGTCGGGGTAGGCAGCAGGGGCCAGGGGTGATGGAATTGGGGCAGGGGGAGAAGCTCTGTAGCTGGGGACAGAGCCCGAAGCTGCATGGCCTGGGGCCCACTGCCCTGCAACCGGAGCCTGCAGCCAGAGCCTGATGCCCTGCCACCCCAGGGTTGAAGACCAAATCCTGAGCCCCACCGCCTCTGGGAAGGTAGGGAACTCACCATTTGCTTGCTCCTCCAGTGTTGTGTCCAGCTGTCCCCAGCCCCTGCTTGCAGCCCCAACAGCCAACATCAAGGTGGTGCATCCAGGAACAATGGGGAAGGGGAGCGGCTGCTGCTTTGTTTCCTCCCTCCCACAAAAGCCCCTGGTGGCCGCATTTGAGAAATGCTGGGCTATGCTATAGCCAAGTTAGCAGAACTCATTAGCTGCTAACGCAACCGTTCTGAGTAACTCAGGCTTTTCACAGTGTGGCCCCTCTTGCTTCAGCAAGGCTAACTCAAGAGGTGCAAACTCTCCAGTGAAGACACAGCTTATGGCAGTGATGGAAATGGAACCTGTGACCTTGGTTTCAGTTCTCAAATCTTCCTCAGGACTGAGTTTAATACTCAGTCCGGACCATTCAGAGGGTAGTACTTGCAAATTAGGATCACTTCCACCTGTCTCCACTGACTTGGAAATCTCCCACAGGATTTCTGAGGGTAGGGAATAACTCCAGTTTCTGGACAGTGTTTGCTCTTTTCCAAAGGAGAGTGTGAGCTGCTGCTGAAAGTCTGGCTGCTGTTTTGTCTTGCCTGTTGCGGTCTTTAAAAAAAAAAAAGACTTGACTCTTTAGAAAAGCCAACTCTTGTTGGTTTCAATAGACAGACTAAAGTCTCATGAAGAATTGGTTGCCTTTATGGTATTTGAGAAGTGTCAAAAATAAGAATATTAGAAAGTAGAACAAATATCCTCAGGATGACAATGGGCTAGTTTTGGTTCCTATTGAATGGCTCTAGAGAAGTTGCATTCCAAAGAATTTTGATTGTGTATTGTGTGGCTTTCTATAATGGAATGGCTGAGCAATGATTTGAAATACAGTGCCCGTATGTAGCACTTGTCAGCCTGTTGAGATCTTCAGCTTTACAAACACTAACCCACCTTTTGAGATGGGTAAGTAGAATTCCCATTTTTACAAATGAGCCACATCAAGTGGTTGCTCGTGGTCAAGGAGACCAAGACGACTAACATGTCTTCAGATGCTTCCTAATGTCTGTCATTTTCCATGTCAGGAATTATTTTGCTTTCTCCTGATCCTTCTGAGTGATAGAAAAAAAAACATCTATATCTCTTTCCCTGCTTAATAGGGCTCAGACCATCATGAAGGCTCGTTTGAAAGGGGCCCAGACAGGTCGCAACCTCTTAAAGAAGAAATCTGATGCTCTGACTCTTCGATTCCGACAGATACTAAAGAAAATCATTGAGGTAGGTGAATTCAGTTTCTACCATGTCTGCCTTGCTCTGTTAGGAAATTATCTGTGTTCTGTAAACCATGCATTTCCATAGTGCTTCCATTGATATCACTTTCACATAGGTTAGAATTTGGTGCAATTTTGCAGGTAAGCTGCAGTTCTGGTAAATAACACTGAAGTGATTTTAGTTTTTCTATCTGAAGAAGCTGCGCAAGAGGCCTAAGACTCTGTTTAGGAATTTAAACCCCTCTTCTTCCTTCTCCAATCAGCCATAAATCCTGCTTCCTTCTGTACCCAGAGCTGCCTACAGGCTTTCCTGAATTTTAGAAAACTGGCCAGTCCTGGTGGTGGTTAACCTGCTTCCTTCACTCTCTGGCTTGGGGAGGATGCTGTGGACCATCAGTGTCAGCTGCATGATTAGAAGCAGCAAACTCTATCCAGCTTGATCTTATCCCTTTTTCTGTAAAGGTACGGTGTTAATATGGGTTTGTGTGCACTAGGCAGCAGTAGCAGCAAACCCAAGATTTAACCATGGTCAGGTGAAATGATGCTGAACATGAATTAGGTTTGTCTACTCTTATAACTGAACTGTGTTTAGCATTGCATTAGTTACAATTGCTGCTGACATCCATGGTTAGCAATGTTTCCATTGCATGGTGTAGATAAGGCCTCAGAAGTGTTGTATCTGTTTTCCTGCAGACTCAGTAAGGCAGCAGTGCACTGGCTTATACTCAAATTTTTGGCTTCAATATTTTTTTTTTAACTGTATGGGCTAGAAATGCTTAAATCTTATCTGTGCTGAGAAGACTTGGAAAAAACAGATTTCCCAGTAGTTCAGCTAAATCACTGTAAGAAGCTGTTGGAGCCCTCTTGTGCTGTGCCCGTTTTTACTACCATGTTAAATCCTGGGATTCTCAGTTCACAATAATATGGTGGCCTATCAGGGGCATGCCATAAGCAGTCTTACATTGTGTATCCATCCTAAAGATATAAAAAGTCACCTTTACATTTTAGTTTTTTGTGCTGCCTCCTTGGTGGGTGTGACCCACTGTTGGGAAACCTCAGGACACAGAATTCTTTGGTCTTTGACTAGGTACAGCAAACAGCTGTCAACGATTAATGTCACATCCTGAGGTGACTGCTTTTCAGCTCTAGGTTGAGTTATTTTTGTTAAGTTTTAAAATTGCATCTCTGTTCTCTTTATAGACTAAGATGTTAATGGGTGAGGTGATGAGAGAAGCTGCATTCTCACTTGCTGAGGCAAAATTCACGGCTGGAGACTTCAGGTGAGTATCACTGATTTGTACTGTACTGCTATCTGGAGAATCCCCAGCTTTCCTTTCCCAGGAAGAGAGGACAACCAGCAGGCTGTTGGTTCCACTCTTAGGAGAAAAATGGAAGAAAGGAAAGTTCTGTAGTAGATGCTGGGAAAGGGAAAGGCAGCCTCATGATAAATTGGGTACCATCAGTCAAGGGTGGGAGAAGAAGGTGGGTAAAGGAGAGAAACAGTTTGTGTTGAGGAAATATTCATCACTTTGGAAGTCAAACAAGCACATCAGCTGGTAGAAGCAGCTTTCAACTAAGTGTAAATGTAAACCCCTCAGGTGAGCCAGTGGTTGCTTCTGCAGCTTGGACTTTAAAGTGTAGGGAAATGGGAAAGTGTAACAGAAAGCTGGTCTAGTTTTCCCTTTTACTCTGTATTGCTGAGTTGTAGAGGCAGATTCTCCTCTTCCATGGTTTCATCACCTTTTCTCAGTAACTCCCAGGGAGAACTACTATGCTGATGACTGTCTAGGGCAGTGGTCTCCAACCTTTTTATGCCCAAAATCACTTTTTGAATTTAAGGGCAATCCAGGATCTGTCCCATTCACTCCATCCCCTCACCCTCCAACTGTCA
This sequence comes from Caretta caretta, assembly GCF_965140235.1. Lineage (NCBI taxonomy): Eukaryota > Metazoa > Chordata > Testudines > Cheloniidae > Caretta > Caretta caretta. Next base: position 61,561,325 of record NC_134211.1, on the reverse strand, counting down.
GGGTGGTTAAGCACTGGAATTAATTGTCTAGGGAGGTTGTGGAATCTATCATTGGAGATTTTTAAGATCAGGTTAGACAAACGCCTCTCAGGAATGGTCTAGATAATACTTATCCTGCCATGAGTGCAGAGGACTGGACTACATGACCTCTCAAAGTCCCGTCCAGTCCTATGATTCTATGCACAGTCACACAAAATCCAACTTAATGCTGGAACCTTGGCCCAGATTTCAGGTTTTTTGGGTTCTTGTGTAAATTAGAGCCATAATATTACTAGAATATTTTTGTGTGGTTTTCTGCCAGATAAATAACTCCTTTTCAGGCATAGATTTGAGGTTGGAAAGAGCCTTGATGGGCCAGGTGTGCAATGTGCGTTCTAGATACTCAGTTTCTTTAGATTTACTAACAGATGCAGTCTCCTCACTTAGTTTCATAGCTCTTTTGTGTTAGCTTTTGATTTCTATGTAAAAGCTTTCTTCATTGAACTGCTAGTGTGGGTGAGCTAATCTTCAGAAAACTCAGTGCCAGAGCTGGAGACTTGTTCCATGAATCCTCGAAGCAGTTTGACTGCTGGTTAACCATTGCACACAACTGATGAATTCATGACTTGATTTTACCCATTTAAGGTGCATTTTCTTCTCTTCAGTACCACTGTGATCCAGAATGTGAACAAAGCTCAAGTCAAGATCAGAGCTAAGAAAGACAACGTAGCAGGTGACTATCTCCCCACCTTTGCGAAGTACAAGTATGTCACAGGCCCATTTATGTTTCCTGGAAAATACACAGCTGGTTTGTAAACAGAATGTATGTCTCCTCTTCTGTATTTCTCTTCTCCCCTCCTCCTTTTATTACTAGGGACACTTGCATATGAAAATAAGAACTTTGTGGACTACAGATTCATTTGGTCTCCATAATTGTTACAATAAGAAATTTTGCAGTCAGGGAAACGGGAGGATGGCCTCGGATTAAGTCATTTAGTCCACTTTTGCAGGTGCCAGGTATGGTTTTCCACTGCAGCCTATTCTTCAGAGCTTTGTCGAGTCCAGTTTTAATGTCCCGAGCAGTGGGGCTTCCACTGCTTCCCTCAGGCCAGCTACACCATGTTCTAGTAGATATCTCCTGTGTGGAAGTTTTTTAGTATATGCAGCTCTAACTTTTGTTTGATTTCATCCCGTTATTCCTAGTTATACAACCTAGATAACACTGAACAGTTCCTTTCAAATACTTGTGCAAATATATTCCCCTCAGACATCACTTAACCCAGCTACACATATTACATAGGATCTTTTGACGTTTCCTCAGATCATTTTCTCAAACCACTTAATTTTTGTTCCTCTTCTCTATGCTTCCTTTAACTTATGAACATATTTTTAGTATCTCATCAGCTGTATGAAGGACTTATCACCAGCTTGTTTTGTAACGTGCTTCTGTACACAACCCTTAAAATGTCATTGGCTGTTTTTGCTGCTGTATTCCATTACGAACATAAGAATGGCCATACTGGGTCAGATGTCGCCCAATATCCTGGGTTTTGACAGGGGCCAGTACAGATGGGGAATGAACAAAACAGGGTAATTTCAAGTGATCCGTTCCCTGTCATCCAATCCCAACTTCTGGCATTTGGAGGTTGAGGGACGCCCAGAGGATGGGGTTATGTCCCTTACTATCTTAGCCATTGGTAGACCTATTAGCCATCTTCCATGAACTTATCTAATTCTTTTTGAACCAGAATATTAGTTTTGGCCTTCACAACATCCCATGCAATGAGTTCCATGGGTTAACTGTGCACTATGTGAAGAAATACTTTTGTTATTTAAACCTGCTCCCTATTAATTTCATTGGGGGACCCCGGTTCTTGTGTTAGGCGAAGGAGTAAACACCACTTTCCTATTCACAAACTTGTATTTTATCCCTCCTAAATCTCTTTAAGCATCATTGCTTCCATATGTCTCGGAACATCTTCAGTTATGCTGTGTGTGCATGTGCACCACTTCACAGCAACCAGCTGCACCCCAACTGCAGGATTCTGCCTTCAGAAAGGGAAGAAGGATCTATAAATCCAGTCCCTCATCTTGCCTAAATGAAGTGAGAGTACATAAATTGCTGTCTGGTCAACTTTTGACAATCAGACAATGCATAACTATTGGGGTGGGGTGTGTGTATGTCCTGGACTCTAAAGATACCTGATTATGCCAGAAAATTCCATGCAAAGTGCTAACACAATACATTAACTGAAAAATTGCCACTCAGAGTCAGGAAACATTATAAAGTTGAATGCTCAGCGCATACCTTAAAACATGGCTCACTTGTTATCAACAAAATAACCAAATACTATCAAACTGAGTCTACGTACCTGAATTTCTAATGCAATTTCTGGGACTTGTGTTTTTAAGACACATTCTACAGTGATGTGCTATGGACACTGCTTATCATAATCTCAGTGTTGTGTTCACCCATTGTTTAATTTGTACTTCTTGTCAGCTCTTTAGGTCAGAAATCATTTTATGTTTGTGTGGTGCCTAGCACAATGGATTGTCTGGGACCTCTGGAGGCTACTGTGAGACAAATAAAGCATATTACAACCCCAAATTCTTAAATTTAAATGCTTGTCTTTAGAACTACTAGACTGATTTTCTTTAAACATAGCTATATTTGGGTCTCAATGAGATCTAAAAACAAGTTTGCAATTTCTATTTTTGGTTATTTGCGTTCTCTTTGCTTACAATTTCTGACTGGAAGATAAAGAAGAAAATCATGGTTTTGAATATGCAAGTGTCTAAGCCAAGTTGGTTCAAACTTAAAAAAAAAATTGACTTCTAGCTGAGGGAGCATGGAGACCTTCAGCTCCCAAAGAATTTAATGTTGGGAGCAATTATGGGAGAAGGAAGAGACTAGAATTGAAGTTGAACTAACATTAGCTACAGCGTGTTCTGCCTTTGTAAAAAATACTGTAGTCTGAGTACCAAATAAAACATTCAGTGATTCTTACACACACTCTTGTGTGTCTTTAACAGGTGTAACTTTACCAGTGTTTGAGCATTACCAAGAAGGAGGGGACAGTAAGTACAAAATGAATGTTTTATGTCTTCAAGTGCTTGCGAAAAATACTTGGGTGTCCTGGAAACCCTTTATCATTGAAACCCTGACAACACAGGAACTGGTAATGCAAGCTTTCTCCATGTTGCTCTGTCAACGCTGACCGGCAGGGGGTTGCCTTTGGGGCCAGAGGGGAGTGTAGCTTTGGTCTGTATGCTGAAATTGCTAATAAGAGGTCACTCCCGAGGTGCAGACACCTGTCTGCAAGCAACTAAGTGGGATTAGCAGACTTCATAGACCACTGAACAATCATCCAACAGTAGTGATGGTCAGTAACTACTACTGTTTTCAATATTAGAACTGCTCACTGAGAGGTGAAGGATTCAGCATTCCATTAGCAGTCCCATAAGCGTCTCTGTACTTATGCTCTGGCAATTTTGTTGAGAGGCTTCATTCTTGCTAATACCACTACCGTTTGATGGGTTATTTCAGGTTATGAGTTGACTGGCTTAGCTAGAGGTGGAGAGCAGCTGGCAAAATTGAAGAGGAACTATGCCAAAGCAGTGGAGCTGCTTGTAGAATTGGCCTCGCTCCAGGTAGGTGGGAGCAGAAGACGAGCTAAAGGGGTTCAGGTTTCTCTGTTGTTCGATGGACAATCTTGGTGGCTAAGGATGTAGTAACCCCTTGATCTCTGAGCATTGTGTGTGGAGATCGAAGGGCTGCAGTGTTCCCACAATACTGCAGTTCTTTTTCAGTTTGTCTTCTCTCATCAGAGTCTTGAGCTTCTTTCTTTTTTCTACCCTACCTCTCCCACACCTACAACTGTTGCTGGCAGGCATAGACACTGCATGTTAATTGCTCCTCTGGATCCTCTTGGTCCTCCGCAGCCTCTCCTCCTGAAAATGTGTGAGAAAGAGACTGAATGGCTGCTTTAGCTATTCACAAGTATAGCTCTGCAGGGCCTTTCGTGGCCAGTTTTCTTACTGTTATTTTGAACTCTTAAGATGCCTGGCTAGTAAACGCCCCCCCTTTGGGTTACTGGCATATGTAACAGTAGGTTAGTTACAGCAAGTATTTAGTCACAGCATACAAACCTGATGTCCATGAGAATGTACCTGTTTGCACAAGGGCAGGGTGGAATTTAGCCTTTAAAGCAAGCATGCTTGGCTCCCTGAAGCCATCTATGCTTGTTGGATGGTAAAAATACTGTGTCTCATTTGGTTTTGTATTATTTAATCTCACTGTCATAGACTTCGTTTGTTACACTGGATGAAGCCATTAAGATAACAAACCGGCGTGTGAATGCTATTGAACATGGTGAGTGAGTTGGAGCTTTCCCCCTTTAAGACACTTAACTGATTTTTGAGCTTCCTTAGGAGATGAAGAGCAGCATAGAGTCCTGGCAACTGTCACTCTTCATTGGTCTGCTTTGCTGTTAAGGGGATTTCTGTCCTAATCAGGAGTTGCTATAACAATATTACGTAGGTGGAGAATAAACCAGGAACTATATTGTAAATAAAAATGCCAATGTGCATTAGACACAGGCTGCAAGTCTTGCAAGGACTAGATGAAAGGGAGCTGTACTGTGGTCCATAGAGCATTTGCTGATGCTCTATGGATACCTGTCTAGCCACACGATGCCAACTCTCCCCTTTGTTTTCAGACATTATCTTGCACTGAGATCTACTAATATTACCTTTGTCATTTTCCCATGTAAGTGATTGCTTTTGTTGTCATAGGGATGTTAAGAGATTTTGAATGGGGTGGGGATGGGAGGTGGTCAGTCGTAGATCCTAGTGAGATCCCTTTTGTGGCCCCAACGGAGACCTCAGTGGGTGGAATCCAAGCATCTGGACCCTGAATGGATCCTGGGGTCCCTGGGTGCAATCTTCTGTTTAGCATCACCCTTCTGAGTGTTGGAATCTGCTCTCTGGCCACCTTGCCCTGCTGGGCACAGCGCTGACTCCCCAGTACTCAAACCCCCTCCCCCCCACCACCCAGAACTCCACTCAACAGGTGCAAAGCTTCTGGTTTACAATATAACTCTCTCTAGGGTACACCATAGTTGTGAAGCAGTCAACACTCTCTCACTTTGTTCAGTCTGCCAACTTTATGCTCTTTATATTTAATCCATGTAAAGCACAGGAGAGTACAGATTACATAAAACAATAAAACCTCCTTAAAGTTAATGTCCTCATTTGCTCACCCTTCCCTTGGGAGATTATCTGTGTTGTATCTGTCAGCAGGCAGGGTCTTTCACCCCCTTGCCTACCCTGTGCCCCTATAGCCCCTTAAGTAACTCTGGTGCAAAATGGCTCTCTCCCCCATTCCCCTCTGATATATCATTCAGACTCCTGCTGGGATCACCTGTTTCCTTTGTTCTGCCTATTAGTGATTTTCTATTACTACCAACTTCTTTTCAAACAAGAAGGGTCCTTGCCTGGTCCTCATTGTTGAGATACTGTGCTCTGCATAGCTCAAGTAGTTAATTTTTCATCAGCTGTTCAAAATTCATTTCCCCTGTCTCTCTTCACTATTCCTTTCCTGAAAAATCTGAGGCTTTTCCCTTTACTGTTGTGGCACTTATAGCAACTCTCACTGTCATAGATCCCACACACATTGTCACCAGATATGTCACAATCAGCACAATTGTCTCATGGAAGTTTTCCCTCCCATTACCAATTACTTTCTTAACTGGGGCTGCAGAACCCTGCCTTGTTGAGCCAGACATGCTAGTCTGCTCCAACACAGACTCAGGGTCTGAACCATGTGCCCCAAAGCTGCAGACTTAGCTGCAGACTTAACTGAAAACAGCTTAAGAAGTGCTCCTGTCTCTAGCACCCAGCTCCCAATGGGATCCAAACCCCATTTTACTCTGTAAAAAGCTTATACAGAGTAAACTCAAATTGTCCACCCTCTATAACACTGATAAAGAGATATGCACAGTTGTTTGCTCCCCCAGGTATTAATTACTTACTCTGGGTAAATTAATAAGCAAAAGTGATTTTATTAAATATAAAAAGGATTTAAGTGGTTCAGAGTAATAACAGACAGAACAAAGTAAGTTACCAAATAAAATAAAACAAAACACACAAGTCTAAGCTTAATACATTTAAGAAACTAAGTACAGGTAAATCTCACCCTCAGAGATGTTCCAATATGCTTCTTTCAGGGACTAGACTCCTTTCTAGTCTGGGTCCAATCCTTTCCCCGGTACAGTCCTTGTTCCAGCTCAGGTGGTAGCTAGGAGATTTCTCAGGACTGCAGCCCCCTTTGTTCTGTTCCACCCCCTTTTATAGCTTTGGCACAAGGCAGGAATCTTTTGTCTGTCTGGGTCCCCACCCCTCCTTCTACATGGAAAAGCACCAGGTTTGAGATGGATTCTAGTACCAGGTGACATGGTCACGTGTCCTGTGAGATCCCAAGCCTTCATTCTTCCTGGTCTGACTCACAGGAAGGCTTAAGAGTAAACAGAGCCATTGTCATAGTTGGTGGGAGCCATCAAGATTCCAAACCACCATTAATGGCCCACACTTTGCATAATTACAGTAGGACCTCAGAGTTCTATTTCATACGTCTAGTTTCAGATACAAGAATGATACATTCATACAACTAGGATGACCACACTCAGTAGATAAGATTTGTAATGATACCTTACAAAAGACCTTTTGGATGAAGCATATTCCACTTATATTATATTCAACACATTAGCATATTTTCATAAAATTATATGGAGTGCAACATCACACAGGGTAATGAGGGCTCTAGAAACACTTATGGTAGATTGTGCTTCTCCTAGGAAAGCATGTCTTCAAACACAATTTCATATCCTCCATGCCAATGCTTAACTCCTATCTCTCATTTGCCTTTGGTGTCATCTCTGGGCCTGAACTCCTCGTCCCTCCTGTTCCTGATGGTGGAATCTGTCTTTTGCCACTCTGCTGTGTTGCTTGTGTACAACCCTGCTGCAGGTCCCTCTACTAAGCCATCCAGTTTTAACCGCCTGCCACTTAGATTATTTCAAGGGCCTCCTCAAGACCCAGCTCTCCAGATTTCTTTTGCCTTTTCATATATACAAAGAAGCATGACATTGAACTCCATCTTCAACTCCTTTGCACTGCTTACTTCAGGATTCAAGTCTAAATTGTCCCCCTTGTTAAGCAATGCAGCTTTCCATGGACTTGCTCCATCAAACTTACAGGTCTTCTCTTGTCTTCCCCTCACTGCTCACACACTTCACTCATTTAGCAGTGACCTCCACCCTGGTCTTCCAAACAAGCTTGACACTGTTTGTGAGAGAGCCTTCTCCTTTGCAGATCCTATTGTTGGCAGTAGTCTTTCAGAATTGACTAGCTCTCATGTCAAAGCTGTGCTGAAAATGTCATCTCCTGCTCTTGTCCTTATGACTGAATTTAATTTGCCATACTGACATGCCATACATACCATGCTGCTGCACCACATGCTGTCTGACATCATGGTCTCCGTTGGCATACAATTTGTATGACAGATATTGCACAACACTTAAATTTATAGCACCCTTTATCCAGAAAGGAGCCCAAAGCATTTTATAAATTAGGGATCTTATCATGCACAACTTAAACATGGCACTGCAAAGTTTAACTTTGCACAGCAGTGCTGTGCAACCATTCAGGATAGGAAGTAGTGGGTAAAAAAGTCACACCCAACAAACTGCTGAAAGAACCAGTGGTAGAAGAACAGAGGCAGAAGAATGCAGTTTCTGAAATAGAAATTTGGCCAATACACTGTGGTTAAGACTTTAATTATTATGGAAATGGCCTGGGACCTTGACCTTCAAGAGTTCAGGATGTTAGTGGTCAAAGATCTTGTTACACCTTATCCAAGAGAGCACCTATTTCAGCACAGTACTGCACTCCCTGGGATATTGGTTCCGTACCTACAGAATAGGGTTTGCCTTGCAGGCCTCCCATGTCAGGCCTCGCCCTTTTCAGCCTCATCTGAGGAGATCACCATGTAAGATTATATGGATGCAGAAAGAAAGCAAATCATTCAGTCTCATTATTGTAGGACAAGGACCTGAAGCTGTGGAATGAAAAGTTTTAAGTTGGACATGGGGGGAAAAAAAAGATTGTCTACAGAAAAATAAACTTACTGATTTCACTACTTAGTTCTCCCCATTCAACCTCCATTGGAAGCCAGTGCAAGCTGGCTCCATTGAATTATTGGCGCAGGTTATGAAATGCTGAGCCCTGTTAAAGAAAAGTGTGGTGTTGGTTACTCGCTCTTAATGAAACACTGCAGTTCTTTCTGTCAGAATAAGGGAGGCATTTACGCTCCCTCAGACAAGCAGATCACTGGGCTGACTTTGAATGTATGAGATCTCTCCTCACTGTACATTCTGTGTTTGCATGAATAATATGGTAGTGATTCTTCCTATGTCTTAGTGATTATTCCCAGGATTGAGCGCACACTGTCCTATATCATCACGGAGCTGGATGAGAGAGAGCGAGAGGAGTTCTACAGGTAAGTGATGTGAATGGAGGGGGTCGTGCTGGCCCCTCTCTTTCTTCTCTCAAATTCTCTTTTGAGAGAGAGAAAGAAATGGTAGTGATGGGGTAGAGAAGGAGAACTGTGCAGTAGGCTGGACTATTGACATCCTGCTTTTAGAAACTACCCAGTGCTTATTGCACGTGCAGGTCACCAGTGCTGCCTAAGGACCGGTTCACAGCCACTTCCCTCCTAGATGGGAGTAAACCTCTGCTGTTATGCTGTGTGGTCCTGACACCCTGTGCCGAGGCCTTGGGAGGGAATGGTGGAGCACTGCAGTGCATACTGAATGTCCTGCTGTAAGGGCCTATTCTGTAGATCTAGTTGCCCTCTCCTCTCAGATTCCATGGGAGTTTGCTCTGGGCCACCTTCCCTAGCTGGTGTGGCTGCTCCTGTGTATGCTGTTTCCAGAGCCTTGAGAAGTGATGGAGCCACTAAAACTAAACCTTAAGCAAAATGGGGCTTTCCTTGCTTCTAGCTGACAGAAACAGAGCAGGTGGGGGTGTGATTCTTTCAAAAAAACAGTCTAGTGAAGACTTCAGAAAACACTTCCGAACATTTGCCCTTGAGAGTAATTGCTGTAGGTGCCACAAGGATGTGATGTGATCACAATGGGGGATAGGGGGGAGAAATGGTCTGTGCAATTGTGAATGGGGAGGCGGAGGTTGATCCGCACTCCGCTCTCATGCTATTACGATGTATTCACCACCCAAAAGTTTGAAAACCCTCTCGTTTAAGGGATCAAGAGGCAAACTAGAAAAATACCGGTCCAGAGTGTTTTTGATGGATAAATCTGCAAACTTTCAAGGGCTGTGGTGAGAGAATCTTGGGAAGGTCAAGCTTAATGTGATAGGACTAGGGGAAAGACGTTAGTACCAGTTTAAAGGAGGCAGGGCTAAACATTCACATCTTTCTGTCCTATGTGAAATTCAGATTGAAGGAAGCTGGCTCGTTCATCTGTTGTACCCCTTTCTATTTACTTACATTGTTTAGCATTAAGCTTTCTCAATTAATGAACTTCTAAAAAGGCTCTCTACCTGTCTTTGTTCCTTTGCACCTTTATTCTTTCCTTGTGCTGATTCATTTTCCCATGAATCCTACCAGGTGTCTTGGATAGATTTTCTTCAGTCGCTGTGGGAGGCTTCAGAGGTTCTCCTACCATCCCTACAGGCTGGAGAGGATTAAGTTAGGAGGCAAGGTGTGGCATTGATTGGCCAGCCCACCAGCGTGAACAGCTCATTGCACAGAGAGGGCCACTCAGTCTTAATCTAATTTCAAATCAAGCAGAGGGAGTTAAACACTAATCAGCCACTCAGCCTACCCTTTTGGTGGCAGAGGGATGGCCTACTCTTTTTGTGGGTGTAGTCCTGGGCTTTGTGCCACTGGAAGGAAATTATTGCCCATTAGAGGCAGGCAACCTGGTGCCAAGAAGCTGAAGTTTGAGGAAAGGTTAAAAGAAACTGGCCTTTTTCTTGCTGGGGGGGGGAACCATTAAGAGGTTTTAAGGTTGTAATTGTGGCTAAAAAAATTGGAGGATAGCTGAAGCCAGTTGCTCAGTTCAGATCTCAGGTTCAAGCTAAGAATAGGAAAGCAAGGAGTAAACTGCATGCAGGTCAAACTAGTTCACTCCAGAGTAACAGGCCTATAAAATGCCCAGTGTATACAGGTTAGGTGCCTCTCTTGCTGGAGTAGGAATTGAGGGATCGTCAGACAAGATAGATTTAGTATGTTTTACAGGTCAGCATATTGGGGCCCAGAGAGCATTTTGCTGTACCTACATGTAAGCCGTCATGTCAAATGTATTGCATCAGCTGTCTTTCCCGGGGCTCCCCAGAGGACTGATGGAAAAGCCGAACTGTTGGAGCACATCTTAATTTCTTAGGAAGAGGAACCATCAATGCAGGCATTAATTACACCCCAATTCTCACTACAGGTTAAAGAAGATTCAGGAGAAGAAAAAAATATTGAAAGAGAAGAATGAGAGAGAGCGGGCGTTACGGAAAGCTGCTGGGGGGGAACATGAACCTGCCAATCTCCTAGCAGAAGAGAAGGATGAAGACCTCCTCTTTGAGTAGCTCTGTTGGATGGGGAGACCTAGACAGCAGCGTGTTAACTGATGTAATTCTGGACATGCTTTCTGGATATTTATGTGGTTCTTCATTTGGTGTATTAGCCTGTGAGCTCCATTGATTGTGGTTTTTCCCAAGATGAGAACTCTGGGAGCTTTTTTTCGTGGGGGTGTAGAAGCAGAAAAGAGAGACTAGCAGGAGTCTGGTCTCTAGTGTAAAGGAGAGGTTCTTGCTACTGCCAATCTACCACCACCTGTTTTGCTTCTTAATGGCTACTGAATCTTGACTGCTGTTGATTAAGGATGTATTTATAGCAATCATACCCTCCTTTCTCTCCTTCCTACCTTTAAAACATAAGGAGTGTTTTCCACTAAGGGAGGGAAAAAAACCCTATGTGCATGTTAACAGGTGAAAGTAGGTGTTGCTACAATTAACTTGCAAAGTATTAATGATAGAAAAGCTAGATTGTTCAGACTAACTTTGTTGCTGGAAGACATCTTCCATTTTGTGTAACAGTAGGAGAAAATTCACATGTCTAGTAAAATAATTTTAAATGTTACTGTCTGGTGTCCACCCTAAGGTTTTGCTAAGTAGGAGACAAAGTTGCTACTTTCATGACCCTGGAAACTGTGGCATAGCAGGCTCAACAACAGTGCAAGCTTTTCCCTTGCTTTGTAGCAACTGTACCTTAATCTTGAACCAGAGGGGCCCACTTCCAGTGCTGTCTCCATGTCTACTGGACCCTTTGTCTCTCCTGAGGTGATGATGAAGGGGGATAAGTGCTATGGATCACATTCTAGTGTAACCTTGACTGAAATGGCAAAGCCATTTTCTATAGGCCACTGAGCAGCTTTATATAGGACTCTAAAATCCCTGGTGATAGACAAGACCATTCTTATTATTCTTCTGCTGAGGGGTTAACACAGCAGTACAATACATGCACAGAGGCAACATTATTTATGGCATGTCTTATGTTTGGAATGCATGAGTTTGAAGACTGAGTACATTCCTGCTCTGTGTGGTACAGGCTTACAGCTAGAGCTGTGGTGGGGGTGGTGCTGGACTTCAATTCCCACTTGACTATGAGCTCAGCCCTAATTTGTAGTCTTCCCTATGAACTGCATGCATGCCCCTGAGCTGTGTCCACACTGTTAAGATACTTATGGTATTTATTTTGAGCTTAAGGGGCACTTAGTGCTTTTTAAAAAAATTACAGAAGAATGGAACTCTTCAATTGAAATACTTAAGCACTTAGGTTCAACCAACCCCAAAGCAGACTTTGAGTGATGGCAGAAAAGACTTCAACAGCAGCTAGATCAGGTAAAAATTGTAGTTTATTTTGTCTAGAAATATTTTACATTTTTTACATAGTGTGCAGTTCATGAGGTCTCAAAATACAGAGTGCAGATACATTGGGGCTAACCACAGGTCATTGAAATTATTAGTTGTCAAGTCCACATCTTATACAATTATTCATAATCCTTCAATATTTTTGTTTAATTCAGATTATGAAAGTTTTTTTCAATAAATCTGGATTGGTAAAAATGAAGATACCTTCCCCTTTCAGCTGGCTATTAAACAGGTGACCATGCCTAGTGTTTCTTCCAGCAATCAAGTCTTTTACCCCCCAAAGGGACTGAAAAGACACTCTTCCTTCATGACAAAATGGTAGAAAATGCTTTCCTACTTACTCCAGGTTCAGGCAATTTGGGTTCAAACTCTAAAACTGGTGCCAGATACCAATATCCATCTGAGCTCTGTGAGCCTGGTCTGTTCCTCAGTACTGCTCCAGCACACTCACATAATTAGATACAAAGCCAACACTGCCTCCTATAGTCGTGATCATTTCACTTCCATAAATGGATCTCTGTGAAATATCAACACCCCCCCCCATACTTCAAAAACAAACAGGGTACAGCTAAACATCTCTCAACCTACTGCATTCAAAGTCTTAAGGATAGGAGAGAAGGGCGTGAGATTTACCAGCATTCACAGCATTATTTAGTAACAATGTAACATTGAATCTGTCAGGGTTCAGTAATAGAGTGAAATTTTGATAATTCACCTGTGACATCTTTAAAGATGCCTCTCTAAAGATTGCACTTCAACAACTTTTCACTTTAGCAACTTTTTTTTTACAGGCAGTTGAGAATCTACAACTTAAGAGATGTAAACTTTGAAGGGCAGAATTGATGGATAATGCTGTTGCCCCCTAGCACCTGAATTTTGTAGTGTCTCACACCAGACTAAACAGTTAGTGGCTTGCTGCCTCACACTGCAGGTGCATTTACTTTGAATACTTGACTTGGAGCTAATTTAGTAACATGCTAGCTATTGACCCAAACATGATATGCAGTTAATTTCAGTGTTATTTAAGGCTTCCAACACCTGCCTCGCTGTAGGTATGTTAGTGAATGGACCTTATGATTCTTCTCTCAGCCATAGCATGTTCACCAAGATAATATGTACCATGGTTCTAAAACCCAAGTAAACAGCTTATAACTTCTCTCCATAGGCAACCAACTTGCTGGGCCTCGTCTAGGTTTACTGCAGACAGAGATTGTACTATCTTTCACCCTGCAATACAGGAACGTCACTTTACTAAAAGTGACTTAAAACAACCTTTTCACACTATACTCAATCTCTGTGTAGCCTAGAGCTCTTCATTCAGCTATAGACACAGAAGGCAAGAGGTTTGCCTGGATTTGTTCTTCGAAGAAAATATATACACAAAACAAGACTGTGAAAAACAAACTCACTCTTCATTTCTCACTGTTACACTGAATCAACTACACATTGACATAACTCCAGTGTTTAAATGTGGGAACAAGGAAAGACTGTGGCTAAACAAGAGGAGAATCAACATTCACATTCAAGATTGTTCATGCTACCCCCAGAACAAAGAAAAGCTAAAGGTAACATTTCATTTCAATGCTTGGAATAGCCCTGCTGCAGATTTGACAGCTGCACAACTTTCACAGCTCAGGCTAGTCTGTAGGGACATGCTGAACTTAGACGGCAGAACATGCTAGGATATAGACCGTGTAATACATATGTTTCCATATCTGAGGTTGTTTCCTTAAGGTGACTGGTTTACTTAGAGTAGTTACATTCAGCAGTTTTAATTCCAGTTAATTACCTGTAGGACCATTAGCCACAATATATACCAGGGCCAAAATAAAAAGACACTCATTACAACTGCCCATTCAGTCAGTATCCTTTATGTTATAAGAACTGTTTACATTATCAGGAAGAATATTTTTTAAAATCCGCATGTTTTATAAGAATGGTTTTTGTTTTTTTTTTTAATAAAAATATAACCTCTGCCTTCTAAACATCTCTACAAATCTGTGGGGAGCAATGGCTCCCAAATCAACCGATAAGCTTTAAAGAAAAACACAATTCCATAAAAATATCACATCTAAAAGATCAGTACATATTCCTCTCTCATTGGACCTAAGGTTAATGTGCAGTCAAATCTGATTTATAAAGTCTGACTAAAAAGACACAAAGGGTTGAAATATTTACATTATACACATTTTGCAAATTACAGTGCTCTCAGAAAGTGGAATGTAAATAATTAAAAAAATAAATTCAAGCCTAACCAGGCAACTCCAGACCAAAGCGCACCTTATTCTGTGTATTTTTAAAAGGGGAGAATTTCTCATAAACCTTAGTGTCTCATGTAGATTATTTCTCTGCCCGATGTTTTCGTAAAAGGTATATTCACAAACTACTGTCATGTTCCACAAGGTCATTAAGTTAACAGTGTTAAATAATAATATTTATAACTATGTGACAACATGGACTGTATATATACATACATTTAAAATCTTTAGTTTTTAAAGAAAGGTGATTCTAGATAGAAAAGGTAAAGCAGCTGTTAGAAAGGCTATTTAAACTATTAAAAATTGTACTGGCTTGTTCAGAGCTTCCATTTCTAGTCCAAAGAGGAGAAGAAAACCCAGACAATCTTTAATCAGTATATCATTCTGTTCATGAACTGCCTATTAGATTTTCTTCACTAATACACCAACTATCAAGGGGTGCACCCACAGAGGTCTAGAGCTCACACTGCCACCTAATATTTAAGTCTGATGTGCAATCTCCCTTTGACAGACTGCTGGATACAAGTCTGCTTGTCCCTTAGAACTGTTCTTTTTCACCGTAACCAGGTGGATGGCACCCACTGAGGTTCTGTGTCAAGTTTGTTTATTAAACGAAGTAGCTCCTGATATGCCTTATCAAGATCAGAATTCACAATTGCTGTGTCAAAGTAGTGGCCATTGTTTTGTTCCATCTCTCTGGTCTTCTCTATGATTTCTCTTAGCTCTTCTGGCTGTAATGAAAACATAGGAGGAATTAATTTATATCGTATAATTATATGAACATTCTGAATGTTCATTTTGAAAAAATGAACAAAACTACTCATTAGGGGATTGTAAGGTCTTGTACAAAATTTTCATGGCACAGGCAAGTTTGGCTTGGAAACTGCTACAGTGGGCTAGAAAAATGTAATTCCACACACAATGGCTGAAAATGTATGAAGCTGTACAACTACAACAAATATTTTTACAGCAGGTATGTATTTTAATAAGGGCAGGACATGAGACATTTCTATGCATTTTAATAACTATCCAAAATGTGGTAGTTTTGTTTTGTGTGTTCTAAAAGACTTAAGTCTTTAGCAGTAGTTGGTCAGGAAATTCCACTGATCATGCCCAGTCTTATTCCATCACTAGATGATGATGCAGTATTGAGTGAAAAAACTTTTAAAGACACGAAAGGAAAATGATTATTGCAATTAACTGCCCAGCAAATAAGTGCCCTCAAAGGAACCAAATAAGAGGAAAAAAAAATGTTTAAAAAAAAATAAAGGCTAAGAGTTTCAAAAGTGCCAAAGTGATGTATGAGCCAAATTCTCATTAATTTAAACAAAAAAACCCACACCAGTGATGTGAAAGAAACAGTGCTGAGATAATTTAGATTGCGTTACAGAAATAGGAACCATGACTTTGAACATGTAACAACACAATTACAAGAATCAAAACAAAGTTTAGGAAAACGTATTTTAAATATGCTCATTTTTAAAAACAAAAAAAACCTACAGGAAAAGGGACAAGATAAGAGTTACCATAAAAAAACTACACCAGGATAATGAGGAAATGTTAAGAACCACACAATGCAAGTTGCTGAAACCAGTTCATCATTCAGTGAATGTTGCAATAACAACAGAAGAGGAATTTCAGGGGAGTGAAAGGGCCAAGTGGCAGAAAAGCAGGAAAATTGCAGATGGGCTGGAAATGAATGTCCAGATAAGAGAGGCAGAGGGAGAACTGGGAAAGAAGTTAGCAGTGGAATGGGATCATTCTACTTCAGGATTTTATTATCAGTGTAAACAGATTACAGAAGCATGTCAGATTTCTCAAAGCTTCCTGTGCTTATTCCACTGCAGCATTAACTAAGGCAAAAAATATTGTTTCCCTATGATACATGAGATAAGAAGTAAGGTAGGTATTTTCAAACGGACGTAAAGGAGCGTGACAAGTAGCATCCCATGGAGTTGTATGTCTGCATTTGGTAGGGGGCTTCTGTCAATACTGTTGGGTATCATATTGTCGCTGGGGAGTGTATTACGGTGATCGGGATCATGGAAGAAATTGGTACTTACACTGCAGCTCCAAAGAGACGCCCGGGAAAATGCCCAGGGAGTGAAGGGAATCATCTATATGCTGCCCGAATAATTTGGGGCCCTCAAAGGTTAGGCCTTCAGTGGTGGTTTGTACCTCTTTAGGAAAGCCTAAGAGGTGCAGCCATGACGTCCGTCTCATTACAACAGTGGTAATGATGTAGCAGGCAGTGGTATCCGCAGAGTCTAAAGAGGCTTGCAGAGCTGTGTGGGCCAAGAGGTGTCCTTCAGCTATGTGTGCCTGGAGTTGTTCTTTATGGTCATCAGGAAGGTCTTGATAGAGTTCCTGTATTTTAGAATAGTTGATGTAATTATACTTAGCCAATTATATGAGCGCTTCGTAATTAGATATACGGAATTGGAGAGCAGCAGATGAATAAGCTTTATGTCTGAACAGGTCGAACTGTTTCCAGTCTCTAGCATGGTGTGTAACTCGAGATTGGTATAGGTGTCCTTTTTCTGGCATAGCATTTACAACCAAGGAGTTTGGGGTGGGTTCAGAAAACAAATTCCAAGTCCTTTGTGGGAACATAATATTTTTTGACTACCTGCTTGCACGTTGGTGGGATGGATGCTGGAGTCTGCCAGAGAACCGTGGCAGGATTGAAAAGGGCCTCATTGATGGGAAGGGCTATTTTGGAGAAGGAGGATGTGTACAGGATGTTGAGCAGCTTATGTTGTTGATCCTTCACCTCCTCCAAAAGAATGGGGAGGGAGTCTGCAATCCTGCAAAATAGCTCCTGGAAATGTCTGAAGTTGTAAGCTGCAGTAGGGGGTGGAGGCATGATAGCCTCATTAGGTGAAGAAGCAGAGTGGTGGTGGAATTTCCTGCTCTTGTTCTTCCTCCTCATCTGCTGTAGGGAGAGGCTCAGTCTCTGGTGGACGAGAAGCTGGTGGAGAAAGCAAAGGTGTAGGTTTCCAGCTTTGCTCCATGGGAGGCTTCCCAAACTGGACTCTTGTAAATGGCTCGGGGTCCCAGTTCGGCCAGTGTGGAGAGAGTGGAACATGGGGCTGCATCCACGGTGTCTATACCAGGGTTCTGGTTCAGGTGTGGATTGTGAACAGTGAGGACATGTAGAGGAAGTCGTTTGTTCCTGTCTCGAGTAAGAAGGAGTGATGGACCACTCCTCTTCTTCCTCATTGTCACTGAGGAAGGAGGGTGCCATCCTCGAAGAGGAAAGGGAAGAACATTGTGAGTCTGGAGAAGAGGGTGGAAGTGGGGGAAGGTCGTGTTTGAGTAATGGTGACTCAGGCATGTCAGATACAAGTAGGTCTTTAGGGTATCTGAATTCTTGGGGAGGAGGAAGGCGCATCATCGGTACCAGTGTATGAACTGATGCTGAGAAAGAGATGCATTCTCCTGAGCAGCCAGCAGGTGGAGCTGAAGAACTGCTCAGTGCCGAGGGCTCTAAGTCTGCCTCGTTAGGATCTTTAGACTGTTGTTTAATTCATGTACTTGGAAGGGCCCTGGAGCTATGTCCCCTGTCTGAGAATGTTGAGTCGACTGACCTCGCAGGGGATGATTTTCTCGTAGGTGATGTCTCAGGGACGGATGAGGGATCCCATTTCTTTCGTCAAAGTGAGAGAAAGACAACTTTCTCTTAGAAAGGGATGTGGGAGATGAGGATCAGCAGATGAACTTGCAGAGCGGGGAAAGCTGCACAGGGGGAGAGTCCAGGCCCAGGTATGATTCTTGACCCAGTGCTTTCTCCATGAGGAGAAGTCGTAACCACATGTCCCAGTCTTTTCTGGTTCTGCCAGTCAAATTGTGGCAGTGGGAACACTTTTGTGGGATGCGTCCCTGCGCTGTGGGGGCTATCCGTTATTGGGAAGTTGACCCAGCGAGACACTCACCTCTTGAACCCAGGAGATCCAGACATAAGGGTGAGGGAAAAAGCTTCTCAGTCAGAAAGCAGAGAAATGAAAACCTAAGCTATGAAGTAATGAGTAGGGTAAAGTGAAAACGGGGGGGGGGGAGGGGGGGGAGGAGAGGAGAAGGAATACAGAGGAAAGAAGAAGAAATTACTAAACTAAACTAAACCTAACAGGTGAGGCACTATCTAAAGGTCAAAAAGGAGAAGCAGACTCTGCTGCAGATTCCATCCCAGACCAAAGGAATTGGGGGGCGGTCGGACCACACCACGCTATATATACACGTCCCGCTCATAGCACGAGATGGGGAGGTATGCAGATGCAGTCCAACGGGCACTGCTGATGAAGATCTCCGATCCCCAGCACAGGGGGAGCTGCTGCACCTACAGTGGAGCACTCATTCTTCAGTGGAGCACCCAGAGGAACACTCGAAGAACTAAAATATTCTGTCTTGTAACTCCAGTGAGAATAATCAGAAAGAAAACAGATGGTTTGCAAGAAAATATTTTTATTTATTTTTCCTATCACCAACAGCCAGAGTGGATAAAAATTGATACTGATTTTTTAAAAAAATCAGTTTTTAATTTAAATTATAAGCTTTTCTTTTTAAAAATAAACCTGTTTAAAATTAACTCTGAATTTAAAACTAAATATCATTCTTATAGCTCTTTCTGTACCCGTTCCAAATTTTTAACATCTTGTTTGAGGCGTGGACACCAAGACCTGAACATAGAACTCCAATAATGGTCTCACAAATGAGGTCTGAAGAGATAATACCATCTCCCTATTCATATTTGATATTCCACTACTTATGTATCCCACAGTCATGTTTGCCATTTTAACTACAACAAAGCACAGCCAGCTCACTGTCAGCTGGTCATCGACCATGACCACAAAGTCCTTTTTAGTATTGCTGCATTCCAGGATATAGTCGTCCATATTGTGCAACCTTTGGCTTTATTTCTAGATGTGCAACCTTGCATTTGGCTCATTAAAATACTTGTTGTTCAAATGAGTCCACCTGTGAACTGAAATCCTGAATCCTGTACCCTGAAAATGTACAGCAAATGGAGAGTCCAACCAGAAGACAAGCCATCTTGGATAACTATTTGAACTAGTCGTAGAATTCTTCCCAATCCACTTCAAATGTTTAACACAGATAGTGTCTGAAATCCCACACATACAGAATACTCTTAATTGAAATCAGTTTATTATTTTTATTTTTTGTACAACTAAAACAGATATTAACATGAATTAATGGGGCTTGGAGCTTTGGGTTTCTCCCATAATCTTAATTTTACCGAGCTTCCAAAACAATAAACTGCCAATAAAACACTTAGTTTGTGCTCTAATTTTAATTCAGGAATGTCATGCAATTGGTGTGCCACACACTGATCCCTTTGTTCAGTGGCACGTGCTGGGTGTTTTCTATTGCAGCTCGGATTCTGAATTAATACATTAAGATCTCTCTTAGTGACTGGTATATTATAGTAGTAAAATTACTGAACAGTCTTTAAGCAAAGACTCAAAAGTATTTTTGTCTTAACACAAACTACAAATGCTTTCAAATGTGTTTATATTCTAAAAAATAGCATCCAGTCTGCATATCTGTTCAGCAAACTACTTCTACAGTTCAGATATGATTTGACATTTGAGCTATGTTTGAATATGTGCAGCCAGAAAATTAAAAAAAACAAAACCAAAAACCAAAAAACACCTTAGGAAGCTAAGATTAGGTTTGTAATAAAAAAGGATTTCAAACTCAAAACATCTAAGGCATTTTTAACCAATAGGATTGAGGCACACAAATTACACAAGTTAATTGCACTTTAAGACTGGTCAAATTACTTCCAATGTCATGAGTCCATTGCTGTAGTGTTCAACTCCATGCCAGCTGCTCTTGGGAAATGTCTGGCTCCAGTAATGTTTACTCATGACCCTGGTCTACACTGACCAAAATACTGTCTTTAAAACCGTATTAGATAAAACAACTGCTCGAGGTTGTCTTCTAACACAAGGTGGTTTTCTAGGGAAGACAAACCCACAGAGAAAAGCGGCAGGCGAAGAGCGAACAGTGGTGTGAAAAAAGGAGAAGGGTATAGAGGTGGATAGAATTGAAGCACCAATGTACACTTGTCCTGTATTAGTCATTGTCATATTTTAAATCTTTGCTTGTTTTTGCATACTTTTGCTAGTTTTTTATTCTTTAAATTTTAAGTATTAACTTGAAGCCTGGTTGCTGGCCCCATTCAAGTATTTTTAACTGGTGGCTCACCCATAGCTCTGGAGTTAAGCACTTCAAAGCTTGACCCATGACTCTTTGGCATGCATGGAGTAAAAGCACTAAAGCAGCAACTGATCCCAGGTTACAAAGCAGATCTTCAAGCCCAAAAGAACGTCACTGTCAGTTGCTCAAAGCCACCAACCGTTGCAGGCTGGGCAGTATGCAGTAAATGAGACATGTTGTAACAATTAAAAAAAACACTAATAAATTTCTTGTTTTGATTTAGATTTTTGTTTTTAAAGGAAAATGACAGGAAAGAGAAATATACTATAGAACTTCTTGCTAGACCAGCACTAGAATGCTCTCTTCCCACATAATGCACACTCAATGAGGCATGGCTTCATAAAGTTAAATATTTAAATATAATTGTCTGGGTCTAACATTTTTCATATTACATATTTTCACTTGCATTAATAATGCTTAATATTTTTATGCCAAATTCTTTGGAGTTGTCTTTGTCAATGGAGCTCCAGACTTGTAAACAAAACCCACTTATTAAGAAATGTTAAATTACCTTTGGATTTTTACCCTCTTTGGCCAATAAAGCACGTAGCCGCTCTTGCGAAGGTGGTGCAATGAAGATAATATATGGTTTCAAGTCTGAATTGCGTAGGGTCTTCAATGACTGAAGAAAAAAATGTTCCATTTATTATTTCAATCTCATTAATGTTTGTAAAGGACAAGTATAGATGCACTATTCACATAATGTTCTCAAATGCTAAGGTAACTCAGTATAAATTTCAAGAGTTTATTAAAAGTTGTGACATTCCTTAATAGCAGCATGATTAACAATGTCACATAGCCAGACAATCATCACTAACTCTGGTGCCATTCACCTTTTCCTGTGCAATTGGTATTATCACCTTTTTTTTCTTGCTTATGGAACCTCAACATTTGCTCTTGCTCAAGAGTTCTTCATAGAAAAGTAGGTCAACTGTTCCCTAAACTTGGCTTGGCAGAAACTAAATATATGAACTCAGACTGATTGCACTTCTTTCAGTGTTTGAAAGTACAAATAGCCTTAAACTACATTTGCAATTTCTCCATATACAACTGAGAACCAGTATATGTGTTTTGTTACACACTGTCAAAAATTCCATACACAGCATTAACCTTAAAATTAGAAAAACAAGCCAGTTATCCCCTCACAGTTTATCTTACCAAGAGACACCAAGTGCACTAATGATGTGCAAAGCATCCATTTTGCATAGTTTTGTGGTAAGATCACAGGATAGGGAGTCAGGAGAACAGGATTCCATTTCTGGCTCTTCAAGAACTTCCTTCTGTGTGACCTTGGACAAGTCATCATCTCTCTGTGACTCAGCTTCCTCATTTTCAAAATAAGATTACTTACCAGCCTCACAGTGTGTGTGTTAAGAAATTTAATTAACTATTTTTTGTTATGTGCTTTGAGAGTCTCTCATGGACCATTCTAGAGAAATGTAAAATATTATACTACACAGATTGGAATGCACGGTCAGTGTAAACGTGACTCTTTAAAATTCTGAAATAGGGTTAAAGTTCTCCAAATGTATATATTTAAAAACAAACAATGGAAATCATTTAAATAATTCTTTTGTAACTACACCAATGTGATTTTTCACTGTTTGTGTTTGATTATCTAATTGCTATTTTACACCACAGGCTTAACAAATACAGGGCAATTATATGTGATACTGTAGCTGGCATAACAAGACTACAAAAATGCACTGGCAAATCCTTTTGGTTTTACTAAAAGTTAAATTCTAATGTGTTATTAAATAAGTACGTGCTCTGGTTACTGTACACAGAGTTGACCAGAAATGGGATTTCTGATTTGCGGGAAGTTTTGCTTTTTCTAAATTTGGTTTTGTTCCACATTGGAATGAATTCAAGTTGTTTCAAGGTTTCCAGTGAATTGGAAATCCCCAAAATATTTCATGAATCAGAAAGACCGATATATGGTGTTCTCTAAATGAAATCTGTTCCACAGTACCCTGACAGTGGTTGAGTGAAACCAACAAGAATGTCAATTTCATTTAGCAGCTGTTAGGGTAGTGGGGTCTGTGCTTCTGGGGCAGCCCTGCCATGTGGACCTTCCCAACTGGGGCAGTCTGCATGGCGGGGCAGCCCCAGAGCTGCACATCCTGGGAGCGCATCCCAGGTCTTTCAGGTTCTGCAACAGGGAGATTGGAAGGCCTGAGAGCCCTAGCGTTAATAGGTGTTCTAAGGTCTTCCAGGCTTCCTGCAGTAGAGCTGGGAGTCAAGCCCTCGTTAGAGCTGGAGCTCCTATGGGTTTCAAGCTCCCAGCTTCAAGGAAGTGAGCATGGAAGTTCTGGCATGTCTGTCTGCACCAGAGCCATGGAACCTGCAAGACCAGGTCCTCAAGCTTGTGGCAGCCCACAGGCTGGAGCTGTCCCAGAGCCACTGAACTTGTAATACTCTGGCTCCCTAGCAGACCGGCAAGCCAGCAGGTTTCCCATGGCTCCATCAGAACCCTGCATTTGATTCGCCAACAACTTACTGAACCTGAGAGGTTTTCACAAAATATTTTGTGGTTGACAAATTGGCATTTTACAATGAAACTGTTTCACTGGAAAATTTCCAACCAGTTCTAATTTTATACCACCTTAAATATCCCTTGGTAGAGTCTTGAAAAATAAATGTTATTTCTTCAAGTAGTTAATTACTAGACAAGTGAAGTAAGTACTTTGCTAATCAGAACCCCTCCATTATTGCAAGTTAATTTCCCCCTGAACCAAATGAGCACAAAATATTTAGTCACATTACAGATTATTCTACTCTATATAAGTTCTTATACTGTACTCATCACCGTAGCGAGCACCTACCCATGTTTGTCTCTCTGAAATAAATCCCACCAGCATATGAGTTTGAGTGAAAAAAATTCTGAATTTCAAAACCACTAGATTTTGGTTTTAAAGTTTTTCTTTTAAAGTTATTTTCATTTAATTGGAGGAAACCCCACCCCCACTTTTCCAAGCATTTGATGAAAGTTTCCCCTCTAAACTGCATGCTGAGTTTCAACTTGAGCTGAAGTTTTACCATTTGTTTCAAAATATGTTTAGAATGAAAAAAGGCTGATCCTGCAAAGTTCAGAACACCCTTCCTTCAACTTCCACTTAAGTCAAGGGTCTCTCAACTACACAGATTAATTACATATGTAATTAAAGCACTAGCACTGGCCCATGTTTAGATGGTATGTTATTGAGCATTCACGCTATCAATCCTATTTCACCTGTATTTATCCCTGTGTCAACACACACATACAGTGAAGTGGTGCAAACTCACTGTCCTCTGTGGAACAGTGGCAGTAGGGCTCATTATAACATGTTTTACAGCCTTTGCTGTAATTTACAAGGTAGCAAAGGCTAAAAAGAGGTCATATCAGTAACTGGAGTTGTTTAAAAGTACTGCTGTATATTCCACCTGCTAGAGCTGTTCCTTTTGGGGACTGCATAAGCGCTCCCTTGATAATCAGTGCCTTAGGTTGAAGAGAGAGGTACCTTCCCCAAACTATTCCACCCTCTGCAAGATTTCAGAGTTCAGACAGTAAGAGAATTCCAAGGCAGTGGGGGAAGGTGGGCATTATCAACACTCCTAAAAAAAGTTAAAAGTACACAGGGCTTCAGTTTCCAGAGCATTTTTCACAAGTACTATTTATCTAGAGAACAGATATGGATCAGGCTGTAGATATACCTATTCCTATACCTTGTCTGCCAGGATGTCTGAACAATATATAAAAGGGGCTGCCCTAGGGATTGAATAGGCTGCATACAGACGGACTAGTAGAAAATGGATTGTTACCAGGTGTTCGTTTCACACAGGTCACCAGTGTCGTTTTACTAATACCAGATGTTGTTCCTTCAGTAACATGTTCAGTTTTCATAACAACTGCTGCAATGAAATATAATACCTGTGTATGGAGATTTAAAAGGCATATCTTGCCAGAGTTGATTACTTGCCGCACAGAGTCTATGCTGGTACCATACAGATTCTTCTCAAACTCGCCATGCTCAATAAATTTCCCTGCAGATATGTCAGTCTCAAATGTCTGCCGTGAGATAAAATGGTAATCTCTGCCAGCTACTTCATTCTCTCGCCTACTCCGAGTTGTATCTGAAATTAACAACCACCAAACAGAAGTTGAGAAAAAATGGTGTACTTCTCAAATTCCAAGTGTTTCAGGAGTAATACACCTTTTTAGGCTATAGTACTATGCAATATCCAATTAGACAAAAAGGCAGCTATTCTCTTTTCAAAAATAAATCTCTCTAAACAGATTAGTCTGTGTCAATTGTATCATACTGATCTTGCATTTAGTGTTTTTCACGCAGAATGATCTGGAAACTCTTTACCAACTAGAAAAGAAATCCCTTCACTATGCAGCCACTTTGGATGGAAAGCTCCAGCTGTTTAATAAAACACAGCAACATAATTCAGAATACATAGTGGAGAATATCATATTCAATGGAAACTGCAGGGGGAATTTAGGAAAGCACAGCATAATCATCCCAAATTTGAATTTACCAGGACCCTCATGTTAAAATCACTTACTATTGTGAAGAGTTCCATGGGATTTTTAACTAGTGTAAGTGTCCCAATTTTATGTCTCATCTGGGAGAAGAAGAAAAAAAAAAGCACTTCCAGCAGCACCCAACACCATGCTAGGGCACTGTTCCAGTACTGACTTATCAAAGCCACTTTCTGCACACAAAGGTTATCTTTACTGATCCTCCTACCCAGAACTGATCTTACCCTGCTTAGCTTGCAATATTCACGAAGATCATAGCCTGAGGTGGTCTGGTTGCAGGTTATATTTAGGATAGTGGTTATACTGTCTGACAGAACATACCCCTGTATTCACACCCTACAAACTACTGTAATAATCTTTGTACAAGGTATGCCATGTAAGGCATCTTTTGAAAACTCAATTCACTGGTCAGTAGTGTCCCGATAAAATATATGTAGCAACACTGTATGTGAAGCTTTAAGACTTTTCTGTATGATATTATTAACGTATGTTCCAAATCACACAGCTCTGCCCAAGCACAAGTTGGCAACCAGGTCTGTCCTAAATGAAGGAATGTGTGTTTGCCTTTATTTGCATTTTAGCAGTAGACAGAGTCATCAAGCAGGAAGGGAAAACAAAGGAAGTTCAAACAGGAAAGAAAAAAAAAACAAAAAACCCAGCAGGGAATATTCTTCCATACAGACACTGTCTCCTAGTTCTCAGCTGGAAATAGGTTTCAATAGGGGGACTGGAACTATGAAAAGCAGGGACAAACACCCCAAGGGACCCCTCTCCCTGCACATCTCTTTCTCTGCACCTGAGAAGACAAAAGGAAACAGCTGTTGGACTTTGGGGAGGGATCCTGACCTGAAAATATGGTCAGTAATCTATTGGAGCATGTGGTGAGAAAGTTTGCTTTGTGACCAAGATAGCTTCTTACCAGTAAGCATTTTTATCTTTATTTTTCTTGTAACCATTTCTGACTTTTATGCATTATTACTTATACTCACTTAAAATCTCTCTTTGTAGTTAGTAAACTTGTTTTATTGTTTTATCGAATACAGTGTATTTAAACTGAAGTGTCTGGGTAACTATTTAAGGTAATAAAATGGCATATTATTCCCTTAAAGGAATAATGGACTTAATGTATTTGCACTGTCCAGGAGAAGGCCAGGCAGTACAGGACGTACATTTCTGGGGAAAATCCATGACTGGAAGTGTGTTGGAGTCAGTATAACAGAGACTGCTGAGAACCAGGGTGTAACTGGAAGACTGCAGTTCCACACTGACACTCAGGGTGTGGCTTGCATGCTTGAGGGCTGTTTATGAGGAGCCCAGGTGGGAACTACTTCAGCAATGCATTGTAAGACATCCAAGGTTGCAGGGCAGGGGTGACAGCCCCCCCACTAGTCTGAATTGTACCCTGGTGTGTCACATCCTCCCCTTAAACTTACGAGGAACTGCAGCTGCAAAGCGATCTACTTCATTATTCATTAGCCTCTGACGTAGTTCATTCTGGCCGCAGTTCTGTGGGCCAATCAGGACAATAGGCCTTTTCCTATTTGCTGGCTGGTGATACAGTGACATTTCCTCATAGGTTAAAATTTCTTCATTGTCATAATCTTCAGAGATAAAACAAAAACAAAAAAAACCCTGAAAAATATTATTTAAAACAAAGACGACAACCAGATATAAAACATGACTGATGTTATTACTACATGAGAAAGACAAGGTGGGTGAGATACTATCTTTTATTGAACCAACTCTCACAGACCCCTTCTTCAGGTGTGGAAAAGGTAACCAGAGTGTCAGAGCTAAATACAAGATGGGACAGACTGTTAAGCATAAGGGGTTAACTCATTTTAAGTGGTCTTCTGCAATGTAACAAGAAACCCATGGATCATCACACTTATCTCCACAGATCCAATAACCATTCCAGATACTAGGAGGAATCTTATCTACAGCCAGGCACAGATACTACAGAATATGGTCAAGAGAACCTCCTTCAGTACAGGAAAACACCCCCCCGCACTCCATATGGGGTACCATCAAAAAATTACAACTCATATTGGATGGAGACCACTCTTGAAATAAATCTTTCCTGAATCTCTTCTGGCCTTCAAACAACCCCCCAGCCTTCCCAAGCTCATCATCAGAAGAAAGCTTTCCACAGACCAGGATACACTAACTCAAAGCAGCACCAGACCCTCCCAGACCAACAGATGCAAAACCTGCAGACCTATTTCTATGGTTACAATGATTAATACCCTCCACAACACACCACTCAAGATCTATGGGTCCTAATATGCTGATCACAACATGCGGTGTACCTCATCAGTGCATCAAATGCCCCAGCAACAACTATGTGCGTGAAACCAGACAATCTCTATTCTCTCAAATAAACTCTCACAGAAATATGATAAAAAGACAAACATTCTATTACCTGCGGGTGAAAACTTTTCACAAAGCAATCACTCCATCACTGATCTCTCAGTCCTCGTCCTTCAAGGAAATCTACATAACCCCTTCAAAAAAGAGGAGACTGGGAATTTGAATTCACAACTCTGCTAGACACTAAAAATCATGGACTCAATGGAGACACTGGTTTTATGGCTCACTACAACAATTTATAACCTAACAACCCTTGTTTGTCCTATGACTGCAGAGATGTTAATTGCCCACTTCATTTTAAGTGGTCTCTGTAGCATTTAAAAGCTTCTCTTTTCCACCAACACAAGTTGGTCCAATAAAAGATATTACCTCATCCATCTTGTCTCTCTCATATCCTGGGACCAACATGGGTATAACAACACTATTACTATATGGCAGTATTAACTGCAATGTGAGCCTGACACATAATGTAAGGAGCTTAGGGAAATCCATATCTCTTCCTTTCTCACTGTGCACCTCTCACTCTTGAGTCCCTCTGATGGGTATATCAGCCTTTCGGCTGAGAATTGGAGAGATCTCATTGTCTGTTTATTTCTCCAGGATTGCGCTATTCAGCAATGAAATGCATTCCTCTTCCTGTCAGAAGAAAGTGTGCTGCCAGGCCCTACTGGCACGGATTTGGGGAATAAATTTGCTGATATGTTTATAAATTAGGTTTCTAATAAAGAAACAGTAATTCAGCAATTATTTCTTGGTATTTATATTTATAACCAAAATTCAATTTTTTTTAGATTTTGTCATACAATTTGCATTTACCATAAATCCCAAAAGTACTTTTGTATATAGAACGCTACTGGAAGGAACTTTCTGCTGACACAGTTTCAGTCTCATATCGAATATGCATACAACATTCAATAAGAAATAGCAGGGACAAGCTTTATTTAGCACAAAAGAAGAAATGGATTTGTCATTGTTACAGCAAGATAAAGAACGTTCAGGACATTTTAACTAGAAAATTCTAAAACTGACATACAGTTCACATCAGGGTTATTACTACTTACCATCGTTTTTATTGGCATTGTACAAAACTTTTTTCCGTTTCTTCTTATTTTTCTTTGCACACCAAAGTTTTCCTGGAAGTCAAATTAAAAAATCACTAGAATCAGAAATGCTTGGACACAAAAACAAAGCTTCTTTTTCCTGGCTGTGTACTTAAAGATGGTAGGATACAGTTTGTCTTTCTAAATATTTTACATGTATTTAAGTAAACTAAGAAATATAAATTTCTATAGATTATAGCTATGTAGTATTAGATTAATATAACTCCTACAACACAATACCAACTGCCTCCTGCATTGCTCAGACTCATAATGTGAGGTCATCTAACTCTTCTTGTTCTCTTACCTAATACATTCAGTAGAGTTCAAATACTCCCACTTTTCTTCCACATTTCCAAGGGCCATCCTTTCTGTTAGGTCTTTACTGCTAAAAACTCTTGACCATACGCTCTTATTTTGTGTCTTGACTATTATAAACTCTTATTCTCTGACTGCCTTAATATCCCTTATCTCCCTGCCAATTCATACAAGACACTTCCTAAGAATCTCCTCTTTGTTGCTTTGAACAGACTTTATCCACCCTTGTCTAGTTAAGGTGGTCTCAGAGTACACAGATCTTTAGAAGTTTTCTTCTAACCCACCTCTGTCACTATAGTAACAAGGGAGGGGTGATGGATGAAATTCCTCTCAGAGAGGATGTGAGGCTCATCTCCTTGAATTACTCCAATGAGATTTGCATGTGCTATGAGAACATTTGAGTACTAACAAGCTCCTACACAAACTTCTTGCCTATACTAAGAATTTCAGAGAATTATCCCATCCAGGCTAGATCTACAGGTGGGAGAATTCCCTAAAATTCTGTATGTAGACAAGGCTCCAGAGACACTGACAATCAGAGTCCAGACACTCCAAGGAAAGAACGGATGGTTTAAACCCCCAAAATGAGCAGTTGAACCAACTGACTGCATACTGTATTATGGTACTGTAAAGTGTATCGAGTAAGGTCTTTTATGAAACCCTGAACTTAATGGTCATTAGGACATATCTACAAACTGTGGTTATGAATCTACATATTTATGTACATAGAAAACTGCATTCATGACCTTACTACAACTTCAACTATACCCAGGGCAGGCCTTAGGGAAAATGGCACCCTGGGTAAACTTGTATTTTGGCGCCTCGCACCCATCATCCCTGGCTCCCACAGGCTCCCTGGGCTTCCCCCCTTCCATCATTTCTGGACCCTGCTGCCTCCCCCAGTGTTTAATTTGTACTGAAAGAGATGACAGAGTTCAGCCCTGGCCCAATTTAAGCACTGGGAGGGCAGCCTGATACTGGTGGGTGTTGGCTGCGTGCCCAGCTCTGATAGCAATGCCACAGTCAGCAGCAAAGTAGAATTAAGGGCGGCATCTTGCCAGAGCCCACAACCCTCCTGCAGCCCTCTGGCCACTCCTGGCTCACCAGGGCACCATTTCAGATTTTGGGGGGTGGGAGGAAACTTTAACCATAACTCCAGCGACTACTTAGGCATCTGAAAACTCTAGGTTTGTTTTTGTTTTTTTTGTTTGTTTTGCAGATAACTTAGGAGTTAGCTGACAGGAGCATTATATGTAATTGCTATATAAAGAAATAAAAAATAAATATGGCTTTAATTGGAGCTTGTATATAAAGTTTATATGTAAATTTAGAACAATCAGGAGATAATACAGCAAAATATTCCCAATCCCAAACCTTGAGGTATCAGTTCTGGAGCTTTTACACATATCAGAAACACATGGTTGATACTTCGTACAGTATCTCTACTAAAATACAAATAAATAAAATCTGCTTACTTTCTCTAACAGACACTCTGTGTTACTGCCATTATCTACTCTATTTTAGTCAACTGTTTTTCATTCCACTAAAAACATAATTTTAACATACGTGATTAAGGTTTCCCCCCCCTTTTATTAAGAAAGGGAATATGTTTTTCTAATGATTTTAGCATTCCAGGTGCAACCTGTAACTGAACTGGTATCTAATTTCAGGGCAAAGTTAAAATCCATTATGGAGCTGGTAGAGCGTAACCTTGAAAGAAGCCATGTTGTACAAAAAAGCATGCATGTGAAAAAGCATGTGAAAGAGCCCTTGATACCAAAACTTCAGACACCACTTGAATTAACATTGGTATGACAGCTGCAGAAATTTTCTTTAGAATATATATCCAACCTGATTTCTCTGGCTCCTTGTCTTCTTCTATAGTTTGCTTCATTGCTTCCCTTTGCTGTTGAAAGCTCTTTCCTTAATGTATAAAAAAGGTACATAAAAGCAGTTAGCACTGGGAAACCACTCCTATTTCCTTTTACAAGCAAGATGCCAGTTTTCTTTAACTAATTCCTCAGAATTACACAACTACACTATTATCATACCTCTCAACCTGCTACGGCCCAAGTGGTACACACTGTGCGACAAAGATCCAAAATGAGGGACAATGTGTTATACATGAAACTTAAATTTTATGGAATTCATTCTTTTAGGGTAAAGAACTTTCTATAATCTCAGTTTCATGACTACAGTTAATGTATATAATTTTAAACAACGAAAGTAAGGAGATGGTGAATTTGTGTGGAATGTAGGTAACTGACTAAAGTGTAATCCTTCAAAATAAGGGATATTTGGAGGTACAACTAATTTATATTTCTGCATGTGAAAAACAGAGGGTTCTATTTGCAGTTTGGTTGTAGTGACCTAATTAAGCAAATGGACATTTATGGTTAACTTTTCACAATGGTGCATGGAATCAAGCTGTATGACTTTTGCAAGCAACTTTTAAAAAACATACATTCCTTTTAAGATCTAGTTTTGTGCTCAAATATACCAGTATTGTCACATCCGTGGCAACATCAGTAAGTGCACCTATGCATACATACTTAGGGCAAGTGATGGTGTAATACAGTAACTCCCCACTTAACGTCCTCTCGCTTAACATTGTTTCGATGTTACGTCCCTGCTCCATTACAGGACAGGCTCATTTAAAGTTGTGCAATGCTCCCCTATAACGTCGTTTGGCTGCCTGTTTTTCCACGGCTGGCAGGCCTCCCCTCCCCCCCCCGTACCTCCCGCCTGCCAAGGGACCCTGCAGATTAGTGCCTTCCCTCTGTTCCCCCCGCCTCCTGCTCGCAGCAATCAGCGATCTTGCAGTATTCAGGAGGCTGCGGGGAGGAGCGAGGACACGGTGCGCAGCCTCCCCGCTCCCTCCCCTGCCTCCTGAACACCGCAAACCAGCTGACTGCCGCGGGCAGGAGCCAGGGGGGAGGCTGCGTGCCACATCCTCGCTCCTCCTGAACATCGCAAATCAGCTGATTGCCACCGGCAGAAGGCACTGATCCGCGGGGTCCGCTGGCGGACGGGAGGCACTGAGGGTGGGGTGGGGGGGCGGTGTGTAGAGGAGCTGCCAACCTGTTTAATACCTGTATTAAATTGCTTGTTTAAAATTGTTTTAGATGTATATAATGCCTTTTGTCTGGCAAAAAAAATTTCCCTGGAACCTAACCCCCCCATTTACATTAATTCTTATGGAGAAATTGGATTCGCTTAACATTGTTTCGCTTAAAGTCACATTTTTCAGGAACATAACTACAACATTAAGTGAGGAGTTACTGTATAGGGAACAATCCTGTATTGTTAAGGACAGGGACTGCATGATCCAATAAGATATTTCCATCTTTAACGTCTATGATTCTTAAATGGAAGGATTCAGCTCTTTGAGAAATACCATGCAAACACTTATAAAAGGAAAAAGTTATTTAGAAAACTGTCGTTCACTGTAGCGTTCCCAACATACACCTCTCAAGGAAGAGGAGTGTATCCTTAGTATTACTCTGAGCAATTCTGCTTTGAAGAGTGATTATAAAAGAATGGCATTGTTTTGCAATGATTTTCATATTAAATATGCTCAGTTTGCAAGTAAAAAATGTGGATGTTTTGTGTTTTTATAAATTCCAGCCCTGCAAAATCAGCCTGGACTTACAGAATCAAACTGAGTTCCTTTTCATCTCATCCAAACATCACAAAGTAATGAAGTCACACTTGTGAAACACCTGTCTTCAAATTATTTCTTGTTCACCATATTGCTGCCACTGGATTTGCATTGCATGGGTGTAACAGATAAGATCTTAATAAATAACTCTCTTGTTGATGCTCCACAATAGAAGGTAAACACTGGTTCCAATGACTGAAAATCCAATTAATCTGAAGCTCCAAGCAGTTTGAAAGAGCAATTTCTCTACCTACTGCTCTCTGTACTTACTGAGCCTAAATTTGCTTTCTCAGAGGGCGGCAGAGTAAACTGGGGTTAAGGTGCAGTGTTGCTGCAGCAAGCAGCAGAGGAAATGTGAACTCAAAGGGAAAAAAGCAGAAACTAGTGGAATGATCAGGTCTAATCTGTGATTGGCAGACATACCAGTGGATGCCTGTGTATGAGAAAATTAACACCTGCTTCCTAAGAAATAGGTAACTATTTTTGAACATGTAAATTAATTTCTATATCACAAAACCATCACAGTGGTTCTCTTTGCTCAAAAGAGGTTCAAGCAAGAGATGGACATTTAACGAGCCAAACTCCAGGATATAAAAGTCTCTTTCAAGACTTTTCACTTGCTGTAGTGGCTTGTATTCCAAACAATGGCACCTCAAAATTTCTGCACATCTGTGTTTTTGGTTACATTGCACTGTACCTGGGATAAGGCCTGCCAAAGGCTGATTGTCTTCATCTCCATCTCGGTAGGCCTGCCACCAGTTTGGATCTTCTTGGCTGATCACATGGAGTATATCTCCCTTTTGAAAAGACAGACCTAATTCTCGGCAAGGTACATAAGGATCATCAGAAGGATCATAGTCAAAATGTGCTTTCACGTGTATCTAGGAAACAAGAGATATAAAAATAAAAGGGAAAATATATTTAGTAATTCCAAGGATTCATATCCCCTAAAACATTCTCTCCCTTTGGCTGTGAAACAAAATCTGTGACAAGTTGTAATTTCAATATTTGAGTCAGTCTCTTGTATGCAGGTATGGACGGCACTACTAACATATGTATAATGGTGGGGAAAATATACCCGTACCAATTTGGGGGAAGGTTAGAAACTGAAGATGAAGGCATGAAAATCCTTTCATACAAATGACTATGCGCCAAAAACACTGAGGTGAAATAGTTCAATCCAGTTAATGAAGTTAATGGAGACACACATAGGGGTTTTGGTGGTACTTTTAATGCAAATTCCTAGTTTTGCTACTTAATTTTGGCTAAAAGGGAAGACTACTTATCTGTAGTTCTGCTTCTCTGAAGACATCATTACACTGGACTCTGATTCTTGTGTTAGCACTCCTTATCGCAAAGCCTATACAACTCCCTTAGCTCAGATTTTTTTCTCTGACCAGATACTGATTTAATTCCTTGAGATCCTGAAGGGTCAGGGTCCTCCTGGCTTTTTTGCTCATCAGGAAGTACCTAGCATAAAATCCATTTCCTTTTTCACAAAGTGGCACAAACTGATGACTGTCTTTGCCAGGAGGGACTGGATTTCCTGCAGCATTTTTTCCTGACACTGAGAAGAGAGAGAGAGAATTCTTGGGCACTGACAATCTGGAAGTATTTCTGAAATCCTAATTTAGTTGCTTCACCAAACTGAGTTTGCACCATGTGTCCAAGGTGGCCAGGGCTGACTAGGTGTAAAAAGCTTTTAAGTTTGCTCCAAGCACGGATATCCTGGCAGGATACTGAAAGTAGCACATATGGTACACATTCTGGAACCCTAAAGCTTTTGCTGCTTGTACGAACTGGGCTTAGAACCAGTCAGCTTCTGCAGCTGATGAGGCTGACCACTCTGGAGCTGGGATCCTTTGAAATCAGTTGTAGATGGCTTATAAGAAGAAAAACTTTTCTTTTGCATCTTTTAAATTAGGGCCATGAAACAGGTCCAAGACACTAGTATGCATGTTATTTTTCCCCTCTGTAAAGAGGCTTACATCTGCTTCCCAAACAGGTTCTCTTTGGCATATAGCAGGTCCTTGAATTTTTTCTGCTGGAAATTAGATGTCTGCAGCCAAGCTGAAGGAATCCACTCAAAGTAGCATCCTTTGCAGTCATATCCTGCATTACAGGATGCTCACACCTGACATAAGGCAAAGTCTACACCATAATGGATAATTTCTCTGAGTTCCTGGTAATTCTCTTTGGAGGAAGATCAACCAGGGCAAAGGCCTTCTACAGCTGCCACTGGCCACACAGGCCTGGTTGAGCCAGGTGCATCAATCACATAAGGAATATGTGATAAGGCGAAGTAGGCTAAAGCATGGATGAGTAAAATCCAGGACACGCAAGGTGGTAGAGAACTGAAATTAAGTGTGCTGAAAAGGTGTGCCAAGAATAAATGCACCAAATCACTAATATTACAGCAACCGAACACCGAGGCTCCCTAAGCAGACAGCCCAAAGCACTGGAAAATGTACTGCAGCACAGAGCTAGGTGTCAGAGAGCACAAAACCCAAATTAATAAGGAATTTAGCTAACAAGTATAAAAGATATGCCTGATCCTCTAATAGCCACAAAGACTAATCACAGCAGGAAGTTTCTTCTCTAGGTGTGCTCAAGAAGGAACTGGCATAGGCAGAGGTATATGTAGTCCGTCATGGGTAGTGCATGACACTGCTATTCCTCTCTAGTGCCAAAAACTACTGTGCTATGGGAATTTTGTTAGATTTGTGCTAAGGAGCACTAAACTTGTGAAAAGCCTAGATCCTGCCTACAGACAAGGCAAAACTCCCCACCAAGACAGTTGAAAATGGATACGAGAGGCACACATTTCTGCTTTCCCCACCATGCTGCATTCTATATAGGTAAAAGGGGGTTCCAACTGCTATAGTATCTTTGGGAAGGAAGGAATCTATTCCCTTTGCCAAAAAGAGGTAATTCTAGAATACAATTTGAGAATTTGCAGCCAAATTAGTTCCTTAAACAGGAAAAAAGTCTTTTTAAAAAAAGGTCTGAAAACAGAGAGGCCTGGAACCATGCACCCGCTTCTGTGAAGGCAAAAATTAAACTAGCTGGCTTGTCAGAGGAGGGGCATAGTCACTGGCAGGAAGGTTGACGGGTCTGAGCTTGTCTCCAAGCTGCAACAGTTTGAAAGTTCACTGTGATAGACTATGGACTTTAGTATGATGAAAATACTAACTCTATCTAATTAAGGGAGTTTACCAAAGTGCTATTAGTCACAGGTATGTGGCAAAACAAAAAAATCTCACTTCACACTGCAGAAGCCTTCTTCCATTATACAACTGTTTTTCACTACGTAATAATTTAAATAGGAATTATAGTTACAGAACACACACAGTAGATCCATACATGCTGAAAAGGTTGGTGAGGAGAACTGAGAACACACACTCCTTTTACAGAATGTGAAAATGCAGTCAATTGCCTATTTTTATGAAGGTAAAGAAAATCCTTAGAGGCAGTATTGTATGTGCAGTGGAATTTGCTTATAGTCAAATAATTTTTCTGGGGAAGAGATCACTTCATTAGTACCAGAGTTTTATTACTGTCTGAATTACAGTTTTCAACACAATGGTGGCTATATGTAAGAAACAAATTGACAGATTATAAATTAAAATGCCAGAAGGGACCACTGTGATCATCTAGTTTCCTGCATACCACAGGCCATAGGACTTCTGTGAATTAATTCCCTTTTGAAAAACATCCAACTAGATTTAAAAATTGCCAGTGATGGAGAATCCACCACAATCCTTGGTAAATTGTGCCAATGGTTGATAAGTGTTAATTTTTTTTTTTACCTTGTTTCCTGTCTGAATTTATCTAGCCTCAACTTCTAGCCATTGTGTCTTACTATACTTTTTTCTGCTAGATTGAACAGCCCACTATCCAATTTTTGTTCCCCCTCCTGGTACTTATATGATTAAGTCACCCCTTAACCTTCTCTTTGTAAAGCTAAATAGACTGAGCTCACTGAGTCTCTTACTATCAGTTTATAGCATGTTTTCCAATCTTTTAATAATTCTTGTGGCTCTTGTCTGAACCCTCTCCAGTTTATCGACATCCTTCTTGATTTGTGGACACAGTAGTCCAGTAGCGGTCACATCAGTGCCAAATTTACAGATTATCAATCATTTATGATTTCACAAGCTCTCTCTGATCTTTTAAAAAAAAACACCACCACCTTTTTATTCTTTGTCATTTTTCTGCTCAGCCCCCAGAAAGACATTTTTCTAATATTTTGGAAATTTAAACTGGATTAAGGAGATAATTATAGGTCTCAGGTTACTTTTACTGACCTTCAATGACAGCAAAAAACCTACAGGCACATAAAGAGTAGTGAATGCAGTATTAACTATTCTGATTGGTCAGCGTCAGATGACCAAAATTCCTTGTATCTAGATCTGTGTTTCATTATAAAAGTAGTACAACTCCATAGGAATGCATTAAAGGTAACAGAGATTTCATTTTTACTGAAAGAAAAGGAGTACTTGTGGCACCTTAGAGACTAACAAATTTATCTGAGCATAAGCTTTCGTGAGCTACAGCTCACTGCATCTGATGAAGTGAGCTGTAGCTCACGAAAGCTTATGCTCAAATAAATTTGTTAGTCTTTAAGGTGCCACAAGTACTCCTTTTCTTTTTGCGGCTACAGACTAACACGACTGCTCCTCCGAAACCCATTTTTACTGAATTATAGATGAGGTTTCATTATAAGTGATGCTTGCTTATCAGTCTCCCACCATGTTACTGTAATTTAAAGGTTTTGTTCATCTTTGAATAAATGTTGCATAACGCTTTACGTAAGCTGCTATAGTCCAAGTTAAAGATAACTCAAGACACTGTTAGCTAGAAACAAACATTTTAGAAAGATCTTCAATTTACTGCTTTTTTTTCCAGATAAGTTTTGCAAGTTAAGGCACAACCCACCACTTTTTAATTCCACCCCCTATCTGTAATGGAGAAATGGATATTCTCAAAAGAAAAAAAAAATAAAACTTCAGAACATTTCAGAAGTGCAAGCAGCTCTAGATTTAGCATTTCTTACTTGTACATGTTTAGTGACTGACAGTAAGCAATGCTATATAGGATAGGTCAACATTTGCAGCAGCAGCACGTAGAGTACAGACACTGGATGCCCAGCTAGCACACGTATAAACAGCAGTGTAGATGGTGAGACACTGCTTATGTGAGTAAAGTACAGACATGCCAGAACTCTAGTGAATATAGCCTGCATAGCTCTCTACATACCCAAGCAGGGCCTCCCATATCTACACTGTTTTTAGCAGTGAAGGGTCCTGCTGCCTCCCTGTTGCAGTAAAAGACTCCAGCAACAGGGAGCTGCTGGAGCCTTTTGCTGCCTCAATGAAAGACTCCACTGCCTCCCCCCCACTAAAGTCTTTCACTGTGGTGTGTAGTCACATGTACTCTACACATTGCTGCAAGCACAGAAAAGGCCATAAACTGAGCACAAATGATCACATTTTGTTGGAATTGCCAAGGCCAATGGTTCTCAACCTTTCCGGGCAACTTTTCAGGAGTCTGATTTGTCTTGCGTACCCCCAAGTTTCACCTCACTCAAGAACTACTTGCTTACAAAATCAGACATAAAAATACAAAAGCGTCACAGCACACTTATTTACTGAAAAATTACTTACTTTCTCATTTTGTCTATATGAAATTTTAGTTTGTACTGACTTTGCTAGTGCTTTTTATGTAGCCTGTTATAAAACTAGGCAAATATCCAGATGAGTTGATGTACTCCCTGGAAGATCTCTGTGTACCTGCAGGGGTACACGGACCCCTGCTTGAGAACCAATGCTCTAGGCAGTCACCTGTGATTATTTTCAGCAGTGTTACTCAAATCTTTGAGGTCTAAATCAATTTCTTTTGTTTCGTCCTGTAAAATGACCCACAAAAGACCTTTGTAAGCACTGGGTGAAAAACAACGGTTGTAAGATTAACATAAATTTCACTTACAACTGTCTCCTTGGCAGGAGGTGGCTTGCTCTGTTGACTGGGTATCAGCACAAATGTCAGAGTGCCATGCATGTCAGCCTGCAACAAAACAAGATTCCAGTAATCTACACCATAAATACTTGACTATTTGAATTAGGGATTCCAATAAATAACATTTACTGTTTTCAAAATGCAATACGAATTCCAAGAAAATCCAGGCCCTATAATCAAATGCATCATTATATCACTATGTGGGTTAAGATTTATAATAATCCCAATATACATACATTCCCAGAGAAAAGTGACACAGTAGGAAAGACTAAAGAGCTTGATGCTGATCTCCAGATGATGGAAGCCTAGAAAGCTTGGTTGTACAAATTATTTTCTCTATACAACTTTACTGAGAAAAGATGGGGAAATTAGAGAACTACAAGGATTACAATTCTGCCACTCTCTTCTGAGTTGTTAATAAGTCAGTTAATACTGGAAAAGAAGCTAAAACAAAGATGAAAATGTTCATGGTGAACTCAAATTTCTTTCAGTTATAAAACAGTGTTTCTAATTACAAGTGTAAAGAGAGTGCTTGCTTATACTGAAACATTGCCAAAATGTACATAAACAAATTTACAGTATTTTCCTCACATCAAGGCACAAAACCATCATCCATAGAAATTATATCACTAACAGCTAAAATATTTAATTGTTAACCACAGATGTTGTGCTCAGTCCTATAAAGAAAGTCAGCGAAGTCCTTGCCCTGAAGAGCTCACATACTTAAGATCCCAATCCTGTAAAGATTTACACATACACTTCAATTTACACACCACGTAGTTCTCCTGACTGACAAGTCAACTCACAGTGCTTAAAATAAAGTGTGTGTGTAAATGATTGCACAATGGGGTTCTTAGGACCTGATTTATATGGTGCAGCAAGCATTACACTCAATTATGTTTGCACAATCAGGTCTTATGAAAGCAGTGCATGGAGTGTGTACAGCTCATTTATACAGAAAGAGGTCAGCTGACCCTTCCATGGGACTTAGAACCAGGAATTCCTGAATTCTATCCTAAATTACATTGATTTGTTGTATGGCCTTTTGTAAAACGAGGATAACAAATTTATCTTCTGTTGCATGGATTAGCTGCTGAATGATTGTAAAGCATTTTAGAGTTAAAAACACCAGAAAATTATTATACATAAGATTATGTTAAAAGGTTGCAAAGTCAAGCGCTCAAAAGTTAAGAAACCCTAGCATTAAGGTTGCCCATATAACCCTAACTTGAGGGTGGGTGGGTGGCTGGCTGTGGGGGTGTGTGTGTGTGTAATAATACTATATAGTCTTTAGTTACACAATACTACATTCAATCTTCCATTATATGATTCTATCTGGTGGGAGCTATGTCAGTATGGAGTAAGTCAGGGGTGGGCAAACTATGACCAGTGGGCTGGATCCTGCCCATCAGGGCTTTGGATCCGGCATGCAGGATTGCCGCCCCATGCTGCTGCTGTAAGCAGCTGGCACCAAGTCCCTGCGGCCTCTAGGGGAGGGGTGGCAGAGGGCTCCATGCACTGCCCTCGCCTGCAGGCATCGCCTCACCCGCAGCTCCCATTGGCCAGGAACGGGGAACCGCGGCCAGTGGGAGCTTTGGGGGGGAGGTACCCGAAGGCAAGGGCAGTGCATGGAGCCCTCTGCCTCCTCCTCCAGGGGTTGCAGGGATGTGGTGCCAGCCATCTCTGGGAGCAGCGCGGGGCCAGGGCAGGCAGGGAGCCTGTCTTAGCCCTGCTGCGTGCCACTGCCACCTCAGAGCCGCTCCAGGTAAGTGGCGCTGGGCCGAGCCCACACCCCGTGCCCCAGCCCCCTCCCGCACCCCGACCCCCGCCATACCCTGCACCCCTCCTGCACCCCAAACCCCTGCCCTGAGCCCCCTTGTACACCCCGCACCCCTCCTGCGCCCCAACCCCTTGCCCTGAGCCCCTTCCTGCACACCGCACCCCTTCCTACACCCCGCACTCCCTCCCCCAGGCCTACATTCATGGCCCTGCATGGAATTTCCCCACCCAGATGTGGAGTTTGCCCACTCCTGGAGTAAGTTCTTCGCAGACAATCTTCAGAACACAATACTGCCAAAGTCTTATAAACCTCTACTAAGCACATACAAACTGATTTTTCAGAGGCTCATAACTTGGCTAAATTTGAACAGATTTTGCAGGGAGGGCAAACTACATCCCTAGCTTGAGCCCCACCCCCAACAAATTTCAAGTCCCTGCTACAAAAGTATGGATGTTTAAGATATTTTGAATCAAATGGTTGTAAGATTTTTTTTAAACTTGGACAAATTCCCTAAATTCTCTCTCAAAGAGCTGAACAGTTTTAGCTGAAACTTTCGGAAAAAAAAGATTCAGGTAGATGCAGACAAGTTTCAGGCTGAAAGTTACAGCATAAACAGTTATAACAGGGACTTAAGATTGCCTAACAGTGTCCATTGTAACTATAGACATAGTTACCAGCTCCATCTATAACTGAAGCAGTCTTCTGTTGTACGGGAAGCTAGAATCCTTCACTCCGATACTGGCAGGTGTGATGATTTTGGAGTTTTGTCTATACATCTTACGAAATGATATTATGAAATGTATCATTAAATTGCTGTATCAAGGAAAGCCTCTGTATGTGTATCACCATGAACTGGCAAGATTGTACCATGTCTTCCCCAGACCAGGGACAATGGGGAATATTTAATGTTAATGATGTTGCTTTGAAATACACAGGAAGTTGGAGCAGGAGGAAGAAAAAGAACAGTTGGACCAAGATCAGAGGAGGTGAGATTAGGAAGTAAGTACCCATGTTTCAGCAACCCAAGGAATGCCCTGCAGTAGATGGATTTGATAGTTCTGAACCCTGCTCAAATGATGCCCTGGGATGGTAAGGAAACTGCACCTACCGCAGGGCCCCTGACAGAGTAAACAGTAACCCAACTCAGAAGGCTCAATATCTTTGGTGGGATTCTGGGAGAGGGTGTGTTTAAGTTTCAGGAGAATCTGATGGGTCACTATTTGTTCAGGGGGATAGGCAGCTAGACAATAGGTTCCAGCTCTCAGGAGGGGGTACCAGACTGAAGGTCTGTGCTCTGGAATGTGCCTAAGGACCCCACACACTGGG
Organism: Caretta caretta; assembly: GCF_965140235.1. Taxonomy (NCBI): domain Eukaryota; kingdom Metazoa; phylum Chordata; order Testudines; family Cheloniidae; genus Caretta; species Caretta caretta. The sequence goes on along the minus strand of NC_134211.1, from coordinate 61,519,750 downwards.
GCATGGCTCGGATTCATTCAGGCTCCACAGGCTTAAAGCACCTCGGGCCATGGTTTTGGGTCCCTTCACAGCAGCCTAGTGAATGGCTGAGAGGGGCACATTTGATCGGCTTCTGTGCCAGTATGCAAATAAATTCTAAGTGGACTTTTAATTTATCCCAAGTTACTAATGTGATTATCCTCCAGTTTCAAAAATCTTTTCAGCTGCCATATTAATAAAAGTGATACTGAACATTTTTACCACCTTGAATGAAGTTAAGAGGATACCAATCAGCTTCAAAATCACACTTCCATCTAATTGATCTATTGAATTTTCTCACATCATTACAAGACACTTCTGAGATTACTGTGACAAAGAAATTAGAAATATCATTGCTGACAAAAACTGAAACAAAATGATCCTTGAAGGAAGGAAGGACACAGAAGACTGGTCTTAATCAGGTCTAGTATGGCATGCTATCACACCCCTTCAAATTTGCTGCTTAGAGGCAGAACCATTTGAGGCTGAAGTGGGTAATGCTGAAGAGAAAGACCACAGACTCCTCTGATGTAGGTGAGCCTGGTTTACTGAGTGCTTGGACTTCTGAGAATAGAAACCTAATGAAGATGACCATCAAGATCTGGAGAATTTGAAGGACTACTTTCTTCAGACAATATTTTCATACCTCTTAGAACACTGCTTTGTCAGACTTGCCAAAAGACCAGATGTGAAAAAATTCTCTAGGTCTAACAACATTATCAAAAACAAAATACATTTCTTAAAGTTAACTAATTAAAATTATAATTATGATGTTTGGATCCAACTCCTTTAAAAAAAAAAAAAAGTGGCAACTTGAAAAGGTCAGACAGGAAATATTCCTGGGGAGGGCGGGGAAAGAAGGAACCACTTACCAGCAAATCAAAAACTTCATTAACATCTTTTCCACGAATCTCAATGCCATTAATTTCCAGAACTTCATCCCCTTCATGTAATAACCCACTCTTCTCTGCAGCACCCCCTTTCACTATTCGACTAATGATGACAGAATCCATTTCATTGCGCACTGTAGCACCCTACACAATTGCAAATAGATAATCTGAATGTAAAACAAATATGAAACTCAGGGATATATACTGCATATATTTTAAACCAGTGGATAAAATTTCATATACTACAAATGAAAAACAAACTTAGATGAACACATCCAAAGCTTTGACTTAAAAATAGATATTCAGTTCTTAAAGCAGAAACAGGAACTTCTAATCTGCTCAACAGTGATTAAATTTGAGTTGTACATTATGACAGAAATGTTTTAAAAAACCTTTTTTCCAAATAGGTTTATGTAGAACGTGAAAAACAGAACATAAGAAAGGTAAAAAATGCAGTTGTTGCCACAGTAAGGATTAAAACTCAGTTTCAGCAAACCCTGAGATACTGCCTTCTTTAGGAAGGCCTTCTTTCAAACCCATTGACTTTTCAACAGATGTACTACTGACTTTGCTCTAAATGGCAGCAACTTATGTTTCAATATTAGAATAAATTAATATAGCCTCAGTATAAGAAATATGCATCAGCCATAAACATTTTTATTTCATGAACCAAAATTACTATTTGCTCTCAAAGTTTAAACTGCATACCGATGATAAAATTCCAAAACAAAATAACGACCTGCAAAAGGAAAAAAAAAATTGTGTCCCCTACTTCACCTATAAAGAGAACACCTCTCTCTCAATAATTAAAAAAAAAAGGGGGGGGGGAGGGGTTTGAACACTACTATTAGGACAACTTCCCCCACCAGGGAGTCTGGAAGAATAAAAGTAAATTGGACAGTTCAAGCCTCATTTTCTTCCAGAGCAAGGGATCTGCTGTCAGAGTAACAATACTTACCAATGGAATATCTCGAGCCTTCTCAATGCGAACTATTTTAACTGTCTCCTCTCCATACAGGCCAAAGTTCTCATAAACCCTTTCATTTGTCACTGGCTCTGGCTGCATTTCTTGCTCTGCAACCTTATCATGAGCTAATAGAAGTGCCTAGTGTTAAACAAAACAGACAATACAGTTTAAGGAAATCATGCCTTTCATACCTACATGAAGCACAACAGAAATTCACTAATTTGTACTAACTAGGATATCCATTGCAAGTTAGAGAACTGTGCAAATTATCTGGTAAACAAATTAAAAAATCCTAAAGATCTCTATCACAATAGCATGGTTAAGTTTTAATTATACTAATTCATAGTGAGAGCCAGATATATTCCACAGCTGCAGAATTCACCCTTGCTGCGAAAGTGTGCTTCAGAATCTTAGTTTTTAAAAAGCTAATATTCTAGTCTTTATGATCAAGAACATAAGAAGGGCCATACTGGGTCAGACCAATGGTCCATCTAGCCCAGTATCCTGTCTTCTGACAGTGGCCAATGCCAGGTGCTTCAGAGGGAATGAACAGAACAGTGATTCATGTCCTGTTGCCCATTCCCAACTTCTGGAAGACATAAGCTATGGACACTTAAGAGCATGGTTTTGCATCCCAGCCCATCCTGGCTAATAGCCATTGATGGACCTATCCTCCATGAACTTATCTAGCTCTTTTTTCAAGCCTGTTACAATCTTGGCCTTCACACACCTTTGGGCAAATGGTTCCACAGGTTGACTGTGCACTGTGTGAAGAAATACTTCCTTTTTTGTTTGTTTTAAACCTGCTGACTATTACTTTTATTTTCAGTTCTTGTGTTATGAGGCATAAATAACACTTCCTTATTTACTTTCTCCACACCAGCCCTGGTTTTATAGACCTCTATCATATCCCCCCCAGTTGTCTCTTTTCCAAGCTGTAAAGTCCCAGTTTTATTAATCTCTCCTCAGATGGAAGCTGTTCCATACCCCTAATAATTTTTGTTGCCCTTTTCTGAACCTTTTCCAATATATCTTTTTTTGAGATGGTGCGACCACATCTGCACACAGTATTCAAGATGTGGGCATACCATGGATTTATATAGAGACAATATGGTATTTTCTGTCTTCTTATTGATCCCTTTCCTAATAATTCCCAACATTCTGTTAGCGTTTTTAACTGCCACCGTACACTAAGTGGATGTTTTCAGAGAACTATCCATGACGACTCCAAGATCTCTTTCTTGCGTGGTAAATAGCTAATTTATATGTATAGCTGGGATTATGTTTTCCAGCGTGCATTACTTTGCATTTATCTACATTGAATTTCATCTGCCATTTTGTTGCCCAGTCACCCAGTTTTGAGAGACGATTGCAACGATAACCTGGAAAACATGAAGTGAATGTAAACTAATCTAGTTTTCGCAAAAAGAAAAGGAGTACTTGTGGCACCTTAGAGACTAACCAATTTATTTGAGCATGAACTTTCGTGAGCTACAGCTCACTTCATCAGATGCATACCGTGGAAACTGCAGCAGACTTTATATATACACAGAGAATATGAAACAATACCTCCTCCCACCCCACTGTCCTGCTGGTAATAGCTTATCTAAAGTGATCAACAGGTGGGCCATTTCCAGCACAAATCCAGGTTTTCTCACCCTCCACCCCCCCACACAAATTCACTCTCCTGCTGGTGCTAGCCCATCCAAAGTGACAACTCTTTACATAATCAAGTCGGGCTATTTCCTGCATAAATCCAGGTTTTCTCACATCCCCCCCACCCCCATACACACACAAACTCACTCTCCTGCTGGTAATAGCTCATCTAAACTGACCACTCTCCAAGTTTAAATCCAAGTTAAACCAGAACATCTGGGGGGGGGGGGGTAGGAAAAAACAAGAGGAAACAGGCTACCTTGCATAATGACTCATTATGCAAGGTAGCCTGTTTCCTCTTGTTTTTTCCTACCCCCCCCCCCAGATGTTCTGGTTTAACTTGGATTTAAACTTGGAGAGTGGTCAGTTTAGATGAGCTATTACCAGCAGGAGAGTGAGTTTGTGTGTGTATGGGGGTGGGGGGGATGTGAGAAAACCTGGATTTATGCAGGAAATAGCCCGACTTGATTATGTAAAGAGTTGTCACTTTGGATGGGCTAGCACCAGCAGGAGAGTGAATTTGTGTGGGGGGGTGGAGGGTGAGAAAACCTGGATTTGTGCTGGAAATGGCCCACCTGTTGATCACTTTAGATAAGCTATTACCAGCAGGACAGTGGGGTGGGAGGAGGTATTGTTTCATATTCTCTGTGTATATATAAAGTCTGCTGCAGTTTCCACGGTATGCATCTGATGAAGTGAGCTGTAGCTCACGAAAGCTCATGCTCAAATAAATTGGTTAGTCTCTAAGGTGCCACAAGTACTCCTTTTCTTTTTGCGAATACAGACTAACACGGCTGTTCCTCTGTAATCTAGTGTTATCCTCCTGAGTTTGCTGACAGTCTGAATCAATGGCTCTGAGGGGTCTCAATACCCCATTTTACTTCACGTTAATTCTGAAACCTAAGGATGACAACCTTGTCAATCTGTAGTTTACTGAACGTACGCTGATAAAATCTAATGACAAAATCAGTTTAACAAACACAGGGGCTGCTGTACTGCTTATATTCATTTTCATATATAATTAAATACAAAACCTCCAGTTTTAATATTTGAAGCTGTCACTGTATTTTGATTATTTCCATTAAAGCACTGCAGAAATTAGTGGACTCTGCCACAAAATTTAAGTGCAGCTTGTCAGAGTAAACAGGGCCTTGTTCAGAGTATACTATTAAATATATATATTTTTAAATGTAATGAAGTTTTAGTAAAAAGAGACCTCACCGTAGCACTCAGCTATTAAATCTTTGCCAAGAAATGTAGTAGAAGCTATTTTACTTATAAGTTGCAAGCAATGCACATTAATCACATTCTTCTGTAACTGACAACTGTAAATTTCACTAGCTGTCAATTCTTGTTTGTACAGTAGTGATATATGCTGGAATTTATACCTATGGTTTCAGACTCCTCCACACTCCCAGAACACTTTTTTTAGGGGGAGGGAGGGAAGAGTTGGGAAGGAAAAAGAATACTTTCCCAATAAAAAGACCCCACTCCAGAGCCTCCAAGCTCCAGCAGTCAGCCCAAAGGAACAGCAAATATTCCCCCAAAACAGCCAGAAGCGGCAGGGCACGATTACACTCAGCCAGGGCCCCCCTATCCACTTAATACTTCCACAGCACTTCAACGCCACCAATAGCAGCAAACCACCCGCCCCCCATCCCTTTTTTTTTTAAAATCCATCTGAACTCTGGTCATTATCAGGCATTTGATGAATGCCTGTTTGCCCTTAACTTATCTTAGCTATTTCCCATCACAGGTCCTCTGTCACTCTCACTCTCCCTCCCCCATAAACCTTTATCTCCCTGTTCACTCTGTATGCCACACTTTTTTCCCTTCCCTTGTTTGGATAGCAAGCTGTATGGGGCAAAAGTCTGTCTTCCTATGTGTTTATACAGTGCCTAGCACCATGGAGCCCCAATTCTGATTGAGTTTTCGGGCAACAATGTAGAGGAAAATACTGTATTATATATCCATGCACCCAGTGCAGCTTCACTCTTCCAATGGTTATGTTTAAAGTCAATCTTCTGCCTTTTGCATAAACATTGAAGGCTGGCTTACTAGGTATGCAACTAAGTACACCTGAAGACTGGTGGCTGGCACTGAACCCAAGTGCGCATTTCAATAGTAAATGTCATTAGTAGCAGGAAGTTACAATTTTGTCACCTGTGAAACACGTTAAGTTTTCATTTTTCAATCACGTGGAGATTTTCCATATATTCGAGGAACACTCAGTTTTTAGCCTCAAGAAACAAGTTTCAAACCGGTGTTTTTACGGTGTTTGCAAGAAATAAAATATATAAAAACATTTTAAAAATCTACATAGTATAGATTACACAGTACCAGCTTTGCCTAGTTTTACCTGAATGTGAGGGGCATTCAGCAAAGCGCTAAGCTCCTGCCCATCTTTCTGGTGACTGGGTTTCAAAACACACTGTACCTAAAAGAGACCAAACAGTGAAAATCTGCTTTGTATAGTTGGCTAATTTAGCTCTGACTAAAGTTATCTTGAAGAAAGAAAACTAAATGTAATTAGCTATTTTACTGAGAGAAACAAAGCAAATCTGTATATTTATTACTCTGCCTCAATATATTTATAAAAAACTCTTAAGAAATAAGACATTTATGCAATGAGAATACATGAACTATTCTAATGTGTCAAATCAGAACTGTGCTTCTCTATCTAGGCTGTTATCCAGTACATTAGAGTGACATGAGCGGACAGTACTGATGGACTAGGCTACTATAGGGAATGAATAAAAGATTAAGATCTGTAAAAGGAGGGCAGTCATTAAAAAACTATAAATGAACACATCCCCACAAAAGGTAGCCTATTTACCAAACAACAGCATACCATCACAGACGTTTCTAAAATGTCATCTGGGTGACTCATAAATTACAGATAATTCCAGATTATTAATGTATTAAACTGCTTAGACCTTTTTCCTAGGAGTGGAAGATGGTCTCACTTTGTTCAAATTGCTGTTTCCACCGGCAGCAGAAAGACAGTGATTCTGATGCAGGGTTTCAACAGACCATGTCAAAGCCTTCCCTCAGACTCTGATAGAGTCATCAGACTTCCTTGTCTGGCTCTGAAAAATCCCTCTTGACAGGGAGGGGTGCCCTTTTCTTCTGCAACTCAGGATGTCAAAAAGCTTACAAGATTTACTTGGGAAAGCTGTCAAAAGAAGATGTATATCTCATGCCATCCTGACTACCAGGTCCTGACCTGCCATTGCTCAGAGGGAAAGACAAAGCAGAAAGGACGCCCTTATCTGGTGAGGAGGCTGAAGGGGGTTCCATCCATGGCTCTTATTCCTAGTCTCATCCTCCTCTGAGAAAATAAAAATATATGGGTTCAGAAGCACTGATGACCTTGAAAAGTCAGGCGAAAGTGACTGAAATGTCATTACAAGAGCCTTCCCCATTTTTAGGATCAAAAGACTGCTCTCTTTCAACTTTTGGGATATTCTTTCATCCTCCACTCTTACTGATGACTTATCAGAAGGTGGTGGTAGAGGGTCAGATACCCAGAAGTGCTAAGAAAAGGGAAAAGAGAAAGATGATTGGTCCAGCAAAACAACTGAAGGTCCCAGGAAGTTCTAGTGCAATATTTGATTATGAAGAGCACCTGCAGCAGTGCTAGGAGCTCCTCTCTCATATCTGGTCCCATGGTAAGGGCCACATGGCTGCGCACTTGGAGCTTTGATCAGCCTCGCTGTTTAAAGTCTCCAAGTAGTTAATTCTCCATGGTAGTGAGAGGCAAGAGGTGAGCTAAGCAGGGTACTTGGTATAAAAAGTAATTTGTTAGGTGTACATGACAGCCGTTAACAGAATTACTTAAGAGGAGAGTTTCAGAGAGAGTTTAGACAGGGCATGAAAGAGGCTTTCCCTCCTGGTTCAGCTCTGTGCGATTTCAAGATGGCCAGTGATGGAACAGTAGTGGTGACCTGCAGTGGATGTGCCATGTTTTCTTTCCTGCCTGAAGCCAGAACAGATTTCCTGTGCATGAAGTGCAAGTTGGTCACTATGCTGGAGGAAAAGATTACTGGATTGGAGAGGCAAGTAAAGACACTACTGAGAATCAGAGAAGGTGAGGAGTTCCTAGATAGCAAGGTTCAGGGAACATCTGTGCCCCAGCTTCAAGGAAGAAAGGAAGAGGAAGTCGGAGAGGAGGCCTTGCTGTTCTTAATCACCAGAGACAAGAGGTCAGGGTGGCATTCCAGCATCTAGAGACAGGCGAGAGTGGGCACAGTGTGGCCACCAGAAAAATGCGGAGGTATGACTCACATGACTGGAATGTTAAAAAAATGGTTATAACCTATTCAGGAAGGATCAAGTAGACAAAAGAGAAGAAGTGACGTGATGTCAAAAATGGCATTACTTGTTTCCCAGTCACTGATAACTTGGAAGACAATGATACTGAATGCTTATGGATCAATGTCCTAACAAAAACACCAGATGGGGTATTGGTCAGTATCTGCTACAGAGCACCAAATCACACTTTGGAACAGGATGACTGGCTCCTTATTTACCTATCTTTAATGTGTGTGTCGGGGCGAAATGCTGTGTGATCATGGGGGACTTCAATTTGAGTGATGTGCTGGAGGTCTGATCTTGCCAATGCTAAAACATCCTGGGAATGTCTAAATAGTACTGAGGACAATTTCCTAACTCCAAGTGTTACAGTCAACATGGGGGAATTCTATATTAGACATCTTGTCAGAAAGAGGAACTGATCACAGAACTAAAAATTAATGGTAGCTTACATACAAGACCTGATCACATTTATAATGTGCAAACAGAATAAAGTACAGATCAGTAATTTTATTTATTTATATATAGAGAGAGAGAGAGACAGAGAGACAGAGACTCTACTTTGAAAGGGATAATTTCACAAAACTGATTAAGATTATGAGCCAAATCAGCTGGGATGAAGAATTTAATCAGAAAAATGTAAATGATAATTTGGAATGGTTTATAAACACTTTCCTAGATCTCCAAAAAGCCATAAGCCTACAAATCAAGGAAGAAAGCCATCTTGGTTAAAAAACTGACCTAGTTTAGAAGGAAAGTGAAGGCAGCTATAAAGAAACAATAAAATAGTATAAAACAAAAGGAAGAAATTGATAGTAATGAATATAAATCAGAAGCCTGGAATTGTAAAAAATTGGTAAGGGAAGCCAAGGGCCACAAGGAGAACTCTATGGTCATCAGGGTTAAGGACAATAAGGAGGAGTTTTTTCAAGAATAATAGGCTCAAAACGAATCCTTACAATGATATTGGTTCATTACTACATGGAAATGGCAGAATTGCAGAAATGTTCAATTAATATTTCTGTTCTGTATTTGAGGGGAAAAATAGATGTAGTAATATCATATGATAACACTTTCCATTCTACTAGTATATCAGAAGAATATTGAACAGGTTCTACTGAAGTTAAAAATTTTAAAATCAGCAGGTCCAAATAGCTTCCATCCAAGTTTTAAAAGAGCTGGCTGAGGAGTTCGCTGAACAGTGAATGTTGATTTCCAGTGAGTCTTGGAACACCGGAAGTTATTGGTGCGTCAATATTTTAAAAGAGTAAACAGGATGACCTGAGTAATTACAGGCCTGTCAGTCATCATTCCAGGGCAAGGTAATACAGCAGCTGATATGGGACTTGAATAACAAAGAATTAAAGGAGAAAAATATAATTAATGCTAATCAACATAGATTTATGGAAAATAGATCCTTATTTTATGAGATTACAAGTTTGTTTGATAAAGGTTACAGTGTTGATTGGAAATATCATTGGAATAATTTACCTATGATCATGATGGCGTTTCCATTACTGGCAATTTTTAAATCAAGATTGGATGTTTCCTAAAATATATGCTCTAGGAATTATTTTGGGGAAGTTCTATGGCTGGTTATACAGAAGGTCAAACTAGATGATCACAACGGTCCCTCTGACTTTGGAATCTATGAAGCTGACATCCCCACAGTAGAACAAAAAAATCCATTAGCACCAAAGCAGAAGCCTCTAGACAGAGATTCCCACAGCTCCTAGCTGCCAAGGAGACACTGAGCCCAAAAGGAAGTAATTGCAGTTTGGTACTGAGAACACTGGTGAACCCTTCGAGCATCTCCACTGAGGTGTTTTGGGGAGATCAAGCCAAGGGGATCTAACAAAGGTCTCAAGAAGGATGGAAATGATCCAGTTCAGAGCTGAATATATATTTTTTTCTTCTTTGCAGCACCCTGAGGTTTGAGGTAGGTCAGCTGCACCATGGCCCGGTGACATCCATCAGTTGATGTACTATGAGACTCCTTCCTGTCAGTGCCATACGATTTCTTAGAGCTGCCAGAAACCAGAAGAACTTCTGCCAGCTTTGTCTGATGAGCTTGAATCTTCAAAAGTCTGTTGCCATGAGGAACCTTCTTTACAGGATGTATTCTCCAGAGAGCAACCCTTCTCCATCCGTTTTGACTCGACAGATTTTTGCACTCAAACAACTTCACAGAACCCGTACTTGTTTGAGATCTCCCCTTCTTCCTTGCCTGATGAAGGTTTTTGCATTAAGAAATTCTGCAGCCTCATCTCTCAATCCTTTTGGACCCCTTTGGAGAAGGATGAGCACACAGATCAATTCCTTGCCTCAGCAGTGCCTGACAACATTCTGAATGCTTGTAAGAGGCTGGAGATTTAGTGAGGCAAAAGGTTCACCTCTTGAAACCATGTTTCTTTGTCATCAAATCCATTGTAAGAGTTGGATCTGACATCCCCTCTAAATCTAAGGAATTTATAAAAAACCAAAAAATACCTAATACAAAGAACTACCTACAATTATATACTTTTTTGTTTGGTTTACTTAAGAATTTGAGACTTTTTCCTAAGCTACTGCATGATGCATAAATGGAATGGACAGGTTTCTATACTGCTACATCTGGCAGAAATCAGAAATGGGGACCATTAGTTGGGGCAAGCTATTTATTCTGTTGCCCCATATGAAGACCCACAGACATTACTGCTTCAAAAAGGGTTTATGGCCATGATTCCTACACAGTGGTTTTATGGAGGCAATGTCAGAAATTAAATTTCTTCCTCCCGCCCCCCTTTTTCTTTTTTGAAATATCCATGCCTGCCAACCTGGCCCATTGAGACATTTTTCGTGCATTGTGTTTTTCTTCACTCAAATTGGATTGCTATTTGGAATAGTTTCATAGTTCTTTAAATGCTTTCATTATATGTATTCAGATGAAATACTACATTTCTCCTCTCTATACATTTAGTACCTTTATTACATCTGTGGGACTATTTAATTCTGGCAGATATAATAGCATGTAGAACATGTGTATCTTCCAGTGTGTCAGATTACTATGCTATGGTCTGTAATAACTTCTGCAGATGTGAACAACTGTTCACAAATGGGGTTACTGTGATTCAGCATCAGAGCTGACTTGCCAAAAATGAGAGACCAAGTCAATGGCAGAGCTAATATTAAAACTAAAGGCACTAGTCTGCACTGCCTCTTATTTTTAAATTGGTAAAGCCACAGGAGTCTCCACCAATTCTGAAGTAATCTTTTCTGTGTATAGCTTTATTCTCTATCTTGTTTAGTGATCTATTGTGTGCACATGGCAACAGTAACTTTATACTGGCCTCTTTGTTGCAGTGGCTTAGTTTTGTAGTTAATAAATCCACACCATCTGCTACATTATTCTTCTACCCCATAAATGCTTTGCAAAAAGTCTGCCATATTAAAAAAAATTCTACCAAATTCTACCAAAAAGATTAAGTTTTGTTTATAAGATATTAATTTGAAAATGTAAAACAATACCAAAACATCTAATTTTAGCTCAAATAGTTGCATCAGAGCCATGAATGTGCATGCCAAATTACACACCACAATTTGAGAGTCATCTGAAGAACAGTTTATAACGGACAGTGAAATCTGGTCTTTTGTGTGCTTCCACCCTATACTATACAATTTTACAGGGGAGACCAGTGTTTCTCAAATTGCAGGTCCTGACCTAAAAAGGAGTTGCAGGGGGGTTGCAAGGTTATATTAAGGGGTCGCAAGATTGCAACCCTTACTTCTGCTCTGCCTTCAGAGCTGGGCAGCCGGAGAGCCGGGGCTGTTGGCTGGATGCCCAGCTCTGAAGGCAGCACTTCTACAAGTATGGTAGGAGTGGCAATACAACACCATGCCACCCTTACTTCTCCACTGCTGCCTTCAGAACTGGGCGGCCAGAGAGTGGTGACTGCTGACCTAGGGCCCAGCTCTGAAGGCAGCAACGCAGAAGTAAAGGTGGCAATAACATACCATGCCATCCTTACTTTTGAGCTGCTGCTGGCGGCAACTCTGTCTTCAGAGCTAGACTCCTGGACAGGAGCAGCCACTCTGCGGCCACCCAGCTCTGATGGCAGCTCCGTTGCCAGCAGCAGCGCAAAGGACAGCAGTACCGCAACCCCACCTACAAGAACCTTGCAAACTGTGCCCGCCCAACTCCTTTTTGGGTCAGGACCCCTACAATTACAACACTGAAATTTCAGATTTAAATAGCTGAAATGAAATTTTTAAAATCCTATGATTGTGAAATTGACCAAAATAGACCATGAATTTGATAGGGCCCTATTTATAACAGAACCAGCAACTCAGTTTTAATATTAATTTCTATATTAATGTAATCTTATTTAATATAGGATGTGTGCATTTTTATATTACTTAAGTAAGGTTATGATTTAGTTACCGGTATTTTTAGTAAAAGTCACTGACAGGTCATGGGCAATAAACAAAAATTCACAGCCCATGACCTGTCCAGGACATAATATAAATATGCCTAACTAAATCTTAATGGGGTCACTGCCTGGGCACCACCACCACCAGGGGCCACCCGGGGAAGTGGCTACTCCAGGCACCCGGAAACCACTGCTGGGGGCCAATGGCAGCGGCCACACCAGCCACCCTGGGACAACTGCTCAGATGATTCCCAGGGCCAGCTGCCTGGGGCTGCCCCAGCAGCAGCCAGTGTGGCTGTCCCTGGGGCCACCTGAACAGGTGGTCCCAGACACAGCTGCTTGGGCGGCCCTGGAGTCAGCCACACTCGCCCCCGCAGAAGTCACAAAGATAGCGTAAAGTCACAGAATCTGACTTCTGCGACCTCCATGACAAACAAGGAGCCCTATACATAAGTACAGTAGTAAGTGTTCAGTTAAGCCCATTAAAAATGGTCTAATTTTATTATTTACATACATCTGGTCTTGCAAAAAAAATTAAAACTTTTCAGTCTCTGAAGCGTTTAGAATTCATTCCGTGTAAGCAGGATCAAATTAAGTTTAACTAGTCCAGGTTTAGAGAGACAGTTCTTGCTAATGTGCTTTTAGATGCTCTTCTATGCCAAAAATTATAAACTGTATTGAATGCTGTATCAAACGCTGTTACAGCATCAACATTTAGATCATGTTCCTCTAATCCTGGCCCCCATTTTTGTCAAGTTTAACTGACTTTTAAACCAATGTAATGACATTTGATGTTTAACACTATTTTTATTCAAGAGTCAGAGTGCACCAAATTAGTTTAGGGAGTTAATCTCCAGATAAATTCCTTAAGCCTGCATGCTTTGCTCAGCCTTTTAATTAAATTAAAGTGCCTAAAAAAAATAGATAAATCACAAGTTTTTGCTGACTGCTTATCAGTTACACATTTTCTCCCACAAACACTCCAGCTGAATTGCTAAACTAGCACAGTACAATTATGTAAAAAATTCTAAAATGTTTTAAAAGATAAAGCCAATAATTCATTACAACTCTTTAAGGATTGCAAATTTAAAATAAGGACGAAGAAGCACGAACAAAGTTCGTACAGCAATTTTAGTTCACCCATATTGTCTATACTGTATGTTACAATATACATTCAACTGCTTGAAGAGTAATCCAAAATATGTACGTGGCAGATGAAATCGGAGTGCCAGAGCAATTTCTTGATTTTTACCATTTAAAATTTGTAACTTTAACAATGAATTAATAAGTTTTGTTTTTTTTTACTTGCCTGTGCGTGTTTTCTTTTAATAAAAAAACTGCACATTCACACACAGCTGCTACAATTCGAAGTTGTGCAGCTAGACCTCTATAAATTGCAACCTCCTTCTGTTATACAAAAACCTAACCTCCAGAACAATGGAGTTGCATATTTATGTTCTTCTCCCACTCCAAAAAGAATCAGAACTGGCTCTGCCCAGTTTCTTTTGGTCCTGAAAGGTTTTAAGTTGGATTTAAAACAGGGAAGGAGGGAAGTGGGAGAATGGCATTTTGAAGGGTGAGCCTACACAAGTTTTCCTGCATTAAGAGGGCTCTGTGATTCTCCTATTAAGGATGTGGAAAAAGGTTTTGGCTTGCAGGACAGTAAAACAAGAACTGGAAAGGAGGTTTTCTTCCCAGAAACTGCACTAAGGGCTGAATAAAGAATATCTACAAACAGTCTGGATTCCTTGAAAGGAAGAACAGGAAACTCAATTTGAGGACAGGTTTCTTGCCTATGGACAAATCCACAGGCTGTTGCATATCACCACAAATACTGGCTTCTATGTGGCTGCTTAGTTGGAATTGCAGGCATATTTGTCCTGCAATTAATATTTGGAAGAGATCCCCAAAGTCAGGCACCTTCTCCACTTTCTTCTGGAAAATGGTTTTCCACTCATCTTCTAGCACTGTCTCCCACAGCTTATGACGCTGAGGCCTATTTGGTGGTGCTTATGGATAAGGATATTTAGCTTTCCCTCAACAACCCAGGCTCTTACAGAGAAAGGGGGGGACCTGGATGCTAAAGCTGCTTGTACCCAGTTATCAGGCAGTGAAGACACAGACATTAAAGGAGGGAGATCAAACCAGCATCCATGCTGTAAAGCTAAGTCAAAGGATGGGGAAGAGAAAGAAAATTACTAAACAGCTCCTAAAAGACTAGCCATATCTTTATGACTAAAATGGTTTAAAGTTTGTGTTCAAATTATATGTGTGAACAAAAAATATGAATGTCCTATATTCTTCCTCATACTCTCAAAAAATGCAAGTAATTCACCTGCGGCCAAGATGGAAAGATTCACACCCAAAAGTTGTAGTTAATTGCATTAACAGGGGGGAAGAAGAGAAGGAATGAAAATCTGCATTTTTCCAGTCTGCTGGGTCTATCTGACCTTTAACAAATCCTGCTAGCAGGGGACTGAACTAGATGACCTCTCAAGGTCCCTTCCAGTCCTACAATTCTATGATTATATGATTTCTAAAACAGAAAACATCTAAAAAAATTACACTAGACTCCTGTTCAAGTGCAGTTTGAGAGTCACTTTAAAAAAATCCCAAAGAAATATCAGGTGCTCACTTGTTCCTAAATGGCATGACTCAGTGAAAATGGTGACCGGGGTACATGGCTCTCAAAATTTAAATTACTTTAGTGTGATTTGAATTGGAAGTTTGTTGCACTCAATTGTAGTATTCATTTATTGGCTAAATATGCATTTTTCCAGTCTGTTGGTTCTGACCTTTAACAAATCCTGTTAGCAAAAATCATTTCTGCTCAATGAGGCCCCTTAATGACAGCCAAAAATATTTCATTAAATGCAAGGACTTCTAACAAATGAATGTAATATATTCTATTCTCTCAAAGCACAATAAATTCAATCTTACTTATTTTGTACAATATTTCTTTTGTCCTTTGCCCAGAACAGGAGGTCGCAGAATTGGCAAAGACCCCGTCATGGAGTCTTTTGGGACACCTGGGGGGTATTCCAGGGATGGGAAGGGATATGACCAGTAAAGTTTTATGTCTTGACTATTCCCTGATCACTACAGGATCAGAAAGTGAGGGAGGGGAACAACCTGCTCTAACCAGTGCTGGGGGCTGAACTGGTCCCTGGTAACCCCAAGATCTAAAGGATAAGTGGGGAACAAGTATACATACCACCTCTTTTAAATTTATGTACTGGGCTTTTAGCATAGGGATAATTCAACTCTCTCCTACATTCTTAAACTAGATTAGGAGTCTAAGCAGCTTTCAACTGAGTTTTCAGGAAGCCTCTCTTTCTGACCATGCCTTGAAATGAAAGCTATTTGGTGACTGATAGCCATAGGAACTCTGCAAATCCATTTCTCCTGTGTCACCTGGGATCCATTAGGATAAAATAATCGGTCTGATTTTAAGCGACACTTTTAAATCAGTAGTTAAGGTAGGCATAGACCAGTGGTTCCCAAACTTGTTCTGCCGCTTGTGCGGGGAAAGCCCCTGGCAGGCCCTGGCAGGCCATCGCGGCTCCCAGTGGCTGCGGTTTGCTGCTCCAGGCCAAAGGGAGCTGCTGGAAGTGGCGCGGGCCAAGGGACATACTGGCCGCTGCTTCCAGCAGCTCCCATTGGCCTGGAGCAGCAAACCGCAGCCACTGGGAGCCGCGATTGGCCAAACCTGCGGACGTGGCAGGTAAACAAAGTGGCCCAGGCAGGCCAGGGGCTTTCCCCGCATAAGCGGCAGAACACATTTGGGAACCACTGGCATAGACGATATCACCAATCCAGATGGCCAAGCAACACTGAACTACTGAGTTATATACAACAGAATCTTTAGTCCCAAGATGCAAAGACCTAAAGATTCAAACAGTTGAAGAACTTTAAATATGGTTAAGTTTACTTCCTTCAGGGATTTCATTTCGATTCATTTTCAGGGGTATCCCTGAAGTACTGTTCAAAACTCAGAAGAATGCCAAATCCATTGTAAGTGAACAATATCTACAGATACTGGATATGAAGAGCTATGAAAAATGTTCCCATTATTACTGTAGCACCATTTCTTTCATTGCACTTAAATGGTGTAATATTTTGCACTTAAGTACTGTACTTTTTTTTGCTGTTAAATTTCTTACTATGAAAAACTGAGCTATTAACCCAAAATTGAAAGTTATTTAATTCCTGGATGTAATGCTTAATTCTGGAAAAAGTGGATGCAGTAATCAGTGACTATTCATATATCAAGATCCATTTTAATTCAACTTTGATTATTAATAACTCAGACAAGTTTGATATACACAGATAAAACTGGATATATTTCTAATTATACAAATTACAAGTTACAAAATATAGCATTGAGATGTATACTATACATACCTCTTGTGCTAGCTCTTGTGCATTGGAGATAAGAGGATATGGAGGGCTGGCTTTGTTCATGTGCACTGTGACAGCATTGTGTATCTTAAATGCATTCTGAAAATCAGTATTTTGGACAAGTTGTAAAATGAGTGAGATATCCTCTTGGCTCTGGGGGTCTACCAAAGTGTGTTGGATATACTTAAGAGAAGCTAACAGCTCCTCCACTTCTGGACAGGGGAGGGGGGAAAAAAAAAAAGATGTGAGAGTTAGGTTAAGCTTATTTTGTTATGCACATTCTAAACTTTTAAGATTTGTACAAAAGATAGCAGTTCAACCTTGACTGAATGAGCAATGATGCATGCACAACTGTTCATTATTTAGTCCACTAATAATAAACCTCACACTGAAGAGCAGATCATAACTAAAGAAAAGGAAAAAAATCAGTGTAATTAGGAGCAATAAAAAAGCTGATTAAAATCTTCGCAGATAAGTTCCAGATCGCAGCAGCAATTCATTCCTCACATTCTTTAGCTTCTCCAAAATAATGGGTTGCTATGAAAGGGTTTGATAATCAAAACCCATTAATAACAGATGTAAAATATTCCCTCTTTTACGATATGAAAAAGTTAGCAGCTTTGCTAAAGTAATCTAGATGCTTTATTGAATATTTATAAATAGAGAACCCTATTTCAAATACAATCTTCTTCACACATTTACAATATTGGCATTAAAAGCTTTATTTTTGTATTAGGTACATTTGTGCCATTTCCTCTTTCCAGAGTGTTTCTGACAGGAGCAAAATTAAAAATTATATTGAGCAATTCTGAACTTACAGGTTTGAAGACAGGGGGAAGAGGAAGAAGCACAAAATAATCCTCTTACCATACTGAATTCTGTACGTTTTTAGTGTGTCAGAATAGGAAAATTCAGACTACAAATTGCTTTACCCATTAGGTTGTGAATTCTACTTGGGACATACATTTTAACAGGGTTTAATAACTTTTAGCATTGCATTTTTATACTTTACTAAATTTACTTTTTGGGGAGAGTTTAAAAGGCTTAGATTTCTTAGCAGAAAGTAGAATTTTAGGACTGTTGCAGGAGTGTGGTATTTCAATATACAGTATTTAAAACTAATCTTAATGTTTTCATTTTGAGTGACTATAAAAAGTTAATTAGCTGTGTTACAAAAGAAAATGGAACCAATCCAGTAGAACAACTTTCTCTAACAGGCAGCTGAGGACTGAAGTTGGAAGAAGGATAAATAAGAAGGTGACAATGCAGTATTCTATATTGAACACAAATTAAACTACGGGTGATCTGAACAGCATTTGAACCACATGAAGGCAGATTAAGACTATAAAAGCCTCTGTGGGAGAAGCCTTCCCTCTTTTGAGATTGAGGATCAGGGAATTTCTGACTATTCCCCATTGGTTATCTTCTGCCCTCATGCATTTCTTCATCCTCGGGGTTTTCTAACTTCACAACTCTTGGTGCTCCTGGTAAATCTTTGAAGGGCAGATCCTAATCTGTTAAGTAGGGTCTTGGGTATCAATGTGTGCATGCATATATATTTTTTTGCTTGTAAGGTGTGCCCGTTGCTCAATCATCTTTCTAAAGCGGTAGTTTCCGCTCTCTCTAAATGCTTTAAAGGCCCCTTTCATCATAAATTCTGATGAGGATTCTGGGTTCAAGTCTCTCTTGTAGGCTATAGAAAGCATCTAGCACTGTGTGCTGCTTAGAGTGTTTATCCATCACAGAATCAGAGTGGACCTGTTGGGCTTCCTGGGAAAGCTGGGTTTAGAAACAAGGTAAGACATTTTTGGGAGAGATGGGGTGAGTTATTCCAGCATTAGAGGAAGACAGAACAGGGAAATGCCTTGCATAAGGGTTGGAATTAAGTTTGTGGCTTTTCTAAAGCTCTTCTGAAGTCTTGTAGAGCTGCAATGACTGTCTATTTTGTTTAGCCACACCACTGAGGAAGGAGATGGAGTGACACTGAGTATGGAACGGAGACAGGAGACCTGGATGAAGGTGTTTTGCGGGAGATGTAGGCAACTGTCCTCTGTGTGAAACTGAGGCACGCTTTTGTACCTTTGGACCTTGAGGAGCAGTGTCTAGGATTAGGCAAAGGCAGATCCCTGGAGGAACGGGCACTTTTTGCAAAGCACAGATCAAAGACTCCCTGATTGTACAGTCACCATTTAATCCCCTTTCATGACCTTAGTGTCCCCTTTACCACCAGGGAAATGGGGGAAAGGGTATGCTGCAGCAGCAGCACTGGAGTCCAGCACCAGCTGTCCAGTCTCATCCCGTGAGACATACCATGGAGTATAGTCAGGTTACAGTAATACTGGGTATTTCATACACAAGGCCAAATGCATATTAGAATAAGGTATCCTAAGGTAATCAGTGTCTCAGCAGAAAGCTATAGATGCAGCTATGTAAAAAAACATACTCCTGATCCCCATTCCCACAGTGGTATCTAAAGTTTGTTCTTTACTTTTCCATCCAGATCAGCTGGCAAGAATATTCACCAACAGAGCACTATCAGATGGCAAACCCCTTGTAAAACAAGTGATGTAGATCACCAAAATGGTGACTGGTTCTGATGAACTAAAACATTTGGACTCTCACAGAAAAGTGAAAAATTCAGGTGCTATAGCATGCAATTTTTTAGAAATACCTGTCCAATTAACCTGGTTACACACCTAATTACATTTAGCAATCTGACTCACATTCTGCCAGTGGGATACTAACCAGAAAAATACAATAAATGTAACTAAACACTGTATAGTTTTCTCTTTCAAGTTTACTTCATTCCACCATTTTCCATTCACTCTCCTTGTCTATTATGTACTTTTCCTCCCCCTTCTATTTATTCTCTCTAAATGTTCCTTTTCTCTTTACAAACCTAAAAATTCTCCCTCTATACAGACCACAGCTGTACCCCCATCTGCCCACTTCCTGGCTACTTCTACATTCCCCCACCCAATCCACCAACAGTTGACTGTTTCCATCTCCCGTTTTCTTTCTAACCCCCTACAAAGTCTTGCACCCCATGCGTCCATCACACTGTCCTCCTTCGGCAGTTATTTTGCCCTGATCGTGCACATGTGTTAAAGGCCAGAGTTCTATACTGTCTGTGAGACACATGAAAGTGACAGGGAACAAGCAAGGAAATGGTGGGGAGAGACTTCATGGGAAGATAAAAGAGGAATGGAAGTGGAATTAGGTATTCCCACAGGGCAGGGACTTTTAAAAGATAGATGCCTGTACATCCCAATTTACCCAATTAATAAGTATTTCAGTCATATACATAAAAATCTATAATGAGCTCACTAGAAACTAATATTTTCCCAGACTCATATTTCTGAATCCTAGATTAAGGGATACATCTGTGTACAGTATACCTAATAAGCTCCAGTTCATTCCCCCACCTTTCGCCAATGAGAGATCAGTCTATTACATCCACTCCCACCTTTGAACATTTTTCAATTATAAATATTTTCCTTAAGACAAAAAAGTTAAGAAATACTACTTAAAGAAAGGTAAACCATCTCTACTCACAGAGAAAGTGAGGCTTCTTTTGGATACTGCAGGTCCATTATATATCAAAGACTATTTCTGAACCCAAATACTCCTTGTTTTATTCCCCGTTTATGAGAAAAGTTGCAGCCTTTCCTGCTAGTTTAAGAAATGGCAGGGAAGAGGTCTGAGCACTATGTAACGTGTGTATTAATCAAAAATCTGGCAGGAGAAAAGAAATATGCAACTGCAGGGGAGGATTCCTGTTGCAGTTTGACATGTTAGCAGATTAGAAAAGGAGGGAAAGGAAATAATAGCGGTCATTTGTTATTTTAAATACAGGTTACATACTGCATATACCTCAAAAGTGCAATATGGATAGGAGAGAGAATATTAACTGAGACATGTATTGCTAATCTATGCAAATCATCTATATCAATAGATTAATTTATTTCATATTCTTTTGGGACCTCAAGTTCTCATTAATCCTCTGCAGTACCTAGACATCTGGGTTAAGAAATAGCTATGGAGCTTTCTAATCAGAATATGTTAAAATCCAAATATATTCCCTTGCTTAAATCTCTGTATGTCACCTGGCATTTAAAAGGCATTAGAGTATAAAACAAATTATTTTCAACAATGGAAAATGAGGACAGTTTATATTAATTGGGCCAGCATTGCTATTTGTGCCTAGCACTTGTTCAGAGTTTCATTAGGGTTTTTAAAAAGCCTGTAAAATACTGATCCACTGTTCCTGTAGATTTTTAGTCACTGAGTGATAACAGTTTAATATTTTCTTCTATATTAACCCTGATGAAAAACAGCCATAATGATCATTTAAGGATTTTGGTAATACTTCTTTAAGAATTACATGATAGTGACCCACTCCTGGACAACAAGGGTTGAGACAGGAAGAAGCCAAGCTGCATAACGTAGCATTCTTTGCAGATTACCAGATATGAAGTAATACTGTCGTTCAGCGTTTCTCAAACTGGGATCTGCAGACCCCTGATCAACTCCTTCCCCTCCCTCCCAGTGCCTTCTGCATGCGGGGGAGCAGCTGTTCAGCTGCATGCAGGAGGCAATGGGAAGGAGGGGGAGCAGCAAGGACAGGGTGCGCTTGGGGGAGGGAAGAGATGGGGCAGGGGTGGAGCGGGGCTAGGGGGAAAGAGTGAAGTGGGTGTGGGGCCTGGGGGTGAGTGGGCAGCTTGGGGGACTGTGAAAAAATGTAAATAAAAATGGGGGTCCTCAGGTTGCTCAAAGTTTGAGAACTGTTGCTGTAGTTTTAAATACATCTAATTCCTTTTTTAAAAAATCATTGACTATGAACCTCATGGCAACTGAAGCTGTTTATTATTAAAATTAGCATGATGGCCTCTGAAAGGAAGACATTCAATATGTTTTCAACAAAAGAGCTGAACTGCTCATAATGGACTCCCACACTCCATCATATTTGATTTTTTTTAAAATGTATTCTTAAACTAGCTTTTTTTTCACCCACTAAGCTAAACAGGGGAGACAGCTTTCAGAATGACACAGTCTTATTTTGAAGTTCAGCAAAACTGTCAGTTCTCAGATGAATCCAGAATGTGGGGGAAAAGGACATGCATACAAGTTAAAGCCCTAGGAAAGAACAGCATAATTGTTGTAGAGCCTTTTTGTGGGTTACTTTCTTGTCTTCTCCATTATATTACAACTTGGAGATTCTAGCTGTATGAGCGGTTCCTCTATTACAGAGTTAAAGGTCACACAATTTAATCTGAAATGCAGTTTTCCTTAGATTTGCAATACATAAAAACATAAGAATGGCCATACTGGGTCAGGCCAAAGATCCATCCAACCCAGTATCCTGTCTACCAACAGTGGCCAATGCCAGGTGCCCCAGACGGAGTGAATCTAACAGGTAATGATCAAGTGATCTCTCTCCTGCCATCCATCTCCACCCTCTGACAAACAGAGGCTAGGGACACCATTCCTACCCATCCTGGCTGATGGCCATTCATGGACTTAACCTCCATGAATTTATCCAGTTTTCTTTTAAACCCTGTTATAGTCCTAGCCTTCACAACCTTCTCAGGCAAGGAGTTCCACAGGTTTACTGTGCACTGAGTGAAGAAGAACTTCCTTTTTACTTGTTTTAAATCTGCTGCACATTAATTTCATTTGGTAGCCCCTAGTTCTTATATTATGGGAACAAGTAAATAACTTTTCCTTATTCACTTTCTCCACACCACTCATGATTTTATATACCTCTATCATATCCCCCCCTTAGTCGCCTCTTTTCCAAGCTGAAAAGTCCTAGCCTCTTTAATCTCTCCTCATATGAGACCCGTTCCAAACCCCTACTCATTTTAGTTGCCCTTTTCTGAAACCATTTTCAATGCCAGTATATCTTTTTTTGAGATGAGGGGACCACATCTGTATGCCGTATTCAAGATGTGGGCGCACCATGTATTTATATAAGGGCAATAAGATATTCTCCATCTTATTCTCTATCCCTTTTTTAACATCCCATTTGCTTTTTTGACTGCCGCTGCACACTAAGTGGACATCTTCAGAGAACTATCCACGATGACTCCAACATCTTTCTCCTGATTAGTTGTAGCTAAATTAGCCCTCATCATATTGTATGTATAGTTGGGGTTAATTTTTCCAATGTGCATTACTTTACATTAATCCACATTAAATTTCATTTGCCATTTTGTTGCCCAATCACTTAGTTTGTGAGATCTTTTTGAAGTTCTTCACAGTCTGCTTTGATCTTATCTATCTTGAGCAGTTTAGTATCATCTGCAAACTTTGCCACCTCACTGTTTACCCCTTTCTCCAGATCATTTATGAATAAGTTGAATAGGATTGGTCTTAGGAATGAGCCTTGGGGAACACCACTAGTTACCCCTCTCCATTCTGAAAATTTACCATTTATTCATACCCTTTCTTCCCGTAGTAGAACAGTACTAGTAGTAGTAGTAGTTCCACTAGCACCTCAGATTTCCCGTGACCTCAATGTCATCCTAAACTGGGTATTAACCATATGCAACTACTAACATGTTGTCATTCCTTCAAATTAGGATGAAACAGTTGCCTATGCAACCTTGATTCAGCCCCTTTGTATGTGTGCATTCTGATAGTCTTTAATGATATGATCACACTATTTTCCACAAGACCCCACCTCTTTCAGTGCACAAGACTGTGCTCAATTAATGAGCAACTAATTAATATTTTGTTTTATTCTGTTCAATGTCTGGTCCTAGGCCTTATTTACTGAACACTATTCAAACCCTGCTTTTCTACAGCACTAATCACTATGATATCCTAGTGCTCTAGTGCAGTATTTCTCAACCTTTTTGATACCAGGGACTGGCTTGCTGCCTCTGCTGGTCCACGGACTGGTCTTTGAGAAACACTGCTCTAGTGGACAAGCGCTAGAATGAGATGAGACACACTTAACCAGAGGATTTCACAAACATTTGATGACAGCAGAAGAAAGTGAGACTTAGGATACTTGGGCTCCATTCCAGCCACTGGAAGCAAGTGTGCTCTTGTGGGCACAAACTCTTCTGCCCATTTCCTCCAACCCTGACCCCTCTGTTCCATTTCTTCTAATGGGTCCTAGTTCTCTCTCTTTTCCTCCCCAGATCCTTGTCCCAGTCCCAATCGCCACTCCTCCACAGGTTCATCATAGTCCCCTCCCTCCCACTCCAACTTCTTGTCCCCCAGCCTCCTTGCCCCCAGATTCCTCCTCCTAGAGCCTCATCTGATCTCTCTCCCCCCGTCCCCCCCACTGGTTGGTTTCCAGTCCCTCTCCCTTCACTGGGCTCCTCATCCAATCTCAGTCCTTCACACCTTCCTGTCCCAGTCTCTCTGCCCACCGAATCTTAGTATGACCCTTCCCATTTCTCTCACCAGCTCCCAGCCTATTGCTCCCAGCCAGTCCGAGCTTCCCCTTTCCCCCAAACTCCCAGTTCTAGTCTCCTAGCCCAATGAGTTGCAGCCTGCCTTCAACTACCACCCCCAGCTCTCAGTCTCCTTTCTAGCCAGTCCCAGTCTCTCCCTTGCAACTCAGTTACTGTATCTCTTCTCCTCCCTGTCCCCCCAATTCCAGTTGCAGTCTACTTTTCCTTTCCTTTCCTGCTGGTCCTGCTCTTGTCTCCGCTGCATTCTAATCAGAGTCTTCCTCCTCCACGATACAGCTGTGCTAGCTGGGGTGGGGAGGAGGGCGGGGGAAGGCTGCATGCTGAGTCCTCACTCCTCCCCACTCCCTCCTGCCCCCGAACATTGCAAGATTGCCATGGGCAGGAGCAAGGACGCAGAATGCCCACCCCTCCCGCTCCTGCCTCCTGCCCACAGCAATCAGCTGGCTTGTCGTGTTCAGGAGGCAGGGGGAGCCTGCAGGCCATGTCCTCGCTCCTCCCCACTCCCTCCTGAACACTGCAAGCCAGCTGATTGCTGCGGGCAGGAGGTGGAGGGGGGGAAGAGGAGTGAGGATGCGGTGTGCGGAATAAAGGGGGAGGAGGGGAGGAAGAAGAGGGGGGTTAAAGGTGAGGGCTTGGGGGAAGGAGTGGAGTGGGCGCTGAGGGTTGAGCCCCCCACCCCTGGTGCTTGCAGAGTAGGGGAAGCTGCTGCTGTGCAACATGCTTCTCCTAGCCTGCAGCACCTTCAGCCTCCTTGCCTGCCTCATTGTCTCCAGTGCCAGTGGTCTGTGCCTGTGTGGGGTACCTCCCAACTACAGTACTGTACTGTAGTGTATGGCAAAAAAATTTTTCCCTGGAACCTAACCCCCGCCCTCCCCATTTACATTCATTCTTATGGGGAAGCTGGATTCGCTTAACATAGTTTCACTTAGTGTTGCATTTTTCAGGAACACAACTACAACGTTAAGTGAGGAGTTACTGTACTACGTGGGACTGTCACTTTCCTAACAGAAACTATAGGCCTCTTCCTATTATATGTGGTTACTGACTGGCAGATATTCAAATTGCCATTGTATTGCAATAAAGAAATGCTTCCAAATTCATAGCACATTACATAAGGGATAACTTCCAATGGATGTGCATTTCTGACAAAAACATCCAAATAGCTTAAAGCTAATTTCCCTTTCTCCAAGCAGAAATTGCAAATTGCTACACCAGTCTAAAATCACTACAAATAAATCCTGTCTGCATCTCAAAGAAATAGCAATTTCTGCTCTTGATATCCAACTGAATGAAAAATTGATCTTCTGTCTCCTTATACTGTTCAATAGCAACCTCTGCATCTAATTAAGAATAAACTTGTTCTGAAAGGAATCTCTTGACCAGAATGATGGCTGCAGTGCAGAGTTTGGAAGATGCGAATGAGTTAGACTGGTATCCTATGGATCCCCCACTTTATAGTTCATAAGGGATTATAAAATTGCCAGAGATGGATATATGCTGAATATCTAGCCAGACTACTCTGAGGACCTAACCAGAGATCCAGGTAGCACTTGATATGCAAGGTGGCAACATCCCTTTTGGCTTTGCTGTCTGCGTTGGTGGGAAATAGCTCAGTTGTAGATATTCAGGATTATTTTCCTTTCTCTGCTTATAAATATGAGCAAAGAGGGAAAGACTGGTACTGTACACCGTGTAAGAGAATCTCTGCACCTGATTTAAAGGGACAAGAGTCTATTATATTGGTCCCAGAAGCATTTTTTCTTTAAACACAAGGTTAATCTTTACCAACTAGATTGCCACAAACTCCTAATTACCTTTCTGGCTGGGAAAACGCATACAACTAATAGAAGTAGCGGACAAACCCTTTAATGCAAACAAAAAACTTTCTGCCCAACAGAAGACAGACAGGGAATAGTTGTATAAAAAAGTTTAACTGTTTAGTCCTGGAATGAAATTTATTTTTAGTTATCACTGGTTAACTATGTTTGCACTGTTCTAGTTTAAAAGCTAATAAAATATTTCAGCAATCTACAAAAAGTAACTTTTTTCATCCACTAATTTAAAAAGACAACTTTCATTAGAAAGTTACACAGACAAGAGTTAAAAAATTTATTTATGCAGAGCCTACGAAAGCTCAGCACATCAGCATTTGAACCAGAGGTATCTGGCTGCACATAAGTGACCACATGTCGTGGGCTAGAAAGGGTTCAGTAAGACCGCAGGACGCTCGGGAGTGGTGGTGACGAGAGAAAAACAAAAGGATACCAGTTTTTGCTAACCTTATTGGGAGACAGGGGGAGGGCCTCTAACAACCAAGATATGGTCACTTTAATCAAAGTCAGCTTTTTGGGGGTGTAGTGTTTTCTCTGAATACAATTAAGAGTTAAGGAGCTGTTGCAGTAAAGAATCAATTCGACTAATAATTTTGCATGGTCAATGTGCAGATACTACTTCCTTTTCCACATTCATCTTATTTTATGCTCACCATGGCTCTCCTTTTGAAAATGAAAGATTCTGAATAATCTGAAAGAAATTTATAACTGAAACAACTCAAAGTGAGCATTAGCTGCATAGTTATATTAATTCAGCATACTATTTACACGTCTTCCTGTCCAGTTGTAACAGTGTGACTCTCAAACTATAGAATTATGTGAATTAAGAATACAGATTACCAACAGGATTATGCTTGAAATGTTAAAATAAAATGATTTACTGTCATGAAATATGACCCTGTCTGCATTAACAACATACTTTGATGTGTCTAAACTGGAATTTGTGTGTTTGACTTCTAAGACTGTATGCTAGACTAACAAAGGAGGCTGAAGGAATCTCATATTCTTATATAGTTTTCAACACTGTCACCACAGGGGAGAGTGTTATAAATCCAATGATTACAACCCAATGAGTCTCAATAAGTCCAACTGCCCAAACAATGGGGCAGCTATCAAAGATGTATTCTCCTGGATAGGCACTGTAGATGCCCGGGTTGACTGGAAAAAACCAGTCTGAGGCACCAGGAAACATATTGGATGGACACTGAAAACAGACACTATTGAGCAGTATGGTATTTGGGCTCAAACACCTACATGGAAAGTGAGATCTTCCCTAAAACACAGTTTGTGTGAGAGAGAGGGGACATACAGAAAGAAAAGGGAAAGATCAAGAACAGCAGGGCATGCTGTTAGCTGTGACTTCTTGGCCTTCAAGGAGAATGTGAGTTGGGTCACTTCTGTTACTGTAATTTAAGAGGGTAACAATTTTTTTTTGTAATGAAACATAACTGATAAGACTAAATATGCATGTAGATTGTTTGTTGCTTTAAAACATTTGTTCTCTAATGCTTTGATCCAACTGCTAAATAAAACTTAAGAAAGCTGTTGGGTCAATATCACTGGTCACAGATTCCTGAAGTGAACAAACACAGGGGCCTAAAATCCATTCAGGCCTGCAGGGTGACAAGCGATCATGGGGTAGTATACCTGAGTCCCAACAGAAGAGTGAAAGAATCACGAGATTCCACTCTGAGAAAGAGGAGGAGGTCTTGTAACTGGAATACTACCCAGATATTAAAAATTTGGTTTGGAATGTGTGTCTAATTAATGGTCATGAATGTATACTCTAGCAATCAATTGTTTACTACAACTCCATTAGGAGCTGTAACTTAAATATACATTTGAAGGTAGTCAAACACGGACAAATCCAAAATATTTTCCAGCAGGCCTTAAATGAGGACAAAAAAAAAGTAAAATTAATATGTATAATTTATACTATTGATGAAATTTCCATCACTAACAGAATTTTGTTGGATCTGTACTATCTTCAACTTTTACTGGAAACTGCAGGCTGGAATTTAAGTGTTTCTTTCCACCAACAGAGGTTGAAAACTGTGTCTTATTGCTGTAACTCTCTCATAAGCCTAACCAGCTAATGTTTTCTGGCCTAAAACAGTATTTGCAGATAAACAAGTATTTTTCCTCTAGCTTGTACTTTTTACCTACCTAGTATTTTCACAGCATAATGAGGACTCTCCAGAATGACTCCTTCTTCTGTGTCAAACATAGGATTATCTATTCCAGTTTTGGGAGGAATCTGTGCTAGTTTCTTAAGCCTCATTGAAGCAGTAAGGTCTAGTTCTTGTTTCTTTCCTTCTTCTTCTCGCCTGCGCCTCATGTCCTCCTGTTGCTGGCGAATCCGCTCAAGTTGAGCACTTCGTCGTACTGGCATCATCCTGGAGCCCAAATCCCCAGGGCAATCAACAGCCATCTCTCTGTGCTTCTGAGGTTCCTCAGGAGGTGCAAGCTCCACATTTTTTGTTTCATTGTCAGAATCTTCTGTAACATGTCCATTCATATGAGAAGTTGTCATGGCTATTTATAGTAATCTGTACCACCGCTCACATACAAATTCTGTTACAAGGCCAGTTTTCTTCATGCTCCCACTTAAAAGCCATTATAATTTCAAAGGATATTGCATCAGAAGACCAAGGTTGAAGAAATAGCCAGCAAAGAAATCTAGTGAAAAAATGAATAATTAAGTTACTAAACAAGAAAAACAGTAAGACTTTTATAACTTCCTGACCCGGACATTTTTCTCTATGTTTATATAGCGCACTTTTCCCCAATTCAAGCATTGTTTAATGTAGCAGCCACACAATTAACAGTGTAGTAGCCTTCGCACACTGTTTATAAAAATTAGAAGACTGTTCTGTTAAACAAAGTTCATAATATTTCCAGATGAAATTTCCAGTAAAGATTTTGCACTTAATGTACAAGATTACAAACTGGCAGTTTTCTGAAACTTGCTTTTCACAGTTCTTACATTTTTCCTTTCATTCTGAAGGATTACAAGACATTTCTCAAGCTATTCCACCAATCCTACAAATACTTATATATGAATGTGGTCACAGAGTTTAATGAGGCTATGCACATGTGTAAAGATATTCACATGTGTAAGTGTTCCCAGGACTGGGGTGTTTCCATACAAGAATTACTTCACCTACCACTAAAGGCAATGTAGAAGACAGCTGCTGTTTGAAAGGGAACAGCATAAACTTCACAACAGTTTTGAACACATAGTAAAGGATACTGTATCCAGCTGAAATGGAAAGGGGAATTAAGTGGACTGAATGAAATTCACTAGGACTGGCGTTTGACCATTACTGATAATCCTGTTTTCATCAAAAGTGTCTTGAGGATGTTGTCAGGACCCATTTTCACACTTCATGTAAAATTTTATGTCTATCCTATACAGGTTTTTATACCACACTCAGCACTGACACATCTGAATCCCTCACACTAGTGTATTAAGTGATACTATTAACATCTGTCATGTGTGGATTGTTTTCTCTGTCATCTCCCTACAGGGAGAATTATCTGTTCAGTGTAGTGATTTGGTATGACTTGTTGTCTTTTATATTTCATTTAGTTTTTCCTTTGTTATGTCTATTGGAGAAGGCAGGTCAAAGTGCACATATCAGTTGGAACAAAAGTTATTAGGGCTGGGTGAATAAATGAATATTTTGGTTCTCTGGCAATTACAGAAAGTTTCTGAACCAAAACCAAAACTTTTTGGTGAATCAAAAAGTCAGAAATATTTGGGTCGGGTTGAAACAAAGTGTTGTTTTGACCTAACTCAATTTTTCATTTTGGTTGTGAGCATTTTAACAAAACCAAAGGAGAACTGGATTCACAAAACTGCTGGAAGAGGAAAAAGAGGTGTATGATGCTCTCCTTTAACTTTTAACTGGGTGGCTAGGGCACTCAGAGGGGATGTGGGAAACCCAAATTCAACTCCCCCTTCTGATGATGTGGAAAGGAATGTGAATTTGGGTCTCCAACATTGAAGGAGAGTGGGCTGTCATGGGATATTCTGTTATGCGGCTTTCTCCATTTCACCTCTTGAAGTCATTCCACTTTGTATAAATAAATAGTCATTAATGCAGAGACTTGAACTTGGGTCTCCTATATACTTGTTGAGTGACCTAACCACCAGACTGCAGAATCATTTTTACTCTTTCCTTGATCCAGTGATGAACAGTGAACTCGCCAAGGATGTAGGAGACCCAAAATCAAAACCTGCTCCAATGATTACTTATTTATACGAAGTGTAATTGCTTCACCAGGCAAAATGGAGAAAACTCCATTACAGAATATCCCATCATAGCCCAGGAGACAGGGCACTCTCCTGCAACATGGGAGACCCAAGCTCAAATTCTCTCTCACAAAGAGGGGAATTGAATATGGGTCTCCCACACTCCAGGTGAGTGCCCTAACCACTGGGCTAAAAGGCATAAGGAGGACACCTCTTCCAGACATTTTGTGAATTTAGTCCTCGTTTGCTTTTGTTAAAAATGCCTGAAATCTAAAGGAAAAGTTTTGAGTCGTGTCAAACTGAAGTGTTTGGTTTAGACATTTCCAAAACATTTTGATTTTTTTGGTTTGGTTGAAACTATTCAGCAAGCTTGACATAAATTTGCAGTTTCAGGTTGACTGAAACTGCATTTTTCAGATACTTCTAGCTGTGATAGTCCTGAGTTTTAAGAACGTAAGAACAGCCATACTGTGTCAGACCAAAGGTCCATCAAACCCAGTATACTGTCCTCTGACAGTGGCCAATGGCAGGTGCCCCAAAGGAAATGAACAGACAGGTTATCATCAAGTGATCCATGCCTTGTCACCCAATCCCAGCTTATGGCTAACAGAGACTAGGGACACCAATGGCTAATAGCCACTGATGGACCTATCTTCCATGAATCTATCTAGCTCCCTTTTGAATGATGTTATAGTATTGGCCTTCACAACACCCTCTGGCAAGGAGTTCCACAGGTTGACAGTGCGTTGCATGAAAAAATACTTTCTTGTGTTTGTTTTAAAATGCTACCTATTGATTTCATGCGGTGGCCCCTTGTTCTTGTATTATGAGTAAATAACACTTCCTTATTTACTTTCTCTATACCACTCATGATTTTATAGACCTCTATCGTATTCCCCCTTAGTCGTCTCTTTAAATATTAGTTTGTTCCACAGTCCCAGACTAGTTCCCAAGAAAGCTGTCATGTTTTACCTCATGGTAGAAAGTTCCAATCCCTGAGGAATGGAGTTGTCGGCAATGGTCCTACTGCTAGAGCTTTAAGTCATTTTTAGACATCCTGGCCTAAACACCTAGAAGATAAGGACTGACCATTCGAATTTCATTGTGCTGCTGGATCAGTTATATGATTAATACATTTCATCATATATATTGGTTGGTTACAAAGTAAAATCATGTTGACTATGACTGGCTAAGTACTACTAATGAGAAGTGAGATGGAAACAATTCTTCCTCTGAAGCTGAGGCTACTTTCTCTGAAGTGCACAGAAGCAGCCAACAATCTTCCATTTTCCCTCACTTACACTGTATGAGCAGTCACTATGGTGCAAGTCCTGGTTCTATTGAGCTCCACAGTCCAGCCTGTCTCTGTGATCTACAAGTGTAACAAAGTTCTTAAGGGGAACTTCCCAGGGAAGGTGGCTGAGGTAGGGGCAGCACACTGACAAGTGGACACATGGAACAGGGACAGCTGGGAGGTAATGACAACAGTAGGCTTTCAGAGGTATAGCTTCCACATAGTGGTTCTGTGCACTGCTTTCAACAGAGACTCCCACTGTTAATTCTTTTCTCACGAGCACCTGGTCTCTTTTACATAATCCCTCTCATTCTCCACAAGGAATTTTATCTCCCCCTACCTCCAGGCTGGGGAGAAGAGGATGGAGCCCAAGATTCTCTCCCCCATCTCCTCCAGCTGGTGTGGGCTCATCTGGGCTTCCTGAGAGGCTGACGGGAGGGCTTTTCTTTCTGGAGCCCTGGAGAGAGGGACCTAGAAGGTCAACTGGCTGCCATGCAACTAGACATGCAAAACTCTACAGTGCACTTCCTGCATATCTCCAACCAGCCCTGAGCTGGGAGGGAGAAGGAAGGACAGCAAGACCCCAAAAAGCCAGTGTGACAAAGTTCCTGCTCCGCCTTGGTGGGTCTTGCACTTATTGGCGGATATGCTTGCCTTGGAGCTTCACGGCGGCCCTCAGCTTGGCCGTGTTTCTGAATTCACAGACTCCTATGTCTGACCAGGAGTTGGGAGGATTTGGGGGGAATCCAGGCCTGCCCTCTACTCCGGGTTCCAGCCCAGGGCCCTGCGGAATGCAGCTGTCTACAGTGCTTCCTGGAACAGATGTGCGACAGCTACAACTCCCTGGGCTACTTCTCTATGGCCTCCTCCCAACACCTTCTTTATTCTCACCATAGGACCTTCCTCCTGGTGTCTGATAATGCTTGTACACCTCAGCCCTCCAACAATCCGCGTTCTCACTCTCAGCTACTAGTGCCTCTTGCTCCCAGTTCCTCACACGCACGCCACAAACTGAAGTGAGCTCCTTTTTAAAACCCAGGTGCCCTGATTAGCCTGCCTTAATTGATTCTAGCAACTTCTTGATTGGCTGCAGGTGTTCTAATCAGCCTATCTTAATTGTTTCCAGAAGGTTCCTGATTGTTCTGGAACCTTCCCTGTTACCTTACCCAGGGAAAAGGGACCTGCTTAGCCTGGGGCTAATATATCTGCTTTCTATTACTCTCCTATAGCCATCTGGCCGACCCTGTCACACCAGACATGTACATGGAGAAGCCAGGTTGGAAGAGAAGCTATGTACATCCTGCTACTGCTCCTGTCATTTTACCGAAGCATCTTAAAAACTGACCAGGAAGCTCAGCAGCAATCTTATGCCAGTTCCAAGCCCAGGCCTCATCCAACATTCCCATCTGCACCATTTCTGTGTGTACAGAGAGTTGCAACTTTAACCTAATATATAACAGCTACACAAAATATCATGTGTTTAATGGCCAATGTTTATCATAGGTGGAGCTAGTACCACCATCACCACCACCTCAGGTTGCCCAATAACTTCCCATTATACAGCCCTGTTTTCAGTTGCTCATAATCTCTGCCAAACTATCTGGGCTGAAATTTTCCATGCCAGGCTGAGGTGTATTTTTTGTTTTGTTTTGATTTGGTTTTGAATGAAATGATTCAGCCAAAACATCTGTCTGTTTCTGAGAATGAGGTTAGGGGAAAATGCATTTTGTCCAGTTAAAAAATATTCTTAGGAATGTTTAAGCAGCTTTAATCCCTGAACATTTTGGAACAGGGACTTGAAATTTGGCAAGGAGTGGGCTTTAGTGCCATGGATGTGCCTTTTGCTGTTCCAGTGAAAATCTGTCACATTTGGCCAAGTTACAACCTTTGATAAATCTTAAGTAGCATGTGGATTGAGTTTAGCAACTAAAATCTCCATATGCTTTGAACATGCTCCATTCCCACACTGCTCCTACAAGTGACCAAACTGTGTATATGCCATCCCCACAGATGGAAGGGAATGAGCCTGTTCCAACCCAGGGCAATAGGGGCTCACTATCACTAGGACATTCCCTGAAACTTCTGGTCACTGTGGGCCAGGGCCAGGTGAGGCACCAAAATTGAAAACAACAGAACTGTCTCTTCTGTGCTCTGGATGATCCTCCCACCCTCCCCTTGCTGGTGCCAAGGAAACATGGAAGAGGGAGCTGCCTGACAACTGCAAAGTGGTCAAGAGGGCTAAGCGGGAGGACACTGACTGGAACACGGAAGGAGAGAAACTGGTAATGGCTGGACAAGGAGACAGTTCCAGTCTTGCTCTCCCCACTTCCCAGTTTCCTTGCCCAACTAATTCTCAGTGTTCCCTCCCAATCCCAGCTTCTGCTCTAACTCTTTTCCTGGTCTCCCTACCCTACCCATCTAGAACATGGGGGGAGACTGGTACAAACATCCAGAGTAGGAAGACTGGGAAAGGAGAGTGGGAAATAAGCTGGGGATGGGAGGAACACAGAGTGGCTGCGTAAAGAGACTGGGATGACAAGCGGCGATTGGGACTGGCTAGGTGAGAATAGGAATGGAATGTGGAATCACAGAAGAGGTGAGGACGAAGCAGGACAGTTTGGAGGGGACAGCAGAAGGGAAGGATCAATCTTGAGGGGGAAGGGCAGAAGAGCCTGTGCACACCAGAGAGCACTTCCTTAGAAAGACTGGAATGTTACTCAAGATTCTAGAGTCTCCCCCTCCTTCTGCAGTCAGGAAGTGAATTTAAAACCCACTTGCAAAACATGATTCCCCTCTATTTCAGGTCCACAGAAGATGACAACTTTTACTGCTATCAATAACTTCATTAGTTCAAGTGGCAGATACATAGTAGATCTAAAGGTTCAAAGCCTGATGATCAGCTATGCAGGTGTCTCAATATTATGTTACAGAGATGGAATTTCACGTTTTCCAGTTTGCTTTTTTAAAACCGAAAAAATTATACATAAAAATCTACATTAAAAGAACACTGAGGTTGCAAAGTCAAGCATCCAAAAGTTAGGAAATGCCAGAATTAAGAGTTCCTATGCTATCTAGGCTTTAATTACTTGATCACAAGATGTAAGCATATGGCTACCAAATTAAGACCACCTTAATTCTGACATTTCTTAACCTTCAAGTGCTTGACTTTGCAACCTCAGTGTTCTATTAATGTAGTTTTTGTGTGTGGTTGATTAAATGTCATATCAATAAGATTTACTTTTCTGAACATTTAGTTAGTTATTAGTAAACTTCTCAATCCAACTTGACAAATGCTATCTACTTTTGTTAATGTAATTTGCATGCTAAAATTACTTGATAAATTCCTGCTGCTGAAACAATAAAAATACATTATATTCAACTTTTCATGTTTATGCAGAGTAAAATGCCCCTTTTTTTTTTAATACAGAGGTCTGATGGAACAAAAGGAGTTAATTTATGTGAGGAAAAATGACTGTCTCAGAACTCCATATTACAGACAGACAATGATAGCTATTTCTCAAAGTCAATACACCACATTTATGAAGCATAGCAATGAAATACCTGCATGAAATAGTAGCAAACTGTTTGAGAAAAAGGTGGATATAACATGAGCTTACTCTGTGCACACTGAAGGTCTGAGGACACGGTGCCAGCACAATTCCCTGTCATTTGTGGCACTTTCTTAGCTCAAGACCACAGCTCTACCTGAGCTTCCTTTTATTGATTTTGGGTATATGGAAACCAATGAATTCCACAAAATGTATGAGCAAAGGATACAATGGCACACTGGAGAAGTTTCCTTGCGTTTCCATCCACCCCATCCAGAGAGAGGCAGAGCATTTGTGCAATTAAAAGCAGAGACACCAATAGCACTGCAACTCCAGAAAGAGCCACGTTGCCAAACTAGGACAACCACAACCACAGGGCTGAAACTTTGTTGGACTGATAAGATTCAGATGCCACAAATTGTCATTTTCAAGTGCGGGCTGCATTTACAGAAACCCATAAGGTGTAACTAGATTTTCCTGGGCCTGTTCCCTCCGCACAGTTTTACCAGGAAATGAACAACACAGTCCCATAGGTACCATTGTACCATTTGGGAAGGCTCTTGCAGATGTCCTGGTGAGCTCAACAAATTGCAATTCTTTAGCAATGAGAAAAGGCAGCCTAACCTATTTCTTTCAACTGCCAACATCTGTTGTTCTGCATTCTGATTAAGTCAGGAAAAGTATTTTTTGAGTTCTGATCTTTCTAAAAGGACAACTTGATAAACAGCCACCCCAGTGAAGAACTCAAATTTCTCACTTTCTTTAAAGAATGTTTTAAGGAAATTTGCAGCAATTATACTTTATACAGATAAACATTAAAAATATATGTTGAGTAATAAAAGTTAAAAACTGTTTTATGAGTAATTGTTTCAGTATCTCCATAACGGAACATTTAGTAACGTTTTCCTGATACTTCCCTAGTAGAAGGTCCAGCTGCTTATGGAAAGTAGGACACCGGAAAGTCAGAATAACTTTAAAAAATTCTATTTGCAGTTAAAAGTCAATTTTAAGACTTGATGACAACTCTGAAAATCCTTTATGGCTCACACATTCAAATAGAAGACATTCTCCCTCGTCAAGTCCCATTCTATATCAGACTGTCAGGGTGGCAGCTTCTTATCTGAATTAATTTATTCAGATTTTGAATTCCTAAAGAATTAACAACGTATCATACTTACAATATTAGTGATTCATTCTTTTCTGTCATTAAATGTAGTAATTAAAAACATCTTTGATATCACACTGCAGTTTTCTTCAACTTCCTTTATTGCTAGGCCAATGGGCCAGATACAACATTACTAACAAATCTGAGGAGGGAAAAAAAATAGTAGAAAAGTGACCACGGCAACGCCAATTAAGCTTTTTTCCCTTCTTTTTTAAATTTTAAAAACCCTCTGGTTTAAACTAGTCAATTCCCTTTGTTCTTAAATAGTTAAATATCAGTAATTGAATCTCAGTGTGTTTTTTTTAAATATAGTATGTGTTCAGACTAAAACCTTAACTTGTGTTTTGTTTTTAGGGAATGTTATGAATTTGGAGGAGGCTACTGAAGTTCTAAATAATGCTGAAAACTAAATGTAAGTGGTACAATAATGGAGGAGTGGCAGTAAAGCCTACACAAGTTTCTGGCAGCTTTCACTTGCAAATCTGAAGTGCTGCGTTTCATTTTAATGAAAAGCAACGTACAAACACTCCTGGAAAAATTAATCTCTTTAGCTTTTGTCGTCAGAGTAGTTACTAAAACCATTCAAGTAGTAAATATTTTGGCACTTGAATAGCAATGAAGATTCATTATTTCCCCTCAATATTGGACAACTCTCTTTCAATAAGTACTAGTGCTGTAGATTAACTGTAGTTAACTCACACGATTAACTCAAAAAAATTAACTGCAATTAAAAAATGAATTGTGATTAATCACACTGTTAAACAACAGAATACCAACTGAAATTTCTGAAATAGTTTTGGATGTTTTTCTACATTTTCAAATATATTGATTTCTATTACAACACAGAATACAAAGTATACAGTGTTCACTTTATATTATTTTTATTACAAATATTTGCACTGTAAAAAACAAAATAGTATATTTCAATTCACCTCATACAAGTACTGTAGTGCAATCTCTTTATCATGAAAGTGTAACTTACAAATGTAGATTTTTTTGTTGTTACATAACTGCACTCAAACAAAATCATGTAAAATTTTAGCGCCTACAAGTCCACTCAGTCCTACTTCTTGTTTAGTAAATTGCTAAGACAAACAAGTCTGTAGCCGGCATTTTTGTAGCCGGCGTTGCAAGGTATTTACATGCCAGATATGCAAAACATTCATATGCCCCTTCAGGCTTCAGCCACCATTCCAGAGAACATGCTTCCATGCTGATGATGTTTGCGTCATTAATATAAAGGAAAGGGTAACCATCTTTCTGCATACCGTGCTATAAAATCCCTCCTGGCTAAAGGCAATATCCTGTTTCCTGTAAAGGATTAAGAAGCTTGTTAACCTGGCAGGCATCTGACCCAAAGGACCAATAAGGGAACAAGACACTTTCAAATCTTGGGGGGTGGGGGGGTTCTCTCTTGGGACTGAGAGAGGCCAGACAGAAATCCATCATCTCCAACCCATCCTAATCCAAGTCTCCAATATTGCAACCAGTATAGGTAAGCCAGGTGAGACAGATTAGTTTATCTTTTGTTTTATGTGAATTTTCCCTATGTTAAGAGGGAGGGTTTATTCCTGTTTTCTGTAAGTTTAAGGTTTTGCCCAGAAGGGGATCCTCTGTGTTTTGAATCTGAATATCCTGTAAAGTATTTTCAATCCTAGTTTTACAGAGATGATTTTTACCTTTTTTTTTTTTTTTTTTTTAAATAAAATCCTTCTTTTAAGAACCTGACTGATTTTTCCATTGTTCCAAGATCCAGGGGTTTGGGTCTTTGATGATTTTGTAACAAATTGGTTAGGATATTATTCTCAAGCCTCCCTAGGAAAGGGGGTGTGTACGGTTTGGGGTGATATTTTGGGGGAAGACGTCTCCAAGTGGTCTCTTTCCCTATTCTGTTTAAAACACTTGGTGGTGGCAGCATACTGTTTAAGGACAAGGCAAAGTTTGTATCTTGGGGAAGTTTTTAACCTAAGCTGGTAAGAATAAGCTTAGGGGGTCTTTCATGCGGTCCCCACATCTGTACCCTAGAGTTCAGGGTGAGGAAGAAACCCTGACAGTTCATTAAAAAAATAATGTGTTAATTACATTTGTGACTGAACTCCCTGGGGGAAAATTGTACGTCTTCTGTTCTGTTTTACCCGCATTCTGCCATATATTTCATGTTACAGCAGTCTCAGATGATGACCCAGTACATGTTCATTTTAAGAACACTTTCACAGCAGATTTGACAAAAAGCAAAGAAGGTACAAATGTGAGATTTCTAAGCATAGATATAGCACTCGACCCAAGGTTTAAGAATCTGAAGTGCCTTCCAAAATCTGAGAGGGACAAGGTGTGGAAAATGCTTTCAGATGTCTTAAAAGAGCAACACTTCAATGTGGAAACTACAGAACTCAAACCACCAAAAAATAAAAATCAACCTTCTGCTGGTGGCATCTGACTCAGATGATGAAAATGAACATGCGTCAGTCTGCTCTGCTTTGGATCGTTATTAAGCAGAACCAGTCATCAGCATGGACACATTTATTCTGGAATGGTGGTTAAAGCATGATGGGACATATGAATCTTTAGCACATCTGGCACATAAATATCTTGTGAGGCTGGCTACAACAGTGCCATGTGAACGCCTGTTCTCACTTTCAGGTGACATTGTAAACAAGACATGGGCAGCATTATTTTCTGCAAATTGTAACCAAACTCGTTTCTCTGAGCAATTGGCTGAAGTAGGACTGAGTGGACTTGAAGGTTTTAAAGTTTTACGTTGTTTTTATTTTTTTAATGTAGAATTATGAACAAAAATAACTGCATTTGTTAGTTCAACTTTCATTATAAAGAGACTGCACTACAGTACTTGTGTTAGGTGAATTGAAATATACTATTTCTTTTGTTTTTTAGAGTGCAAATATTAGAAATAAAATATAAGTGAGCACTGTACACTTTGTAGTCTGTGTTGTAACTGAAAAGAATATATTTGAAAATGTAGAAAACATCCAAAAATATTTAAATAAATGGTATTCTATTTTTGTTTAAGCGTGCGGTAAATTTTTTTAAGTGCTTGACAGCCCTAATAAGTACTGAATTTAAAAGATGTGGGGATTTTGAGCCCAAGACAAAAATAGTAAGGAAGAGAGCACAGACTTAGCCACTACTCTAGGTACTTTCCTTTCAGTGCCTGAGTCATCAGGAAGGCTTTACAAAGAATAAAACTAATGACCTACAAAGAAGCCAATGCCTCAGAAAGGAATACTAAAGACAAAATCAACAAAGGCTTTCTTCAAAATTAGCGGAAGGACAGGTGGAAGACCTTCAGAGAAGCAGAATTACTCAGTAAATTTCCCCCTTGTCTAAAGGCATAATTTGCACAGGACTGTCATGTCAAAAGAGAAAGTAGCACAAGAACTGTATCAAAGTAGTAAAAACTGCAAAAGGCAGCAAGAACAAAGACACTGACAATGTGATTAAGAAGGGAAAATTACTTTGAAATTCTACATTTTTGAAGATATCACACAGGACTTTTAATCTTGATCTCAAACATCTAGTGCAAACTAGCCAGAATTCTCATCATTAAATGTTTTGGAGGGCTACACTCATCTACTCCCACCTCACCTACCATTCCCCACAAACTGGTGAAATAATTCATATCCTACAGCCTGAATGGTCTGATCCACTGGTGCTCTCAATAGGCATGCAGCAATTCTCTAAAAAGGGACATACTTTTGGAGTTTAACGTACCCATCCTACACACCCACATCATTTGAAAGCTTATTTTATGTACATTTATATGAGGTATGCTATGGAGTTGTCAAGTAGTGCTGTAAACCTGTAGACAAGATGAAACAGCAGCATCCAAAATGAGAAAGTGTCAGTTTTTGCACAATTTCCAGAAACACGGCAACATGACTATTACTACAAGTTTTACTGTTAAAATTAACATAAACACTTTTATGTGGTGTTCATTTGTATTAAGAGATTTTTATTGCTTTTTTTCCCCAGAAATGGAGCTGTTTAGCACGTGACAACTATGGCAAATAACATTTTGCAATATACTAACATGAAATGTTTTCACACCACATAATCTTAATTGTAAAAGCACCTCACAAGTGATAAGTTTTCTGTATTTTCAATTTAAATTTGCTGACCAGATCAGTCACACTGAAGGTTTTGCACAAAAAGCAGTAGATTGCATGCTGATTGTTTTTAATGCATGATGAGTAGACATGAATCCTTAATGTAATGCTTCTCCACTTGTAAGCTTTTGCGCATACAAATTAAAACCTTCTACTAGGCAGGCTAATTGTAATTGCCTACATATGCAGAACTAGCCTTTAAAATATTTTAGAAACTAGCTTTTTAGTTCAGTGGCACTAATGCACAGGTCAGAAATAGTATTAGAGATGACAATACACTGCTTCATATTGGGTTTCAATCAGAAGTGCTCACTAAGCAAAAATGGCAATGTTGATATGAATATACAGATCTAATTTATATCTAATTTAGCACAAGTCTATTAATGGGACAAAATGAAAAGTGGTGGCAATGCTAACAATATACTTTGCAAATTTTACTTCTACAGGAAAGTAACAGTATATGAAGATATGGAGGATACAAGCCTCTTAAAGCTTACACTACTCTCTACAAAAACTTTGAAAAGTGTTATTTGTCAAGAAAATCAAAAGAATGCAAAACTGCCAAAAGCCACTAGTGTTGAAGAGAATTCTGTGATGCTGGAAGCAGCAGCCAGGAGAGATGAATTGTATTGGAGACTACTGGATGAGTTTTCTAGTTTAGAGGATGTTCTACCAATACCCCATCACAGGGACTGATTTCAGAAACACACAACCAAATTGAATTTGGCACATGTTGGAGTTGTATTGAACCCAGCAAAGAAAACAGACAATTTGATCAGAGAGTAACATGTTCCCTGCTTCTACAGCCACTAGAGCTAACAGTCTTCCAGCGATTGGTCCTGTTGCATTGTTTGCTTGAGAAAAATACACAAGAAAGACAAGAAACTTCATAAATAGACACAGCTGAGAGAGCAACCAATCTAAGGGAGGCAGCACTTCAAAAAGGAGATTACACGTTGTGAAGAAATAACAGTTACCTTTTCCGTAATTGGTGTTCTTCGAGATGCTCATGTCCATTCCACATTAGGTGTGTGTGCGCTCGTCACATGCATCGGTGCCGGAAGTTTTTCCCTCAGCAGTATCCATAGGGGACTGTTTCTGGCACCCATTGGAGCGGCACCCACATGGCATGGTATAAGGGGTGCCGCCGGTTCCCCCCACCCTCAGTACCTTTTTGCCAGAAACTCCAAAAGAGGGGAAGGAGGGCGGGTTGTGGAATGGACATGAGCAACACCAGTTACGGAAAAATTAACTGTCTTTTCTTCTTCAAGTGCTTGCTCATGTCCATTCCATATTAGGTGACTCAAAAGCAGTACCCCTGAAGATGGGTAGGAGTTCACGGACGTGTAGATTGCAACACAGCTCTGCCAAACCCAGCGTCGTCCCTGGCCTGCTGAGTGATGGCATAATGAGCCGTAAACGTGTGGACAGAGGACCACATTGCAGCTCTACAAACGTCCTGAATAAGGATGTGCGCCAGGAAGACCGCTGAAGAAACCTGTGTTCTCATCGAGTGGGCTCTGACAATCAGCTGTGGAACCCCCACCAGGCTGTAACAGGTCCTTATGCATGAGGTAATCCAATTGGAAATCATCTGCAAGGACACCAGAAGATCCTTCGTCCTATCTGCCGTAGTGATGA
This sequence comes from Caretta caretta, assembly GCF_965140235.1. NCBI lineage: Eukaryota > Metazoa > Chordata > Testudines > Cheloniidae > Caretta > Caretta caretta. The sequence goes on along the minus strand of NC_134211.1, from coordinate 61,477,803 downwards.
AGAGCTGAGTTGATTTACGGAAAGGCTTGGTACATTCTAAGTAAAAAACCAAGGCCCTTCGGACGTCCAGGGCGTGAAGACGCCTCTCTTCACTGGTCTTGTGCGGTTTGGGACAGAACACCGGGAGGAAGATGTCCTGGTTCATATGGAAGGTGGATACCACCTTCGGCAGGAAGTCCGGGTGGGGCCGTAGCTGAATCTTGTCTTTGTAGAAGACGGTGTACCACAGTTCTGAGGTCGAGGCTTTAATTTCAGAGACCAATCTAGCAAAGTCACCACCACCAGAAACCTTCCATGACAGGTGGGAAAAGGAGCAGGAACCAGCGGCTCAAAGGGCGGGCCAGTGAGCCTAGAGAGGACCAACTTAAGATCTCACCATGGGACAGGAGCCTGTACCTGCAGGAAGAGTCTCTCGAGCCCTCTCAAGCATCTAACCATCATGTCATGGGAAAATACCGTCTGTCCTTGGACCAGCGGGTGAAAAGCGGAGATGGCTGTGAGATGCACTCAAATGTAAGTGTGTGCCAGGCTCTGGTTCCTCAGATGGAGCACGTAGTCCAAGGACAGCCTGTATAGAAGAACGCAAGGGAGAGATGCCATGTTCAGGTGCTCAGCGGGAAAATCTCATCCACTTGGCCAGGTAAGTCAGTCTAGTTGAGGGCTTCCTACTCCCCAGGAGGACCTGTTGGACTCCTTCTGAACAGGTCCATTCCTCCAGGTTCAGCCACACAGCAGCCATGCCAAGAGGTGGAAGGATTCAAGGTTGGGATGTAAGAGCCAAGTGTGGTCCTGTGACAGCAGGTCCAGTTGGTTGGGCAGGGGCCAGGGAGGGGAAGCTGACAGGTTCATGAGCATGCCGAACCAACGCTGGTGAGGCCACACTGGGGCAATCACGACAATCTGTGCCTTGCCTCTCTTGATCTTTGCCAGGACCCTGCTGATGAGTGGAATCGGAGGGAACACGTACATCAGGCTCCCTGACCATAACAGGAGGAAGGCATTAGAGAGGGAGCCCTTGCTCAGACCTTGCCGAGAACAAAACTGGTGGCACATCCTGTTCTGTTTGGTAGCGAACAGGTCCACTTGGGGAATTCCCCACCTTTCGAAGATCATGCTGGCTATCTCTGAATGGAGTGACCACTCACTGCGAGCAAAGAAGTCGCTGCTGAGCTGGTCCACCAACATATTCTTGATGCTGGGAAGGTGACAAGCTTCCAGGTGGGATTTCGTGGCAGATGCAGAAGTCCCATAGATGGGAGTGCCTCTTGACAAGGGGGCAATGAGCACGCTCCCCCTCGTCTGTTGATGTAGAATATAGAGGCTGTGTTGTCCGTCAGGTCTCGTACCACCTGCCCTGACAAGTGGGGCAGCAAGACTCTGCACGCCAGCCAGGCTGCTCGGAGCGCTGTGACGTTTATGTGCAACTTTGCCTCCTCCAGGGACCACATGCCCTGTGTCTGGAGGTCGCCAAGATGCGCACCCTAGCCGAGTCATCCAACACCAACTCGATGGAGTGAGGTGGGGTTGTCAAACTGAACCCCCTCCAGGTCTGTCCTGCAGTCGACCCACCATCGCAGCAAGGTAAGTATCACCTGGGGAATGGTAACAATCTTTTCCAGGGGGTCTCTGGACTGGGAATAGACCGTCCCCAGCCACTGTTGCAGGGGCCGGAACTCCTTCTTGGAAGCCTCAGGGAGCAACCCTTCGAACTTGGCCATAGCTTGCCACATATTAAGGTCATATTGGCCAAGGAGGACTTGGTGGTTGGCCACGCTTAGCTGAAGGCTGGAAGACTAATAAATCTTACGTCCAAACAGATCCAGCCTCCTCGAGTCTTTATTTTTTGGGGTGGTCTCAGATTGTCCTCGCCTCTCTTTGTGGTTAACCGCATCTACCACAAGGGAGTTGGGGGCAGAGTGGGAGTATAAGTACTCATGCCCCTTGGTTGGCACAAAGTACTTGCATTTGGCCATTTTAGAGATAGCCAGGGAAGAGGGGGTCTGCCACAGGGCATTAGTGATTTTGGAAATGCCTTCATGAAGGGGTACGGCTACGCTGGCAGGAGCAGAGGATGTCAAACAGAGTCTGAGGGCTCTTCCAGTTCCTCTGCCTGAAGTCCCAAGTTGGAAGCGACCCTCTTTAAAAGTTCCTGGTGCACTTTGGTGTCATCCTGAGAAACTGGGTGAGGGGACCCTGTGATAGCGTTTTCTGGCAATGACGAGGATGATGCCAGTGCTGTGGCAACCTCCACTTCCATTGGTGGTCCAGCAGCTTGCTCCCCTGGGTCTTCCTGGACCTGTGGGGTCTTACCCCCTGAAGCCTAAAGCACTGGAGAGGGATGGGATACCAAGGCTGCTGGCCTCTCCAAAGCTCCCAGTGCCAACTGGGAAGGTTGAGTGGGAAGGTTGAGTGAACCCCCAAGGGTTCCACGGGTACTATGGGACAGGTGGTGGTGGTGGTGATGGTGATAGTATAGACGACACTGCAGGTACCAGGGCTTGTCCCACAGTCAGGGAACCTCGCTCCATGCTGGAGGTATAAACGGAGCGGTCAGTACCAGGCGACCAGGATCGGGCGGAGAGGTGGCTCTTGTCTGACCGGTGCTGGTGACTGCATCCTGACGCCAATCTGACAGGGTGAGACGGGCGTCTTGGTCAGGATCTCGGGGACAGACAGCACTCGGCAGATCTGCATTGGACACCAGGCGATCCACACCTCTCTCTACTCGAATGGTACCAGGATGCTGAACGGGACCAGAAGCTAATATGGGCCGGTTGCTGGGAGGATCTTCCCTTGTAGGGCGAACTACTGCTTGCAGATGGGTGATGATGGTCCGGCGATCTGCGATCCTCAATCGGTCCTGGGCCCTTGGAGACGGTCGGGCCCAGTCCAGGAGTTCTTGCCTGGTGGTGCATGCCTCAGAGGGTCTATGCCAATCTACCAGTGAGGTACGCCTCAACTACCTCGATCGGTGGCCCATCTGGAGAACAAAGAGGGCTCCCTTGAGCCTGCCTCTCTAATCCTGAGACGTGATGGCTTCGAGTGGGCAAGCGATGGCGGGACGTCCCTCTCGATGGGGAATGATGCCGCTGTGGTGGGGACACACGCATAGATCCCAAGGTGGGTATTCCCCAAGACGGGGGTACCGCTGGAGCCGGTGTGGGTGGCACCAGGAGCATCAGGATCTCCTGAGCTGCTTGTAGGACTTTGGGCGTTGATGGCACCAGAAGCTGGCCAGGGCCTGCACTGCTATCCGGAGTCGCAGGTGAAGCATGTGATGGGCTGCACCACTCAACTTGAGCTGGGGCCAGACTTCCCGAAAGGGTCGTTGAGCTGCCCAGCATGGCTTGTGGCTCACCCCCAGCCCTCTCCTTTCCCTTACGGGAGGTAGGAGATCTTCCTTGCACAGTCTTTCTTGGCTTCTTGACCAGAGCCGTGGAGGGGGACTGGTGCCGGCTCATGATGGCGCTGGCGAAGCGCTGCGCACGGAGGCCACAATGCTCAGTGTGGAGTCGGACTGCTGCTCCAGTGCCGGAGTGAGTGCCAACTCCATCTGGAGTGCTTTCTGATGGATATTGCGCTCCTTCTTCATCCTAGGTTTAAAGGACTTGCATGTACGGCACTTGTCACTTATGTGCCCTTCGCCTAAGCACCTTAGGCAGCTGGTATGTGGATTACTGATGGGCATAGGCCATTTGCAGCGATCTCAGGGCTTAAAGCCTGGGGACCAGGGCATGCCGCACCCCCCGGCTGAGTCCCGTTCAGGACTAAGAAAGAGTTTGAGAACTACTACTAAGGGGAATTAAAACTACTGACTATATACAACTATATTACAGGTTTTCAAAGTTTGCAGGAACAAAGAATGAAACAATGCTAGCTGAAGCAGTAGACGTTCCAGCACCATTACTGGCAGCAAGAAGGAACTGAGGGAGGGGGAAGCCGGTGGCACCCCTTATACCGTGCCATGCGGGTGCCACTCAGACAGAGACAGAGCTGGTCCCCTAGGGATACTGCTGAGGGAAAAGCTTCCGGCACCGGTGCATGTGGCAAACACACACACACCTAATATGGAATGGACATGAGCAAGCCCTCAAAGAAGAATATCTGTTTCCGGAAGAATTGGTTGCTAAGGAGACAGTTCTTCACTCAACATGTCTTTCTTCCTACTTGAGTAAAATGAATCTTAAAGCAACACCATCTAGTTATTCACCCTCTGTTGTAACTAGTTTTTCCAACATGTGTCCCCCCATGGGTGCTCCATTTCAGATGTGCAAGCACTCCATGCGCCTTTGCTTGGAGATTTTAGGGAGCAGTGCTCACTCAACCCTTGCATGTACTCTACTCTGACTTGTGCTCTACGTTGTGGCTATATAGAGATGTGTGGGTGAACCACCCTCAGTTCCTTATCTACTGCAGTGATCCAAAGCATAGAACTACAAATCAGACGGGAAGGAGGACAGGTAGTAGAGCACCCATAAGGACCCACATCTCAAAGAACTACAGTTACTGCACAGGAGCAGTAAACTCTCCTCCTTCTTTGAATAGTGTCCCTATGGGTATTCCACTTTTGGTGACTACTGAGCAGTACAGTCTATGGAGGGGATATGTGGCTTTAGAGTTGAGTCCAAGATTGAAGACAGCACAGTAGAGCCAAAAACAGCGTCAGAAACTGAGTAATGAATTACTGCATAACATTCAGAAAAGGTGTGTATGGAAGTCCAAGTTGTGGCTCTACACATCTCAGCAATGGGAACATTCTTAAGAAAGGAAATAGAAAGTTCGTGCTGAATGGATTAGTACTTTAAAAGGAGGTTGGAGATCATTAGCCTAATAACAAAAAGGTAATACAGTCAGCTATCCATCTAGAGAGTCTGCTTGGAAACTGGAGATCCCTTAGATCAGTCTGCAGCAGACACAGACAACTCAGAAGATTTTCTAAATGGTTTAGTTCTGTCCAAGTAAAAGGCTAATGCCCTCCAGACATCAAGTTTCATCAAGTTTATGTAATACCACATCCTCCTTATTCAGGTTTGGTTTAGGAAACACTGAAAGATGGACTGACTGGTTAGTGTGGAAGTCAGTTAAGACCTTTGGTAAGAATTTGGGATGTGACTACAATGTGACCTAGTCCTTGAAGAATACTGTGAAGGGGGGATTTGCCACCAGAACCTGTCTCTTCCCAACTTTCTGAGCAAAAGTAATGGCTATCAGGAAGGCTGTCTTCACAAAAAAATCAAGAGAACGAGTCACCATTGGCTCAAAGGGAGGTCTCCTAAGGTATCTAAGCACCTACTTGAGGTCCCAAACAGGGGCAGAACATTTGACTTATGGAAAGATTCCCCAAACCACTGAGAAACCTCACTGTCATCGGATGTGCGAACACTGAAAAGCCCTCCCCAAGGAAATGGAAGGTCATAATGGCTGCCAAATGTACCTTAATGGAATTCAAAGACAAACCTGTCTTCTTCAGTTTTAGGATGTAATCTATTATATCCGACAGCGAAGAGGATGAAGGTGAAATGCATCTTAGGTCACACCAGTGACTGAATCTTGTCCACTTTTGTTGGTTGTTACAGCTAGATTGCTTCCTACTAAATAACAATACTCTTCTCAATTCCGTGGAACAGGCTGTTTCTAACCTCATGAACCATAGATCAGCCATGCTTTGAAGCAAAGAACCCCGAGGTTGGGGTGAAGAATTTGACTGGCATCCTGAGATAGAAGAGGAGAGATGGTCTAGAGCGGGGGTGGGGAACCTTTTTCTACCAGGAGCCACTGACCCACAGAAAAAATAAACAGTTGCGGGCCACACACAGCCCCGCAGGTGCGGGGCGGAGGGCATGGAGGCTTAGGGCTTCCCACTGCAGCAGGGCAAGCTGGCACTCACGGCTCCAGCCCTGCAGGGAGTGTAGAGGCTCCCCATAGACTCCAGGGTGGGGCCAGAAATGAGGGGTTCAGGATGCAGGAGGGGGCTCCAGCCTGGGGTAGGGGGTTGAGGTTTGGGAGGGGATGAGGACTCTGGCTGGGGGTTCGAGCTCAAGAGTGGGGATGAGGGATTTGGGGTGCAGGAGGGGGCTTCGAGCTGGAGCATGGCAGGAGGTTTGAGGTGTGGGCTCCAGGAGGGAGTTTGGGTACAGGAGGGGGTTCCGACCTGGGGCATGGGGTTGGGGTGCAGGAGTGTGTTCCGACTTGGGGCTGGGGGTTTGAGGCAGCAGCTCTGGCCGGCCAGCACCTACCTCAGACAGTTCCTGGTGGGCGATGCAGCAGGACTAAGGCAGGCTCCCTTCCTAAGCTGGCTCCACACTCTTCCCAGAAGCAGCTGCCATGTCCTGCCCTTAAGCGGAGGAGTCAGGGGGCGCTGCACAGTGCGCGCTGCCTGTGCTGCCCCCGCAGCTCCCATTAGCTGCAGAGATGGTGCTTGGGCAGTATGCAGAGCGCTTCCCTGATCGCTCCTGCTTCTAGGGGCCGCAGGGACATGCTAGTCGCTTCCGGGAGCTGCTCGGAGCCAACCGGACTTTTAACGTCCAGGCAACCCCAGCTTCCCCACACAGCGGGGCGAGCCAGTGCTCATGGTTCCAGCCCCAGGGGGTGGGGCAAGGCTCGGGGCTTCTGGCCTGTGGTGCGGAGACTTGCCAAGGGCCGGATTAAATGAAGCAGCAGGCTGGGTCCAGCCCACATGTTCCCCACCTTGGTCTAGATGATGATTGGTTAACAAACAGCCAACTGGATAAAGTAAGGAAACCATGTCTGTCTTGGCCATGTCAGAACCACTAGAATAACTCTGTTCTCTTCTCCACTGCCCGGAGCCCTAACATACCCTACCCTACCCAACCCCTCCATGGCTGTAGCCCTGGGGCTCAGTGCTAAAGCCCCCAGGAAGTACAATATTTGCTGTTGGTTTTGGGGTCTCCCCTGCTGCCTCATTGATTACTTCTGGTTGCATAAAGTGTCTGGTTGACTGGTAAGTCCGTAACCCTGGTGTTCGTATCTTTGAGGTTCTACTGTACTATACATTTCATCACATGGATTGGGTTGATTGCATTGCAAGAACCAATCCCTGTGCAGCATGCTCTGTCCATACTCAACCTACTCTACCTCCTCATCTCTACGTTCCTTACTTATCTTGTCCATAGTTATTTTATTCAAAGTAAATGGCTCCTTGGGTGTTCTACCTCTTATCTCAGCCGGTGCAGACATTCTATCTTTTTAGCCTACTGATCTATTTACTTATCTTATTTAGCACAAACATTCTGTTTTCAGCCTAATGATCTGTTTACCTCCCTAATTCTATCCTCCAAGAAGTGATGCTTCCCTCCATGTGTTAATTGCTCATGTCACTTCAGGCCTCAGCTACACCAAGGAGTGGCAGCCCAGTCCCCGACTCAGGCACAAGTAGAAGACTTCCTGTTTCTGATCGTGGTGAACAGGTCTATTTGTGGGAAACCCCAATAATGAAATATGCAATGGAGTACAATGGGCTCTATCCCCCATTCATGATCCTGAGAGAAGCATCTGCTGAGGGTATCTACAGCGATGTTTCAGAAACCCAGAAGGTAAGCTCCTGAGATGCTGATCTAAGTTCCCTCTAAGGTGTATGGCCAGGCGGCCGCCTGGCAAGCTATCAAGTGCCGCTCACTTCAGGTGTCTCTGCCCACTGCTCCTGCCCTCTGCCTTGGAGCTGCTCCCGGGAGCCTCCTGCTTGCTATGCAGAGCTGAGAGGAAGGGGGGCGCTGATGTCAGGCTTTCCCTTCCCCCCACCCCTGTACCCCATCTCTACAGATTGCAGGGGGAAGGGGACAGGATGCAACAAGGTTCAGGTGTGGGATGAAGGGAGCTTGCTGGTGGCTGTTGCTGTGTCTTATTTAAGTGCCAATATACTTAAAAGGGCAATGTACAGCAGCAAATCATAGGACTGAAAAGTAATAGTAGCTCTCAGGATTTTAGTGAGGCTCCACCATTTGGAGTGATAATGAGCAGGGGAGCCCTGAACAAAAATTTGAGGAATGAGAAATCAGCATCACCACCATTTTCAACATTACTTTGTAAAAGTGGAGCAGTGGTAGAAAAAGGTGGCGACTCTATAGGTATCAGGTGAATGTCTGCCTAAAGGTCCTTGGTACCAAGGATGGATTATTACTGAACAAGGGGGAGTCAGGCATCTGGCAGCATGAAGTCTTGTAAAACCTGAACTCTTGCAGTACCAACATGGTGGTCGGTACCGAGGTAGCAGCTGCAGCAGAGGTGATTGTGGCAGAGGGAGTAGATGATACCGTAGGCTTTATGTGCTCTGAGAACGGTCTGCTAGATGATAGTCTAGTCTTCTCCTTTACTGAAATGGTACATATTGAGAGCCTGGCTGATTCTATCAATACTGACTTAAGAAGGGGTTGCCTTCTCCTTGTTGCCTTGATCCCCTGATGGTACTGATGATCTTCTGGAGCTAGAACCCTTAGATCATTTGGGTATAGTGGTGCTCAGAGTACCTGAGGAACCTGCAGACTTATGGGTACTGAGTCGAGAACCAGTGGGTGACGAGGTAGTTGTCTCAATCGGTGACTGGGGTTTCTTTGAATTAGATACCTTAGCTGGGGAACTCAAAACTATGTTTCCTAAATTCTTTGAGAGAATTCTTGAGTTTTCCTCTTAGGGTATGTCTACACTGGCAAGTTTCTGCCCAACAAGTTACACCACTTTTATTAAAGGGCTGGAATTAAACAGCTGTTGCGTGTCCACACTGCTCCTTGTAACGGTGGAGAGCATCCACAGTAAGAGCTCTTGCAATGGCAAAGAGAGGAGTGCATTGTGGTAGCTATCCCACTGTGAAACTGGCTGCAGGGTGCTTTGGAAAGGGTTTGAAATGCCTCATGGGCTAGGCGTCACATAATGCAGGTTTCCCAAACCCACTGTTCCATGGACATCCTACTATATTTGCCAGCTGCTTTTCAACTGAAAGGGGTGAGGCAGAATGTAACGGGGTGGGGGGGAAGGGGAGGGAGGAGAGACCGTGTGTTTTGGGGGACAGAAAGCGTGTCAGCATGCTGTCTTGTAAGTTCAGACAGCAGGAAGCAACCAGTCCTGAGGCAGGAGGAGGGGGAAACCCCAACATCAGTCCCTGCCCTCCCCACAGCACTCTCTCTCTCTTGCACACACACAATGAGCATTCCACAATAATGGTTTGCTGTGTGTCCTGGAGCCGATCAGCACAGCATGAAAGGGCTGTCAGAAACAGCTTTGAAAGGGGAGGGGTGCATGTCTTCAGGGCAGCCAGCCGAGTTCAAAACAATGAGCAGAACTGCCACTTGAAGGATTATGGGACACTTACAGAGGCCAACTGATTGCTTTCTGTGCTGCAATGTGTTTATACTGCAAATACACAGCTGGATGCTCTGCGCTGTAAGGCTTACGACTCTCGTCCAGGTGGTTTTTTTTGCAATGCTGCAACTGAGGAGTTTCTGCGCACTAAGTGGCTTGGCAGTGTACACACCTTGGAAGTTACACAGCAGAAAGCTGCTTTACTATGCAGAAACTTGCCAGTGTACTCAAGGCCTTAGAAACTCTAGGGGAATGTTGTGCTGAAACAGTTGAGGTACTCGATTTGCTCGGTGACTGGTATACAGGGAGGGTCTCTTGACCTGGGACAGAAGCCAGACATCAGGAGCTCTCCATCATGATGAGGTACAATTTCATCTTCCGTTTCTTTATGGCTCTCAATTTTAATGCCAGGCAAAATTACACTTTTGGGGGATGTGTGACGCCCCAAGGCAATGGACGTACAGGGAACGCCCATCACTCACCGAGATAGCCTCCTAGCACAATAGGCACCACTGAAAGCCCTGACAGCCAGGCATACTCTCCAGCAATCTAAAGTTCTGAACAAGACAGAAAGGACAACAGTCCTTACTATTACTCACTAATAGCATTACTGTATCTAAGGTGACACTGCATTTGAAGTAATCTCAACTCAGACACTGCTGAGGCTCTGTCTCGAAACAAGGCAGTTGAGAAGGAAATGAGGGCAGTTCACCCATGCAGATTTATATGGTGCAGAGCATGAGGCAGAGTACAGTGCATGTACAGGCCAAATGGGCACTTCAATTGGAGATTTTAGGTCGAAGGTGCATACATACCTGGAATGGAGCACCCACAGGGACATTACTTGATAAGAAGGATGCTTCTGCATGCCGTACATGCCAATATGGCTCTTGGGTCTCCTGGTGTCAAAGGAACCTTAGTAATTAGGTCATCTGATACAGAGGTTTAGGTCCTTGCTATTCACTACTTTATAAAAACGGAACATGTGGATTCAAACAAGCACACCTACAAGCTATCCTGATGCAAAGCAAAGATAGGAAGAACAGTAGGCGGCCAATATGTCTCCATCAGGAGCTCTTTAATGATTTGAAAATTAAAAAGAAATCCTACAAAAAGTGGACAAATTGCTAAGGAGGAGGAGTACAGAAGAACATTACAAGCATGTAGGAACAAAATCAGAACAGTTAAGGCACAAAATGAGTTACACATAGCAAGGGACATAAAAACCAATACAAAAAGAGATTCTTTAAATACATTAGGAACAAGAGAAAGATGAATGAAAATGTAGGTCCTCTACTTAGCAGGGCTAACGATGACATCATGGAGTCTGAGGTGTTTAATGTCTATTTTGCTTCAATCTTCACTAAAGGGGATAATGATGACCAGATACTCACCAATTCATATTAATAAAGGGAGAACGAATTAAAGCCAAAATAGGGAGAACAGGTTAAAGGCTATTTAGAAATGACAGATATGTTCACGTCAGCAGGGCCTGATGAACTTCCTCCTAGGGTACTTAAGGAACTAGCTGATGCAATCTTGGAACCATGAGCAATTATCTTTGAGAATTCTTGGAAAAAAAACACAGTACCTATCTTTAAAAAGGAAAACAAAGAGGAACCAGGGAATTATAGACTAGTTAGCCTAACTTCAATACCTGGAAAGATACTGGAACAAATGATTAAACAACCAATTTTTAAGTACCTGGAGGATATTAGGGTTATAAGGAATAGCTAGTACAGATGTGTCAAGAACAAATGATGCCAAACCAACCTAATTTCCTTCTTTGACAGAGATATTGGCCAAGTGGATAGGGAGGAGGCTGTAGATGTGCTTACCTTTATTTTAGTAAGGCTTTTTACATAGTCCCACATGACATTCTCAAGCAAACTAGGGAAATACGGTCTAAATGAAATAACTAAAAGGTGGCTGCACAGCAAGTAGAAAGACTGTACTCAAAGAGCTATCAACGGTCTGCTGTCAGGCTGGGAGAGCACATATACCGAGGTCTCACAAGGGTCAGCCCTGGATCCAGAACTATTCAATATTTTCATTAATGATTTGGATAATGGAGTGTGGAGTATGCTTATAAAATGTACAGATGATACCTACAGCTGGTAGGAGCTACAAGCACTTTAGAGGACCGGATTAGAATTCAAAACAACCTTGATAAATTGGAGAATTGGTCTGAATTCAACAAGATTAAATTTAATAAATCTGAATGTGAAGTACTTTATGCAGGAAGGAAAAATCAAATGCACAACTACAAAATGGGGAATGCATACAAAATCACAGGGTCTTAAATTAGCTGTTACCACTCAAGAAAGATCTTGGATTCATTGTGGATAGTTCTCTGAAAACATCCACTCAATGTGCAGCAGCAATCAAAAAAAGCTAACAATGCTAAGAACCATTAGGAAAGAGACAGTCAATAAAACAGAAATTATAATGCCTCGATATAAATCTATGGTGTGCCCACATCTTAAATACTGGGTGCCAATCTGGTGGCCCCAGCTCAAAGATACATTAGAATCGGAAAAGGGCAACAATAACGATTAGAGGTATGGAACAGCTTCTGTATGAGGAGAGATTAAGAAGACTGACTTTTCAGCTTGGAAAAGAGATGACTAAGGGGGGGAAACGACAGAGGTCTAGAAAATCATGACTGGTGTGAAGAAAGTAAATAAGGAAGTGTTATTTACTCCTCATAAAACAAGAGCTAGGGGACACGCAATAAAATTTATAGTCAGCAGGTTTAAAACAAACAAACATAGTGCCAATCTATAAAAAGGGAAATAAGGACAACCTGGGGAATTAAAGATCAGTCAGCTTAACTTCTTTACCTGGAGAGATAATGGAGTAAATAATTAAGCAATCAATTTGAAAACATTTAGAAGATAATAAGGTGATAAGTTAATTAAAGTTAATTAATGATCTGGATGATGGGATGGATTGCACCCTCAGCAAGTTTCCAGAGGACACTAAACTGCGGGGAGAGGTAAATACTCTGTAGGGATAGAGTCCAGAGTGACCTAGACAAATTGGAGGATTGGGCCAAAAGAAATCTGATGAGGTTCAACAAGGACAAGTGCAGAGTCCTGTACTTAGGACAGAAGAATCCCATGCACTGCTGCAGGCTGGGGACTGAATGGCTAAGCAGCAGTTCTGCAGAAAAGGACCTGGGGATCACAGTGGATGAGAAACTGGATCCGAGTCAACAGAGTACCCTTGTTGCCAAAAGGGCTAATGGCATATTGGGCTACATTAGTAGGAGCATTGCCAGCAGATCAAGGGAAGTGATTATTCCCCTCTATTCTATACTGGTGAAGCCACATCTGGAGTATTGTGTCCAGTTTTGGGCCGTCCACTACAGAAAGGATGTAGACAAATTGGAGAGAGTCTAGTGGAGGGCAATGAAAATTATTAGGGGACTGGGTCACATGATTTACAAGGAGAGGCTGAGGGAACTGGGGTTATTTAGTCTGCAGAAGAGAAGAGTGAGGGAGGATTTGATAGCAGTTGGAAAACCATTCCCATAAAACCAGAGTAGTTATCAGTGGTTCACAGTCATGCTGGAAGGGCATAACGAGTGGGGTGCTGGAGGGATCAGTTCTGGGTCTGGTTCTGTTGAATATCTTCATCAGCGATTTAGGTAATGGCATAGAGAGTACACTTATAAAGTTTGCGGACCATATCAAGTTGGGAGGGGTTGCAAGTGCTTTGGAGGATAGCATTATAATTCAAAATGATCTGGACAAACTGGAGAAATGGTCTGAAGTAAAAAGGATGAAATTCAATAAGGACAAATACAAGGTCTTCACTTAGGAAGGAACAATCGGTTGCATGCATACAAAATGGGAAATGACTGCCTAGGAAGGAGTACTGCAGGAAGGGATCTGGGGGTCATAGTGGACCACAAGCTAAATATGAATCAACAGTGTAACACTGTTGCAAAAACAAAAACCCGAACATCATTCTGGGATGCATTAGCAGGAGTGTTGTAAGGAAGACACAAGAAGTAGTTGTTCCGCTCTACTTCACGTTGATTAGGCCTCAGCTGGAGTAGTGTGTCTAGTTCTGGGTGCCACATTTCAGGAAAGATGTGGACAAATTGGAGAAAGTCCAGAGAAGAGCAACAAAAATGATTAAAAGTCTAGAAAACATGACCTATGAAGGAAGTTTGAAAAAAATTGGGACAGGAAAATGGGATTAAATTGCAGCAAGGGAAGTTTAGGCTGGACATTAGGAAAAACTTCCTGTGAGGGTGGCTTAACACTGGAATAAATTTCCTAGGGAGATTGTGGAATCTCCATCACTGGAGATTTTTAAGAGCAGGTTAGACAAACACCTGTCAGGAATGGTCTAGATAATATTAAGTCCTGCCATGAGTGCAGGGGACTGGGCTAGATGACCTCTTCAGGTCCCTTCCAGTCCTATGATTCTATATTAACTGAAGGTAGGGCAAGAAGTAATCAGATTAATCTGCAGCAAGGGAGACTGAAGTTAGATACTGAGAAAAAAAAGTCTAAATGTAAGGGAAGTTAAGTTTTTGAATAGGCTTCCAAGGTTTACTAGGTCCTGCCACAGCGCAGAGGGTTGGACTTGACTTCTCGGGACCCCTTCCAATCCTATGTTTCTATAATTTTATGGTTCTGTAAGGCTGGAAGTTTTAAAGAGTACTAAAGGAGGTAGGCACCCAAAACCCCACTGAATTTCAACAGGATTTAGGCCCCTTTGCATTCTTTTGAAAATCCCATTCTACATCAGTAATTACATAAGCATAAGTAGAAACTTATTTACATCAGATGAAATAGCATAAAGGATTCTACCATGAAATAAGAGCAATGTATTCAAATCTATGACTAGATAAACAATGCAGTAAGTATTTGTAAGTATTGATAAAACTATTAGGAAAGGAAGATTAGGTCTTGAGTTGCTGAAATGATTTAAAAATGATTAAAAAGATCACCTACAAAATTAACACTGCCTTCCTTTCATTTCTTGATATCTTAATTATTGGAAAAAAACAGTATAGAAGTGATGTCCCACAAGGGGTTTTCAGAAGCCCTACTAGTATACCCCTCACTCCCATGTATAAGTGGTTCAGCATGTACTAGCTTTTCTGGCATTTGTCCGTTTGTATTTCTAAACAAGAGATGCTTATATCCTGCCCTCTGGACACCTCTTGTGTATTTAATCATCAATCAAGGTATAATACACAAAACAGCAACACTAAAAGTTGTGATTAAACATCCAAGCAGTACAAAAAATTAATTCCCAACTTTGACTATACATATCACCTCTCAAACAGTATTCATTTTCTCAACAGCAGAAATTAACATTAAGGTCAATAAATTTGGGCACCCACAATTACATTAGATAGGACAAAGTGGAAGGGATATAAATTCTCATTCATCAAGTGCATGAAACTAACTCTAATCCAAAGGGGTTAAGAAGAAACTTCTAGTATGACCTTGGTTATTCCAGAAATGTCCACATGGAGTTTCTTGCACCTTCCTCTGAAGCATCTGGTACAGACTGCTGTCAGAGAATGGATACTGGGGGTAGATGGACCATGGCTGTCCCTATGTCTCTGTTAGAACTTTCAATACAAAAACAGTCCTTTCAACCTACCCACATTATATCCAAGTTTAAGTTGGCAGCTTTCCGTTTGATTTTTTAATTATCTTTGTATCAATTATTTGTTTTAGAGCGCTGCAGTGGGACTGGGATCCTGCAGGTCCTACTGCCATAATAGTGGAATGGGTAAAATGTACTGTGTTGCAGGTGGGATTGGGTGAGCAAAAATTAAAAACAGACTGCAGTAATTTGCAAGAAAATAAAATGTAAGTTTAGGAACATCTGCTGTTTAAGTTAACCTTACTATCCACTTACTTTAAGCCTCTTAAAAATTTATTTCTATCAAAAACCTAGTGCTGTGAGCAGCTTTTCTATTAAATGTTTTTTAAAAAGCAGTAATACTTCTGACATATAAATAACTTGAATGGTATGTTTAAAAGTTCTACAAATGGTGCCTAAGAGGTTTAAAAAATTCCATTTTTAAAAAACAATTTACTTTTTATCATTAAGAAAATCTGCACCTTTTAAGGCAAAATTATGGTGCAATTTATTAACATTCTGTGTAATATATAAAAGATAGCCGTTTTTTATAGATAGAATTTCAGCAACGTAAAGCAGGTTTTAATACTTAAATTTACACGAGGGATAGAAAGATTTGAGGTCTATTATAACAGGAGTTAAAGTATTTTTTTTTACATGGTTTAAGCAAGATTTGTTTTATTCTTTTAGTGGTAAAAATGGTGTCTGATTTCCATTTTTATATATAAACAGATTTTTTTTGTGTGCTTTTTTTTAGTAACATGAATGAATCTGCCTCTCTTGCAGGATTTGCGGGATGTAAGGTTTTTGTGGGTGGGAGAGGAATAAAAATGCAAGAAACAATGCAGGAGCGGGTGGGAATGGGTATTGCAGGTTGGGACAGGACAAAAAAAAAGTCCCGAGCATGACTTATTTGTTCCTTTTAATTAGAATATCTTTGATATTGAACTGATTTTTTTTTCTTGAATATCCAGTTAACTCAGTTTAAATGAGTAAATATCTCATGGAGCTTTTAGACATACCAAAAGGTTTTAACATTCTGCAGATCTTGAAAATTTTACTGAGAATGGACCTAAATTAAAACAAAGAAGGGTTAACTTGTAAGGAAAGGAAGAAAAGAATTAGGAGTGCTGCTGCGTTCCAAGAAGTGTTTGTATAAAGAGAAATTGAAGAATTGTAACGAACAGTGTAACAAATTTCACTAGTCTCCATGCAAACTGGAGACATTTCAAATCTTTGCAATGACTATGGCTAGATTGGATATTAGCTCGGTGCAAAAACTGAGGCCAACTGTGCAAGATGTATAGCAACAGGCACTCCCAGGATCACAGATCAGAATAGAATCCAGATTCCTCTGGAATGTTAGAGTTCAGTGGAAATCACTAAGCTGTCAAGATTTAAGAATCATGAACTACTTGATGTAAATAAAGCAAACAAAACTCCAAATGCTTATCTGGAGGTTCAGTGATAGTAGCTAAAAAAGTGCAGGCAAAATGTTGTCAAGCCTTCACTGTCAACATGAAAAGACCCAAAGAGCTACAGTTTACTTCCCTATGGAAAAAACTGTAACCAAGACATTTAATATGGGAAGGATGGCCCCATTAAGACCTATCAAGCCATGGCTAGGTCATTTGGACGAATATGAAGCAATTTGTGGTTGTCACCTGTCTCCATGGGCTGTCTCTGTAGTGAAGATGGACAGAGGACACCTTTAGTTACAGGCTAAATTTGGCTTGTGGATTTTGTGGATCCAGATCTATTTTACTGTAGATCTGGAAGCATAAGTTGCCTTATGAAACAGTTTTAATTAAAAGTTAATTTTATTTTGATCAAGTAATTTTCACTTTAATACCACACTATGCATCCATTTTGGTAATTAGTGTAACTTAACATAACTTACTTTTTATTAAATGAATTTTTTAAATAGAGGGCATTGTCAAAGACTGATAAAATGGCATGCCGTTTTTTCTTAACCTTAGTTCCCCAACGTGACAAAGACAATAGTTTGGCTAAGACATTTTCAGTGCCTTGAAGTAGTGATGGAAGATTTTTAATTACTATTAACAATTGTAACAATAGGATCTCATTTCCAGTTATGTATTTGTCAAGTATCCAAAATTATGACACCAGCACAGATCAGACACTCATCTAGAACACTGGGATGTTATTTCCTCCTCTCGTTACTCCCTCTTACAACTGCCTTTGGACAGCAGCTGAAACTCCTCATATCAGATTAGCATTCCATTTCCATTCTCTGGAGCTGGACTATTTGTTTCTATAGCAACAGCTTTGTCAGCTAGCATGAAATTCATGCAAAGAGTTGAGGAAAGAACTTGCATCATACAATCAGGAATGCCTTTCCTCAGTCTGCTCACTCAGCTGCCCCTGTTTTTTAGGCAATACTGGTTAGTCTTCTAAACTTGTTACATAGAAAATTAGACCATTACTCAAATGCAGAGCCATAAAACTCCTTTCTGCTACCTATCAAGCTCAGTTGGCAGATGGCTAAAGACTCCCAGTAAGCAGCAGTAATTATACAATACCAATAAAACCTCTAAAGAGCAAAAAGAAAGGAAGTACTTGTGGCACCTTAGAGACTAACACAATTATTTGAGCATAAGCTTTCGTGAGCGACAGCTCACGTCATCGGATGCATTCAGTGGAAGTAGGCTGTAGCTCACGAAAGCTTATGCTCAAATAAATTTGTTAGTCTCTAAGGTGCCACAAGTACTCCTTTTCTTTTTGCGAATACAGACCAACACGGCTGCTACTCTGAAACCTCTAAAGAGCAGCGCTTAAACTATCTGCTCTACTTATGTCAATCATTTGAGACCACTTAAAGCCTGAATGATTCAAGTGAGTGAAATCAGTTTAAGAGATATGTAAGATACACAACAGTAGATTACTTTTAAGAATACACTTCAATTCCATTAAATTCAGCAATCCTTATTAGCATTTTTGAAAACCTGAAAAAACTGGATACTTTGGGGTTCCCCTCATAAAACAGAATAAAATTACAGCTCATTCACACAATAAGGCAAGACCACCACTAAGCTCTATATTCACTTTATATATAATCGGTCCTTACCATGATTTCTGTAAAGGATGGGGCAAGCAATGGTATGCATTAAACTAGGAAATTGAACCTTCTCTGACAATTGTCAGCAATGGGTCTCCTTGAACTGATGTAGAGCAGGGTGGATAAAAATAAACGTTTTTTTAAAAAAATCGGTTTTTTATTTAAATCCGATTTTTTTGATAAAATGCTTTTTGAGCAAAACCTATCTAAAGATAATTTGACTTAAGATACATTATAGCTCAAAGATATCTCATCATGGAATAGGGATTATAAATTCTAATTCTATAGTATGAGACAATATAGTCATGTAATGTTTAAGAAAAGTTTTGTAAATAAATTCCAGTAGTTCATGGATTAGGGACCCAATCTTGTGGGGTTCCAGGGGCTTCTATATAGATTTAGGTTAATCTTTCTATCTACCCAATGGGACTCAGTGCTCAATCTAGAAGACACCATCAGAGATGCTTAGTTTTGCAGTTCTCAAACTGTGGATTTGTGTCTCCAAAGATAACATGCTTGTTAACAGCAAAAATGTTTTAAAATAAATGATATATAGAGGTGAGAAATAACAGACCACAACCCTATTGACCCTCTGCAAATTTGTGTACACAGATTACCTTACCTCTCTCTAAAAGTGTGACGTTTCAAAAAGTTCAATGAATAGAAAGATTGTTGGGGGCGGAATAGATCTGGACAAGGAGAAGAAGTCTGGAGATAAATATGAGAAGGGAGAGACAGGCAGTAGAAACAAAAGTTGAAACTGTTTGAGCAGCATATTCTAGAAGTCTTGAGGTCGTTCTGAGTGTAGCCTTCCCTGATTTGATATCTACCATACCATTCTCTCACTAGAAGGGAAAACCCAGTATGGGAATATTTTAATGAAGTTCCTCTACCTGTGAAGAATATGTATTAAGGTTATACCAACCAACAAGAATGCACTTTTATGTAGAAATCCATGATTAAATCGAGTCTTCCTAACTACTAATTTAAATCAAATCCATCCTGATGTGGAGGTTAGTTTAAATGATATACAGATAAGACAAGACTGCTGTACACGATTACAGGAAGGACAAGCCCTAGCAATAACTTTCTATTGAAGCGTTGAATAGTTTTGTTCCAGTAACAGTAGTAACTAAACTGTTTTCAAACCTGGTTCAGGGGGAATAGCTGCTGATCATGTCAGCAAAGAACTCCCTCTCTAAATATTTTAAAAATAGATCTTAAAATCCTTAGACAAAATAAAAAAGGTGTGAGAGAAAGAGAATATCCTGACAGAATTTCAGTAGAGCTGCCTACCACTATAGCTTTAAAAGAAAGCTCTGCAATTTCTCAATAGTTATTGACAACATTCTTGAAGTTTAGCTTTTAAAATTCACCATTTTGATATTGAAAATAAAGACTTGTGTCCATGTAATTAAGGCAAATTAGGAATTTAACATTGTGCCTTTTGACCTCTGTTTGCATTTTATCATCCTCTGTTTCCACCAACTAAGTTCGTCCCTAGCTTAACCCCTTTAGTGTGGCTTCCACACCTCACTAACGATAATGCAGCTAGTGCTCATAAGAGCTAATCTCTGTATTAAGTGAACAACAGTACAGCAGAGGGCAGTCTCCACAGTAATTAAAAGAAAGGGACTGGAAAGGACAAGAGATGGAGATGAACATGAAGGGCAAAGAAAAGTCTGTTCAGAGCAAAAGTTTTTATATTAACTAAAAGGAGCCCATATAAATGAACAATTATAAAGCTTATTAAGTGTCAGAAACCACCACCCACCCACCCCCCGCCATGTAGTTCATATATGTTCATTACCTTGGGCTGCTTTGCTAGCTTGCACCATGGTACAGTAACAGGATGAAAATGTGTGCACATACAACTAAACATCTAGTTTCACCATTGAACTCTCTGCCATACCAGCCCCTTGCTCTACCATCAATATATTGTAGATTGCAGTGGAGAACAAGTGCCATTCTAACAATCCAAATTAAAAGAAAAATGCTCCACTGAATTTTCGCTTTTCCTTCATTCTTATAGCACATATCCCAATTTGGAAAGCCTCAGAGCAGAAGGGCACTATATAAACAGTAAAGAAATTCTTAGAATTCCCACTGGATGTTAACAGATCTCAGAGGAAAACTAGCAGCTTGAAAACAGTCAAGTTATTTTCTTATCACTTCACACAGATAGTTAAGACTTCAAATTTCATTGACTGAAAAGTAAACATGTCTGTTCCAGTTTCAAACTGTGGTTGCATTCTCTCAGAAAGATTAAAATTAAATAGTGTTGCTGTTCTGGTTACCTAAAGGTATTTCTCTGCATTCTGCTTGTCCTGTTCTGGACTATTTTGTCAGGGTATTATTTTTATTCCCTTGTTTTTAATGTCTGACTCTCACTTATCTTATGTAAAGTTTTGTCCATTCATACAAACTATTTAAAATGTTGTCGGTACACCAAAGAGAGATTGTGAGTTGGAACTAAGACTACGCACATTTATTACAAGTTCAAATCAAAATATAATATGAATATCTAATTTGAAATCTAGAATTAATACAGAAGGGCACTAGTCTAGTCCTTGACTAGTATTGTTTACTGTTGAGTGCTGTGATACTGTGCACAAACAGGTTTTGTTCCTTCAAACTGGTAGATGAATCTGGTAAAACAGCTACATTTGGGCCATTTACTCATATCTACATCAAGTCTTGGGAATGTGCTTTGCTGAATGTGTGTGCATGGGCTTATTTTAAAGTTTGTTATGGAAATCCACACTTCCACAAGACAGTAAGAACAGCATTTCCACTGAAAGCAATACAGCATATCCTGAATGAGAAGAGGCTTGGTGTTTTGTTAAACATATTAATCATCATTTGTTGTGGATATGATGCAATTTAAGTGTAATATTAGAGATTACCACTGACATACAACACTTCTTCTCATTCAATGCCTGTGTAAAACTGACTAGAAGATTGAGGGAAGTCAAGGCACTGAAAACCTGTAAATGGTGGTTGCTGTTATCTGGTGAGTCTGGCATCCATATCTTTAAAGGCAGCTTCAGGAATATAAATCCGATTTTCCTGCAGCTTTGCCTCCAAAGACCCTGACGTGTTTACTACTTCAAATCTGCCAGCCCATATGAGGAAGAGACAAAAAGAGCTAATGTTTTATTTAACTGCTGCAAGTTTCAGCAGCTTTTAACAATAATCCTTGAAAGACATTTGACTCATACTGAAAAGGAGTACTTGTGGCACCTTAGACTAACAAATTTGAGCATAAGCTTTCACTTCATCAGATGCTTGTAGCTCACGAAAGCTTATGCTCAAATAAATTTGTTAGTCTCTAAGGTGCCACAAGTACTCCTTTTCTTTTTGTGGATACAGACTAACGCGGCTGCTACTCAAACTTGACTCACAATGGTTATTAGGTAAATCATGAAACACTATCATGCCCTGATCAAACTGAAAATGCCCCTAACTTGGAATACATCTCCCGACTTAGTTTCTGCAGTATGTTCTAAAGGTGTGACAGCCAAGTGATCCATGTTTTTTATCCTTATTTTCAGTGCTCTGGCCTAGCTAATAATTACACCTGTCTCCATATAACTCAGTTTTCCTCAAAAGTCATGAGCAAAACTTTCAAATTGCCACTGTCTTTTGGGACTTAAATAATAAAATTTGAAGATACCTTTCAGAATGGATTAAAACTCTTTAAAGCCATAAATCTTTGAAATCCAAAATAGAAAACTCAAGGTTGCATGATTTACCCCTGGGGGAATTCTGTGCCACTGCATGCACTCAGAAAACATGTCATGTCCCCCCCGCCCAAGATTTCACTGCAGAAAGTGACAGGGAAGCCATGCGGTTTGGGGGGGGGGGGAGGTGGGCGAAGAGACATGACCCAGACTGGAGATGCCCATGGGGATAGTTGGTGGAGGGGTGGCACTGACCTCCCAAACAGAGGCAAGGTGGGGGGTACAGAGGGTCACATGCCACTGTCCCCCCCTCCCCATTTCTGCAAGCACAGAGCTGCCCAGATGAAGGAGGATGCTGCTTGGCTCTGCCGTTGCTGATTCTGCAACTGGACACTGCCTACTGGGTCCTAGTGCCAGTTGTGCTCCCCTTCTGTGTGCTGGGAGCCATCCTGTTTTCTGTGTAACAGTGACTGCCCATGGTGGGGTGGGGCATATGGCGAGGGGGATGGCGAGGAGGAGGAAATGGGAGAAGGAGCGTGGGGTGGGAGGAAGAGGCAGTGGGGAAGGGAAGGGAGATGGGGTGGGGAAGGGAGTAAGTGAATCGGGGGGAGAGTGGGAGCTTGGCTGCAGCTGGGACTCCCCTGTTAAGCTGTCCCATCAAGCACCCACCCCAACGAGCCCCACCTCCCCTGCACCTGGACCACCCCAACGAGCCCCCTCGCATCCAGAACCCCGAGACCCTGTGCATCCAGATCTCTCACTTAGCTGTCCACACTCAGATTGCCCCACACAGAACCCTGTAACCCCACTCCTGGATCCTCCCACACTAAGCTCCTCTACACTTGGATCCTACTGGGTTAAGCCTGCCTGCTCACACCTGGTGCTCCTGGCGCAGAGGGGCGGGGCTGCAGGGTGATCTCCCACCTCCGTGCAACCAGTGGCCTGTGCTCCCACTGCCATGCTGGTACCTCTACATTTATTTATTAATAAAATTTGCAGAATTTTAAAATAT
Source organism: Caretta caretta (assembly GCF_965140235.1). Taxonomy (NCBI): domain Eukaryota; kingdom Metazoa; phylum Chordata; order Testudines; family Cheloniidae; genus Caretta; species Caretta caretta. Next base: position 61,455,098 of record NC_134211.1, on the reverse strand, counting down.
GTGCAGAATTTTTATTTTTTGGCACAGAATTCCCTTAGGAGTAATGGTTGGTATAGTACACAAAATGTGAGTATCTTGTCTAAACATGGCCTTAAATACTTTATACAGACCATATTCACTTCTGCACCATCTACATTCTAACCAGAACTTTATTTAAGCTCTTTTGTTTTGATGCCCACAACTATTATTTCCTGTAAAATACCATCAATTCCAAGTCTACTATGTCACAGATATAAGTTTTCCCTCCTGCACAAATCTGATGTAAACTGAGGACTTGTCTACACTTACAACACTGCACTGGTGCAGCTGTGCTGCTGTTCAGCTTAATGAAGATGCTACCTACTGTGATGGGAGAGCTTCTTCCATCAGTATAGGTACTCCAGCTTTCCAACGGGTGGTAGCTATGTTGATGGGAGAAGCCACCTTGTTGACACAGCGCCATCTACATAGAGGATTAGGTCGGTGTAATTACGTTGCTATGGGGTGTAGATTTTCCACACTCCTGAGCGACAGTTATACTGACATAAGTTGGTAGTATATTCCAAGCCTGACTTTTGCTCTAGTACAGATCTGCAAGTGGATGCATCAACAAGTAAAAAAATCACAAATCTAACTTTAAAGTCTTTCATTTCATGGATATAAATAGATTCTGATCCACGATTAATGCTATCTTGTAAATTCCAGAGTATTTTAGAATTTTTTTAAGTGAAATGTTTAGCTACTGCACAAATAGCACTAACGTGGCAAACATTAGGATCTCCCCAGGTTCCATTTTGTGGAACTATCGAGTGCTAGAAGCTTCTTTTAAATGAAAGAGGGAGATTCTCTGCTGCATCTTACATCCAAGAGTTCTGAAGGCCCTTAAGAATAAGGTTGTTGAGTAGTGATCAGAAATGTGCACTCATGAAAATCCAGGTGGATTGACTTAAATCAAAATTATTTACGTTACCAATTTTAAGCATGATTTATTATCAGCAAGCAGGAAACTATGATTGAAATAATTAATCTTGTTTTGCATTTCTACTTTTTATTTTCCAAAAGATTTATTTTCTCACTGATTGGGATAACCATTAAAACAAGCTGATTCACAAATAAATGTAGCCTCTACACTAAATTTGGTACTTTTCCTAACCAGGAGGATACACTCTATCTATAAAAAATTATTTAAGCTATTTGCACAAAATCATCATTTTGAAGTCTTTTTTTGTTAGATAAGTAAAAACCATCTTAAATGTATTGGATACGCAAGAAGAAAAGTAAGTTTATCAAAACAGGTTTTGAATATAAAAACTGATTTATCAAATAAAGGAAGTACATTAACTGTAGTTAGTGAATTGACAAATTATTTCTGGTCACCAGGGGATGATTTTCAAAGAATTTAGTTGCTGAAAGATGTAGACAGATACCTAGAGGGATTTTTAAAATTACCTAAAGATGCAGATAAGTGCCTTCTTAAGTGCCTAAAACACCTTTAAAAAAAACTGGCTCATGTCCTTCATGTTTTTTCAACTAATAGCTCTCTTCCCCATCTACTTTTTATTGATTTAAAAAAAGGAAAACAAGGTTTCTTGCTTTTTCAACTTCCAGTTTCACAACTCTGAATGATCTAATCCAAGCGAAGAAAATATTTTCTCTGCATCTGATACACTGAAACCAAAAGTAATAAAGACAAAAGCTTTTCTGGGCAACAGAAATGGAAAGTACTTACATTTGGACAAATGTAAAATACCAGCACTTGCTCTACTGTAATGACTGAAAATAAACACTTAAGTAAGCTTGAGATAACCTCTAAAGTTAAAGTATTCCCCGATTCCACATATCCAATTAAAAAGCATCACAAACACATCCAAATTTGAGGAGTGCTCATTAATGCCGCTTTTTTAAAAATTTAAATGATTAAGATATTATAATAAATTTAGTCCTCAACACAGTTTGTCATGATTTCAAATTTAGTTTTAAAACTTTTTAAAAAAAGAAAAATGTATATAATTTAAATACAAAAATCAAACTTAAAAACACATTGATTTTTTTTAAAGCAACTTTTATTCACCCTGATTAAAATAAACTAATATACAGGAAGTTATCAAGTGCTGTACCTACAATTCTGGGAAGGCACTGGGGCAATCAGAGAATTACAGACTAGTAAACTTTCATTCTGTACCTATTAAATTTATTGAAACAATAATCAGAATACATGATTAGAAGATCATGATATGACAGGGTCTGACTAACATAGCTCATCTCTAGGAAAATATTAGCATATGAGAATGCCTCTAGATAACCATGACAGCAAGGAAGAGAGTCAAAATACCTACAATTAATACTGTGGCTTCTGAAGAAAAAGATACATATTATTATACAACCAATGTTTTACATCATCAGACATATGGACAAAAACTAGAAAATTAAATGTTTATTAACTATACATCCCCATATCCTCCTTTAGTGCATCCTCATGCTTTTGTCCAGTAGGTTTAGGCCAAGAGAAAATATTCTACTAGATGGTTTATCATTATTTAGTATAGAGGGAATTTTATAGGTTTAGACACAAGCTAAACCAGGACTGGCAACATTCCCATTATATTTGTATTTCCAGCTTCATAACTAAGCTAAGCTATATGGTTAAAAAAGCAGACAGAAACCCAACTTACAAAGATATTATCCTTCCAAATATCGAAACAGGAAGACATTATGGGACACATTTTACATCCAATTTTGAACAATGCTCTATACTAGGGATAGTGAACAGGCGGACTGCATGCCAAATCCGGACCACTAGACTCTTTTGAACGGACCCCAAAATCTTTTTATTTACTTATCATCATCATCAACACTTTCTCTGGCATCTGGACATTGACTATACCTTGACTAAGAAATTTGAACCTTTACAAAAAATAATTGATTACCCCAGATCTATACAAGGATTAGCTGCTTCTGATGTCAAGACAGAAGAACGGTCAGAGGCTTGTGTCTATGCTAGTACTCGTTCTATGACAATATATAATACTATATATGGATATCTTATTCCAGTCAGTTGGATATCTAAAACTGAGCTCAACAGATAAGTGCTGGAGAAACTGGGCAAGTAAAATCTCTAGAACATATTGAATAGCATTTCCCAAAAATAATGGGATAAAATTAAGGTGGTTCAATAGCTCACCAATATGAAGGTTATACTGCAACCTGAAGAAATTTTGGAACTATGTAACCAAAAATTAGAAGGGCAAAAAAAAGGTATGTATTTTTAACCACAAAGTATATAGCTGTAAATGTATGGAAGAGCCCAATGACTCATCTTATAATCAACTGCTGGAGATGGAAGAAGAGTAACTTATGCTTTTAAAGAACAAAATATTTTTAAGTACAGATGTATTTTTTTGGACTACCTGTCCAAACATTCTTACCAGAAAGTTGCACAGAAGAGACATCCAGAACAAGAGAAGAAGTCTGATGAATAGCTATTTATACTTCATCAGGTTTCTTGGAACACTTTTAATGGTTCTGAACTAGCATACATTGATTCTACTGACCTACTGAACATTGTAAAAAATTAAGGAGTACTGTGACTGCCTCAGAACTCAACATGTGCTACTACATTGTTTCACGGTCTCTGTGTATATAATGTCTTCATCGGATGCATACTGTGGAAACTGCAGAAGTGAGCTGTAGCTCACGAAAGCTTATGCTCAAATAAATTGGTTAGTCTCTAAGGTGCCACAAGTACTCCTTTTCTATGTGCTACTACTGCTGCTTTGGAGGTGGTAGGAGCACAGCCTAAGAATATTCAGTTATTTTGGCATGCTGCCAAAATTTTCCCTGAGAAATGCAAGTAACAGAAGGGAAATGGTGATTGTCCAAAGCTTCTCTCAGCAAAAACCAAACAGCATTTCATGGAACAAAGAAAGGGCATGTCTGCATCCTGAGGGCTTTCATCCCAAGTTTAAAAGTCCTGCTGCAAACAATGGAGATGTTAGAGTTTCTCCCACCCTCCCTTCCCAGCAAAAAAAAAAAAAAAAGTTTGCAAGACTTTTATAATGCAAAACATTAGGCAATCTAAGCATAGGGGTTTAATTACTTCCCTATAACAGAAATTGGTCCAATAAAAAGTATTATCTCACCCACCTTATCTTCCCTATAATAAAGGAGGCCTGAAAGTCATCACATAATCCATTCAAACCAATTTTTTTTCCTCCCTGGGAAATGAATGACCAACTACATCTTTAGCCTACAGACACTCATTAACATACAAATAAAAAACAAAACAAGGAAAATATCTACCTGCTTCATAGACTCAAAAAACCCTTTAACACAATCTGGCCCTGAGAATTGGACCTTAAAAATTTGCTGCAAAACAGAAGTGGTGGAAAACAGGGTTGGCAATTTCTTGGGAAAAACTAGTTCTAGGGCAGGGCATTGGTAAATACTGGATTAAACTGGGAAAAAAATAATTGCATCAGGATCCAGCAAGTTCAGCAAGCATAGAACAAATCTTTACAAAAAAAACTTTGGAAGCCGCCATTCAAAACTCAGGAATAGGCTTGGTCTATCCACTACACTAAAGATGGTTTTCTGCTACAAACTGCTGCATGGCCAATTGAACCTGGATTGGTAGTCTGCAACCCCACATGCTTCTGACTGCTTAATGCTCCAAGCCCACAACTCAGGCATTATTGTTTTCTTCACATAATCAAATGCTTTCAACTTTTGTTTATATAATATTGAAAACTGAAACGTGTCATGACATGTATAACTTTCTTGGAGAAAATACTGCATACAGACACGCTGATGTTCATTATTACAATTACATATATTGATATTACACCCACTGCAGTTTTACTTCTTATTTGTACAGTGCTAAAAAAAATCTACTGCCTTATGTAACTATGTAACTAAAATTAAGTGTAATGTAGTGTGCATTAATGAAGCAGTTTTTAAAATAAAAAATGCCTAAAACTGGACTAATTAGTTTTTCCTGGGATGGTTAAAACCATTATTTTTTTACCTCGTAAAAACTACCTCTGGTAAATACCATGCCATCACTGATGGAAAACCAGCTCCATTAAACCCCTGTACAGATCCATCAAATGCAGGATAAAAAAAAAGCACACCATAGACCTTCAAGCAAGACAGGGAGCAAACCAGGGATGTAACCTTAGCCCAAACTTCAACATTTACATCAATTACCTACCAATTGTACAGGAACAATTCCCAAACCAATGACTCCCCAAAAATGACAAAAATAATGTGTGCCGTCTGCTGATTTAGTCATACTATCACCTATATACGATCACCAAAGAAATATACACCTTCTAGAAACTTACTCTCTGAGTAAAACAGTTTAATTCTAGGTTTCAGAGTAACAGCCATGTTAGTCTGTATTCGCAAAAAGAAAAGGAGTACTTGTGGCACCTTAGAGACTAACCAATTTATTTGAGCATGAGCTTTCGTGAGCTACAGCATCCGATGAAGTGAGCTGTAGCTCACGAAAGCTCATGCTCAAATAAATTGGTTAGTCTCTAAGGTGCCACAAGTACTCCTTTTCTGTTAGTTTAATTCTACTTACTCTACTACATGGGAGTAAAGTCTGGGGCCTAACTTCAACTAATTACACTGATAAGAATAAAACCCTGATAGAAACCCTATATATTCAGGTCTGCAAACAAAATACCCCATGTGCAGAAGGAACTCCAGCAACAATGACTCCTGAGCAGAAGACCTGGGCTAATTCCCTTTGCTAATCAACATACAGCAAGAAACATTAGACTTCTAGTGTCATCTCCTCCAAAGCAGCAAATATTATTTCCACTGCAAAGCACTAGAAGATCAAAAACAAACCAAATGAGATCATCCACTTTTATATCATTGTTCATCAGGCATAAATTTTTTTTACTTGCAGTTCAGTGGAACATACAACCCCGCTCAAAGCCAAAAAATGGTCAAGATGCTAGACCCAGCACCAAAAACATCAATACAGAAGTCACTGGGAAGAGGAAGTTAAAAAAAAAAAAAAAAAAAAAGCAAATAAGCTAGACTGCTGCAGATCCTTACACAGGACTCAATACAATGAGATATACAAATTAGGCAGACTCTCACCAAATACAGAACCAGTGAACAGAAACTAGAAGCTGAGCGGCACAAAGCAGCAGTCTACACAAAGGCTATGTCTATACTTACCCTGCTACAGTGGCAGCGCTGCACCTGCACCACTGCAGACACTCACTAGAGCAAATGGAAGGGTTCTCCCGTCACTGTAGTTAATCCACCTCCGTAAGAAGCAGTAACTAGGGCAGTGGTCACCAACCGTTCAATCCCAGTTGACCGCGATGTCCAGCAGTGCAGTGTGGTGGCCACTAAGGCAGACCCCCTGCCTACTCCGACTCCATGCCGCCCCCAAAAGCGGCCAGAGCAGCCCTGCGACCAGGGGTCTCCCTCTGCATGCTGTTCCTGCCTGCAAGCACTGTCCCTGCAGCTCCCATTGGCTGCGAGAGCTGCGGGGGCGATGCTTGCAGAGAGGGGCAGCATGAAGGGCTGCAGGGGCGCATTGGCCCCTTTCAGGACCAGCATTGGGCCAGGGTAGGCAGGGAGCCCGCCTTAGCCTCGCTGCACCCGCCAACTGGGAGCTGCCGGAGGATGTGCTGCCGAACAAGAGGCTGCACCCCAACCCCCATCCTTAAACTCCCTCCCTTAGCCAGCACCCCATACACCCTCCTATACCCCAAACCTCCTCCTGCATCCCAAATCCCTAGCCCTGAGCCCCGTCACAGAGCCAGCACCCCATATCCCCTCCTGCACCTGGAAACCCCTCCTGCACCCCAATCTCCAGCCCTGACCCCCTTCCCAGAGCCAGCATCCCCAACACTCTGCCCCAGCCTAGAGCCCCCTCCCAGAGCCCATACCCTGCACCCCAACACACTGACCCAGTCAGAGCCTCCTCCAGGACCCAAACTCCCTCCTAGAGCTTGCACTCCTCACCACCTCCTGCACCCCAACCCCCTGCTCCAGGCTCAGCCCAGAGCCACCTCTCACACTGCAAACCCCTCGGCGCCAGCCCATACCCCACCCCCTTGCCCCAGCCCGGTGAAAGTGACTGAGGGTGGGGAGAGTGAACGACGGAGAGGGGGAGCAATGGAGTGAGTGGAGTGGAGCTTTGGGGAAGGGGCAGGGCAGATCCTGGGTTTCCCTAAGATTCAAAAAGTCATCTTGGGCGTAAAATGTTTGGAGGCCACTGTGCTAGGGTGATGGAAAAATTCTTCTGTCAACCTAGCACTGGCTTCATTGCGGGTTAGGCTAGTTTAACCACTTTTCCTGGGGCGTGGTTTTTTTCATACCCCTGAGCAACATAGCTGGGTTGACCTAACTTTTTAGTGTAGACCTGGCCAAGAGAGGACTCTCTGATCAGCCAGTATAACAGAGACACTTCCTACTCCAGTTTCCAAAAAAAGGAGGAAGAGGAATATTTCCTCAAATTATCAGGAATCACAGAAGATAACTCCTTAGACAGTGATAATAGAAAAAATATGATTTAACCAAGTCTTTTCCCTACACTTTAGCAAGGCTCTTGTAGCTTAAATACTAATTAAATTTTAGTGATTTAAGGTTGGAAGTTTTAAATATTGCTCGATTTTTGTTATAAAAATTTAAGTCCTTTTCTCACAGATCCTATGATGGCTGGAGAACCAATGAAATGAACATCACTATAAAGAGCAAAAGGGATTTTTAGCCAGACTGCTTAAAACTTGTTAACAATATTTAATTTCAATGAATAACTGGGCAAAAAGTAAAAAACCTTAAATTAATGAATGAAAAACTAATATACAATTTCTGGAACTCTTGACATGTTCTGCAGAAAGATCAAAATATTCCCCAATAGGTCTAAAAACAAGAAAAAAAATCCCTTCTCCACGAATAAGTAATGGAAACCCAAAAGACCTGCTTGTGGGGATACTGAAACTCTGATCCTTGTACCTTCTGCCTCATGTAAGAATGGTAGAGGTCTTATATGTTCCCCAACAGATTTTCAAGTACGAACTCTATTCACCCATCTAAAACATGCAACAGTCCAACTGGCACTAAAGAAACTTTATTCCAGCAACTTTATAAGCCACAACATAGCTTCCAACTCTTTCCTCTCATCAAGCTGATTGAAAACCTAGCTAAAAATAGTCTTCAATGCCACCTCTCTGGTGGATTCCCGAGACAGTATTGGTCACTCTGATGGATGACTTCTTTTTTGTAGAAGAAAATGTCCATATTTATCTGGCTGAACCCCATTGTTGCTCTTAATGCTATTGGCCAAACTCTGTCCCACCTCCTGGAGGCAGCAGAGGTGAATGGAAATGCCTGCAAACAGTGAGATCTTTCTTCCTAGACCAAACCTAAATGGGTTTATTAGAAGTAACTGCAACTATGAATTTTTATCCTCTATTCTTGGCTACTGCAACTGTCTATATCTAGGAATGAAATCACATACACCTCTATCCTGATATAATGCGGTTCACGGGAGCCAAAAAATCTTACCGTGTTATAGGTGAAACCACATTATATCAAACTTGCTTTGTCCTCGGGAATTTCCATTATTAATACAGTATTTGACACAAGTTTTATTCTTGGTATTGTTTTAGAAAGGGCGCATCTGATGTTGTCCTTCACATCAAGTCCGGGGTCGGGGCTCGCAGCCCAGCGCACCGGGGCCAGGGCTCGCAGCCACGTGTCCCTGTTGGGGCTCACAGCCCAGAGCAGGGGTCGGGGTCAGGGCTCACAGCTGCACGCTGGGGCTCGGGCTCGTAGTCCCGCAACTCCACAGAGGGGTCGGGGCTTGCAGTCATGCGTCGCGGTCGGGTCTCACAGCCCCGTGCAGGGATCGGGACTTGCAACTTGCAGCCGTACGCTGGGGTTGGGGCTCGCGACCCCCACAGAACAAGTCACAACCCCCCCAGTTTGAAAACCAATGTTGTAGACGAGACAGAAAACCATTTTTGCTTTACCGCGTTATATCCGAATGCGTGTTATATCAGGGTAGAGGTGTATCTTGAGAATGCTCCAGTTGGTTCAGAATGCAGCACTCCTCCTGCTCAACACAGGTTACTCAAATACCCCAACTCTTTGGACTCACTCCTCAGTGAGCGCAGAGTCCAGTTTAAGGTTGTTGTTCCAATTGTCAAAGCCTTGTATGGTCCTAACCATCAGAGACTCTTTTCACAACCATACCAGCTACCTACTTTCCACTACAACGTCAACCAATAGTGGGGAGACTTGTGACTGCAAGAGAAAGAATCAGGAGTACAGAACTCACTGACAGGGAAAATAAAAATGACTGACTAACCAACCCTTATCAATTTCTGTAAAAGTGCAAAACTCACTTCTTCAGTCAAGTTTTCTTCTCAAGAGTACCCCTATTCCAACATATCTAATTAAAAAAAACCTCAACAAATCTGCCTTTTGCCAGAAGGGAAGGAAGAAATTGGTAAGAAATGTACGAGGTACTCAGAAGCCAGTCCTGCTTCTTGAGAGAAAGCTGGTATCATTGATCTAGTTGGCAGCCGGTATCAAGTGGAGTACCCCAAGGGTCAGTCCTGGGGCCGGTTTTGTTCAATATCTTCATAAATGATCTGGAGGATGGTGTGGATTGCACTCTCAGCAAATTTGCGGATGATACTAAACTGGGAGGAGTGGTAGATACGCTGGAGGGGAGGGATAGGATACAGAAAGACCTGGACAAATTGGAGGATTGGGCCAAAAGAAATCTGATGAGGTTTAATAAGGATAAGTGCAGGGTCCTGCACTTAGGACGGAAGAACCCAATGCACAGCTACAGACTAGGGACCGAATGGCTAGGCAGCAGTTCTGCGGAAAAGGACCTAGGGGTGACAGTGGACGAGAAGCTGGATATGAGTCAGCAGTGTGCCCTTGTTGCCAAGAAGGCCAATGGCATTTTGGGATGTATAAGTAGGGGCATAGCGAGCAGATCGAGGGACGTGATTGTTCCCCTCTATTCGACATTGGTGAGGCCTCATCTGGAGTACTGTGTCCAGTTTTGGGCCCCACACTTCAAGAAGGATGTGGATAAATTGAGAGAGTCCAGCGAAGGGCAACAAAAATGATTAGGGGTCTGGAACACATGACTTATGAGGAGAGGCTGAGGGAGCTGGGATTGTTTAGCCTGCAGAAGAGAAGAATGAGGGGGGATTTGATAGCTGCTTTCAACTACCTGAAAGGGGGTTCCAAAGAGGATGGCTCTAGACTGTTCTCAATGGTAGCAGATGACAGAACGAGGAGTAATGGTCTCAAGTTGCAGTGGGGGAGGTTTAGATTGGATATTAGGAAAAACTTTTTCACTAAGAGGGTGGTGAAACACTGGAATGCGTTACCTAGGGAGGTGGTAGAATCTCCTTCCTTAGAGGTTTTTAAGGTCAGGCTTGACAAAGCCCTGGCTGGGATGATTTAACTGGGAATTGGTCCTGCTTTGAGCAGGGGGTTGGACTAGATGACCTTCTGGGGTCCCTTCCAACCCTGATATTCTATGATTCTATGATCAAATTCAATGAAGTTGGAACTGAAAGAATGGGAGATAACTATGGCTGTGTCTATATTACAGCCAATGTCTACATAACTTACGTTGCTCAGGGGTGTGAATAAACCACCCCCTTGAGTGACATAAGTGCTGACATAGTGCTCATATGCACAGCTTCTGCCATTTGCAGAAGTGATTTTATTATGCCAATGGGAGAGTTCTTTCCCAACAGCATAGTGTATCTTCACCAGACGTGCTGAAGCAGCAGCCCTGTACGTGTAGACATGTCCTATGTCACCTAATTATACCATAGAGGCCTATCCTGCCCCTCCAGTAACAGCATGCGATAGATTTGAACTGCTCTTTTTTGTATTTTTCATTACATATAATGAGACAGGGAAAAATTTCTTGAATTGGTGAATGTAGGATAAATTTGCATTTTAATAGCTCAGTGAAGTAAACAGGATAGATATTTATACCAAGCAGAGGTAATCATAACAATTTCAAAAACTGTTTTACTGAGCAACACTTCGAACAAGACTCGTGTATATATACACATATATACACACACACACACTTCAAAAAGAAATACCTAATGTAGGAATAAGTTTGTACAAGTCCCACATGACAGGGATACTAGATGTAAACAAGTTTATTTTCATTAAACAAATGTTTAAATCTCAATGTTTCCTTAAACAGAACAGTTTCCTTCTTTCTACAACTTCCACCAATACTTTAAACTCAATCCCACATATTTCAGAGTTGGGAAGGGAGAATTCCAAAAATAAACCTTATGACATAAACCTAAAACAATGTCACCATAAGGCAACACCCACTTGAGGTAGGAGTACCTTCATTAATCATCTTTTTAGTTTCATGCCGAAAGAATCAACATAGTACTGTAGAAGTTTAAGCCTCATAAGAACACAATGATGCTATCCATTTGAAGATAAACAGCTATTAAATTCAAAAACCTTAGAGCCAGAATTCCTTCATTACGCTAATCTAATAATATAAGCTGGATATCTGGCAGTTGTATGTTGGGTTACTGAGTAATGCCTTCAGTAAATGGGGCTTTAACAAGTTTTACTACATTAATCCTTTGAATGAAAAGGGCCAAAGAACTCTGGACATGTCTCCTTTAAAAAAAGTTAATTTTATGTGTGTCTACAGCTCTGGATAGATGTATTTTTATATACCAAAGCCAAAAAGGGGGGGGGGGGGGGATTATTTACTTACCTTGTAATCCTGCTTCTTTGAAGGCATCATTTTACTAGATTCTCCCTGCTTGGGTCTCACATCTCCAGCATTAATCATGCAGACTGATGTGCTTTGCACTAGAATTGAGGCCCAAGAGTGGAAATGTTATGACTGTTCAGTGTTGTCATTTTATATTAGTTGTCCTGCATTATGTTATGGATAGTACCAAAATATTCTATTAAACTGTAGCATGCTGTCCCCTGGAAGCTTGATTAGAACATTTACATCCCATGAAGCTATTTCAATGAATGGAAATTTGTAATATTAAACAAATATCCTGTGGCTCTACACATTTGTAATCCTGGTAAATATTGCTGTGGACACAGCAAAGGGTCCAAATATTGTCTAATAATTTTAATGAAAAGAAAGCCACATGAGCGCCAAGCCAATTATCGTCTATTTGTATTTGTGCATTTGGTTTTTCTTCCCTAAGACTAGCACCTTATATTTGTCTTTGTTGAATTTCACTGTTGTCACCTATAGTCCAGTTCTCCAGTTTATCAAGATCCCTCTGAACTTTAGCTCTATCCTTCAAAGTGCTGGCAGGCCTCTCCCCCCAGGTTTGTGTCATCTGCAAATTTGATGAGTATGTGCTCTATTCCTACATCCAGGTCATTAAAGATGTTAACACCTGACCAAGAACAGATTCCTGTGGAACCTCACTTGAGACCGCCCCTCCAATCAGACATCATTTCATTAATAATTACTCTTTGTTTGCGACAGGTTTCAGAGTAACAGCCGTGTTAGTCTGTATTCGCAAAAAGAAAAGAGTACTTGTGGCACCTTAGAGACTAACCAATTTATTTGAGCATGAGCTTTCGTGAGCTACAGCATCCGATGAAGTGAGCTGTAGCTCACGAAAGCTCATGCTCAAATAAATTGGTTAGTCTCTAAGGTGCCACAAGTACTCCTTTTCTCTTTGTTTGTGGTTGTTTAACCAATTATGTATCCACTTAATGACAGTTCTGTTGAGTCTGCATTTCTCCAGGTTACTCATCAAAATGTCATGTGGGACTGTGTCAAAAGCCTTGCTGAAGTCCAGGTATATTATGTCCACCACATTCTTCTTATCCACCAAACCAGATCCCTGTCAAAGAAGGAAATCAAGCTGGTTTGACATGGATTTGTTTTTGGTAAACCCATGCTGGCTGCTAGTGATTACCCCTTCACGTTCCAGGTATTTGCAAATTGAATGTTTTATACATTGCTCTCGTACAGAGGTGGGCAAACTACAGCCAGCGGGACCTGCCCGGCCCCTGAGCTCCTGGCCCGCAAGACTAGGCCCTGGCCCCTCCCCTGTTGGGCCCCTCCCCCGCAGCCTCAGCTCACTGAGCCACTGGCGCAATGCTCTGGGCAGCGGGGCTGGGTGCTCCTGGGACAGCGCAGCTGCAGAGCCCAGCCTGAGCCGGTGCTCTGTGCTGCGCGGTGGCACGGCTGTAGCACCGCCAGCCACCTGTTCGCCAGGCAGCGCAGTAAAGGGGAGGGGGGGTTGGATAGAGGGCAGGGAAGTTCAGGGGTGGTGGTGGTGTTCGGGGGCAGGAGTGTGGATAGGGGTCGGTGTGGTAAGAGGGCAGGGAACCGGGGGGTTGAATGGGGGTAGGGGTCCTGTGGGGGGGGCAGTCAGGAAGAAGGGGGGGGTTGGATGGAGTGGTGAGGGGCAGGGGTTCCAGGGGCGGTCAGGGAGAAGGGGTGGTTGATGGGGCAGGGGGGAGTCAGGAATGAGAGGAGGGGTTAGATGGGGCAGTGGAGGATCCAGGGTGGTCAGGGGACAGGAAGAAGGGGGGTCAGATAGGGGTCAGGGGCTGGGCCACGCCTGGCTGTTGGGGAGGCACAGCTTCCCCTAACTGGCCCTCCATACAGTTTTGGAAACCTGATGTGGCCCTCAGGCCAAAAAGTTTGCCCGCCCCTGCTCGAGTAGTTTCCCCAAGTAACGAAGTCAAGCTGACTGGTCTATAGTTCCCCAGTTCCTCCTTCCCCCCTTTTAAAGGTGGGCACTATGTTAGCCCTTCTCCAGTCTTCCGGCCATCCATTAAATTTGCAAATATTCTTTCCAGTGGCTCAGATTTTTTTCAGTTAATTCCTTCAGTAATCTTGGGTAAACAGCATGAGACCCCACTGTTTTGAATTCAAATTGCTCAGAAGATCTCTGACATTTTCTTTAGTTATCCCGAGCTGCATTCCTTCCCCTTTATTGTCTATGATAACTTGGCTAGTTGTCCCATCACATGTTATTTTTTAAGAGAAAACTGAAGCAAAGTAGGCATTGATCAGTGGACCCTCATTGTCCTCAATCTTCCTTTTTATTTGTCTGACCTTTTTGAAGACCCCTTCTTGTTGTCTCTAATATTCCTTGCTAGCTGAAACTCATTCTTTGCCTTGGCTTTCCTGATTTTGTCCCTACATGCTCACGCTTTTCCCATGTATACATCCTTGGTCACATGCCCCTCCTTCCATTTCCTGTATGTATCCCTTTTGGTTTTTAGATACCTAAAAAGCTCCTTATGCAGCCACACTGGCCTCCTGTGGCTCTTCTTATCTTTCCTCTGCAATGGAATATCTTTACGCTGAGCCTCTAGAATTACATCTTTTAGAAAATGCCAGCCCCTTTCAACTCCTTTTCTTCCTAATTGGTCTTTCCATGGGACCTTGCCTACTATTTCTCTGAGTTAGTTGAAATCTTCCTTTCTGAAGTCCAGTGTCCTTGTTTTGGTAGTCTCATGTCTTCCTTTCCATAGGATATTGAATTCTATCAGATTATGATCACTTTCTCCCAAGTTCTGACCACCTTCACATTTGCCACTAATTCACCCCTGTTGGTCAAAACCAGATCCAAAATTGGTGACCCCATAGTTGTTTCCTCAGCTTTTTAAATCAGAAAGTTGTCCCCTACACACGATAAGAATTTGCAGGACATATGTTTTGCTGTAAGAGTCTTCCAACAGATATCAGGGAAGTTAAAATCCCCCAATAGTACTAGCTCATGCGTGTTAGCTAATCTTGTTACCTGCTTGCAGAATGATTAATTCACTTCCTCTTCCTGATTTGTTGGTCTATAATAGACCCACACCAAAACATCGCTACTGTTCCCTTTTTATCCTCACCCAGACTCTCACAGTAGGTCTGTCGCTCACTTCCTCTTGGTCCGCAGAGCAAATGTATACATTCTTGATGTACAGCGCTACACCACCTCCCTTTTCCCCCATACCTTTTTTGGAACAAGCTATGTCCCTCAACACTGGTACTCCAATCATGGGAGTTGTCCCACCAACTTTCTGTAATGTCAGTTAAGTCATAATTTTCTTCATATACCATGACTTCCTGATTGTTCTCCATACTCATTGTATTTGTACACAGGCACTGAAGATATTTTGCAGACTGCCTGCCCTGCTGCTTTTCTTCTTGCCTTTCTAATACAGGTGTGATTTCTAGTTCCTTCTCCAGAAATTATCCCCTTCTCCTCGTCTTCAAGCCTAGATGTGCATTGGCCAGATTTGTCTCACCATCCCGCATAGGACCTAGTTTACAGCTCTCCTTATCAGGTTAGCTAGATGATGTCCAAAGATGCTCTTCCCAGTATTTGATAGATGGAGCCCATCCCAGCACAATAATCCTCTTTCCTGGAACATTAGCTTGTCGTCAAAAAAGCAAAAGCCCTCTCGTAGACACCACCTGCGTAGTCACGCATTTCCTTCAATGATTCAGTGGTCCCTGTCCGGGCCTTTTCCTTCAACAGGGAGGATGGACGAGACCACCACTTGCGCCCCAAACTTTACCCTCCTTCCCAGAGCCACGTAGTCTGTAGTGAGCTCCTTGAAGTCAGTGAGTCGTTACAGTAACTGTAGTTGAGATGTCTGCACATGTGGCTCCCACTCACAGTCTGTGCAGCAGTTCAAATGTTTTCACCAGCAGTTTCCAGTAGGGGTCACACGTGCTCCTCATGTCCTCATTCTCTCCTCCCTGCACCCCAAGGGCATACAGAGCACAACGATCCCAACAGCCACTAAGTTCCTTCAACTATTAGAACCTCATATATAGAACTCCAAGCTGTGGGGAGGAAGGCAGGTCCTAGGATCCACACATGCAGACATCTTTAAGGTCTAGTTACTGTAAAATAAATAACTGCTCTTTCTGCTTCGAGTGCTGCGCATGTGGACCCCATTCTTGTAGTCATCTTCAATAGAGGTGGAACCTAGGAGTTTTCTGAAAAGAGACTGTAGAACTGCTCTCCAGAATGGATGTCTTAACACTGAACAGTCACTAGAGAAAAATGTTTTGTAAACAGGAAGACCATAAATTGCCACCCTACCCAAACATGCCGTCAATGTCATCAATTGTTTAGACAAGGTAAACATGTGGCCCCTGTCTGCATAGATAAGTCATTACTACTGATAGATCATCACCCTGTAGGTCGAGGGTAATTTCTAAATATAGAATCTAGAGCGGGAATAATGGAAGCAAGAGCTACCATACAAATTTTGGTGCATCAAGTGTATCTGTTTAAATTCCTGAGCTCTAGGATCTGATGTCAATCTCCCTTCTTCACTATAAGAAAGTAAGGGGAACAGAAACTCTTTCCTATAAATTCTTGAGCAAATCAGTTCTCTTGCTCCTAGATCAACAAGATAGTCTCTCTCTTGACACACTGCATTCTCATGAGAGTGGTCCCTGAAGAGAGACTGGGACTGGAAATGGGTGGGAAGCAAAGTTTGAAATTGAATGACAAACATCCTCAATAACTTGAAGGACTGACTGATCTGTGGTGGTTGCTATCCAAGCTTCCTGGGGTGGGCAGGGGGGAAAGAGTTCAGAACAAAGGAAAGAAGGAAAATGGTATAGATCCTTGTAGATTAGTCCCAAGATGCTTGACTGTCACAGCAAATCTGATGCCTCTGTGTCTGTCCCAGTGCAAGGTTACCGAAGAGGATGATGGGCCTAATCTCCTCTTTTGATATCCCAATCTCTCTATTGATAAAAATGGAGAAGGAGTAGTGTTCTTATATGTAGGAGATTTACAACAAGACTGCTTCCTCTTGAAAGTGCGTAAACCTTTCTTGGATCCTTTAAAGAATGAAGAGATTCGTTCACTTTAGCACTAAATAAATTTAGTCTATTGAACTCCAAATCTTCAATGGTTGTCTGCACTTCCCTTGGCAACCCTCATGCACACAACCATGATGCACATCTCAGAACACTAGCTGTAGCCATCAAATGGACAACCATATCAGCTGCATCTAGTGCAAAGTGAAACAAGGTTTTAGCAATTTAGCAGATCTTCCTTAAAGATTCATTTAAACTCATCTCTAAATTCTAAAGGTAACTTGTTTTTAAACTCAGATGATTTATTCCACTGATGGTAATCATATTTAGATAGCATGGCTCGATAGTTAGCTATACTCACACAAAGACGCAGGAAAAATTATTCCTCAGCCTAAGAGTTCTAATCTCTTTGGAAGTTGACTTTCCTATTTGTTTTGATTTTTCATCTGAAGCAGTAAAAAGTAACGATTATGGAATTGGAGGAGTATAAAAATACTCAAAGCCTTTTGACAGTACCTGATATCCATGATCCACACATTTTGAAGTCAATGAAATCAAAGCCGGAATAGCCCAGAGATCCTTTGACGGATGTAAAATTCCCACATTAATAGGTAGAGCAATTCTATTTTGAGAAGCTGACTGAAGAATATCAAACAGCTATTCACTTTCCCCTATACAATTGCTAAAGACGCTTCCAAAATCTGCTCCGTGTGTTTCAATAACGTCTGAAGGATTTAAAATCATCCATTGACGCAGGCATAGGAGATGACATCCTCAATAGGAGAGGAAGGAGAACAAGGTGGTACTCAGGCCATGGAGTCAATAGCACGAAGCTTGCAACCCGAAGAGATAAGATGTATTTATTCAATTTGGCAGAAACCAAGGAGATTAGTTTCCTTAAAGTTCTCTTTCGTATTTTCTTTCCTTTTTGTTGACTTGTTCGCCTCTTAGATGTAGAGCTCCTGACAGAGTCTGATGAAAAGCCAGAGTCAGAAAAGGAAAACCCCTATGTAGATCATGAAATCGCTGGTAATTTTTAAACTTGAGAAGAGCTTTTATTCCCATCCCATCTGATCGTCCTCAGATTCTTCCCCCTCTCGCTCTCCCCCAGCATTCATCGAAGAGGGTAGGATTTCTCACAAGACAGGTTTGCTTATACTCCCTCCTTGATAGGTGGACAACACGGTACCTTCATTGTGTTATGAAGCCTGATTAGAACACTATGGAAGGGTGAAGTCCTTATGAAGTAGGAGAGACAAACTGCCCTTAGTTCCAAGATGCTGGCATGCAGTTTGCATTCCCACTGTGATCAGTGCCCCGAACTAATTCCATAGTAGAATGGGGCTCCCTCCTGAGCAGGCTGGCATCTGAATCCTAGGACAAACTTGAAAAGGAGAACCTTATTAGACAGTTGGTGTTTTCCAACCACAAATGCAGTGATTCTTGATCTTTTGGGGAAGCAAACAGCCATTCAGCTCCCTCCATAGAGTGGAGAAATATTCTTGGGTCCTATTGAAGACCCTGGATATGAAACTGCACCCACAGGACCAAATCCTGGAAGGACAGCAGGAGCCCCCAGGAAAAGCATGCTGTCAATACAGACATACAACTTGATGTGAAATTGCCCAAAGATTCCAGTTTCAGGATCCTGCTGGGAAAAGGGAAATCTTCATTCTGTGTTGTTGACAGTTCCATCAAGGAGGGAGACTGATTGTTATGCAAGTTCACTACCAGGCTCAAGTCCCTGATCAGTTGCAGAAATTCCATCAACCACTGTAGATACCATCTGGCTAGTGCTGACTTAGACCAGCCAGTTACTAAGAGCTAGTCTACAATGGCAGTGCTTTAACGTGCCTCGTGTGGTCGCAGCGCAGCACTGGGAGAGAGCTCTCCCAGCGCTCTAAAAAACCACCTCAACGAGTGGCGTAGCTCCCAGTGCTGGAGCACTGTTTACACTGGTGCTTTACAGTGCTGCAACTTGCTGCGCTCAGGGGTTGTTTTTTCACACCCGAGTGAGAAAGTTGCAGCGCTGTTAATTGCCAGTGTAGACAAGCCCTAAGGAACTACAGAGACCTTCTTTTCTAAAGCTGTTATGATGATTACGTATTGATGACTGTCCAAGGAACCAAACACCACACAGGGAACTGACCTGGAAGTGTCTGAAAATCTCAGGAATCATATGTATGTGGTAGAAGTGGTTGTCAAGGTAAGCATTCTTATATCAACTCACAAAGGGACCGTGACCTCCTTGCAGATTGAGTCCCATCTGGATCAATCTTTGCCTAGGTCTTTAAGGTGGTCTGGCTGAATATTTAGTTTCTGTCCGTCACTGGCAATCTTATGCCACTGAAGCTCTTGGCACCCATGCGATTGCTGGCTATGTAGTGACATTCCTTGGTACACACTTTGGAATTTGTTGGGCTGCCATTCTAATAATGTCCATATCTAGAAAGATGCTGAAACCGAATTAGTGCTGATACAGGTGGTTGCTGGGATTGGCTTCAAATATCCTGAACAATGCAGTATGCAGACCCAAGTCCAACCAATCGTATCAGACTCCCTAGAGCCCTCCCAAAATGTGGCCTTTGTTCATGGTGCAGTGTGGGAAAACTTGACTATCCAGAGAACAAAGAAAACCGGCCTATGGGAGAGAGACTTTTGGCGGACTCCCAGAACATGAGTCCAGTAGGACTGCATCTACAGTACAAAGCAATAGGGCTTGATCCCTGGGAATCAGCTTGACACAGGCTCAGCCCCTTCACATCTCCCCTGGGGTCCTGGGACCAAGCCAGTTGCGTGTAGACGGAGGGGAGTTCAAACCCTGAGTTCAAACCCTGGGCTTACCCCATGCAGAGTTTTAAGATACAAGTTCAAAAAACTCCAAAATTATAGTGTCACAAGTAAAATATTTTCAAATTGTATCTTCCTCCAAATTGTTAAAATACTTAATTTTCTTAACCCTGAAATGTTTTCTTCAAGTTTCAATCCAAATGAATTTCCACAGTACAATATAAAACCCTTAATAGTAGTTATCAAGAGCATAATTACTTTTGCTACGTACTTTACTTGGCTGACGTATTGTAATTAACTTGTTAATTCTTTCTATGGAATATGTTCATATAGAAATATAATTCCAAGTATTTTTGGTCAATATTATAGCATTATATCAATAAAGCTTACTAGGCTATTCTTGGAGACAGATGAGCTAGATTAATACCAATTAAAAAAATACAGTAATTACAAAAAATGGTAGCAGAATAGGGAATTTACAGGACAAGTGCTAGAAATTGTATGCTTATAGCCTTACTATGAGTCCTGTCAACCTTTTCCAAATATCGAGTTCACACACAAACCAAAAAGAGTAGAATCACTGGAGTTACCAAGAGTCACACTAAAATCCTGCCATTTCCCACCAGCTAGCCAAAGTGACTAATACCAATTTTAACCACCATACAAGCAAGTTCTATTTCGTAGTTTAAATATCCAGTAAAGGTTAGGATTACCAATACCATTTTAACCAATTCTGAGTAATTTTCTTTTTTAGCTGAAGATATAATGAATGTGTAAAGATCGATAATGATAATAATAAAATAATAATAAAGAAAAATTTCTTTGGTGGCTACTCATTTCACAAACATTGTTGATGGAATCTTGAGAGATTTTTCTGTACAACAGAACGCTAAGTTTTAAGAAAAACGTATTAACATTTTTTACTTTTACAATACTTGGTCAAAAACATTTTTAATTGCACACAAAAGTCAGCTACTATACAGGCCTGCCAGTTCAACCCAGAGAGCTTCAAGGAAAACAAATCATTAACAGGGCTGTAGAGTCTGTTTTAGCATGGACATGTCAAATAAAAACTTGAGGCACCAACTTTTGAAGTTCTTAGTAAGCATAGGTGATAGAACAATATATCCACAAAAATTCTAAATACCATTAGCTGAAAGGGACTACATTATCAAAGTAAATCAGAGACAACACCCTTCATATCACCCAAATCAAGAGCAAATCTTGTATTCACAAAGCGTCCAGAGATAAACTCTTAATCACTTACAAGCAAAACAAGTTGAGTGTACTGCAACAAATATAGCACAACCCTAACTGATTAAGGGTATTGAACAGCTTCCATATGATGAGAGATTAAAAAGAATGGGACTTTTCAGCTTGGAAAAGAGATGATAGACGTCTATAAGATCATGAATGGTATGGAGAAAGTGAATAGAGAAGTGGTATTTGCCCCTTCATATAAACACAAGAACTAGGGGTCACCCAATGAAATTAACAGGTACAAGGTTCATAGAACAAAAAATTGCAGAACTGTAATAAAAAATTAAGGTCATGGTCAAGAAAGGTAAAGGTAACCCACAAAGATAAAAAAATTAGTTTCATTTTTTTCTTTTAAATGATGCATAAAGTTGGCCTGAACATTTCCTTGGCGAAGGCATTCCACTTTTTTCCTACCTTACATATATTAAGAATTTCAAATCTGGTCTTCACTCTTGACGCTGAAGACATCTTCAGAAGATATGAAAATGAAGCAGCAGATTTTTCAGCTCTTACCTGAGGGCCAGGGTATTGAATTTTAAAATATTTGGGACAGAAGGTCTTTGTTGGCAAAGTATTTGACTTAGACAGGTGTTAGTGTTAACAGACTGAATAAGACTACTTAGCCTCTCAGGGTACGTTTACACGGTAGCTGGGAGCATCTCTCCCAGTCCAGTTAGAGAGACTTACACTAACTGTGCTCAAATTACTGCAATAAAAATAGAAGTGTGGACTTTGTGGCATGGGCAGCAGTATGGGCTAACCACTCACGTATAAGCCTACCTGACTCCCCAGGTCCATACTCGGGGGATTAGCTCAGGCCACCATCCATGTGCTGCAATGTCCTCACTGCTATTTTTAGTACACTTCATCAAGTTGAGCTAGCATGTGTGTCTACCTGGGCTGGTAGGTACACTCCCAGCTGCAGTGTAGACATACCCTCAACCAGATTTTATTTTGTTGTTGTGTGATAATTCCTACTAGTTTCGCAGATGTCCACCTATCTTCCAGGAAAAACAGGGTATAACAAGACCTTAAATTTCTAATGTAAAGGAATTTAAAAAAAAAAAAAACCTTTCAGGCCAATTCTATAAATCATCAGCAAAAGAAGTCTTTTTTAGGTTGTTTTTATAAGCAGATTAATTTCCCAGTATCCTTTGGTCACCACACATTTAGTTTTGCGAGAGAACATACTCCTCACAAGCCAGATAAATTTATCAAAAAGGTCAAGTATTTGAAGACAACATCCCGTATTAATTGAACTCCCGTAAGATTAAAATTTGAACTGAAAAAGCTACTTAGGACCTTGTTTAATGTGAGCTCTAAAAACAGAATTATAGTAACGCCTCATTTAACATTGTAGTTATGTTCCTGAAAAATGCAACTTTAAGTGAAACGATGTTAAGCTAATCCAATTTCCCCATAAGAATGAATGTAAATGGGGGTGGGTGGGGTGGTTAGGTTCCAGGGAAATCTTTTTGCCATACAGTACAGTACTATAGTTGGGAGGTACCCCTGCCTTACCCCACAAAGGCACAGCCCATGGGCACTGGAGACAATGAGGCAGGCAAGGAGGCTGAAGGTGCTGTAGGCTAGGAGAAACATGTTGCGCAGCAGCAGCTTCCCCTACTCTGCAAGCACCAGGGGCGGGGGGCTCAACCCTCAGCCCACCCACTCCACCCAAGCCCCCACCCTTAACCTGCCTCTTCTTTCCCCCCTTCCTCCCCCTTTACTCAGCAACCTCACTCCTCCCCTCTCCCTCCCCTACCTCCTGCCAGTGGCAATCAACTGGCTTGTGGCATTGAGGAGGGAGAGGGGAGGAGTGAGGACATGGTGCGCAGGCTCCCCCTCCCTCCCCTGCCTCCTGAACGTCACAAGCCAGCTGATTGCCGCGGGCAGGAGGCAGGGGAGGGAGGCATAGGGGAGTTGATAGGGGGGCTGCCAGCTGTAGACAAAGCAGGCAGCCAAATGACATTATAGCGAAGCATTGCACAACTTTAAATGGAGCATGTTCTGTAACTGAGCAGGGACGTAAGATCGAAACAACGTTAAGTGAGAGGACATTAAGTGGGGAGTTACTGTACCACCATCTTGAAAAAAAAGAATGAAACTGACCTTTATACCTGAAATAAGGACTGTCTATAATATTTTACCAGCCATTCAGAATGAGAATTGACACCACTTATGGTGCAAGCTTCTAAATGTAAACCTGATGGAGAGAAGAACTTGCACAGCAATATGTTCATGAACTAGATTCAAAATAAAAATTAGGAAACACCACTAGAAGATACAAAAAGAAAAGGAGTACTAGTGGCACCTTAGAGACTAACCAATTTATTTGAGCATAAGCTTTCGTGAGCTACAGCTCACTTCATCGGATGCATTCAGTGGAAAATACAGTGAGGAAATCTGTAGCTCACGAAAGCTTATGCTCAAATAAACTAGTTAGTCTCTAAGGTGCCACTAGTACTCCTTTTCTTTTTGCGAATACAGACTAACACGGCGGCTACTCTGAAACCTGTCACTAGAAGATACGTTTTCTATGTTTTTACTTTGGTGAACAAAGAAAGATACCTATTACGTGCAATCGTAATGCTTGCGAACACTTTGACATTAAAGCTTACTTCTCAAATTGTTATGCGAATCTTCATAAATCAACTTATTAGTAGACAAATGAAGACTCCCTGTCCTACACTAAATCCTACACCTTTTGTATTAATCTACAAAAATAGCTACTGTACTGTTATTCTGAGGGGTGTGTGAAACTTCACTGAAGCTGCTGGGCATAATAGCTGCCCTTCATTCAGGATAAATGCAAGAAGCAGTTAAGCCTCTTTTGGAGTAAGCTAGCCAACATAATAGAAGCTACTGCCCAAAATACAGGCCACGAACTAGGCCAGACAGCACTGAATCATGTGGGCAGAGGTATTGTTTGATAAAGCTGTGTGTGAGAGAAGCAGCCAGAAACATAACAGAAGCAGACAGAAAAGACAGCAGAAAGCCAAGGACAGCTAGAAAAAAAGCACTTATTAATATGAACCTCAGAAAAAGCTAAAAGGTTTTTGGGTAGACTACTGGCTGGTTTAGAATGGGAGCAAAAAAAACCTGCCTCCTGTTTGATTCCTACTATGTTGAAGAAAACAGGACTTTACCTACATTCTTTGTAAATAAACAGGACTGCATCAAAGAAACACCTGACTCCATTGTCAATTTCTCCTACTGGAAATGGAAACAATCTGCAAGTAGTGTTCCCTCTAATTTTTCGCACCTATGTGCGGAATGAAATGTTGTTATGTGCACCAATATGGAGCTGATGTGTCACATATCACCTCCATATTGGTGCACATAAAATTCATGTGGTGAGGTGGGGCTGAGGGGTTCAGAGTGTGGGAGGGGGCTCAGGGCTGGGGCAGTGGGGGGCGGGGGAAGGTGAGGGCTTCGGCTGGGGATGCGGGGTGCAGTGGGGCTCCCCAGGACTATGGTGGGGAGAGAGGACTCCCCCCCACCCCAGCTCTCTCTCCCTGTAGCAGCCCTTGGGGGGGGCAGCAAAGGAGGGAGAAGTGCCTGTCCCCCAGCCACAGCAGGTTCAGGGCAGGGGAAGGGGCGCTACAGCAGGCCCAGGACTTGGGGAGATGCATCTCTCCCCACCGCAGCCCTGAGCACAACAGGCAGCTGCATGGCTGTGCAGCTTAGAGGGAACTTAGCCAGTATTTGAGGTCTTGCAGGCTAACCACTCAAGTGAAAAACGGTAACTGTATGAAATGTGATTAATTGTATCAGCGATGGTGTAATCTATACAGAGAAGTGTATTTATAAGCACCAGTTGCATGATAAGTACAGTATAATTAGTTCATTTGTGCAATATGATTCTATATTAGTACTGACAGTTTTCAATTATTAAAAGGTAGCATAAAATGACTTCTGCAAATTCTAACAAAATCATTGTTATAAAAGCAGATGGACCTACACTTTTAATATAAATCACACGACCTTGAGGCAATCAGGCCCACTATTTTTGGAGCTACTTATAGTAGTAAGCTTATTTGTCTTGCCTCCACGAAGATGGGTCAGGGAACAGTCATGTCCTCTTGTTAACCAGATCCTCTCTGGATCTTGTTCCAGAATACCATCTGCTACTCAAAGACAGACTGAAGCTCTTCTAATAAATACTAATTAAGAACAGGAACAATATTTTAGAGACTCTACCTTATTTTGTATTATGTAATAATTGAGAAAAGTTAATTCCGCTCTAATTTAAGAACATTTACTGGTCTCTAAAAAGTTTGACCATACCTTTGTTAGCAGCTTACAAAATTCAATCCACAGGAAGAAAAGGAGACAGGGCTACCTAAAAATGTAAACTCCTCTATTGTAAATAGTTCATTAAAAAAAAAAAAAACGAACAACAAAAAAACCACAAACTACACACGAACCTAGAAGACAAAGCACCAACTTTCAGTAAATACCAGACTTTTCTTGGTTCATGTGAGAATTCAGAGAAGAGTAAGGATTCCCAAGCTCTTATTATTTCTAATACACAAAGATTTTTGTATCTTTTCAATTAGACTCTGAAAGTGAATTTCAGACTGAATCAGATATTTACCTAATGGACAGTTTCCCCTTCTGGACTCAGACTATTTTGTTCTTTTCTTTTACCATCTCTGGATTCTTGGAGAGAGCAGGTGGGGAGCTGGCCAAGGAGGCACAAAATTTAGATGTTGGATAGGCATCTTCCCTTCTGAACCTGAAAGTAGTCTGTCATAACAAGAATCATATTGGGTCAAACCAATGCTCCATCTAGCCCAGTCCATCGGTCTTCCAAGAATGGCCAGTGCCAGATACTTCAGAGGGAATGAACAGAACAGGGTAATTATCAAATGATCCATCCTGTCATCCAATCCCAGTTTCTGGGAGTCAGAGGTTTAGGGAAACCCATGGTATGGGTTGATAGACCTATCCTCCATGAAGCTAATTCCTTTTTTTAATCCAGTTATACTTTTGGCCTTCACAACATCCACTGGCAATGAGTTACACAGGTTAACTGTGCACTGTGTGAAGTATTTCCTTATGTTTCTTTTAAACCTGCTGCCTACTAAATTCACTGGGTGACCCCTGGTTCTTGTGTTATGCAAGGGGTACATAATACTTCCTTATTTACTTTCTCCACACCATTCATGATTTTGTAGAACTCTATCATATCCACTCTTTGTCATCTCTTTTCTAAGATGAACAGTCCCAGTTTTTTCAATTTTTCTTGACTGGGAAGCTGTTCCATACCCCTAATCATTTATGTTGTCCTTCCCTGTACTTTTCCCAATTCTAATGTATCATTTTTGAGATGGGGCGACCAGAACTGCATTCAACATTCAAAGTGGTTCTAGATCGATGAGACTGGGTGAAGAGGCCGGGCCCTAAGGAAAGATAAAAGTCCTTTCTGCATGGGTCTTCAATACAAGAGCTGGCTGAGAACTAAGTCTGAGTAGGACAGTGGCCTGTATACCTAGGGATAAATAGACTCAGTTCAAGACCATTCTGGAGCATAACACGAAAATATGCCATTGTATCAGTCAGTGACACATTCTCTCCTGGAATACAAAATAAAATTCTGCTCATCCTGTCTCAAGAGAGATAAGATAAGGGATCCAGAAACTTACAATGAAAATCATTAGAGATATGGTAAGACTCCCAAGTGAAAAGATTGGAAATACTGGGACTGTTAATTTAAAAAGAGGAGACAAAGAAAAGGTTACATAAGTATATAAAACAACAAGGGGTATGGAGAAGTTAAATCAGGCAATTCTAAATACAAAAGCAAAGGACATTCAATTAAACTGAAGGGCAACAAAGCGCTTTGTATATTATTGAGGCCAGTAGCTCAGACGGATTCAAAAATACATATATAGATAATGGGTACAATCACGTTTAATTTAAAATAGAAAAACATAGGGATATAAATCCTCATGCTTCAGGGGATAAGTTAACACCCAGCTAATAGGTTTAGGAAGAAATATCGCCTAGAAACAGATTTCATAATTCTTTCACTTTTCTCTGAAAGATCTTATACTGACTAATGTTAACCAAGACAATAAGGGCACCTCTTCACTAGCAACATTAAAGCGCGGCTCCCAGCACTGGTGCACTGTCTACCTTGGGACTTTACAGCGCTGAAACTTGCAGTGCTCAGGCGGGTGTTTTTTCACACCCCTGAGCAAGACAGTTGCAGTGCTTTAAAGTGCCAGTATAGACAAGTCATAACCTAGATGGTCTGTTCAGGAGAGAAAACTACAGAAAAGCAGAAATACAATGAAAGTAATTTTTTCTTTTCCAACAATATCACCTATACTGGATTCTCACTCCTGGAGAGTAACAGATGTCCCAAGGGAAAATACCAGCAACTGTTACTAAAGTATGGCATAAGATGAAGTCAAACAGGCAAAGACCTGGGAAGAGTTTCTACATTTGACCAACTGAAATGAGATATTGTGAACCCCTCACCCTCTCCTGCCCAAAAAAACAAAGTTCTCCAAGGAAGGGAAAGTTTTGGCGCTATGCCTCTGATGCAAACTCAAAGCTGCGAGAACAAGACTGAAACATAGTCAGGAAACGTAATACAAGCAGTAGAGATTAAAGAATACATTGGACATGGCCACGTAGTCAGTCAGTCTCTATGTATGTATGTAAAGATGCATGGTATGCCACGGCCATCCTGCTGTAGAGTTGCCAACCCTCCAGGATTGGCCTGGAGTCTCCTGGAATCGGCATCAATCTCCTAGTGACTATTGAAAGCAATCCAGGAGATTTTAATAGGATATTTTAAGAAAATGACATTACGTCATGTTGGGGAGAAAAAAAAATCTCCCAGAATAGCTTCAGTCAGAGTTGGCAACCCGATCCTGCTGGCTGGCAGTACTGGTCACCTCCCCTGGCACCATACAAATCTTGACATGATCCTCTACTTTTAGACTAGCATAGCCAAAGTAGACAGAGCAGATGTAAGAATTAGACTCCAAAAGTGAAGACATACAATCCAGGTGTGGGATAATTCCCAACCACTGAACCCTTCCAAAATAAATAAATAAATTCCAGTTAGCTCATCTACTCATATATACCATGCACAGTTGCTGGAACTAGGGGTGCTGCCACACCCCCTGGCTTGAAGTGGTTGCCACTGTATACAAGGTTTACAGTTTGGTTCAATGGCTCTCAGCACCTCCACTATAAAAACTGTTCCAGCATCCAATATCATGCTTATGGAGCTCCACCCCCATCAAGAACTGATATGCCAAGGAAAAGAACCTTGTGTTCTTGAGTTAATACTGATCAACAATCCAAACTGAGGTCTTCACCTGACAGAAAATACCCTCATTGGCTATCTAGAGGAGATGAGACAAAACTTTCCTTACAAGGCCAGCATGGATTCGTTAAAATACCAGAACTTTTGTCCAAGTTCTGCCAGAAGAACTTGCTACCAAAAAGGCTGGTAAGCTGGTATACTGGAGTGTTTACCGTGAATGAGGAAAGAATGTCTCACTAATCAGGTCAATACTCCCAGACAGAGAGATTATTTTTTAAAAGAAGCTTTCAGTCTGTGTGATGAGCAAATATCTGGCAAGGAATTCACAGGTTCCAAGGCCAAAAGAGGCCACTGTGATCATCTAGTCTGAACTCCTGTACAATACAGGCCATAGAACTTCTCCAAAATTTTTCTTAGCACATATCTTTTAGAAAAAACATCCAATCTCGATCTAAAAACCTGTCAGTGATGTAGAATCCACCACAACTCTTGGTAAGCTGTTCCAACCATTAATTTCTCTGTTAAAAAATTTAGTCTTATTTCCAGTCTGAATTGTTTATTTTCAACTTCCAACCTTTGGATTTTGTTATACCATTCTCTGCTATACTGAAGAGCCCATTATTAAATATTTGTTCCTCATGTAGGTACTTACAGGCTATAATCAAGTTACCCCTTAACCTCCTCTTTGTTAATCTAAGTAGACTGAGCTCCTTGAGTCTTATCAGGCATGTTTTCTAATCCTTTATTATTTCTTCTGGTTCTTCTTTGAATCTTCTCCAATTTATCAACATTCCTCCTGAATTGTGGACACCAGAACAGGACACAGTATTCCAGCAGCAGTCACACCAGTGCCAAATAGGGAGGTAAAACAACCTCTCTACTCCCCCTATTGGAGATTCCCCTGTTTATTCATCCCAAGATCATATTAGCTCTTCTGGCGACAGCATCACACTTGGAGCTCTCACACAGCTAGTTATCTGACATGACCCCCATATCATTTTCCTGCCTCCAAGGACACAGGTGCCCCTTCCCCACCCCTCCCCATTCTGTAAGTATAGCATATATTCTTTGTTTTTAGGAGGATACATTTAGCCATATCAAAATGAATACTGTTTGTTTATGCCAAGTTTACCAAGTAACCCAGATCACTATCTGTGACCCATTCGCTTTATTATTTACCATTCCACCAATCTGTATGTGATCTGCAAATTTTATTAGAATGATTTTATGTTTTCTTCCAGGTCATTTATAAAAACGTTAAGTAGCATAAGGCCAAGCACTGATCCCTGTGGAACCCCTCTTGAAACACAACCATTCAATGATTATTCCCTCTTACAATTACATTTTGAGAGCTATCAGAGCCACCTTTTAATCCAGGTAATGTGTGCATTTTAGTTTTAGATCTTTTTCATTTTGGGTTTTTTTTTTTTAGAATCAAAATATCATATGGTACCAAATCAAATTCCTTCGAGAAGTCTAAGTATATTAGATCAAAACTATTACTTTTGTCAACTAAACTTGTAAGGTCATTAAAAAAAAAAAGGATCCCAAGTTAGCTTGACAGGATCTATTTTCCCTAAACCTGTGTTGATTGGCATTAGTGATATTACCCTCCTTTAATTCTGTGTTAACTGAGTCCCATATCATCCACTCTATTTTCTTGTCTGAGATCTATATCAGACTGACAGACATGTAATTCCAAGTCCTTCTGAAGTTTTAACCCACTCTACAGTTTTTTAGTTGACTGACCTTGCAAAGGCCTTACACTGAACTTGATGGCATTTCTGGGTTAGTTTGTCTGTATATAATGTGATAATCTTTAAATGCCAGGTCTGATCATTTTCAAAATTTCCAGAAATATGCTAGACATCAATGGCAAAAACCCTATTGATTTTTGGGGAAAAAAATAAAAAAAACAAAAGGGGAAAATAGGGGACACTCGGAGCCCTGCCACAGCTTTAAGAACCTCTGCAATTGTCTTTAGATCAAACTGGTTGATGGCACCGATTAATGCCTTCCAGCCTAACAATCAATACCTCTGTCATCCTCCCAGTAGAGTTTAACATGTTGACAACTCGAATGACTTATCTCCCAGACAAATAATGGGAGAAAAGGAGAATGGTAGTGCATATAGAGTCTGTGGAGGGGGAGGGGGAAGGAATGGGTGAACACAAAGAACCCCTGGTCAGAGGAGACTGGGGGTAGAGCATCTGGCATTGGGGGGGAGGGGGAAGGGCATAAGGGTGCAAATGAAGCCCCTGGCATTTGGGCAAGAACAGGAGGCACACTGAACTCATGGCAGGAGGGGAACAGGGGAGCTGCAGGGAGTCCCTGAAATAGATCAAGATGAAGAGATGCACATAGGAAGCTTGTGAGGTGGAACGGAGTAAATACAGGGAGCCTCTAATGTGTACAATAAACTTAGCCTTCAGAAGCTATCAAGTGTGAGACCCCCTTTCATGCAACATTTATTTTAGAATGTTATAGCCTCAATAATATTTTCCACGATGCTGTTCCTAAATTTTTATTGTATAGGAGAGTTCTTACTCTCGAAGTGGGCACTGAAGTTGATTAAAGTGAAATTAGTTTTGTATTATATTTTAAAGACAAAAAAAATCAGGAAATTCCAGATTGAAACCAACAGGTCACTTGTAACAAACCTTTTGAGTTAGGGAGACAGTGTCAGCACTGGCTTTACATTACTATAAAATGACAAAACCTAGGAAAATATTTAAGGTACAGCCCAAAGTATAACTTATTCCAACAGCATACCAAATAATGTTTCAGCTGTTAAATATACACTCAATCATGAAAAATATGAGTCTCCTAAACAAGAACTACAACATTGTTCACATGCCAATTACTCTGAGCAATCAGCTGACAACCCAGGTCACTGAGTCTGATTGCCAAGTATCAGCCAACTTCACATATGAGGCAAATCAAAGATGGTAAACCTAACTTTCAGCCTTGATATTTCTAAAGTTTAGCACCACTTCTTACCATCTATACCTCACCAGCAGGTTGCAACAGTTTTTTTGTTTTTTTCGGATGCAGGCCTTCCTACCGTGTATGATCGCTGCTTTTGACACCTCCAGAATGAATTACTGCGAACACATTCTATCTACATGGGGTTACACCTTAAAACAATCTGGAAATTTAAGATAGAAGCATCGTTTAAGGGCTGCTGTGCATTAAGTGGCAGCAAATGACAAATCAGTAGGTATTTAATTTTCTATACTGTTTGCTGTTTTCCAGAATGAATTTGTTTTAAGGGTATGTCTTCACTGCAGACGTAGCCTGGGTATTGCTCCAGCCCCCTTCTATTCACACAGAAAAAACTCTAACTTGTGGGATTAAGGGTGCTTTAAACCAGAGCTAGCAGACATGGCTGAGGGCATGGGCTGGAGCTCAGATTTCAACAACCACCCACTTATTTTGCAGTGAGAATGCAGACTAATCAACCACAGATGCAGTCAGCCCCCCAATCCTATCCCAAAATTTTTTATCTGGGCTGTACTTTGTCTAAGTCCTCTTTTTCTACACCGTTCTTTAACTCTGCATTTGCCTGTTCCATGTCTGTTGCACTTCCATAGCATTTGAACAGAGATGCCACCCAAGAAATCCTTCTCACATGTTGCTAGCTGGCCAGTAGCCGACACCAGCCTTATAGCAGAGCAGAGAAATAATTATCAGAAAGACCCACAAGAGCACTTTCACAAAAAAACCTAAAGAAGGACAAGTAAGTTTAAAGAACCACTAAAAACTTTGGATATGCTGCTAGAGATCCATTCCAGCACATGAGCTAGTACAGCACCATTGTGGACACAGTCACACAGGTCTGGCAAGGGTTGGGTTCTGCGTGGGAACACCCCACCCATTCTGAGTTAAGTCAAACTAACACTGCAGTGAAGACATATCCTAAGCCAAATATCCTCAAACTGTGGGACACTCCCCCCCAGGGGGGCATGCAGGAACATCCATGGGGCATGGCAGAGCATGGGCCAGCCCCCAATGGGGGGAGGGAGGGAGCACCACCCAGTCTCTGGCTCCTGTCTCCATCCCCAGCCTCGGCACAGCTCGACTCCAAGCCCCATGCCAGCCCCTAGCCTCAGCCCTGTTCCTGGCTGGGGTAGAGGCTGGAGACAAGGCTGGGAGCAGAGCCGCACCTGGCCACAGGCCCGGCTGTCAGCCCCCACCGCAGCCCAGCTCAGCTCTGCTCCAGCCCCCACTCCCAGACTCTTGGCCCCTTTACCCCTGTCCACATCCTGTTTCCTCCCTGCCGCCCCTGGAGCCATGGCCCCGCTCCCAGCCGTGGCTCCGGGGGGGTGGGGCGCAGACACAGGTCATGGGAGGGCATGACTCTCAGAAGTTTGGGGACCACTGCCCTAAGGTTATGCCTACACTGCAGCTGGGAGCATGCTTCCCAGTGCAGATAGATGGACACACGATAGCGCTATCTGACCTAGTGGATTAAGAACAGCAGAGTGGCCACAGAGTACCATAAACTGATTAAAGGCTTTTTCCCCCACCCTTCAGTTTAAACATATATGTTTCAGAACCAAAAGTCCACCACAATCCCACTTACTCAACAAGTTTTAAAGTCATGAAAATGGAATTTGTGATGTGAAGTCAGTTAATGAGATTTTTGTAGATCATATTTCATTTTCTAAAAGTATTGTCCTAGGTACATCAGTAGTTCCTGAAGTAGAACAAGTGTACTCTCCATGGACTGTCAAAACCAAGTCTAAAACTTGGTATGTGTCAAAAAGCATCATAAGCATCATACTTTTTGTAAATTGAAACCATGAACCTCTGAAGTATGTTCCCTGGTCAACAACAGTGTAAACAGCTGAGTAATATTTCCATGGTTCAACATCCTGGGGAACTGACATTTTCCTTAAAGAATCCTTAAGAGTAGAAAGGCTCTCTAGTCTCCGATCATTCCAGTAGCCCTTCTCTGCACCTGTTCCAGTTTGAATTATTCTTTCAAGAACACAGGTGAACAGAACTCTACACAGAATATCAGATGAGTCTTTACCAGTGCCTTGTACAATAGCATTAATATTTTCTCCTCACCTCTAGAAATCCTTCCTAGGAGATTTGTCTTTTCCATGGCTACACCACGCTGGTGGCTCATAGTCGATCATGGGATGACTGATACACCCAGGTCTTCCTCCTCTTCCTGTTGCTTCCAACTGATGAACTCCCAGTTTATAGTAGAAACTCTTGTTATTAGTCCCTGAAGAATTATAACATTCATAAACCAGTCGGAGAACACTTCAATCTCTCTGGTCACGCAATCACAGACATGAAGGTCGCTATCTTAAAACAAAAAAACTTCAAATCCAGACTCCAGCGAGAAACTGCTGAATTGGAATTCATTTGCAAATTGGATACTATTAATTTAGGCTTAAATAGAGACTGGGAGTGGCTAAGTCATTATGCAAGGTAGCCTGTTTCCTCTTGTTTTTTCCTACCCCCCCCCCCCGATATTCTGGTTTAACTTGGATTTAAACTTGGAGAGTGGTCAGTTTAGATGAGCTATTACCAGCAGGAGAGTGAGTTTGTGTGTGTTTGGGGGTGGGGGGGAAGTGAGAAAACCTGGATCTATGCAGGAAATAGCCCGACTTGATTATGTAAAGAGTTGTCACTTTGGATGGGCTAGCACCAGCAGGAGAGTGAATTTGTGTGGGGGGGTGGAGGGTGAGAAAACCTGGATTTGTGCTGGAAATGGCCCACCTGCTGATCACTTTAGATAAGCTATTACCAGCAGGACAGTGGGGTGGGAGGAGGTATTGTTTCATATTCTCTGTGTGTATATAAAGTCTGCTGCAGTTTCCACGGTACACATCTGATGAAGTGAGCTGTGGCTCACGAAAGCTCATGCTCAAATAAATTGGTTAGTCTCTAAGGTGCCACAAGTACTCCTTTTCTTTTTGCGAATACAGACTAACACGGCTGTTCCTCTGAAACCTGTCATTATGCAAGGCACTGCATTTAGCCGTATGGAGTGGAAATCTATCAACTGCATGAAAAAACTTGTACAGATACAGACAGACATCATCTTCCTTTCCAAATGCAAACAGATGGACATCGTACCAAAAGGACTGAAGGTAAAAAATCCATTACAATCTACATACCACACAGACTATGCTGACAGCTTGTGCCTCACCGCTCTCAAAGAAACTGCGGAATCACCTGATCAAGATCCTCTACAGCAAACAGGGAAAGATTAAGAATGAGCTCTCAAAAATGGATACTCTCGTAAAGAACCAACCTTCCACACAAACTTCCTCGTGGCTGGATTTTACTAAAACTAGACAAGCCATTTACAATGCACACTTTGCTTCTCTACAAAAGAAAAAGGACACTAAACTTTCTAAACTACTACATGCTACAAGGGGCCACAGCAATGGTTCCCTCACCCCACCTAGCAATATTGTTAACCTATCCAACTATACTCTCAGCCCAGCAGAAGCAGCTGTTCTATCTCGGGGCCTCTCCTTCTGCCCCTCCACCCCCTCGAACATGATACAGTTCTGTGGTGACCTAGAATCCTATTTTCGACGTCTCCGTCTCAAGGAATATTTCCAAAATACCTCTGAACAACATACTAATCCACAGAGGTCTCCCTGCCAACACTACAGAAAGAGGGATTCTAGATGGACTCCTCCTGAAGGTCGAAACAGCAGACTGGACTTCTACATAGAGTGCTTCTGCCGACGTGCACGGGCTGAAATTGTGGAAAAGCAGCATCACTTGCCCCATAACCTCAGCCATGCGGAACGCAATGCCATCCACAGCCTCAGAAACAACTCTGACATCATAATCAAAAAGGCTGACAAAGGAGGTGCTGTTGTCATCATGAATAGGTCGGAATATGAACAAGAGGCTGCTAGGCAGCTCTCCAACACGAGTTTCTACAAGCCATTACCCTATGATCCCACTGAGAGTTACCAAAAGCAACTACAGCATTTGCTCAAGAAACTTCCTGAAAAAGCACAAGATCAAATCCGCACAGACACACCCCTGGAACCCCGACCTGGGATATTCTATCTACTACCCAAGATCCATAAACCTGGAAATCCTGGGCGCCCCATCATCTCAGGCATTGGCACCCTGACAGCAGGATTGTCTGGCTATGTAGACTCCCTCCTCAGGCCCTACGCTACCAGCACTCCCAGCTACCTTCGAGACACCACTGACTTCCTGAGGAAACTTCAATCCATCGGTGATCTTCCTGATAACACCATCCTGGCTACTATGGATGTAGAAGCCCTCTACACCAACATTCCACACAAAGATGGACTACAGGCCGTCAGGAACACTATCCCCGATAATGTCACGGCTAACCTGGTGGCTGAACTTTGTGACTTTGTCCTTACCCATAACTATTTCACATTTGGGGACAATGTATACCTACAGATCAGCGGCACTGCTATGGGTACCCGCATGGCCCCACAGTATGCCAACATTTTTATGGCTGATTTAGAACAACGCTTCCTCAGCTCTCGTCCCCTAAAGCCCCTACTCTACTTGCGCTATATTGATGACATCTTCATCATCTGGACCCATGGAAAAGAAGCCCTTGAGGAATTCCACCATGATTTCAACAATTTCCATCCCACCACCAACCTCAGCCTGGTCCAGTCCACACAAGAGATCCACTTCCTGGACACTACAGTGCTAATAAACAATGGCCACATAAACACCACCCTATACCGGAAACCTACTGACCGCTATTCCTACCTGCATGCCTCCAGCTTTCACCCTGACCACACCACACGATCCATCGTCTACAGCCAAGCTCTGCGATACAACCGCATTTGCTCCAACCCCTCAGACAGAGACAAACACCTACAAGATCTCTGTCAAGCTTTCTTACAACTACAATACCCACCTGCAGAAGTAAAGAAACAGATTGATAGAGCCAGAAGAGTTCCCAGAAGTTACCTACTACAGGACAGGCCTAACAAAGAAAATAACAGAACGCCACTAGCGGTCACCTTCAGCCCCCAACTAAAACCCCTCCAACGCATTATTAAGGATCTACAACCTATCCTAAAGGATGACCCAACACTCTCACAAGTCTTGGGAGACAGGCCAGTCCTTGCCTACAGACAGCCCCGCAACCTGAAGCAAATACTCACCAACAACCACATACCACACAACAGAACCACTAACCCAGGAACTTATCCTTGCAACAAAGCCCGTTGCCAATTGTGCCCACATATCTATTCAGGGGACACCATCACAGGGCCTAATAACATCAGCCACACTATCAGAGGCTCATTCACCTGCACATCCACCAATGTGATATATGCCATCATGTGCCAGCAATGCCCCTCTGCCATGTACATTGGTCAAACTGGACAGTCTCTACGTAAAAGAATAAATGGACATAAATCAGATGTCAAGAATTATAACATTCATAAACCAGTCGGAGAACACTTCAATCTCTCTGGTCACGCAATCACAGACATGAAGGTCGCTATCTTAAAACAAAAAAACTTCAAATCCAGACTCCAGCGAGAAACTGCTGAATTGGAATTCATTTGCAAATTGGATACTATTAATTTAGGCTTAAATAGAGACTGGGAGTGGCTAAGTCATTATGCAAGGTAGCCTGTTTCCTCTTGTTTTTTCCTACCCCCCCCCCCCCCAGATATTCTGGTTTAACTTGGATTTAAACTTGGAGAGTGGTCAGTTTAGATGAGCTATTACCAGCAGGAGAGTGAGTTTGTGTGTGTTTGGGGGTGGGGGGGAAGTGAGAAAACCTGGATCTATGCAGGAAATAGCCCGACTTGATTATGTAAAGAGTTGTCACTTTGGATGGGCTAGCACCAGCAGGAGAGTGAATTTGTGTGGGGGGGTGGAGGGTGAGAAAACCTGGATTTGTGCTGGAAATGGCCCACCTGCTGATCACTTTAGATAAGCTATTACCAGCAGGACAGTGGGGTGGGAGGAGGTATTGTTTCATATTCTCTGTGTGTATATAAAGTCTGCTGCAGTTTCCACGGTACACATCTGATGAAGTGAGCTGTGGCTCACGAAAGCTCATGCTCAAATAAATTGGTTAGTCTCTAAGGTGCCACAAGTACTCCTTTTCTTTTTGCGAATACAGACTAACACGGCTGTTCCTCTGAAACATTGCACTCTGTATTATTCAATTTCATCCCATTTCATTACTCCAGCCTCCAGGTCATCCAATTCTTCCTGTATAATATTCTGATCCTCTTCTGTATGGACAATGCCTCCCAACTTTATGTCATCAACAAATTTCATTAGCACACCTACCTTTTGTGCCAAGGACATTAATGAAAATATTAAATAAAATCAGTTCCAAGACTGATCCTTGAAGAACTCCAGTAATAACTTCTTTCTAGCCCAACAGTTCTCCTTTCAGCTCAACACACGGTTGTCTTCCCATTAACCAATTCCTTACCCATCTTTCAATTCCTGTACCAATCACCCATTTCTCCAGTTTGATGAATAATTTCCCATGTGGTCCTGCAGACAATGCTTTACTGAAGTACAGATAGATTAGATCTAATGCATTGCCTTTGTCTTAAAAAAATTAGTTATCTTATAAAAGATTGATATTTACTAGTCTGGCACGATCTACCTTCAATAAACCCACACTGTATTTTATTCATTTTGCCTTTACCTCGGTCTTCAGTAATTCTTTCCTTCCAAATTTGTTATAAAGACTTCCATACTACTGAGGTCAGATCAATGGGTCTGTAGTTGCCCAGATTACTTCCCCCATCCCATCCTTTCTTAAATATAGGTACTATGTTTACTTTTCTCCAGCTACATTGTACTGCACTTGGTCTGATAGATTTATTAAAAATCCTTGCTATCAGACTTGCAAGTTCATGTACCAGTTCAATCAGTATTCTGGGATGGAGACTATCCAGTCCATGAGACTTCAGCTCTTGAAGTTTTGCTTCCACAATGGATGCGGTAATTACCATTTCTGTACACTCATTCCCATTACCCATCCTACCTTTGCCCCCATGTTCCATTAGCATCCTTACTGAAAACTGAGGAAAAGAATTCATTTAGTTTTGGGATCATACCTAGATTATCCTTAATATCTACCCTGTCCTTTTACCACACTTTCCTTATTTTTCTTGTTCTCTTTATTTATAAGGTTTAAACTAAGGTCCCTGTAAGCTGCGCTGCTGTGCAGCAGCCTATTTAGCACCGCACAGGCACTCAGGGAACCCGCTTTGTGGGAACATACCACGACCGGTGGAGGTCTGCCCCCCCAACTCAGCCTGGACCTGCCAAGGCCAGGGGAAGGATGCCTATCCCATGACCCCAGCCCCAGAGCTGCCGCAAAGGAGAGAAGTACCTCCCCCCCCCAGCCAGTGTGCTGCTGGGGGGAGTCCTCTCTCCCCACTGTAGCCCTGGAGCACCCTCCTGCACCCCAACCCCCTCATCTCTGGCCCTACCTCAGAGCCCTCACCCCCTGCATCCCAACCCTCTGCCCCAGCCCTGAGCCCCTCATCCCTGACCCCACCCCAGAGCGTGCACCCCCAGCTGGAGTCCTCACTTCCCACACACACCCCAACTCTGACCCCCTTATCCCCGGCCCCACCCCAGCTGGAGCCCTCACACCTGCACCCCAACTCTCTGCCCCAGCCCTGAGCCCCCTCCCACACTCCGGACCCCTCAGCCTCACCACATGAATTTTGTTATGTGCACCAACATGGAGGTGATGTGTCACACATCACCTCCATGTTGGTGCACATAAAATTAATTCTGGTTATGTGTGGGAAAAATTAGAGGGAACACTGGGCTTAGAACCTTACTATTTGTTTTAAAATTTCCTTTGTAAGATCTAACAGCTTGACTTTTTGACAATTCTCACTTTATGACCTCCAAGATGTAGCTTTCTTTACTGATCAATCCCCCTCTTTCCATTCCTTGTATGCTCTCTGCTTACTCCCAATATTCTTTTTGAGATGATTATTCATCCAATTTTATCTGGAGCCCTCTCTTACAAGATTTTCCCTGCTAGCTTAGGGTACAAATTCCAGATAGCTTTCATCCCTTGGATTTAAAGAAATTTCAAGCCTCCTCTGCATTTCCCTGAGCTCTTCAGTCCAGTCAACTTCACTACCTAGTTCCTTTAATTTTTCAAAATCTACCCTTCTGAAATTAAAAATCTTAAATTTATTCAAGTGTTTTGATTATTATTCCATTCAATTTAAACTGTCTCAATTCATGATCACTCAATCCAAGATTATTTTCTACAACCTCTTCACTACTTACCAAAAGCAAGTCTAAAATAGCATCACCTCCTGGTGGTTAAGTGACTAATTGGTGAAGAAAGCTATTGTTATTATATCCAGGAATAACTCAGCTTTACAATTATCTGTAGCATTTATTCTCCAATTATATCTGGTAAATTAATGTCTTCCATAATGACTATTTCCAGTATTCTTTATCTTTCTAATAATATTAGAGAGATCTCTCTCCATATCCAAAACCAAATCTGGAGGCCTACAGGAAACACCTAACACTCCCTAACAGAACCTCTTTTATAATTCTTACCCAAAGTGATTTTGACCTAGACTGTTTTAGCCAATCGCTGCTTATTTCTTTACAGTTTACCACATTATTGATATACAAATGTTACCCCACCATTTTTACCTTTATTTCTTTCTCTCTTGGAAAGCTCATACCCTTCAATATCTGTATTCCAGTCATCACTGCTATCCACCATGCTGCTGTTAATCCTTATAAATACCCAGTTTCACATCCTCCATCAGTAGTTCTAAAGTTACTCACATAACTTTTAGCACTTTATCTGGCTCATTCAGTAGATTTCTTGACACACCTGAGCATCAATTTCAAAATTAACATTTTTAGGTGTTTGTATATCTATTCCACCACAAAACACTTAACTTTAGTTACGGCTGCTAGATTCTATATCCCACCACTGCAGTTTGTAAAAGTTTGTTAATGACTTCATTGGTTATTTCCTTGTCTATCCTCCCTTTCCTGAAGATTTCAATTATTTCTACATGAAGATTATCAAATTTATAAGTCACTAGTAGAGATCACTCATTCATATAATTTTTCCTGAACACTGCAGAAAGACATTTCACATCTAACATACCTTACTTACACACACAGGCCAGTACAAAACCACATACAGAACTACAGATAATGAATTATGAAAGACAGGCGGTCCGTAAATCAATGAATCAACAAAAGCATGGTCAGAGTCATGGCTGAATGTTGGTTGGTGTATTTTCCTTTGCTCTCTCACTCTCAGAATGTACTTTTAGTTACGGCTTAAAAGAAGTGTTCCTAAGCTAGTGATTCCCAAACTTTAACACTGAAATCTCATGAACCCCCTCCTAAAAATGAGTATTTCCAGGGATTTAAGTTTAAATTTCCTCTGCACT
This sequence comes from Caretta caretta, assembly GCF_965140235.1. NCBI lineage: Eukaryota > Metazoa > Chordata > Testudines > Cheloniidae > Caretta > Caretta caretta. Next base: position 61,414,525 of record NC_134211.1, on the reverse strand, counting down.
CTGCGGGGCTCCTGCTGCTGGACCCCGTTGACCGCCTCGGTCAACTGAACTCGGGCTGCAGGTCCGGCTGCCAGCCCTCCCGCTCACAGGGGGCGGGGCTCGGGCTGCCAGCCCCAAGTGCCCTGCCCCGCCCTCCCTAGGGCTTGGGCTGTCTGCCCTGCAACCGTGTCCCACCTGCTGCCTCTAATGCTTGTGGCCCGCTGGCCGCCATCAGTGAAATGTTTCTGGCGAACCCACTGTAACGTTTTGCAAACCCCATTTTGGGAACGACTGTCCTAAGCATTCAATTTCCATTGCAGAATTACAATCTTACCATTTCAAGACCCACAAAAACTGGACATTTTTAAAGAAGTTTGTAATTTGTATTACAGTAAATATACAGAGGAAGAGTTTAACATCAAGCTTCACTTCTTGTACTTTAGTGGAAATCAAACCTGAAGCTCCAGGTGACCATCTATGGTTCCAAATAGGAAAGTGTACATATTTAGAAGTTTAGTTGGTCTAGTTTGTAACAAGATGTTAATAAATTGTAACTGGAATTTAGTCTATTAGATTGCAAGCTCTCCACAGTAAGACTATTTTCCTATGTGTGGATAACGCCCATCACTTTGCGGGTGCTGTCAGAACACAAATACAAATCTTCTTTAGATAGACAACATGAAGATTAAAGAGTCTGATCCAAATCCTAATGCAGTTAATGGGGAGCTTCTCCAACTCAAACTGAAGTTGAATTGGCTCTAAGGAGTCAATACAGAGTTGTTAATACCCGCATATGGAAATAAATACCCACGTATTGAATATATCACTATCTAGAAGAAAGGGATATTAAAAGGCACGTACCACCATGATATCTAAGCACATCTGCTAGAGAAGAAAGATCCTGAAGAAATTAATGTCAAAGAACATTAGAGGTATAACTACGGACACTTTAATAGTCATTTGTATACCGTGTATACTCGATCATAAGCCGAATATTTCTGGAAAAAAAGTGACGCATCAAAGAGTGGGGGTCAGCTTATAAACAGGTCTACACAAAAATTTGATGATTTTAAACTCTATGAAATCATTGAATTGAATATCTAATACATTGTTGTTTTGTTTACCTGGAGAGTCTGCAGGCATGCAGCCCCTCAGTTCCCTGTGGCCGCGGTTTGCCATTCCCAGCCAATGGGAGCTGCGGGAAGTGCTGCCACTTCCCGCAGCTCCCATTGGCTGGGAATGGCAAACCGCGGTCACTGGGAGCTGAGGGGCTCTGTGCCTGTGAACGCTCCAGGTAAACAAAATGTCCCGACCTACCAGTGGCTTACCCTGACGGTCCGGGAGCCAAAGTTTGCCAACCCCTGAAATATAGCGTCAGCTTATGAAAGGGTCACACAGTTTTTACCATTTTTACTTATCCATCTTGGTGGGGTCAGCTTATAAACGAACCAGCTTATGAACAAGTATATACATACTTGACTAATTTACAGTGATCAAAAGCTACACATACTAAAGAGTAGATTTTCAGAAAGAAAAACATTTCATATTTTGAGAACCACAGTAGTAACGTGAGCAGTAGCAGTGATGTCCATACAGGAATAAACATCATCAGGAAAGAACATGTGTATTGGTTCAAGAGGAGACTGGATATTAGGATTCTGCTTTTGTTTACAACTCTGCTTCAGAATTTAGGCCTGGTCTATGCATAGAGGTAGCGCCAACATAGCTACATCACACAACTCAACATAAAATTGACTTTTATTGAACAAAACCTTAAATATTTTGAATACATAATTTTTCTTATCAAAAGATGTTTCATGTTTACAGCTAAAGTATTTATTAAACAGAGGGATTAACTATAGTTAATTAAACTGATTATTTCAGGTAAGCCTGGGAAAATTTTCAAATATGCCTTTGTGAAAGTTACCAGAACTTAAGTTCCTATTGCAGAGAGGTAGGCACACTTTGGCCCGCGGGACCGTCCTGCCCAGCCCCTGAGCTCCTGGCCGGGGAGACTAGCCCCTGGCCCCTCCCCTTCTGTTACCCCTCCTCCGCAGCCTCAGCGCACTGCACCACCAGCACTCTGGCCTGCCACTCCAGCTGTGCAGCACGGACTGTGTGGCTGGCTCCAGCCAGGCGAAGGGGCTGCAAGCTCCTGCTGCTCTGAGCAGCATGGTAAGGGGGAGGGGAGCAGGGGGTCCTGGGGGCAGTCAGGGAGCAGTTGGATATGTGTGGGAATCCCGGGGAGGGGACTGTCAGTGGGTGGGGATGTGGATAGGGGTCGGGGCAGTCAGGGGACAAGGAGCAGGGGAAGTAGGATGGGGCGGAGGTTTGGGGGAGGGGTCAGGGGGTTGAATAGCTATGGGAGTCCCAGGGGGCCTATCTGGGGGCAGGGGTGTGGACAGGGAACGGGGGGGTTGGATAGGGGGTGGAGTCCCAGGAGGTAGTTAGGGGCGGGGGTCCCAAGAAGGGGCGGTCAGGGGACAAGGAGTGGGGGGGGTTGGATGGGTCAGGGGCCAGGTTGTTTGGGGAGGCACATCCGTCCCTACCTGGCCCTTCATACAGTTTCGCAACGCTGATGTGACCCTTGGGCCAAAAAGTTTACCCACCCCGTCCTATTGCAGATGACAATGAGACAGTCTCCTAAGTTACTTTGGCTGAGCTGCTGTGCCATATTTATGAAGCCTGACCTCAAAAGTTAAAATAAGGGGAAAAACATCTTTTTTTATACAGAAAATCAGCCTTTAACTCAAAGTTTCTGATACAGGCTCATGGATTTAACACATTTTTATCTAAATGTTTTAAGAGATTATAATAAATGTAGGCCTTTATGTATTTTGCATTAAATTCAGATTTCATTTTAAAACAGATTTTAAAAAAGAAAAATTATAATTTAAACAATCAAAAAATCCAATTTAAATTAAAAAAACATTTTTTAAAATCAATTATATTTATCCACCTTGATTTCAGGTGTGCAGCATGATATACCTGAAAGAGATCTGATTTTTAGAAAGGGTGGCGGACTCACCCTCTGAAAAAATCAGACCTCTATAAGGTGTCTGAAGTTGCATACACTATACAATTGAGGCACTGAAAAATTACTAGCCACTTTTGAAAACCCTGGTTGATGTTGCCAATGCAGGAGTAACCAAGATGTAATTAGCATCATCAGTGGAAACTCATCTATCAAATACTAGAACTGTACGTAAGTTAACTATGAAGGATTGTAGTTATCACATTGAAAACATTTTCATTTCTCAACATAAAAAGACTGCCATGTCCAAGTCTCTATGTAATGCTTCTCAAGAAGCAGGCCAATAAGAACGATGTTCCGGAAAGATATTATTTTACTATTTTGAAAAAAAAAAAGATTTTCCAATTGGATCATCTATGTGAGAGATGCATCCAATTATCAGAGTTCAGAACAAATTCACACCAAAGAAGTTACAGTACATAACAAAGGCCAAAAATTAGACTCACCCAGCTACTTTGCTCAGGACTGTGAAAAATTTCAAGCCCTGTGCGATGTAGTGAGATAGACCTAACCACCTGCGTAGATGCTGCTAGGTCCACAAAAGAAAGAATTCTTCCATCAACCTAGCTACAACCAACAGACCATGGTCAGCAGCAGCAGAGATGCAGCACTGTAGCTGTGCCATTGTAGTACAGACATACCCTAATCAAGACCACTAAGAACACGCAGTTACAATGCATTTATGAAGACCTTTGACTACCACTCAGACTCTTATCATTCCAGAAGTGCTTTACAAGACTCTAAACAAAAGATTGCCTACAACGACGTTACATAACAAGGCAATAAACACGGAAGCATGTTTTTATTTCAGAGTTCAAATTAAAAGATAAATAGACTCAAAACATGTTGCTTTTAACAGCAAGAGCCTCAAGATTTTGATTAAATATCTTCAGTGGCCCTACAACAAACTGATTTTTAAATTTACAATAACAATATATTACATTTCTAAACTACAGATTATTTCTTGTACATTTAGAAGAACTTAAGGGTTTACCTATAATCTTTGTTTAATTCTGTGCCTCTGCAACAACTTGAAAAATTCATATAAACATGCACAAAACATTGTCAGTGGGACCTGGTTCAGCGATCAGAAAATATATTTAGAGACAAACTGCTCATCACTGGGACAGTATTTTTAAACAGAACATTAGAGAAGTCCCCCTATTTGAAGGGCACCATTAGATATGAAATCCAACATTTGCTTCTACCACAGAATTCAAAACTACTTTAACTCACACTTTGAAACAGACATTTTAATGTCCTATTTTAAAATTAAATTGGATTTTACAATTCCTCTCACATCACTATCATCTTCTGTTTTTATAACCAGACTGTCCTATTTTTGAAAACTGTTACTCTTGTTTTAGTGAAAACCCACAGAAAAAACTAGACAAAAAATACAAAATGCCACAAATAAAACTGAATAGTGTCATCCCTCACACCAATCTTTCAGCTACAGTAATTTTAATAATTTTGTAAAAAACAAACAAAAAAATCTGTATACCCAACACAGTAAGGACACTTTGTAAGAGATTGTTTTGGGTAGATCTTTTACTTACAGTCAGCTTTCTAATGCACAAATAAATTGGTTAGTCTCTAAGGTGCCACAAGTACTCCTTTTCTTTCTAATACAGTCAGCAAGATATATCCTTCTAATACAGTCAGCAAGATATATCCTATCACTCTTTCTAAAGTAAGCTCTCTGGGATAAAAAGGAGTACTTGTGGCACCTTAGAGACTAACAAATTTATTTGAGCATAAGTTTTCGAAAGCTTATGCTCAAATAGATTTGTTAGTCTGTAAAATGCCACAAGTACTCCTTTTCTTTTTGTTAATACAGACTAACACGGCTGCTACTCTGAAACCTCTCTGGGATAGACACTGTCTTTCTTGTTGCTTGTGTATACAATGCCTACCCAATTCCTCGATTAGAGTTCCTAAACATTACCATAACACTCATCTGTGTATTTTATCGAATATTTAATCAATAGCCTGACCAATACCTATTACCTATTGTGGAACACTGAGTGTGCTGGTTTTCAAGCCACTTTAACTTAATCCTGCAAAGCCCCATAAATCACTACAGGGCAGTCTCTTTACAGGAACATCATTTCCAAACGCTGGCTTGCCAATAGATGGTTAAGAAGAGTAGGATTAAGCGCAGTCCATTATTAAAATAAATATATTCAAAAAGTAAAAGACAACACTCAACAGGAGTCCTTACTAATACAACTTTAAGGCCCAAACTTGCAACATTTGCACCAGAGACTAAGCCCCAGGTAGGGTCATGTAGGCAAAAGCTGCAGGTTCAGGGATCCCTAGTTCGGACAGGGAGGGGGACGGATATACAACCTGCAAGGCCGCCACCCCACAAAATCACACGCACGCCCCCGACAGCACAGACACGGGCGGGGACCTGGTCACGCCGCGGGGCCCCTGCCAGACAAAGTTCACGCCGAAGGGGGAGTGGGAAAGCAAAGTCCGCACCGCGCCTGCGTCCCTCCCGCAGGAAGCCAGAGGCGCAGCAGCAGCAACAGGAGCTGGAGCCAGAGCGCCCCGAGGAACTCGCCGCACCCCGCCCCGCCCCAGCCTCCCTCCCCCGGAGAGTCGATCACACGGAGGGGAGGGACGGACTCACCTTCCTACTGCTGCCACCCCTTCCTCCTCGGCATGGACGCGCCCAGCAGCTCCTTCTTCTAAGCCCTTCGCGCACGGCCCGGAGACCTCCCCCCGGCTGGCTCGCTCGCTCACTCACCCCCCGGAGCTGCGCAGCCACCACGGCCACAGCCCAGGAGACAAACACCTCACACCGCTGCGCCCGCTCCGCCTCCCAGCGGCGCCCCTGCCCCCAACGGCCGCACGCACGCACGCGCTCCACCCGCCTTCCACAGCCGCACGTCCTCATTGGCTGGAGGGCGGTAGTTTGGGGTGCGCACGCCCCGCTCGCTGCCTGCGGGAGGGGTGCTCGCTGCGCAGGGAGAAAGGGGGGGGGCTGTGGAGCGTGAGTGGGGGGAATGAGGAGGTCGAAGGGGCTCGGGGAATGAGGGGCTTCCTTGCTGTCCCCCACCCACAGTAATGGCCCCTGTGGCCCGTCGCATCTCTCATGACCAGCCAAGGCTCCCACTCACCGAAACGGCAGCTCTCTCAAAACGCCCTCGTCTTGGCTAAGCGCCGCTCCCGCCCTGCTCTCGTAGGGTCTGAGCCCTTCTCTTCCACCACCAACTCCTTCAGGCTGGACTGGTCACCGGTTAGAGCCTCCTCCGCACCGCCCCTCACTCCTGGTGCATCTACCTCCGTTACGCCTCGGCTGCTCTCAGCCCTGCTCCTGCCTTTAGCCTCATCAGTAGAACTGGAGTCAGAGGGCCAGAGTAACCCCAAGCTAGTTTTCCCAGCTGATTCTGAGACTGTTGCACAAGGCTATTTTCGGGCTCAGAACTCTTGTTAGCATTTTTGACAGAGAGGCATACCCCATCATGGTTGTAAAACAGTCCAGCCCAAGCAGTGATGGGACAAAAGATCAAAGCACTGATACCAGTTAGGAGTGACCTTTAGCAGCCAGAAGGATGGGGATACTCCCAAGAGGAGATGGTCATCAGAGAAAGCAGGCATTAGATTATAGGCCAGCCAAGGACCTACCAGCTTTGCAGATAGGCACTACTTTGAGGATCCAGCTATTAGACCCCAAAAGGAAGGGACTAACAGAGTTGTGAAGGTTGCAGTGGTACCCAGGTCATACAAGTCATTATGCAAGAGGGACAAGTGATTCATAAAAATTCATGACATTTATGAGCCAGTAGACATAACACCCAGATCATCACAGAACAGAAAGAGAACCATCCAGAGGCCAACCTCATAGGGAGGAAGAAGACTCCACTAAGAGAGAGTTTGCTACAGTCAGAGACAAATGACAAGAAGACAGAGATAGGTCACTCTTGGTGTGGTCACCTGTTGAGACCAGATTATCTCAGACTGCATAACCAGTAAAGACAAGGCTTCAACTTGGCTATGTGCAGCAATCTCTGGCCTAAAGGGCACAGGGTGAGTGTCTAGGCATCAATTATTTGTTTTTAATGTTTATATTAAAATATTTGCAAAATAGGAAAGATGTATCATGATCAATAGAACTGGAGTAAGAGGGCCCATGTTCTCTGGAGAGATTGTTCTTTGTAGACACAGTACCAGGGACCCAGGTAGCAAATGAGCCACAAAGACAAAGCAGTCCACAGGGTTAAATCCATGTGTTCAGTTTAACATGCATTCAGCTTCACTCTTTGCTCATGAAACGCTCCTCTTTTCTCCTCCGCTAACTATTGGACAGTTTAACTCGTCCACTTTCAACGAAGGGATCAGTATGTAAACAAGATTTGGGACTCCAGGGTGACATTATCTTATAGTCTTCATATTTTGAAGGGCAGGATAGTGATTAGGTAGGAGGTGCTGGAGTAGAGGGTGGCTAAGGACACAATGTCAGCAAGTGTTTCTTGGACCACCAAAAAGTCAGCAAACAGCTGCCTCTTTAAATCTTTTCCCCTCTGGTACAGGTTCACCAAATGCTTCATGTCATTTGTCATATAGGGGTCCAGCCACTTTTTATCCTCTTGCCTATACTTAACCTGTCTGCCCATATTTATCTTGTATCTCTTTTTTCTGAAATGTATATACTCCAATGCTCTTTCAAATTCAAACAGATCCTCTTTGGTTTTTCTTTTCTTGGCATGTAAACTGGCCAGCTAATTCTCCATTACTGTGGACCATGCCAAGCTGTGTGCTTGCCTTTCCACAGAAGCATTAAAAAGCTCCAGTTTCTAGCCTTTTTACATTGTAGATGTTGTGTGCCTATTAAGGCTTCCTTCCCCATTTGTATTCCATATTTTGTGCAACCATGTGTTATAGCTGCATGCCAAATCAAGCATTTCCACTCTGATTAGTAACAGGGGTCCATGTTTCAAATGAATGGGATGGGAAAGACACTTGGGGAATAATGGAATCCAAATTCAGGCAGACTGCAGAACTATCATGCCTTCTGTAGAGGCATAGAGAGGGGGAGTGGCAGAGTGAGGGTGGTCAGTTATGGCAGAATAGGAAGAGAGGTGGACACTTCTGCTGGCCTTATGTGACCTAGATCCACGTTTTTATGAGCACTAATGGCAGCGATCGTAAGAATACACAAATGACTTCCTCAGATCCTGATGGTTGCATGAAAGTGGCACAGTGCTAACTGGATGCTTTTAGCAATAAAATGCTGCTTACTGGCTGTAGAAACTCCATCCTCCCTTGAGTCGTCCTCATCCAGCTTGATCACCAGCTCTGTATCCAAGATTTACCCAGAGAGGTCCTATGAGCACACAAGCTTTTAGTTCAGGCTTCTGTGTGTGTAGTTCTCCTAGATGGCAGGGATCTTCCTCTCCTTCATGGGGAATCTTGGTACCTGGGGTTTGCTTGCTGTCCAAGAGCAGGTTCAGCTGAGTGGAGGGACACTTTTTCAGTATCTTGTACAACTTTTCATTGAGACGACAAATGTAGACACCAGCCTTCGACTTTGTTTCTGTCTGTTGCCTTCTTTAAATTATATTTGATGGTTTTGATCCTCTGCCAGTACAGTTGGCAGACCAGGTTCATGCTGAGATCTCTAAGTCTCCAGAATATCTAGTTGAAGACCTGTTTGTTTCTTTGGTAACCATCCAGCTCCTTCTGGATCTCATCCTTCCTCCATAACGCTAAGAAAGCATTAATGTTGGCCTTTAGCCAGCTAGCAGCACATTAATAAGATGCTTGGCTGAGACATACTTTTTAGTTAAATGATGAAAAGATGAAAAAGTTTTAGCAGAAGAAGGTGTTCCCTACATAAATGCCTCACAGCAGAGCACACTGTTAGCAACATTATTTGTATAGGTAGGTGTGTCATAGGCAAGTCAGCCCCTAGGTATTGTACTGCAAAAAGATGACCAGAGAGGCTACTGCTGCAATGAGCTACTTCTGCAGCATATATCTAGGCAGCAGTGAGAAGACTATTTGCACTTACTGTATTAGCATGATAGGAAACTTGACCACACTGGCATTAAAAAAAGATACGGGATGTAGACCTGAGGTTGAAAAGGATCCTAAAGGGAGCAGGAAAGAATCCCCTAATTATCCTTCATGTGGGAACAAATGATACGGCTAGATTCTTGCTGGAAAGTATTAAGGGAGACTATGCTAGGCTGGGGAAGATACTTAAGGAAATTGAGGCTCAGGTAATCTTTAGTGGAATTCTACCTGTTCCTAGAAAAGGGCAAAAAAGGTGTGACAAGATTATGACTATCAACAGATGGCTTAGGCAGTGGTGCTATAAGGAGGGCTTTGGGATGTATGGCCACTGGGAGGCATTCACGGACAGAGGACAGTTCTCTTGGGATGGACTTCATCTGAGTAGGGAAGGAAATAGACTTCTAGGATGGAGGCTGGCACAACTGATTAAGAGAGCTTTAAACAGGAATTTGGGGGAGATGGTTGGGAGAAGTCCAGGTAATCTCCACGCCAGATTTTAGCATTGAGAGGGAAGAAAACAAAGTAAGAAAGGATACAGCCGTGGGTAGGAGAATGTATATAAGGAGGAAGGGCAGTGTGGATACCAGTCTAATAGGTTATACTGGCTGTAGAATGACCGTGCCTAATAGGGTACAGAATGTGAGCGAGGCCAAACAGCAAAAATTAAGATGTTTGTACACTAATGTGAGGAGCCTAGGTTACAAAATGGAGGAACTAGAGCTACTGGTGCAGGAAATGAAACCAGATATTATAGGGATAACAGAAACATGGTGGAATAGTAGTCATGACTGGACTACAGGTATTGAAGGGTATGTGCTGTTTAGGACAGACCGAAATAAAGGTAAAGGTGGTGGTGTAGCATTGTATACCAATGATGAGGTAGAATGTAAAGAAATAAGAAGCTATGGAACGGATAAGACAGAGTCCGTCTGGGAAAAAATTACATTGGGGAAGGAAACTATTAGAGCCTCCTCTGGGATAGTGCTTGGGGTGTGCTATAGACCGCCGTGATCTAATTTGGATATGGATAGAGCCCTTTTTAATGTTTTTAATAAAGTAAATACTAATGGAAACTGTGTGATCATGGGAGACTTTTACTTCCCAGATATAGACTGGAGGACGAATAGGGCTCAGATTTTCCTCGATGCAATAGCTGATGGATTCCTTCATCAAGTAGTTACTGAACCGACTAGAGGGGATGCCATTTTAGAATTGGTTTTGGTAAGCAGTGAGGACCTCATAGAAGATATGGTTGTAGGGGATAATCTTGGTTCAAGTGATCATGACCTAATTCAGTTCAAACTGAACGGAAGGATTAACAAAAATAAATCTGCAACTAGGGTTTTTGATTTCAAAAGGTTTCAGGGTAGCAGCTGTGTTAGTCTGTATTTGCAAAAAGAAAAGGAGTACTTGTGGCACCTTAGAGACTAACCAATTTATTTGAGCATAAGCTTTCGTGAGCTACAGCTCACTTCATCGGATGCATAAAGTGCAAAGTACAGTGAGGAGATTTTACGTACACACAGGACCATCCTTTTCATGCTTATGCTCAAATAATTGGTTAGTCTCTAAGGTGCCACAAGTACTCCTTTTGATTTCAAAAGGGCTGACTTTCAAAAATTACGGAAATTAGTTAGGGAAGTGGATTGGACTGAAGAATTTATGGATCTAAAGATAGAGGAGGCCTGGGATTATTTTAAATCAAAGCTGCTGAAGCTATCGGAAGCCTGCATCCCAAGAAAGGGGAAAAAATTCATAGGCAGGAGTTGTAGACCAAGCTGGACGAGCAAGCATCTCAGAGAGGTGATTAAGAAAAAGCAGAAAGCATACAGGGAGTGGAAGATGGGAGGGATCAGCAAGGAAAGCTACCTTATTGAGGTCAGAACACGTAGGGATAAAGTGAGACAGGCTAAAAGTCAAGTAGAGTTGGACCTTGCAAAGGGAATTAAAACCAATAGTAAAAGGTTCTATAGCTATATAAATAAGAAGAAAACAAAGAAAGAAGAAGTGGGACCGCTAAACACTGAGGATGGAGTGGAGGTCAAGGATAATCTAGGCATGGCCCAATAGCTAAACAAATACTTTGCCTCAGTCTTTAATAAGGCTAAAGAGGATCTTAGGGATAATGGTAGCATGACAAATGGGAATGAGGATATGGAGGTAGATATTACCATATCTGAGGTAGAAGCGAAACTCAAACAGCTTAATGGGACTAAATCGGGGGGCCCAGATAATCTTCATCCAAGAATATTAAAGGAATTGGCACATGAAATTGCAAGCCCATTAGCAAGAATTTTTAATGAATCTGTAAACCAAGGGGTTGTACCGTATGATGGGAGAATTGCTAACATAGTTCCTATTTTTAAGAAAGGGAAAAAAAGTGATCTGGGTAACTATAGGCCTGTTAGTTTGACATCTGTAGTATGCAAGATCTTGGAAAAAAATTTGAAGGAGAAAGTAGTTAAGGACATTGAAGTCAATGGTAAATGGGACAAAATACAACATGGTTTTACAAAAGGTAGATCGTGCCAAACCAACCTGATCTCCTTCTTTGAGAAAGTAACAGATTTTTAGACAAAGGAGACGCAGTGGATCTAATTTATCTAGATTTCAGTAAGGCGTTGATACCGTGCCACATGGGGAATTATTAGTTAAATTGGAAAAGATGGGGATCAATATGAAAATTGAAAGGTGGATAAGGAATTGGTTAAAGGGGAGACTACAACGGATCCTACTGAAAGGTGAACTGTCAGGCTGGAGGGAGGTTACCAGTGGAGTTCCTCAAGGATCGGTTTTGGGACCAATCTTATTTAATCTTTTTATTACTGACCTCGGCACAAAAAGTGGGAGTGTGCTAATAAAGTTTGCGGATGATACAAAGCTGGGAGGTATTGCCAATTTAGAGAAGGACAGGGATATCATACAGGAGGATCTGGATGATCTTGTAAACTGGAGTAATAGTAATAGGATGAAATTTAATAGTGAGAAGTGTAAGGTCATGCATTTAGGGATTAATACCAAGAATTTTAGTTATAAGCTGAGGACGCATCAATTAGAAGTAACGGAGGAGGAGAAGGACCTTGGAGTATTCGTTGATCATAGGATGACTATGAGCTGCCAATGTGATATGGCTGTGAAAAAAGCTAATGCGGTCTTGGGATGCATAAGGAGAGGTTTTAGTACCGTTATACAAGGCACTGGTGAGACCTCACCTGGAATACTGTGTGCAGTTCTGGTCTCCCATGTTTAAGAAGGATGAATTCAAACTGGAACAGGTACAGAGAAGGGCTGCTAGGATGATCCGAGGAATGGAAAACTTGTCTTATGAAAGGAGACTCAAGGAGCTTGGCTTGTTTAGACTAACTAAAAGAAGGTTGAGGGGAGATATGATTGCTCTCTATAAATATATCAGAGGGATAAATACCAGAGAGGGAGAGGACTTATTTAAGCTCAGTATCAATGTGGACACAAGAACAAATGGATAAAAACTGGTCATTGGGAAGTTTAGACTTGAAATTAGACGAAGTTTTCTAACCATCAGAGAAGTGAAGTTTTGGAATAGCCTTCCAAGGGAAGCAGTGGGGGCAAAAGATCTATCTGGCTTTAAGATTAAACTCGATAAGTTTATGGAGGAGATGGTATGATGGGATAACATGGTTTTGGTAATTAAATATTGATGGTAAATAGGCCCAATGGCCTGTGATGGGATATTAGATGGGGTGGGATCTGAGTTACCCAGGAAAGAATTTTCTGTAGTATCTGGCTGGTGAATCTTGCCCACATGCTCAGGGTTTAGCTGATCGCCACATTTGGGGTCGGGAAGGAATTTTCCTCCAGGGCAGATTGGAAGAGGCCCTGGAGGTTTTTCGCCTTCCTCTGTAGCATGGGGCACAGGTCACTTGCTGGAGGATTCTCTGCTCCTTGAAGTCTTTAAACCACAATTTGAGGACTTCAGTAGCTCAGACATAGGTGAGAGGTTTTTTGCAGGAGTGGATGGGTGAAATTCTGTGGCCTGCGTTGTGCAGGAGGTCAGACTAGATGATCATAATGGTCCCTTCTGACCTTAGTATCTATGAATCTATAAAAGAACTAAGGCAGGAATGACTGGGACTCAGTTGTGCTTTAGTTCCCACAAAAACAGTAGTCTGAAACCTTTAACTCCATTAATAATTGATCAAAGTTTTTTTGTGTAAGAATTCAAGATGTATATCAGCCTATATAGGAAGAAAAAATGTTACCTTATATATTGTAAACACATCCATAGACATCCAGGAGGCAATGCAGCTACAATATTTGAATCAAGTCTGCCTGTGGACACAGGACAGAATTGCTCCTGAAACAGGATGGCTGGTGATGGCACTGCACCACTGGAGTGTGTGCCAATGCAATTATACAAGTTTAATTAGCATTGGTATAATTCTATTGTGTCAACAAGGCCCTTGGAATCTGTTGGAAAAGAATTGACTGCCTAGCATTTCATAGACATATATTGTGATACATACATGATTTAGCATGATCCCATCATAAATATGATATGTAGTCATAGGACATTTCTCTTCTGATCTATAAGGGACAAATACAAGGAAGTAAAATCCTTTATTGTTTTAGAAACACTACATTGTAGCTATTAGTTTAAAAATATCTTCCTATTTGAAATTAGAGAAATTTTAAAAAGGTAAATTTTTTTTCTTCCTGGTACCACAATACATATTGTCTAGTGATTAGAATACATTCTCCATAATAAATTGTTAAAAATTTCCAGTTATATTGTCTTTTGTTCCCTTCAAATTGGTAAATCTTTGTAGCACTTTTTCAAGCCCTTATCTTGATTACTGCAGCCTTTTGCTGGCCTTGTTTAGTGAAGCCTTGGACTGTGCAGGTCAATTCAAATTGCTACTGTTACAATAATCTTCCCAGCCTGTGGTTCTGACCAGCCATCTGTTTGGGTCCCTTCATTGGCTCTCCCTTCTCCACATCAAATACAATCTTCTCATCCTTATGGTTGTGGCCCTATCTGCTTTATTATTGTCACTTGTCACCTCCAACACTCTGCCAGCAATACCAGACTTTACCATCCATTTATCTGCTTCTCCGAGCGAGTACCTATGTGCATCCATCCATGCTGCCCCTTATATATACAAAATGCCCTCTCTGTAAATTCTGTTACCTTAATCAATACCTTACCTTTCTCCTTCATATCCTTTCTTAAAACAGATTTCTATTCTGGTGCCTAGTAAACACTGCCAACTGCTAATGACTAAGAAAGTGTCAAACTGAGATTTCTGCTACTGATCTGCTTATTTGTCTCCATTAACAAACCAAAAATATATACCTACAAACAGGGTGGATAAAAATTAATGATTTTTTAAAAAAAAATTTAAAAAGCGGATTTTTTTTTATTTAAATCAGATTTTTTTGATAAAATGCTTTTTGATGAAAAAACCTATCTAAAGATTGTTTTAATTAAGATACATTATAGCTCAAAGATATCACATAATGGAATAGGGATTATACATTGTAATTCTATAGTATGAGACAATATATTCATGTAATGTTCAAGAAAAGTTTTGTAAATGAGTTTTAAAAGTTCATGGATTAGGGAACCAATCTTATGAGGTTCCAGGGGCTTCTGTATAGATTATTTAGGTTAATCTTTCTATCTACCCAATGGGACTCAGTGCTCAGTCTAGAAGATACCATCAGAGATGCTTAGTTTTGCAGTTCTCAAACTGTGGGTTTGTGTCTTCAGAGATAACATGCTTGTTAACAGCAAAAATGTTTTAAAATAAATAAATAATATATAGAGGTGACAAATAACAGACCTCAACCCTATTGTCCTTCTGCAAATTTGTGTACACGGAGTCAATCGCTTACCTCTCTCTAAGCCCTGGTCTACACTATGAGGTTCGGTCGAAATTAATTGCGTTAGGTCGATTTTATAAGCAGTGCAGCTACACAACCAAACCCATTCCGTCAACCTAAAGGGCTCTTAAAATTGACTGATGTACTCCTTCCCGACGAGGGGAGTAGCGCTAAAATCTACCTTCTTGGGTCAAATTTGGGGTAGTGCAGATGCACCATTGTGCAATTTGACGGTATTGGCCTCCAGGAGCTATCCCAAAGTGCTCCAATGTGACCACTCTGGACAGCACTTTTAACTCCAATGCACTAGCCAGGTACACAGGAAAAGCCCTGGGAACTTCTGAAGTTCATTTCCTGTTTGGTCAGCATGGCGAGCTCAGCAGCACAGGTGATCATGCAGTCCCAGAATCACAAACGAGCTCCAGAATGGACTGAACGGGAGACACTGGATCTCATTGCTGTATGGGGAGAAGAATCTGTGCAGGCAGAACTCCGATCAAAAGAAGAAATGCTAATATATATGCCAAAATCGCACAGCGCCTGGTGGAGAGAGGCTACACCAGGGACACACAGCAGTGCCGCCTGAAAGTTAAGGAGCTCAGGCAAGCCTACTACAAGACAAAGGAGGTAAACATTCGCTTCGGGTCAGAGCCCCATACATGCCGATTCTATGATCAGCTGCATGCCATTCTAGGGGAGGATCCTACCAGTACCCCACCACTGCAAGGAGGAATTCTCACGCAACAGGGAGGAGGATTTTGTGGATAAGGAAGAGGAGGAGGAGGAGAATGTGCAGCAGGCAAGCAGAGAATCCATTCTCCCCGGCAGCTAGGACCTTCCCATCACCCTGGAGCCAATGCCCTCCCAAGGCAAGTTCCCGGACCCTGAAGGCAGAGAAGGCACCTCTGGTGAGTGCACATTTGTAACTACAGTACAGGCAGCCGCGTAGCCAGGTGGAGGGAACAGGGGGAGTGATCCAAAAAAAAGGCACCATCCACTGCAGCACTTTTACTCACCCGGCGGCGCTTCAGCGGTGGGCCCTCATTCGCTCCGTGTGTCTTCGGTGGCACTGAAGGTCCCGCCGCTGAGGTGCCGCCGAAGAACCGGAGTGAGTGAAGGTCCCGCCGCCGAGGTGCCGCCGAAGACCCGGAGCACCTTTTTTTTGGATCGCTTCCCCTGTTCCCTCAACAGGGGAAAATTTAAAAGGCGCCAAGACATTGACAAGGCACCATTGTGCTCAGTGGGGGAGCGGCCACTGCTCCGTTACCCCCACCCAGCTACACCACTGACTACAGGGGTTAAAAGCAATTGTGTTTAATGTTTGATTTGCCCTGAAGAATTGGCATTCGCGGCCAGTACAGCTACTGGAAAAGTCTGTTCACATGTTTGGGGATGGAGCAGGAATCCTCCAGGGACATCTCCATGAAACTCTCCTGGAGGTACTTTGAAAGCCTTTGCAGAAGACTTCTGGGGAGGGCTGCCATATTTCGTCCTCCACGGTGGGACACTTGACCACGCCAAGCCAGTAGTCTGGAATCATTGTATCACAAAGCATGGCAGCGAATGGTCCTGGGTTTTGGTTGCATTCATGCAACATTTGGTCTTTATCTTTCTGTGTCAGCCTCAGGAGAGTGGTGATATCATTCATGGTCACCTGGTTGAAATAGGGGTATTTTTGTAAGGGAACAGTAAAAGGACCCTGTTCATGCTGGGCTGTTTGCGCTTGGCTAAAAGGGATCATCCCGGAGAATAGCCACGCGGTGTGGGGAGCGGTGTGCTGCACATCCAACCCAAAACCGCAGCCCCTCCTTTTAAACGGCAAACCCAACCGGCATTGCTTGCTATGGGAAAGGAGGGCACTGCAGTTTGAAACCATTCCCACATGTTATGAGGGCGGAAGAAGCCAACTCCACATACCCTTTGGCTTACCATGGCTGCCTGGAAACTGAATTCTGTTGCCCACCTGTGTGTGATGTGTCACCATCCTGGCAGGCGCTCAATATATAAGGCAAAATGTGACCTTGTAGCTAAAGCACATGTGCTGTCTACTGTGAATTGCTTGATTCACTGTGAAAGAGTCTCCCTTTTGTTCTCAGAAATGTATCTTCTTAAATTTTACTCTCCCTTTTTATCCCCCCTGCAGGTGGAAATGTTTCTATGCTCCCCCGATCAGCTCTGTCCCTGAGGTTATGGCAGATTAGAAAGCAAAAAAACCGCACTTGCGATGACATGTTTTCCAAGCTCATGCAGTCCTTCTGCACTGATAGGGCACAGCTGAATGCATGGAGGCATTCAGTGGCAGCGGCCAGGAAAGCATTCAGTGAGCATGATCAGAACACGCAGGAGGAGATGCTGAGGCTAATGGGGGAGCAAACGGACATGATCAGGCATCTGGTGGAGCTGCAGGAAAGGCAACAAGAGCACAGACTGCTGCTGCATCCATTGTATAACCTCCTGCCCTCCTCACCAAGTTCCATATCCTCCTCACCCAGATGCCCAAGAATGCAGGGGAGGCTCCGGGCACCCAGCCACTGCACTCCAGAGAAAGCCCAAGCAACAGAAGGCTGTCATTCAAACAGCTTTGATTTGTAGTGTGCCTACTATAAGCAATATGGCCTTGTCCTTCCCTCCTCCCCCACCCCACCCAGGTTACCTTGTCAGTGATCTCCCTTTTTTTTTTAATAAATAAAGATTGCATGTATTCAAAACAATAAGGACTTTATTTCCTTTGCCAGCTGTGGTCAAAGGGGGGAGGCGGATTGGCTTACAGGGAAGTAAAGTCAACAAAGGGGGCAGTTTTTTCTCAAGGAGAAACACACAACTGTCACACTGTAGCCTGGCCAGTCATGAAACTGTTTTTCAAAGCCTCTCTGATGTGCAGCGCACCTAGCTGTGCTCCTCTAATCGCCCTGTTGTCTGACTGTTCAAAACTGGCCACCAGGCGATTTGCCTCAACCTCCCACCCCAACATAAATGTCTCCCCCTTACTCTCACAGATATTATGGAGCACACAGCAAGCAGCAATAACAATGGGAGTATTGGTTGCGCTGAGGTCTAACCTAGTCAACAAACAGCGCCAGCGAGCTTTTAAATGTCCAAAGGCACATTCTACCACCATTCTGCATGTGCTCAGCCTATAGTTGAACTGCTTCTTACTAGTGTCCAGGCTGCCTGTGTACGGCTTCATGAGCCATGGGAGCAAGGGGTAGGCTGGGTCCCTAAGGATAACTATTGGCATTTCAACATCCGCAGTGGTAATTTTCTGGTCTGGGAAGTAGTCCCTTCTTGCAGCTGTTTGAGCAGCCCAAAGTTCCTAAAGATGCGAGCGTCATGCACCTTTCCCGGCCATTCCACATTGAAGTTGGTGAAACGTCCCTTGTGATCCACCAGTGCTTGCAGCACCAGTGAGAAGTACCCCTTGTGGTTTATGTACTTGTTGGCAAGGTTGTCCGGTGCCAAGATAGGGATATGCGTTCCGTCTATCGTCCCACCACAGTTAGGGAACTCCATTGCAGCAAAGCCATCCACTATGACCTGCACATTTCCCAGAGTCGCTACCCTTGTTAGCAGAAGATCACTGATTGCCTTGGCTACTTGGATCACAGCAACCCCCACAGTCGATTTGCCCATTCCGAATTTATTCTCGACTGACCGGTAGCAGTCAGGCATTGCAAGCTTCCACAGGGCTATCGCCACTCACTTCTCAACTGTCAGGGCAGGTCTCATCTTGGTATTCCGGCGCATCAGGGCGGGGGAAAGCAACTCACAAAGTTCCATGAAAGTGGCCTTACGCATGCGAAAGTTTTGCAGCCACTGGAAATCATCCCATACCTGCAACACTATGTGGTCCCACCAGTCTGTGCTTGTTTGCCGGACCCAGAATCAGCGTTCCACTGTATCAACTTGCCCCACTGCCGCCATGATGTCCCAATTGCCATATCCCATGCTTTTAGGAATGTCTGTGTCCGTGTCCTTCTCACAATCGTCCTCATGCTGGTATCTCCTAGCCAGGTTCTGCACATACTGCAGGATAATGCGCGAGGTGTTTACAATGTTCACAACAGCAGCACTGAGCTGAGCGGGCTCTATACTTGCCATGCTATGGCATCTGCATGGGTAACCCGGGAAAAAAGACGCAAAATGATTGTTTGCCGTTGCTTTCAAGGAGGGAGGGATGAAGGGAGGGGACATTGTACTCAAAACCACCCGCGATGATGTTTTTGCCCCATCAGGCTTAACCCAGAATTCCAATGGGCAGCGGGGACTGTGGGATAGCTACACACAGTGCACCACTCCGTGAGTCGATGCTAGCCACGGTATTGAGGACGCACTTGGCTGACCTACTGTGTTTTGTGGGGACATATAAAATTGCTTTCTAAAGAATATGTACTAGGTTATAACAACCAACAAGAATGCACTTTTATGTAGAAATCCATGATTAAATCGAGTCTTCCTGACTAGTGATTTAAATCATGATTTAAATCAATTTGATTTAAATCAAATCCACCATGCCTACAAATTGTGCATACAGCTAATCTGTGCAAAAACATATATTTATATTACTGTTACCCCATCCCCATTTTCTGTGCCTCTATTTTTTTTTTGTTTCAGCCACCCATCTGTAAACACCCATCTTAAACTAAGGCAGGAATGCTGAGTTACACTAAGACCCCTTTAAACCTTTCTAGCAGTGTAAAGTGGCCTAAAAGTCAATGTAAATTACACATTGTATATTTACACATTTTAAGCATTCTTTACCCTGTCAGACCCGTGTAAGACTAAAGCTTTCAGATTGTAAAGTCATTGGGGCAGGGACTGTCTTTTATTAAATGTCTGTACAAAGTTTAACACAAGGGGGCATCAACCAGAATAGGATCTGTAGGCCAGAGGTGGGCAACCTGCGGCCCATCAGGGTAATTTGATTGCGGGCCACGAGACATTTTGCTGACGTTGACCATACACAGGCACAGCCCCCCCGCAGCTTCCAGTGGCCACAGTTCACCATTCCTGGCCAATGGGAGATGCGGGCCGCAGGGACATGCTGGCTGCCACTTCCTACAGCTCCCATTGGCCGGGAATGGTGAACCGCAGCCACTGGGAGCTGCGGGGGGCTGTGCCTGCGGACGGTCCGTGTCAGCAAAATGTCTCATGGCCGGCAACCAGATAACCCTGATGGGCCGCAGATTGTCCACCACTGCTCTAGGCATTGTTGTCATAGTTCAGGGCAACTTCACCTGTATTTCCCCTCACTGGTTCAGCAAGGGCACCCGCTCTCAGATTCCAGCTCCCCAGCCATTGTCTTTCTAGGTGGAGATCTGTATCTCTCTCCCTTCTGACTGGGGTATTCCCAGGCTTCATATTTCCCTGCCTTCACTGTGTATTTCCCATCACAGAAAGGTTGCCCAAGGACACCTGTTTGCTTTCTTTTCAGCGACTAATAACAGAGAGATTGTCAACAGCTGTAAGTTACCACACAGCACTTCCTGTGCAAGCCTAATTTATTCTTAAAGTGTGGTTTTACATTGTTCCCCAATAGGTCAGTTGCTTCAATTCTGGATAGTGGTTCCCCACCTTCCTCCTATTACAAGCAGCCATTCTTCAGACAAAAGGGAGAAATATGTCAGGGCTGCTTCCCTGTACAGTGGCTCTCCACCATGCATGCTTTTAACATAATAAGAGAATTTCTGTCTCTGTCTCACCTCCCCTGAGGTCAGGACCTGGGGACTCCAGTGGCCGCACCTCTGCTACTTTGGGCGTGGGGGAAAGGGTATTGATCCCCCACCCCACTGGTGTAGCCTTTTGTTCCCCACATGCTGAGTTAAGGTGAGTAGAATTCCCTTTCCCACCTGGCTCAAGACCCTGTGAGTGTCATCTCTCAAGTAGCTGTCCCTCTACTTGGGCATTTCTCACTCAGGGGTCGGGGGGGGGGGGTGCTATAGATATGACAGAGCACCACAGCTGCTTCAATGGCCCGACTTTTGGCTGCAGACATTGCCAACACCATGCTTTTTTCTGCTTTGGTTTCCCTTTTAAGGGTTGGCAGATAGCTTACTTCCCTGATCTGGGCTTTAGGACCCAGCAAATTTTCTGTCAAGTCAGTAGGTCCTGTCCTTTCTCCAGAAAAGTAGCCTATCTGACCCCACTCTTGCCTCAGGTATTTATCTGCATGTACTGTGGATGTAACCTGATTGGACGTAACTCCTCTTGGAGTCTGACCAGGGAATGTGACCTATTCTATTTGCATTTTGATTGACACCATGCCTTGCCAGTCTGAAGCCACCTGATGATGGCTGATCCAGCCCTTCTATATTCAAAGCCATAAATTTTTCCATAAGCAAAGAATGTGAACTATAATCTGACAACACACCTAAAACCAGCACCCAATCCTTCCTGGGTCTGTGTAGATATCTGTGCTGTATGTAGATCAAAGGCTTTTACACCAGGAACCTTAATTGTCATTTCACACATTGGGAACATTTGTTGGAGTTTCATGACATGTGGCTTAACTATGGTTTTAGCATATGGTCAAAGCTTTCCAGCCAGTAAACGTCTCCCCATTAAACACCAATCTTCTGCTTCCACTGGCAATGGGATAGATCTTTACCCAGGAGGGTGCAGCATGACATGTACACAATGGTATGAAGTGTGAATGGTACAGCATGCATATTAGGTGCCATTGGCAAACTGATTGTGTGACTCTCTGCCTCCTGACTGTTGAGTCACAGAGTTAACTTTATGAGTTTGGAGTGCAACTGGTCTTTCCAGCACTGCACTAGGACTCAGTGGGCATCAGGCAAAATGACCCCACTGGCTACATATGGCTCACCTCTTCTCCCCACTCATCCGAGGGCTCCTGAGAGGTGGTTCCCTTCCCACTTGGTGTGGGTCTCGGCTTGGGCCCTATCCCTGTCCTCTGATCCCAAACCCTTCTTATTAGATTTCCTATCCAACCCAGGCTGACTGTCTGCATATTGGTCAGCCCATTTCCCAGCTATGGTTACATTTCTGGGTTTTTTTTCTATTATCCATGGTTTGAGGTAAGGGTGGCAGAGTTCATAGAATTGTTCTATATCCATTAACTCATAGGCCGCTTCGATCATGGTAACCCCCCCTACCAGTTCCCCAGTTCCTTACATAATCCCTGAGTTGAGACCTCAGCATAGGCCATGACTCCTTTTTTTCTGAACTCCCCGAAATCTTGTGTTATACACTTCAGGGATTAGCTTAAATGTTTGTGTAAATGGGGAACTTTCCTGGCTTATACGCTACCACGGTGAAATAGGCTAGTGAAATGATCTGAGTCCTTGCTCCCACTTCCTTTACCCGTAGGCCTCCCTGACTTCGAGGGCTCCCCTTCTACTCTTCTGTGTGGCAGAGTCCTTGTTACCCCAAGGCTGGGCCCAGGATTCCTGGGGGGCTCAACCCCCAATCTTGTGGTCAGTTAAGGCAAGGGCTAGGGTGTCCCCACTCCGGGGTGCTCTCTCCGCAGTGGACGCTGCCCTGACCCACTGATCATTACATACAGTTCAAAGCAAATACAATTTATTAAACAGCAATCAGTTTTAAAAAGAGAAGAAAAACAAAGAGAAAGGTTAAAGGAAAACACATAACCCTGCTCTGTGGCATGGGAACATCACAAACAGCCGTCTCTGGGATGTAGGGGGGAGTTCAAAGACTGTTCCTCACACGTCCCAGGCCTCCTTCTCTTGGACACTTGCTCTGGTGGTGGCCACACGCCTTCAGGCTCTAGGCGGCAGGACCCTTCTTACCAGTGTAAGCCCCCCTGCCCCTGGCGCCGTCGGGGTTACGATCCCATTCCAAGTCTAGCCTGCAAGGCCTTTTGGCTGGGGTCGTCTCTGTGCACTGAGCCCTCCCTCGCTCTCTCCAGCTGCTCACCGCACCTGGCTCTGGACTGCTCTAGCTCCACTCTGCCTCAGCACTGCTGCTCTGTCTACAGCCCCCTGGGCTGCTTTTACTGGCTCCTCTAGCTCTGGTTGCTGCAGTTCTCCTCCCAGCACAGGTCTGCTCTCTGGGGTGCTTCTTGGCTTTTGTTGCTGCAGCTCTGCCCACAGCACGGATCTGCTCCCTGGGCTGCTTCTTGGGTTCTCTCTGGCTGGCACAGCTCTGCTCCCCAGCTCAGCTCAGGCCCCTGGCTCTCTCCTTAGCTTGGCCCCACTCAGTCTGACCCAGGCAATTCCAGCTGATGCAGAAGATGGGACCCCCCTGGCCTCCTGACTCCCTCATTAGCCTGCCTGCCCTGTCAAACAGGCTGACCTGGAGCACTGGCTTCTCCCCATTGCCCCTGGGGACTATCAGTCTCAGGGTCCTGATTTTGCATCGACCCTTCCCCTTTCTTTTGGTACTGGGAGCTAGCCAACCAAAAAACCCCCTCTGAGTTTTAGTAAGGGGCCAACAGTCCCCTTAAATTTGCAACAAAACTTGTTTACAACCATCATAATCTTTATAGTCTTTGCTTTCCATAAGGGTAAAATGTCCAAGGCCTTTATCCCAGACAGTAGTGGAGCCAGGTACCTTATCACATCCCCTTTTCCCACTTTATTAAAATCACATCCCATTTTAGAAGCATGTAGGAACACATCCATGTATGTCTACACCAGTGGTTCTCAGCCAGGGGTCCAGGGCCCCCTGGGGTGCCATGAGCAGGTTTCAGGGGGTCCACCAGGCATGGCCAGCATAAAACTCACTCGGGCCTAGGGCAGAAAGCCGAAGCCCTGCTGTGCAGGTCTGCAGCCTGGGGCCCCAAATCCCAACACCTGCGGCTGAAGCTGAAGCCTGAGCAACTTAGTTTCGTGGTGCCCCCTGTGGTGTGGTGCCCCAGTCAACTGCCCTGCTTGCTACACCTTAATGCCGGCCCTGGCTTTTATATGGAGAAAAACAGTTGTTGTGGCACAGGTGAGCTGTGGAGTTTTTATAGCACGTTGGGTGGGCCTCCAAAAGAAAAAGGATGAGAACCCCTGGTCTACACCAACAACTGGGACAGATAGCTGGGGACTAGCTCCACCTCCCGGACTATGGTTCTGCTGGTGCAGTCTATTCGTCACGAGCTGATATTGATGCTCGGTGTCGTCTCGATCCCCCTGCCCTCCCACCCCCTAGTGCTGCCACTGGTTTTCCTTCTCTTCTCTCTTGAACTGATGCTGCCTTTCCTGAGCTGCTCTCTGGGGGATTTCCAGATGCATTCTGTCCCTCTCCAGCTGCAGCTTTTCCTTCTCCAGCTGTTGAACGGTTCATCACTCCTGTTGCATTAGCGTGCTTGGTCTGGACAGAACATAGTTACCGCCCCTGTCAGCCTCATCCCTTCAGGGCATTGGCTTCAAGAGCGTTGCTGAACCATTTGCTTCATGTTGCTGAAGAGCAGGCTGGAGGTTGTCTGATCCTGAACCATCATTCCACTACTGGTCATTAGACTATAGTAAATTTACTACCTGTGGTTTTGTTCTATCCTCTGGGTTGATCTGCTTTTCTCTGCATAGTTCAGCCAACTGATGTTTCTTCAGCTGTTCATAAATAATTTTCCTATTCTCTCTTTTCACTGTCCATTTCCCAAAAAGGCTATTGAGACTTTTTTCTTTTTTGAGCATTTAAATGAGTGGATCCCAAGGAAATGCCATTAGTGTTCTGGTGAATACAGTTCACTGGTATACTGAAGAACACAGAACTGTCGATCAGGTTGATACCAATACTTTGATAAATACATTTGTATGGAAATCAGTAAGGGAGCCTTTGGCTCCTAGTAAATTGCCAATATAGTCTTTAATGTCTGTTAATCCAGTTGACCCTAATCTCCACAAAAGGGAAACGGTGTCTGCAAAACCCGTTCTGTGACAAGATCAAGAATTTTCTGTGAAACTGCTGCCCTCTAGAGAGGGAATGAAAAATTACAAAATGATTAAAGTAAAATGAATTTATATCATTCATGTATGATTCCTTTAAAATGGTTATAGCAAGGGTTCATACCAGGACACAGTTTGATCTGTAAAGGCCCTTATGATGGAAGAGAGACAGGACCCAAGTCTTCTAAACACCACTATTCTGTATCTGTTGAGAGTGTAGCAGAATTGTCATTTTCTAGACATGTGCAATTTGGGAATTGGCTCATGACACATGGTAGAACGGGTATACTGGGACACCCAGAATCACAATGGAGATGCTGGGAATGTCAATATTGTTTCGTGGGGGATTAATTCCCATCTGTCTGCCCCATTAGCCTCTTCACCTTTATCTCTAAACTCACTGAATCATTCAATCTGCAACAAGAAAGGGAGTACTTGTGGCACCTTACAGACTAACCAATTTATTTGAGCATAAGCTTTCGTGAGCTACAGCTCACTTCATTGTTTCGTGTTCTCTGTGTATATAATCTCTCCACTGTATTTTCCACTGCATGCATCCGATGAAGTGAGCTGTAGCTCACGAAAGCTTATGCTCAAATAAATTGGTTAGTCTCTAAGGTGCCACAAGTCCTCCTTTTCTTTTTGCGAATATAGACTAACACGGCTGCTACTCTGAAATCTGTCAATCTGCAACAGATGCACTTTCTCCTCCAACTTCATCTTTGATCCCTTCCAATCTGGCTTCAGTCCTCTCATCTGCTGACATTGCTTTCACTAAGGTTTCTAATTACTTCCTTTTCACCATATCACAATGTCTCTATTCCACCTGCCCCCTCCTCAGCCTTTCTGATGCTTCTGACAATGTCCATCATCATCTTCTTGTTCTCATTTTGACTTGGTTTTTGAGATTGTTCTCTCCTTGTCTTTCTTTTACCTCTGACCACTCAGTTAGCATCTTTGTAGGTGGGTCCTTCTCCCACTGTCCTTGGGGCTTCCCTGGGGCACTGTTCTTGGCCCTTTGATATTGGCCATTTGTACCCCATCTTTGGGCAATCTCACCTAATTGTTATCTTAAACTAAGTATGAACAATAGTGAACTTCTGATCTTCCATCCAACTTTTCTCTACATCCGCCTTTCTCTGTCACTGGTGACAACACCAGCTGCAACCCCTTAACTCTCAGATTAAGAGCCTCAGCTATTTTTTTTTACTCCTACTTTTCCTTTGCGCCCCTTCCCCGCCCCCCATCTCCAAGCCATGTTCAAATTCTATAATTTTTTTCTTACTCAACAGCAAATGATAGGATTGGAGTATGGTCTGGAGATGTGTGGGGCAAAGGAGAGAAAGGAGTCCAAAATAATTCCCAAATTAAGGGGCATCTCTGACTTCCCTTGCTCTCCTGGACTCAGCCACAGTTGTCAGAGGCACACTTTCTGGTTGCCCATACCAGGCCTGTAAACCAACACTGTCTTTGAACCATTCATGGTGAAAAGTTCTTCCCATTATCCTTGGATAGGTTGTGCAATGCACAGCACACCCCTCTAACATGAATGGCATTGGGCATACTGGCATCCTAAGAGGTTTGTGGCAGCATCGCCTTGCCTTCGTTTGGCCAAATGCTCATACCACCACTATCCTCCTTTTTTTAGGTGCTCTGAAATCAGGTTATGGCTTCATGAGACAGGGTCAATGAGAATCAACTTAAGTCCCTTTTGATATCCGTATTACTGGGAGAGAGTCCCTCCTTGTCGAAATAGATAAACACCAGGTTTCTGGAGTACCCTGGCATCATGCACCCTGTCAGCACAGGCCACATTGATGTTCACGAACTTCCTGCAATTGTCAGGCCAGGCTTGTATAATGAGCAAGTAGCATTTTTCTGGTTGACATATTCATATGCATCTTGTAAGGAGCAGACAGTGAGCATGTATCTGTCATCCAGAGCCCCAGCACTGTTCAGGAACGATTTCTCTCAAAACCAGCTACTATTTCAGGAACATTAGCAATTTTCAACACCTGTGGGCAAACCACATCAATAATTGCCTCACAAATCCCTGTCAAGGTTCCTCCCCCACTCTGAACTCTAGGGTACAGATGTGGGGACCTGCATGAAAAACCTCCTAAGCTTATCTTTACCAGCTTAGGTCAAAACTTCCCCAAGGTACAAAATATTACACCCGTTATCCTTGGAATGGCCGCTACCACCACTAAACTAATACTGGTGACTGGGGAAGAGCTGTTTGGACGCGTCCTTCCCCCCAAAATACTTCCCAAAACCTTGCACCCCACTTCCTGGACAAGGTTTGGTAAAAAGCCTCACCAATTTGTCTAGGTGACTACAGACCCAGACCCTTGGATCTTAAGAACAATGAACAATCCTCCCAACACTTGCACCCCCCCTTTCCTGGGAAATGTTGGATAAAAAGCCTCACCAATTTGCATAGGTGACCACAGACCCAAACCCTTGGATCTGAGAACAATGAAAAAACATTCAGTTTTTTACAAGAAGACTTTTAATAAAAAATAGAAGTAAATAGAAATAAAGAAATCCCCCCTGTAAAATCAGGATGGTAGATATCTTACAGGGTAATTAGATTCCAAAACATAGAGAACCCCTCTAGGCAAAACCTTAAGTTACAAAAAAGATATACAGACAGAAATAGTTATTCTATTCAGCACAATTCTTTTCTCAGCCATTTAAAGAAATCATAATCTAACACATACCTAGCTAGATTACTTACTAAAAGTTCTAAGCCTCCATTCCTGTTCTGTCCCTGGCCAAGACGACTACAGACAGACACAGACCCTTTGTTTCTCTCCCTCCTCCCAGCTTTTGAAAGTATCTTGTCTCCTCATTGGTCATTTTGGTCAGGTGCCAGCGAGGTTACCTTTAGCTTCTTAACCCTTTACAGGTGAGAGGAGCTTTCCCCTGGCCAGGAGGGATTTCAAAGGGGTTTACCCTTCCCTTTATATTTATGACACGCCCCCCAAATCTCAGCTAGGGTGAAACACTGGCTGGGATTTCTTCCTGGAGCTCTAGGAAAAACAGAGTTAATAAGACACATGCATCTCTAAATATACTACCAAGTACATAAAGACTAACAATATTTTCCACATCTCAAGGACGATTTTAACCAGTTGATTCTGGGAAACTTTCACGGGAGAGTGCATCAGCCACTTTGTTAGAAGCTCCTGAGATGTGTTGGATGTCGAAATCAAAATCTTGGAGAGCTAAACTCCACCGAAGAAGTTTTTTGTTAGTTTCTTTGACGGTGTGAAGCCACTTCAGTGCAACATGGTCGGTTTGCAGGTGGAAACGCCGTCCCCAAACATATGGGCGTAGCTTTTCCAGAGCGTAGACAATGGCGTAACATTCTTTTTCAGTGACTGACCAGTTGCTTTCCCTCTCAGACAGTTTTTTGCTGAGAAACACTACAGGGTGGAATTCTTGATCAGGGCCTTTCTGCATTAAAACTGCTCCCACACCACGCTCAGATGCATCTGTGGTTACTAGGAACGGTTTGTCAAAGTCTGGGGCCCTTAGTACAGGGTCAGACATGAGTGTCGCTTTAAGCTTGTTAAAGGCCTTCTGACACTTTCCGGTCCACTGAACAGCATTTGGCTGTTTCTTTTTGGTTAGGTCTGTCAGTGGGGCAGCGATTTGGCTGTAGTGCGGTACAAATCGTCTGTAATAACCAGCCAAGCCTAAGAAGGATTGAACCTGTTTCTTTGACTTTGGGACAGGCCACTTTTGGATAGCATCCACTTTGGCCTGTAGGGGGCTGATAGTTCCTTGACCCACCTGGTGTCCAAGGTAAGTCACTCTGTTTAGGCCTATTTGACACTTCTTAGCCTTAACAGTTAGTCCTGCCTCCCTTATGCGCTCAAGGACTTTTTGTAGATGTTCCAGGTGGTCTGCCCAGGAATCCGAAAATATGGCCACATTGTCAAGGTAGGCGACTGCATATTCTCCTAATCCTGCTAGGAGACCATCTACAAGTCTTTGGAAAGTGGCGGGTGCATTTCGCAGCCCGAAAGGGAGTACATTAAATTCATACAGCCCGAGATGTGTGATGAAGGCTGACCTTTCCTTGGCAGATTCATCTAGCGGTACCTGCCAGTACCCCTTGGTTAAGTCCAAGGTAGAGATGAACTGGGCCCGTCCCAGTTTCTCTAATAGTTCATCTGTGCGTGGCATTGGATAGTTGTCTGGGCGAGTTACAGCATTTAGCTTACGGTAGTCCACGCAAAAACGTATTTCCCCATCTGGTTTGGGAACTAGAACCACTGGAGATGCCCATGCACTTTCAGAGGGGCGGATTACACCCATCTGTAACATATCCTGGATCTCCCGTTCTATAGCAGTTTTCGCTTGAGGAGACACCCGGTAAGGTTGGACCCTAATTGGGTGAGCATTACCTGTGTCAATGGAGTGGTATGCCCGTTCAGTCAGTCCTGGGGTGGCTGAGAACGTTGGCGCGTAGCTAGTGCACAGCTCCTGGATCTGCTGTTGCTGCATACGCCCAAGGGTCATGGAGAGGTTCACCTCTTCCACACCACCAGCACATTTCCCTTCGTAGTAAACACCTTCAGGCCACTCAGCGTCGTCTCCTCCCTGGGCTGTAAACTGACAAACCTTTAATTCTCTGGAATAAAAGGGCTTTAGAGAATTAATATGGTACACCTTAGGCTTTCGGTTGGAGGTGGGGAATGCTATGAGATAATTAACAGCTCCCAGGCACTCCTGGACCGTGAATGGCCCTTCCCACGATGCTTCCATTTTATGGGCCTGGAGCGCCCTTAAGACCATGACCTGGTCTCCTACTTTGAAGGAACGCTCTCTGGCATGTTTATCATACCAGGCTTTTTGCTCTTTTTGAGCATCCTGTAAGTTTTCTCTAGCAAGGGCTAAAGAGGTTCGGAGGGTGTTTTGTAGGTTGGTTACAAAGTCCAGAATGTTAGTTCCTGGAGAAGGTGTAAATCCCTCCCATTGCTGCTTCACCAACTGCAATGGCCCCTTAACCTCACGGCCATATACAAGTTCAAATGGGGAAAACCCTAAACTGGGATGTGGTACAGCTCTGTAGGCAAAGAGCAACTGCTGCAACACTAGGTCCCAATCATTGGAGTGCTCATTTACAAATTTACGTATCATGGCCCCCAAAGTTCCATTAAACTTCTCCACCATGCCATTTGTTTGATGGTGGTAAGGAGTGGCAACCAAGTGATTTACCCCATGAGCTTCCCAAAGGTTTTTCATAGTTCCTGCCAGGAAATTAGTCCCTGCATCTGTGAGGATGTCGGAGGGCCAACCTACCCTGGCAAAAATGTCTGCTAGTGCCTGGCACACACTTTTAGCCCTGGTATTGCTTAGAGCTACTGCTTCCGGCCATCGGGTGGCAAAATCCATGAAAGTCAGTATGTACTGCTTTCCTCTGGGTGTCTTTTTCGGAAAAGGACCCAGAATATCCACAGCTACTCGCTGAAATGGAACTTCAATGATGGGGAGTGGCTGGAGAGGGGCTTTGACCTGGTCTTGGGGTTTTCCCACTCTTTGGCACACCTCACAAGACTGGACATAGGTAGAAACATCCTTGCCCATTCCCTCCCAGTGGAATGACCCCCCCAAACGGTCTTTGGTCCTGTTCACCCCAGCATGGCCACTAGGGTGATCATGGGCTAAGCTCAAGAGCTTGGCCCGGTATTTAGTTGGAACTACCAACTGTCTCTGAGGATGCCAGTCTTCCTGGTGTCCACCAGAAAGAGTTTCCTTGTATAAAAGTCCTCTTTCTATAACAAACCTGGATCGATTAGAAGAGCTGAGAGGCGGTGGGTTGCTCCGTGCCGCCGTCCAAGCTCTCTGGAGGCTTTCATCTGCTTCCTGTTCGGTCTGGAACTGTTCCCTTGATGCTGGAGACATCAGTCCCTCATTGGATTGTGGACCTAGGCTTGGTCCCTCTGGAAGCGATATAGGGGATGGAGCTGTTTCTGTTGACTGTGAACCGCTCTCCGCTGGTGCACTATGTTGGGATTCAGGCTCCGGCTGAGCCTCTTGTGTAGGGTTATCGGCTGCTGCCAGTTCAGGTTCAGTGGGGCCCTCTGGTGTTGAGGTTGCAAGTACTGGATTCAGTGCTGGCACGTGGTCTGGTGTTGGTTGTTTGGCTGGTTCCGGTTCTGGGACTGGTTCCGTCTGGGTCTCTGGGACTGGATCCACTACTGCTGTTGCAGACATTGGCCTGGGGTCCGGGTCCATCACCTCTGACTGGGTCCTGATAGAAGTTTCCGGAACAGAGCTAGGCCTCACAGCTTGTTTAGCCTGGCTGCGGGTGACCATTCCCACCCTCTTGGCCTGCTTCACATGATTGGCCAAGTCTTCCCCCAACAGCATGGGGATGGGATAATCATCATAGACTGCAAAAGTCCACATTCCTGACCAGCCCTTGTACTGGACAGGCAACTTGGCTGTAGGCAAATTGAAAGAGTTGAATCGTCACTTGGATCTCTGGGTTGATTAAATTGGGGTCCACTAAGGAAGCATGGATAGCTGACACTTGTGCTCCGGTGTCCCTCCACGCGGTGACCTTCTTCCCGCCCACACTCACAGTTTCCCTCCGCTCCAAGGGTATCTGGGAGGTATCTGGGCCTGTGGACCTCTGGTGTGATTCCGGTGCAATGAACTGTAATCTGTTGGGGTTCTTGGGGCAGTTGGCCTTTACATGCCCCAGCTCGTTACATTTAAAACATCGTCCAGCTGACGGGTCACTGGGGTGAGGAGGGCTGCTGGAGAACGGGGTGGTGGGACGATAAGGGGTCTGGAGGGCTCTTTGGGAGGTAGGTGGGGCTTTGGGCGGCCCCCGGTAATAGGGTGTGGTCTGGGGTGGTCCCTTCTGGTCTCCGCTCCAACTGCGACCAGTTTTCTTCTTCTCTGCCACCTCCACCCATCTGGCTCCAATCTCTCCTGCCTCGATTACAGTTTTGGGTTTCCCATCTAGGATGTATCTTTCTATTTCCTCAGGAACACCCTCTAAGAATTGTTCCATTTGCATTAGGAAGGGCAAATTTACTGGAGATTCAACACTTGCTCCTGATATCCAGGCATCCCAATGTTTCACAATGTGGTAGGCATGTCGGGTAAATGACATGTCTGGTTTCCACCTTAGGGCTCTGAACCTCCGACGAGACTGCTCGGGTGTTATCCCCATTCTGACTCTCGCCTTGGATTTAAACAGTTCATACTTGTTCATGTGTTCTTTAGGCATTTCAGCTGCCACCTCAGCTAAGGGTCCACTGAGCTGCGGCCTCAGCTCTACCATGTATTGGTCAGTAGAGATGTTGTACCCAAGGCAGGCCCTTTCGAAGTTCTCTAAGAAGGCCTCAGTATCATCACCTGCCTTGTAGGTGGGGAACTTTCTGGGATGGGAAGTGGTACCTGGAGAAGGATTGCTAGGGTTTGTTGGTATATTCTGCTGGGCCTTTATCTTCTCCACCTCCTCCACATGCTTCCTCTCTTTTTCCTTCTCCTCCAGTTCTTTGGCCCTTGCTTCCATTTCTTTGTCCCTTGCTTCCATTTTCAGCCGCATGAGTTCTATCTGTCTTTCATGTTCCCTTTGTTTTTCCTCAGCCTGAAATTTGGCTAATTCCAGCTGTAGTCGAGCTGAGGATTTGGTCATTCTAACCTCTCTGTTTTTAACTAACTTTACACCCGAGGTTTAGAAATAAACAAACAAAACGTGGCTGTAAAATTTTGCTGTGCTGGAATAGAATACCTATTCTCTGATAGTGACTGTCAGCCTACAGAAAAAAAACAATTCCCTTGTCTCTGCTCTGGGCCCAAATTAAAGCAAAAAACCTCCAACTACTTGGAAACCTGCTTACCCAGCCCAAAGAAAAAGCAAATGGGTAGAACACACACCCCCTATTTACTTTTAGGAAGAAAAGAAAAAAAAACCTCTGGGTTGGAAGACTGTGAATTTCCCTGCAGGAGTTAAGTACCCTGCCTCCAGGCAAAGAAAACCTGCAATTCACAAGATAATCCCCTTTTGTCTCTGCTTGGCCACAGTTTCAGCTTTCAGTTTCAACTGCTTTCTGGACTTCCTTTCCAAAGGAAAAAAAATTTTCCTTTTTAAAATCTGTATTTCTAGTTCAAAAAATCTCAACTGGATCTCAAAATGATTTCAGGTTAATCCCACCACTGTGCCACCATGTCAAGGTTCCTCCCCCACTCTGAACTCTAGGGTACAGATGTGGGGACCTGCATGAAAAACCTCCTAAGCTTATCTTTACCAGCTTAGGTCAAAACTTCCCCAAGGTACAAAATATTACACCCGTTATCCTTGGAATGGCCGCTACCACCACCAAACTAATACTGGTGACTGGGGAAGAGCTGTTTGGACGCGTCCTTCCCCCCAAAATACTTCCCAAAACCTTGCACCCCACTTCCTGGACAAGGTTTGGTAAAAAGCCTCACCAATTTGTCTAGGTGACTACAGACCCAGACCCTTGGATCTTAAGAACAATGAACAATCCTCCCAACACTTGCACCCCCCCTTTCCTGGGAAATGTTGGATAAAAAGCCTCACCAATTTGCATAGGTGACCACAGACCCAAACCCTTGGATCTGAGAACAATGAAAAAGCATTCAGTTTTTTACAAGAAGACTTTTAATAAAAAATAGAAGTAAATAGAAATAAAGAAATCCCCCCTGTAAAATCAGGATGGTAGATATCTTACAGGGTAATTAGATTCCAAAACATAGAGAACCCCTCTAGGCAAAGCCTTAAGTTACAAAAAAGATATACAGACAGAAATAGTTATTCTATTCAGCACAATTCTTTTCTCAGCCATTTAAAGAAATCATAATCTAACACATACCTAGCTAGATTACTTACTAAAAGTTCTAAGCCTCCATTCCTGTTCTGTCCCTGGCCAAGACGACTACAGACAGACACAGACCCTTTGTTTCTCTCCCTCCTCCCAGCTTTTGAAAGTATCTTGTCTCCTCATTGGTCATTTTGGTCAGGTGCCAGCGAGGTTACCTTTAGCTTCTTAACCCTTTACAGGTGAGAGGAGCTTTCCCCTGGCCAGGAGGGATTTCAAAGGGGTTTACCCTTCCCTTTATATTTATGACAATCCCCATCACCACATCACCAACTGTTGACTTGCTAACACCACACTGGCTAGACTGTGACCTCCTCAGGGCACCTATCCCTTCTTGAATGCCTGGAAAGTCCAAATGAACTAAAAAATAAAGTCTCATCTGCTCAGACTCCAGCTGGACTCTCTCTTTCTGCTCACTGAGTAGTTGGAGGAGATGCAAGGCCTACCAGGCCTTCTTTGCTGTCTCGCTTCTCTCAGTCTCTGGCTCCCACTCACGTGCCTCACTCTCGTCTCTCCTTTAGCCAGGATCCCCACCATCCATTTTCAGAGCTTGGGTCAGTCCAGTCTCTCCCATTAAATCAGGGGCTCCTAGTCTTCCTTCCCAGAGCTGGATTCTAATGAAAATGACCCTTCTACTTACCCCACAATCCAATCTTGCTCCCCATAGCTGCCTGCAGTTTCCTAATCTTCTGGCATTCCTAGAACTCTCAAGGCTCCTAATTGGAATATTAGCCTCCCATTCAAGCTTCTCCAGTCCCAGGGACTACTCCAGGTGCCTGTCCCATCCGCCTTTACCTCTCCAGGCCTAGCCTGAATTAATCACATGACTTCACTACCTCATTTATTATTACCCACTTGAGGAGGTGAGCTGATCTTGTCA
This sequence comes from Caretta caretta, assembly GCF_965140235.1. NCBI lineage: Eukaryota > Metazoa > Chordata > Testudines > Cheloniidae > Caretta > Caretta caretta. Next base: position 61,380,013 of record NC_134211.1, on the reverse strand, counting down.
CAGATGGGCCTGAGGCTTCATTTCCCCTTAAAGGGGCCAACCAACTTGTCACAGGCCAGCACCAGATGCTTCAGAGAAAGGTTCAAGTAATCCTATTATTGAGGAAACAAGATTAAGGAATAGCCTGATCATAGGAAAAGTTTCTGCTTTAACCCCATCAGTCAGAGCTGTAGTTGTGGTAGACCCCAAAGTGATGCTCCATCCAATGAGCACATCTTCAAGTGCTACATAGAGCCCTTTAATCCATTTATAAAGAAATAATGGTTTTACACCACTTAATGAGAATATAAATGTTTTTATGTTTGTTGTAAAGTTGAAAGTTGTTGCAATTAAACAGTTGCCTGCAGAGTTGTGAATTGTGCTGATGCATGAGTACTAGGAAGTTATACTATTCAGTCTAATTTTACTTTCTAAGCTGAGTGAAATGCAAACATGAAACAAGCAGTGCCAAGGGTATAAAGTAAATTTGAGTTTAAAAATTCTTCCAATTTTAAAGAACAGAGGTATTATGAGTTTTATGCTGACAACAGCCCATTCAGTGTTATAGCTTTCAGAGGAGATTTAAAGAGATGGAGAACTGTTGAGGTGGAGATATACAAGAAGGCTGTTTCAAATGGTAGGTGCTGTAGGGAAGGCTCTTGCACCGAGTGAGATTGTAGGATGTGCGAGAGAGCTTGTGGCTGCTAGACAAACATAGGAAGGAGGATGGGAAGTAGAGAATGAAGGACCATGAGGTAAGCTGGAGCAGGTCCATTGTGGGTTTTAAAAACAGGGTAAAATCCATTAGATTCTCAAATGAGTGGAGAGATTGTAGCATGAACATCACTCATATCTTGAAGTATAAGTCTGTTCCGGGTATGTCTACACTACGAAATTAGGTCGAATTTATAGAAGTCGGTTTTTTAGAAATCGGTTTTATATATTCGAGTGTGTGTGTCCCCACAGAAAATGCTTTAAGTGCATTAAGTGAATTAACTCGGTGGAGCACTTCCACAGTACCGAGGCTAGAGTCGACTTCCAGAGTGTTGCGCTGTGGGTAGCTATCCCACAGTTCCCGCAGTCTCCGCTGCCCATTGGAATTCTGGGTTGAGATCCCAATGCCTGATGGGGTTAAAATATTGCCGCGGGTGGTTCTGGGTACATATCATCAGGCCCCCTTCCCTCCCTCCCTCTGTGAAAGCAAGGGCAGACAATCGTTTCGCACCTTTTTTCCTGAGTTACCACGGCAAGCATGGAGCCTGCTCAGGTAACCGTCACCGTATGTCTCCTGGGTGCTGGCAGACGCGGTACTGCATTGCTACACAGTAGCAGCAACCCATTGCCTTGTGGCAGCAGACGGTGCAATAGGACTGGTAGCCGTCATCGTCATGTCCGAGGTGCTCCTGGCTGCGTCGGCCGGGAGCGCCTGGACAGACATGGGCGCAGGGACTAAATTTGGAGTGACTTGATCAAGTCATTCTCTTTAGTCCTGCAGTCAGTCCTATTGAACCATCTTATGGTGAGCAGGCAGGCGATATGGATTGCTAGCAGTCGTATTGTACCATCTTCTGCCAGGCAGGCAAGAGATGAGGATGGCTAGCAGTCATATTGTACCATCTTCTGCCGAGCAGCCCTGAGATGGGGATGGCATGCAGTCCTTCTGCACCGTCTGCTGCCAGCCAAAGATGTAAAAGATAGATGGAGTGTATCAAAACAAGAAATAGACCAGATTTGTTTTGTACTCATTTGCTCCCCAACCCCCATCTAGGGGACTCATTCCTCTAAGTCACACTGCAGTCACTCACAGGGAAGGTACAGCGAGGTAAATCTAGCCATGTATCAATCAGAGGCCAGACTAACTTCCTTGTTCCAATAAGAACAATAACTTAGCTGCACCATTTCTTATTGGAACCCTCCGTGAAGTTCTTTCTGAAATACTCCTTGATGTAAAGCCACCCCCTTTGTTGATTTTAGCTCCCTGAAGCCAAACCAGTAAGCTGTGTCATCAGTCGCCCCTCTCTCCGTCAGAGCAACGGCAGACAATCGTTCCGTGCCTTTTTTCTGAGCGGATGCCATACCAAGGCAAGCATGGAGGTTGCTCAGCTCACTTTGGCAATTAGGAGCACATTAAACACCACACGCATTATCCAGCAGTATATGCAGCACCAGAACCTGGCAGAGCGATACCGGACGAGTAGGCGACGTCAGCGCGGTCGCGTGAGTGATCAGGACATGGACACAGATTTCTCTGAAAGCATGGGCCCTGCCAATGCATGCATCATGGTGCTAATGGGGCAGGTTCATGCTGTGGAACGCCGATTCTGGGCTCGGAAAACAAGCATAGACTGGTGGGACCGCATAGTGTTGCAGGTCTGGGACGATTCCCAGTGGCTGCGAAACTTTCGCATACATAAGGGCACTTTCATGGAATTTTGTGACTTGCTTTCCCCTGCCCTGAAGCACATGAATACCAAGATGAGAGCAGCCCTCACAGTTGAGAAGCGAGTGGCGATAGCCCTGTGGAAGCTTGCAACGCCAGACAGCTACCGGTCAGTCGGGAATCAATTTGGAGTGGGAAAATCTACTGTGGCGGCTACTGTGAAGCAAGTAGCCAATGCAATCAAAGATCTGCTCATGTCATAAATATAAAGGGAAGGGTAAACCCCTTTGAAATCCCTCCTGGCCAGGGGAAAGCTCCTCTCACCTGTAAAGGGTTAAGAAGCTAAAGGTAACCTCGCTGGCACCTGACCAAAATGACCAATGAGGAGACAAGATACTTTCAAAAGCTGGGAGGAGGGAGAGGAACAAAGGGTCAGTGTCTGTCTGTATGCTTCTTGCCAGAGACAGAACAGGAATGGAGGCTTAGAACTTTTAGTAAGTAATCTAGCTAGGTATGTGTTAGATTATGATTTCTTTAAATGGCTGAGAAAAGAATTGTGCTGAATAGAATAATTATTTCTGTCTGTATATCTTTTTGTAACTTAAGGTTTTGCCTAGAGGGGTTCTCTATGTTTTTGAATCTAATTACCCTGTAAGATATCTACCATCCTGATTTTACAGGGGGGATTTCTTTATTTCTATTTACTGCTATTTTTTATTAAAAGTCTTCTTGTAAAAAACTGAATGCTTTTTCATTGTTCTCAGATCCAAGGGTTTGGGTCTGTGGTCATCTATGCAAATTGGTGAGGCTTTTTATCCAACATTTCCCAGGAAAGGGGGGGTGCAAGTGTTGGGAGGATTGTTCATTGTTCTTAAGATCCAAGGGTCTGGGTCTGTAGTCACCTAGACAAATTGGTGAGGCTTTTTACCAAACCTTGTCCAGGAAGTGGGGTGCAAGGTTTTGGGAAGTATTTTGGGGGGAAAGACGCGTCCAAACAGCTCTTCCCCAGTAACCAGTATTAGTTTGGTGGTGGTAGCGGCCATTCCAAGGATAACGGGTGTAATATTTTGTACCTTGGGGAAGTTTTGACCTAAGCTGGTAAAGATAAGCTTAGGAGGTTTTTCATGCAGGTCCCCACATCTGTACCCTAGAGTTCAGAGTGGGGAAGGAACCTTGACAGCTCATATCAAAGGTAGTGACCCTGGGAAATGTGCAGGTCATAGTGGATGGCTTTGCTGCAATGGGATTCCCTCACTGTGGTGGGGCCATAGACAGAACCCATATCCCTATCTTGGCACCGGAGCACCAAGCCAGCGAGTACATAAACCACAAGGGGTACTTTTCAATAGTGCTGCAAGCTCTGGTGGATCACAAGGGACATTTCACCAACATCAACGTGGGATGGCCGGGAAAGGTACATGACGCTCGCATCTTCAGGAACTCTGGTCTGTTTCAAAAGCTGCAGGAAGGGACTTTATTCCCAGACCAGAAAATAACTGTTGGGGATGTTGAAATGCCTATAGTTATCCTTGGGGACCCAGCCTACGTCTTAATGCCATGGCTCATGAAGCCGTACACAGGCAGCCTGGACAGTAGTCAGGAGCTGTTCAACTGTAGGCTGAGCAAGTGCAGAATGATGGTAGAATGTGCATTTGGACGCTTAAAGGCTCGCTGGTGCAGTTTACTGACTCGCTTAGATCTCAGCGAAACCAATATTCCCACTGTTATTACTGCTTGCTGTGTGCTCCACAATATCTGTGAGAGTAAGGGGGAGACGTTTATGGCGGGGTGGGAGGTTGAGGCAAATCGCCTGGCTGCTGGTTACGCGCAGCCAGATACCAGGGCAGTTAGAAGAGCACAGGAGGGCGTGGTACGCATCAGAGAAGCTTTGAAAATCAGTTTCATGACTGGCCAGGCTACGGTGTGAAAGTTCTCTTTGTTTCTCCTTGGTGAAACCCCCCGCCCCTTGGTTCAATCTACTTCCCTGTAAGCTAACCACCCTCCCCTCCTCCCTTCAATCACCACTTGCAGAGGCAATAAAGTCATTGTTGCTTCACATTCATGCATTCTTTATTCATTCATTACACAAATAGGGGGATGACTACCAAGGTAACCCAGGAGGGGTGGTGGAGGAGGGAAGGAAAATGCCACACAGCACTTTAAAAGTTTACAACTTTAAAATTTATTGAATGCCAGCCTTCTTTTTTTTGGGCAATCCTCTGTGGTGGAGTGGCTGGTTGGCCAGTGGCCCCCCCACCGCATTCTTGGGCGTCTGGGTGTGGAGGCTATGGAACTTGCGGTGGAGGGTGGTTGGTTACACAGGGGCTGTAGTGGCAGTCTGTGCTCCAGCTGCCTTTGCTGCAGCTCAACCATACACTGGAGCATATTGGTTTGATCCTCCAGCAGCCTCAGCATTGAATCCTGCCTCCTCTCATCACGCTGCCGCCACATTTGAGCTTCAGCCCTGTCTTCAGCCCACCACTTACTCTCTTCAGCCCGCCACCTCTCCTCCCGGTCATTTTGTGCTTTCCTGCACTCTGACATTGCCTCCGCGCATTCATCTGTGCTCTGTCAGTGTGGGAGGACAGCATGAGCTCAGAGAACATTTCATCATGAATGCGTTTTTTTTTCTTTCTAATCTTCACTAGCCTCTGGGAAGGAGAAGATCCTGTGATCATTGAAACACATGCAGCTGGTGGAGAAAAAAAAAGGGACAGCGGTATTTAAAAAGACACATTCTGTAGAACAGTGGCTACAGTCTTTCAGGGTAAACCTTGCTGTTAAGATTACATACATAGCACATGTGCTTTCGTTACAAGGTCGCATTTTGCCTCCCCCCACTGCGTGGCTACCCCCTCAACCCTCCCCTCTCCCCTTGGCTAACAGCGGGGAACATTTCTGTTCAGCCGCAGGCAAACAGCCCAGCAGGAATGGGCTCCTCTGAGTGTCCCCTGAAGAAAAGCACCCTATTTCAACCAGGTGACCATGAATAATATCTCACTCTCCTGAGGATAACACAGAGAGATAAAGAACGGATGTTGTTTGAACACCAGCAAACATACACTGCAATGCTTTGTTGTACAATGATTCCCGAGTACGTGTTACTGGCCTGGAGTGGTAAAGTGTCCTACCATGAAGGACGCAATAAGGCTGCCCTCCCCAGAAACCTTTTGCAAAGGCTTTGGGAGTACATCCAGGAGAGCCGCGAATGCCAGGGCAAATTAATCCTTTCACATGCTTGCTTTTAAACCATGTATAGTATTTTAAAAGGTACACTTACTGGAGGTCCCTTGTCCACCTGCCGGGTCCAGGAGGCAGCCTTGGGTGGGTTCGGGGGGTATTGGCTCCAGGTCCAGGGGGAGAAACAGTTTCTGGCTGTCGGGAAAACCGGTTTCTCCGCTTGCTTGCTGTGAGCTATCTACAACCTCATCATCATCATCATCATCACCTTCTTCGTCCCCAAAACCTGCTTCCATGTTGCCTCCATCTCCATTGAAGGAGTCAAATAACACGGCTGGGGTAGTGGTGGCTGAACTCCCTAAAATGGCATGCAGCTCATCATAGAAGCGGTATGTTTGGGGCTCTGACCCGGAGCGGCCATTTGCCCCTCTGGTTTTCTGGTAGGCTTGCCTCTGCTCCTTAAGTTTCACACGGCACTGCTTCGGATCCCTGTTATGGCCTCTGTCCTTCATGCCCTGGGAGATTTTGACAAAGGTTTTGGCATTTCGAAAACTGGAACGGAGTTCCGATAGCACGGATTCCTCTCCCCAAACAGCATTCAGATCCCGTACCTCCCGTTCAGTCCATGCTGGAGCTCTTTTGCGATTCTGGGACTCCATCATGGTCACCTCTGCTGATGAGCTCTGCATGGTCACCTGCAGCTTGCCACGCTGGTCAAACAGGAAATGAGATTCAAAAGTTCGCAGTTCTTTTCCTGTCTACCTGGCCAGTGCATCTGAGTTGAGAGTGCTGTCCAGAGCGGTCAGAATGGAGCACTCTGGGATAGCTCCCGGAGGCCAATACCGTCGAATTGTGTCCACAGTACCCCAAATTTGAGCCGGCAAGGCCGATTTAAGCGCTAATCCACTTGTCAGGGGTGGAGTACAGAAATCAATTTTAAAAGCCCTTTAAGTTGAAATAAAGGGCTTCATCGTGTGGACAGGTGCAGGTTTACATCGATTTAATGCTGCTAAATTCGACCTGAAGTCCTAGTGTAGACCAGGGCTTAGATATCATATGCTTAGTGGTTCTTGGCCTGTTTATTACGTTAATGGGACATATCCTGGTAACCATTAGGTGCTGTAAGAAATGGTGTTTGTGATGCAGTCAATGGCACTCTTCTCCTTGAGTCAATATTGAATTAAAGCCCTGACCTAGAGAGAATGAGCACCGTGTTGCTGGAGGGGTCCATTCACTACTACTGCTCTTTGCCATCCTGCTAACAATGGAATACTGGTACTGTTATGAGCTGGATGAAAACATGTTATAGGTTGGGTTAAAATCCCTTTGAGGTTGGTAGGTGTGAACTCACCCTTCACAGAACACAGCTGTAAACATAAGCCCTACCTAACATAAAAAGTGTGTGTGAGAGAGTCCTAGTGCTTTTGGGCTAAATAGTGTTTTGGGTAGGTGTATGTGTGTGTGAGAGAGGGAGAACACTCAGAAACTGAGGACACAGACAAGAACAGAGAGAGAGGCAGAGGAAAAAACCAAGAAAGCCCAGGAGTAGCCACAGAGCACAGTATGACTCTGGAAAAAGCTAGAGAGAGCAATTTGGGTCTGTTGGCTAAAGACCCTTGGGGTGTTATCCAAGAAACTGCTCCCTTTGTTCTTGATTCTTTCTGTGTTCAGAGACACAGGACTTTGTACATTCTTTGTAAATAAACAAAACTGAATCAAATAAAATCATACTCTATCAATTTCTACTTCCAACTGGAACATCCTTAGGGCCCTGAAAGCTGACTTAGCTACTCAGGTCAAAAGGGGCAATAGTACATAAAGCAGATGAGTTCTACCTCAACTTGCCTGATATGTTCAGTAGCACAACAGGCATGTCCTGTGCAAAATCCAATAGGAAAGCAATGCTTCTACTGATTAAAGGAGTATTCTATATTCTGCCATCATTTTTCTCACCACAACGCTCTGAAAGTTGCTCTGAAAGGAAGCACATTTCATCACGTAAAAGTGTGACATATATTTTGGCATAAGTATTTAAAATTAAAACAGACATTTCACTGAAAAATGGTCTCATATATCTCACTGGGAATCTAGAGCCCACTGGCAGGGACCAAAACTACTATCTCTTTGGTTGTTCATATTGGATTAGAAAAATAAAGAGGTAGTGTTAGTGTTTCAACAATGTTTAATTTCATAATATTAAAAAGTAGGAGACAGTTTTGATGTTTTTAGAGTAATTTTTCTTCTATCTCTTTCCTGCTCCAATTGTATCTCATCTTCAGACTGCTTTGCTTTGTTTTTTTAATTCTTTCCTCTTGATCAGCCCCTTTGAAATACTACTTGCAACAGATTACTCCAGATTTACTGCCACTCTTTTCATTTCCTGTAAAGAAACAGCATGAGCACGAGGAAAATAAAGCCCAGGAAAGCAGGGAATCAAAAGAGAGAGAGAGAGAGAGAGAGAACACACATAAAGATACACACACACACACAATTCAGGGCTATGACATTTCTCTTTTCGTCACCACCTCTTAAGAGGTCACAGCATTGAGTTTACCAGAATCACTGCTTTGTGTTCCATAGTAGGGTGTCCCTACAGCTATTACCCCTCACTTGCGCCCACAAACCACTTCTCAGCTGTTAACCTCACACCAGAAGTAAGTGAGGTTCATTCTCTATGGAACAGCTGAGAGATGTAAAAAGTCTGTGCATACCTGACACCAGCTGACACCCCCTTCAGGGTGCTGTCACCTTTTTCAGCTGTTAAGCAGGGTTTGAAGATCATTTCTGTTCCTGCTAAAAGCTGACCAGTAATTGAGAGATGTGCACAGTCTGCAGGCCACAGCTGGCCCAGGATGAGGAGATACTTCCTCTGCCTGAGAGTGGCCTTAGGAAGGAGAGATGGAAGAATCACAGAACAAATGAAATGAGAGAGGAGCAAGGAAGGAAGAAAAGAAAAATGGAAGAGGGGGCAACATAGAGAAGGAAAAAAACGTTTGGAGGAGGAAACATGGAGGGGGATTGAAAGAATATGGAAGGGAAGAGAAAGACTATGAAAGGATAAAAGATTTAGAGAGGTAAAGGGGGGAACAAAATGTTAATTAGAGAGAAAGCTGAAAAACTGTAAATTACTGAGGAAAAGAAGCAATTAGACACAGGAGGAAAAACAATGATGTGAAAGAAGAGAAAGGGAAGAACCAGGGGAGATAAAGTCAGTCATTCTTTATTGTTTATAAAAAGGTTATGCAAAACACACTACCACAAAATATATATAGTGATTGGTTTTATAAATCAGGAAATGGAGACATGACTGTCGGGGAGGGATGCTCAGGAAATCTGGTAGTGAAAAGGCAGGTGGACCATTGTTTCAAAATAAAATCTGCTTTGGTTTTACATGGCTTTTTGCAACATTGATGCTTTTTTGTGTGCAATATTGATACTGTTTTCTGAATGCTTTAATGTTGGTTGGTTGTGTGTGTGTGATGGGGAGATATGCAAAGGTATTTTGGTTCTGGTGGCTTTGATACATGTTTATTAGGCATGGTTAAGGCTACGATTTTGTCCTGGAGGTCATGGAATCCGTGACTTCCACCGTGGTGGCTGGGCGCTGCAGGGTCCCGCAGCCTCCCACAGTATCAGGGAGCAGTGAGGTACCCCCACTGCCTGAGGCAGCAGGCCCCCAAGCTCCCAGCTGCCATGGGCAGGGTGGGTACCCTGCGGCTCCCGGATGCTGCAGGGGACAGGGGGATCCCCACAGCTCCCCGCCAGCTATGGCGGCAGGGGGGACCCCTGTAGTTACCCAGCCACTGTTATGGGGCAGGGAGATCCTGGCAGCTCCCTGCCATCACCATGGAGCAAGGGGACCACTGCAGCTCCCTGGCCACTGCCGCAGGGCAAGGGGACCCCTGCAGCTCCCCACCATGGTGGTAGCAGGGGGATCCCCGCAGCTTCCCACCGCGGTGGTGGGACAGGGGGAACCCCACAGCTCCTCTCCACTGCAAGGGGGCAAGCAGACCCCCGCAGCCTCTGGCCACCATGCGGGGCAGGGGGATTCCTGTAGCTCCCTGCCGCTGGGGAGGGAGACCCTGAAACTCCCCTCTGCCGCAGGGGGACCCTGGAGCTCTGAGCCTCCATAGGTTCAGCTGCCCAGTCCTTTCCATTTTATCATGGATATTTTTAGTAAAAGTCAGGGACAGGATTCCATGAATTTTTCTTTATTGCCCGTGACCTGTCTGTGACTTTTACTGAAAATATCCATGACAAAATCTTAGCCTCAGGTATGGTATCTTACCAGAATATAGTTTACTTTAGACACAATATTCAAGGATTGAATTCTAGTTGCTGCACAATGTATGGCAAAGTTAACATTTTCTGCACAATTTATGTGTGATTGTCTTAAAATCTTCTAAAATGTGGGAAATTGCACTGAAATTAAACATTTTCTAAGAAAGTGTAATCCCAGACCCCTTTCAATTTAATACTTTTCACATAAATGTTAATGTTGGAGAAATGTAAATGTTGTACATGTATATATGGTGGAAGGATTGAGATAGTGTGCTGAATTTGTGCTAATTCACATCTGCCCATAGTCCTTGCACCAAGTGGGCTTTAATGGCTATTGTGGGAGAAGGAGGAAAGAGAATCATAGATGAGACAGTCACAAAGATTCATATACTGTACATAACCACAAGCAAACAGAGACACGCAGCAAGACTCTTAGCCAGCCAGATTAATGGACAGGAACTAACACATTAAGTGAGTTAAGGAGAAAGAGATTTGTGCAGGTAGACAATGTTTTGAGATTATTATAATTTTAAAAAAATTAAAGGTGGGTGCATAATAAAACACAATAGGATCCTGAGAGCCATCCACGCCAGGTGAGCCATTGCAAGGTCACCACATAGCAGGTAGGAAAAGGAGTGACCCATAACCAAAAAGCCAAGTAGAAAGAGGTGGAGAAAGTAACGGCATAAAATATGCAGAGTGACTTCCATTCATTCCAATTTCTGTGGCTTGGCTGGAGGAGGAGGTTCATGGGGGAGGATTACAAAAACTCTGGTTCAAGTCTCTGCTTTACTAGTATGCACGATGCGCACACAGCAAATTCAGCCAGAGGGTGGGGGAGTTCAATAATGTATTAAATCCACTCTCAGTGTCTTGCTATCATTTGGCAGGCAAAGACAGCACCACTTATCCACTGAAAATATAGGAGAAAATATTAACGCAGGGAGTTGTACAGGACTAAAGACTATGAGAAAGCTTATTGTCCAGTTGCCAGCTTCTTCCAGAAGGAGGCATTGTTGGGAAGATTGTAGAAGTACAGGTGGTCAGGAAGGTCCCAGTGACTAGATACCCAACTTCACTCTGCACGAGACACTGTATGGCATGGGCTAAGAATCCTGACTATGAGGAACTCCTAGGTGCTCTAGTCCTAGCTTCTCCCAGCAGTAATCACTATAGGCCATGGTGTAGAAATCCTGGCTGTAGGGACTCCCAGCTACTCAAGTTTCAGCCTCTCCTGTGCATTGTAGGAAAACAGTGTAGGAACACTGTCTGTGGGGCTGGAAAAGGGAATAAATATTAAAACATTTAATTCATACCTGAAGCCTGCAAATTGTTTTCTGTTTTATACTCTGCTACATTTTCCCTGGAAATAGAAAGTTAAGATAAAATCTTGCTCGGTTCTGTCACAAACACTCACAAGAGGATTACATAATACGTTCTGTTATTTTAAACTCTCTCTGCCAGCAGTTGAAACATGCCTTGCTAACTCTGTGTAACAGAGCTGCCCTTGAAATGGAGGTGTGATAGAATATACAGGAAATTTAGATGCTATGGACTGCACTTACATAACATGCATCTGAACTATTTAATGCTGTTAATGTGTGCTTATGGCCTGAAATACATAAAAATCTCCTTGTCACTCCATATATAGGACTAGATTGTCCTTGGCCCTTGCATGGGTGCCTAGGTGAATGTCACAGTAAGTTTTCACTTCTCTTCCACTTGCCTCCATGCATTCAGGAGTGCAAAGAATCTGCTCCTTCCCTATATCCCCATGGGTGCAGTAGCCCCGAAGAGGGTAGGAAGGTGGTGGGGCTCCTACACCAGATCACAGAGCTGGCCAAGCAGAGAGAGGATGCTGGCTACACCTACGTAGGATGGTGCATCTTGTATGATTCTGTTGTGTACTGGGAAGGTACAATCCCTCTTAGTACTGACACCAGACTGCCTGCCCTCAACACAGGCTTGAGTCTTAAAAGCACAGTAGGGCCCATAGTATCTGCTCCCTGGGTAACTTTGACTTAGATCTGCTAGCTTTACTGACACAAACAAGTTTTCACTTCTGTTAGTCCTGCAGAATGAATATAGCTACAGCAGCTTAAACTTGATTCTCTTGCATATCATAAATTCATAGAATATACATTTAGAAAACACCTGTTAGGTCATCCAGGTCATCTTCCTGCCACTGCCAAATTATTCTCTGTATTACATTTATTTATTATTTTTTCCCAGTTTTGTTTTAAAACTCCCAAATAACGAGGCATGTGCAACTCTCCTCCAGGGTCTGTTCCAGAGCCTAACAGATCTCACTGAATATCTTACAGATCTTAAATATTCCCTTTCTTAATTTCATCGAATTACTCATACTTCTGTATACCACTCTAAATAACTATTCTTTGTTCTTGGGACTAAGGCCTGGTTTTTATGGCTAGGGCCCTACCAAATTCACGGTCCATTTTGGTCAATTTCTTGGTTATTAGGATTTTAAAAACCATAAATTTAATGATTTCAGCTATTTAAATCTGAAAATTCAGTGTTGTAAATGTAGGAGTCCTGACCCAAAAAGGACTTGTGTGTGGGGGTTGCAAGGTTATGGTGTGTGTGTGGTGGGGGGAGGGTTTGTGGTACTGCTACCCTTACTTCTGTGGTGCCTTCAGAGCTGAGCAGCTGGAGAGTAGCGGCTGCTGGCCAGGAGCCCAGCTCCGAAGGTGGAGCTGCTGTCAGCAGCAGCGCAAAAGTAAGGATGGCCTGGTATGGTATTGCCACCCTTACTTCTGCACTGCTTCTTGCAGAGCTGGGCCCTCAGTCAGCAGCCACCACTTTCCAGCCACCCAGATCTGAAGGCAGCAGCACAGAAGTAAGGGTGGCATGGCATGGTATTGCCATCCTTACTTCTGCACTGCTACTGGCAGGGCACTTCTTTCAGAGCTGGGTGCCCAGCCAACAGCTGCCACTCTCCAGCCACCCAGCGCTGAAGGCAGCGCAGAAGTAAGGGTGGCAATACCGTAATCCCCCTAAAATAAGCTTGCGACCCCACCCCCTTACCTCCCTTTTGAGTTAGGACCACCAATTTGAGAACTGCTGGTCTCCCCTGTGAAATCTGTGTAGTATAGGGTAAAAGACCAGCTTTCACAATGGGGAGACAAGATTTCAAGATTGTGATGTGTTTTTCATTGCTGTGAATTTGGTAGGGCCCTATTTATGGTCTACACCTAAAACTTAGGTCAACCTACCTATGTTGCTTAGGGCTGTGAAAAATTCACACTCCTTTAGTTAAGTTGACCTAAGCCCTTGTATAGACACAGTTAGGTGGATGGAAGAATTCTTCCATTAGCTTAGCTACTGCCTCTTGAGGGCGTGGATTTACTACAGCAACAGAAAAACCCCTTCCAACACTGTAGCAAGTGTAAAAAGAAAAGGAGTACTTGTGGCACCTTAGAGACTAACCAATTTATTTGAGCATGAGCTTTCGTGAGCTACAGCTCACTTCATCGGATGCATACAAATAAATTGGTTAGTCTCTAAGGTGCCACAAGTACTCCTTTTCTTTTTGTGAATACAGACTAACACGGCTGTTACTCTGAAACCTGTAGCAAGTGTGTACATTAAGCACTACAGTGGCATAACTGCGGTGCTTCAGCTGTGTTGCTGTAGTCCTTGTAAAGTGTAGACATAGCCTAAATCTGAAGAGGTATTCAGCACTTGCAACCCCCATTGAAGTTATGAGAATCTGGCCTTTGGAATGTGCACCTTTTATGTATTTTAGTGCTTCTCAGACCTGAATGCAACATTGCAGGTGTAGGTATACTGGGGCAGTATAGAAAGGGTGGTTACTTTCCTGGTCCATGTTGTTGCACATCACCAACCCAGCCATCAGCTTAGCTTTGCTTAAAGAATTATTATTACCATTGTTGTTGGAGACAAAATGACAGATAGATATTAAGATAATACATTGGGTTTGTGATCCTGTCAGTTAGAAAGATGTCTTTTTACCCATAAACTGAGCATGCGTGATATGGAGTAATTGAAAGACAAACATGGAACCCCACAATGCCACGTTTACAAAGTTACTTTTTTTGCTTGTAATCACACCATGAAGAGTAAGGTGTGGGCTAAGCCCAATTGGCAGAAATGCCAGTGGGACCCTACCCCTGCCTTATTTGCTATATAAATGTGCTAATGAGCTGGAAACCATTGTATATAAAATTAAAAACTATCCATTACAATAATATTGTTAAAATATTTATATTTGATTATTAAAGTGTGTATTTGTGTGTCTGAATTTAGTGTTAGTGAAAAGTGCCAGACTGACATTCTCAGAAACTGAAGTCCTCTGTTCATCTACAGGTGCAGCATGAACAGTAGCAATGCAATATTCTCCCTCACTGCCGTGACATTTCATCTAATTCCTGACCTAGAGAGATCATCTCTTGGGGTAAGAGGGAAAGTTAATTTCCCTAACTTTATAAATCCTAGTCTCTGCACTGAAACTACACTCCTGGGAGCTAATCATGGTGGTTGTTTTATGATCTGAACACCTCGCTGCTAGAAATTGGACAAAGACCCAACTAATTTTCGAGAACCAGACTAAATGTGCGGTTTGCAGCATGCTCTTTTGAACATATACATTCAGATAGAGTGATGTGCGCAAAGCCCTCCACCCCTACCCCAGGTGATGAGTTCTGAATGTTCTGAAAATATGGTGCATGTGCTCATGGCTTTCCATGTATAATTAGATAGTGCTTCATTCTCTACAAATAGAGTCTGCTACAGCGCCAAGATCTCCTCCCTTCTTTATGTGCATTGTATATGTGTTTGGATAATTGTATAGCTAATAATGGGTGGAAATTTCAAGGGCACAAATGTAAAGTCAGTGGGAGCTGGATACCTAATTATTTTTTGTGTGCCTTTGTAAACCTCTTCCAACACTTGTAACTGTCAACACTTAGGTAAAGATAAAGGTAATCGGATTTCACACTTCTGGATGTAAAGCCACCTGCGGGGTAAAGGCTGGGGATGGGAAGAGGATGGAATCTCCTCAATCCCTTCTTGCAGTATGGCACAATTAGGTGCAGTATGGGTGCATGGGGGTGTGTCTTGCTCTGAACCATAAGTCAGTGGGCACTGCTAGAGGCAGGAAATTAGTTAGACCTGCTCCAGCACAGAAGGAGGCAGGATACTGAACTCCATAGGCCAGTATGTAGTTCAGGACACAAGATACTGGACCAACTGGACCTCTGGTTTGATCTAGTATGGCAAATAGTATGGTCAAAAATTTCGAACATGGGTCTCTAAAGTTAGGCACCTAAATCGAAGTGGCCTGATTTTCTGATATGCTGAGCATTTGCAGCTCTTTCTGCAGTCAGAGTAAGCAGTGGGTGCTCAGAATCTTTGACAATCAGGTCACTTTCATTTAGGTCCTAATTACAGATTTATGGATGGGATTTCCAAAAGTGCCTGTATGACTGAGGAGCCCACATCTAGGTGCTTTTGAAAATCCCTATCTATATTCCTAAGCAGCTCAACCTAATACAGCAGCAGAAATATCACAGTAATTCTAAAGTGTTGCTGAAAGAATAACCTCCCTAATGACAGGAACATGCCACTTTTCATTCTCTAAAGTTCAGCTGTGGAGACCTCTGTCTTAGCATCAATATTTCCCCAACCACACATACCTGGATTTCTTCTTCTCTGTGCTTTTGTTCTTCTTTACCTCCAGGTGATCTTTTCTTTGTTGTTTCTCTGACTGCATGCTGGGATCTCTTTTTATCTCTTTTATTATGGAGCTGCGTGAGGCAACTGCCAGCCCTCTCTTGCTGCTGCCACACTCTTCAATAGGACCCACTATGCCAGAGATGGTGACTCGCTTGGAGGATGCTCGCTTAGCAACTTCCTCCTTCTCTGATTCTGGGATATCAATAGAATTCAGAGTCTCTAGATGGGTGTCTCTCTGTAGGGAATAAGGAAGACACCCAACAAATAAGACAATAGGAATGGGCACAAAGTAAAGGCTCAGGGTGGAGCTGATCAGCACCACTGGGGCTCTGAGTGGCGATCAGAAAATAATGTCATATTTATCAATTCTTTATTTATATTGAATTTTCTGTTGGTTAGGAGTATCAGACTGACAGTCCTGAGAAATGGGACTACTTACCCATGGGACCAATACAGCAGGGACCATGGCAGTGAAAACTTCCCCATCCTGGCTATCACGTACAGCCCCCAGCTAAAACCTCTCCAGCACATCATCAACCTATCCTGGAAAACAATCCCTCACTCTCACAGACCTTGGGAGGCAAGCCAGTCCTCACTTACAGACAGCCCTCGAACCTGAAGCAAATACTCACCAGCAACCACACACCACACCACAGAAACGCTAACCCAGGAACCAATCCCTGTAACAGACCCCGTTGCCTACTCTGTCCCCATATCTATGCAAGGGACACCATCAGAGGACCCAACCACACAAGCCACATCATCAGGGGTTCATTCACCTGCACATTTACTAATGTGATATCTGCCATCATGTGCCAGCAATGCCCCTTTGCCACGTACATAGGCCAAACTGGACAGTCTTATGTAAAAGAATAAATGGACACAAATCAGACATCAGGAATGGTAACATACAAAAGCCAGTAGGAGAACACTTCAATCTCCCTGGACATTCTATAACAGATTTAAAAGTAGCCATACTTCAACAAAAAAACTTCAAAAACAGACTTCAAAGAGAAACTGCAGAGCTAAATTTCATTTGCAAATTTAACACCATTAATTTGGGCTTGGATAGGCATTGGGAGTGGCTGGCTCACTACAAAAGCAATTTTCCTTCTCTTGGTATTGACACCTCCTCATCAATTATTGCGAGTGGAACACATCCACCCTGATTGAATTGGCCCTGTCAGCACTGGTTCTCCACTTGTTAGGTAATTTCCTTCTCTTCATGTGTCAGTATATTTATGCCTGCATCTGTAATTTTCATTCCATGCACCTGAAGAAGTTAGTTTTTTTACCCACAAAAGCTTATGCCCAAATAAATCTGTTAGTCTTTAAGGTGCCACAGGACTCCTCGTTGTTTTTGTGTATACAGACTAACAAGGCTACCCCTCTGATACTTCCCCACCCTGTCCCTTTGCCACTGACTATTGACCTATTGACCAATATGGCAGGCCTGGTCCAATACCCTGCCACTTGGTAGGGTCACACTCTGAAAAAGTTATTAAAATAGAAATAGATAAAGATAACGCATGTTGACAATTGCTTTTAGCTTCACCTGGAAGTTTCCTTTTCTTTGACTTGTCAGGTTGGCATATCTACTCTCCTCAGTGCCATTTTCCCTCACCCGGACAAGTACCAGCAACCATCAGACCCACACCTCTCCAGCGCCTCTTAAAAATGCAATCAAGTGGTTCTACCCTTGTGCATGAGGTTTTGCTGGATTGCTGCACCAGAGTCTGGACTACGGGGGTGTGATTTGTAGAAAGCACCAGTTGCTCCAACTCCCCTATGTCGACCCTACTGGTGTGCCCTAACTGTTCCTTAGTGCACATTAATGTAGTCCTGTTTGAAAGAAGACTGCATTAATGCACACTAGCAGAGTCTACATAGTGAATTAGAGTGCAGCACACTGGAACACTGTATAAATCACACCCCCAAAGTGTGGACTGACTTTGGGGTCATGAAGACAAACCTGAAGATTCATGGGAAATCCACAGAGCAGATCCAGCCCATGGGTCATACATTTGACACCCCTGAAACCTCTTCTGGGCACAAGTGAGGAGTTCATTCTCCATGGGATCATGGAAGTCAGTGCTGACCAAAATTAACCCCTGAGCACTGTTTAATAACCTACATTGCAAGTTTTCTTTTCCCTTTCTTCATCCCATCCATATCCAACAATCCTTACTCTGGGTTTTCCTCTGTCTTTGCTCTGATCTGGGAGCAGAGACCTGGTTTTGTGCTGCCTGATGGCTAAGGTTTAAGGGCTCTGGTTACTTCTCAAGGAGATGATATAAAAGTCACAACTGCAAACTATCCCAATGCAAAGAAAGTACAGGAAACTCAGCTATGTTATGCCTCTTCTGCTCTGCCCTTTGCCCCCACATCAGAGGGGAAATTCAGAAGGGAAGTGCCATTAAAGGCTGCAGCAACCCATCCCCCAAAATATCAGGAAAATGAAATCCAGAACAATGGTGTCAGTTACCCACTTCTTGACATCCAAATAACCAAGCAGGGCTGCACTACTGGCTGCCACCTGGCTGCCACCACCCTCAGATTCTGTAGGGAGCTTCTGGCAGGCCAGTTATTTTTATATAAACTCCTTATAAACAGAATTGTAACTCCTTTGAATTCTTATCTATTGCACAAGCTCTGACTTGTGCAATAATAAGGAATGGTGGAGCAAGCATGTGAATTTTTTTACGAACCAGTGCCAAAGACTCACTTTGTCTGACTGGTTCCTTGTGCCTTGCGTTCTCTCAGCTTGCTGCCCATTAAAATTCTCATACACTATATTGACTTGAGTATTGTTGTAGTCATCTCGGGGAAGTTTCAAGAGAGAAATGAGCTGCAACCATTGACAGAAGAGCAGGCACTGCTTGTCTGGTGGGGCACAGAGCTCCAGGTAGAAGGAGCGGCCACTTGCCAGCTTCAGCTTGAGGCGACGTTTCTCAGCATTGTGAACGGTGATCTCCACAAACC
Organism: Caretta caretta; assembly: GCF_965140235.1. Taxonomy (NCBI): domain Eukaryota; kingdom Metazoa; phylum Chordata; order Testudines; family Cheloniidae; genus Caretta; species Caretta caretta. The sequence goes on along the minus strand of NC_134211.1, from coordinate 61,361,496 downwards.
TCAAGGGGAAGAACCTACAAGAAAACTCCGGTGTGAGACCAGCTAGAGTCTCTGCTTACAGGAGGCACTATATCCATTGCAACAGGTTTCAGAGTAGCAGCCGTGTTAGTCTGTATTCGCAAAAAGAAAAGGAGTACTTGTGGCACCTTACAGACTAACCAATTTATTTGAGCATAAACTTTCGTGAGCTACAGCTCACTTCATTGGATGCATGCAGTAGAAAATACAGTGGGGAGATTTTATATACACAGAGAACATGAAACAATGGGTGTTACCATACACACTGTAACGAGAGTGATCAGGTTAGGTGAGCGATTACCAGCAAGGGGGAGGAAATAACCTTTTGTAGAGATAATCAAGGTGGGCCATTTCCAGCAGTTGACAAGAACGTGTGAGGAACAGTGAAGGGCGACTGGGTGGGGGGGTGGGGGTGGAATAAACATGGGGAAATAGTTTTACTTTGTGTAATGACACATCCATTCCCAGTTTTTATTCAAGCCTAAGTTAATGGTGTCCAGTTTGCAAATTAATTCCAATTCAGCAGTCTCTTGTTGGAGTCTGTTTTTGAAGTTTTTTTGTAGAAGAATTGCCACTTTTAGGTCTGTAATCGAGTGACCAAAGAGATTGAAGTGTCTGACTGGTTTTTGAATGTTGTAACTCTTGACGTCTGATTTGTGTCCATTTATTCTTTTACGTAGAGACTGTCCGGTTTGGCCAATGTACATGGCAGAGGGGCATTGCTGGCACATGATGGCATATATCACATTGGTAGATGTGCAGGTGAACAAGCCTCTGATAGTGTGGCTGATGTGATTAGGCCCTGTGATGGTGTCCCCTGAATAGATATGTGGATACAGTTGGCAACGGGCTTTGTTGCAAGGATCGGTTCCTGGGTTAGTGTTTTTGTTGTGTGGTGTGTGGTTGCTGGTGAGTATTTGCTTCAGGTTGGGGGGCTGTCTGTAAGCAAGGACTGGCCTGTCTCCCAAGATCTGTTTTACTTTGTGTAATGACCAGAAACCTACTGACCGCTATGCATACCTACATGCCTCCAGCTTTCATCCAGACCATACCACATGATCCAACGTCTACAGCCAAGCTCTGTGATACAACTGCATTTGCTCCAACCCCTCAGACAGAGACAAACACTTACAAGATCTCTGTCAAGCGTTCTTATAACTACAATACCCACCTGCTGAAGTGAAGAAACAGATTGACAGAGGCAGAAGAGTACCCAGAAGTTACTTACTACAAGACAGGCCCAACAAAGAAAATAACAGAACGCCACTAGCCATCACCGTCAGCCCCCAACTAAAACCTCTCCAACGCATCATCAAGGATCTACAACCTATCCTGAAGGACGACCCATCACTCTCACAGATCTTGGGAGACAGGCCAGTCCTTGCTTACAGACAGCCCCCCAACCTGAAGCAAATACTCACCAGCAACCACACACCACAGAACAAAAACACTAACCCAGGAACTGATCCTTGCAACAAAGCCCATTGCCAACTCTGTCCACATATCTATTCAGGGGACACCATCATAGGACCTAATCACATCAGCCACACTGTCAGAAGTTCGTTCACCTACACATCTACCAATGTGATATATGCCATCATGTGCCAGCAATGCCCCTCTGCCATGTGCATTGGCCAAACCGGACAGTCTCTACGTAAAAGAATAAATGGACACATATCAGACATCAAGAATTATAACATTCAAAAACCAGTCGGAGAACACTTCAGTCTCTTTGGTCACTCGATTACAGACCTAAAAGTGGCAATTCTTCTACAAAAAAACTTCAAAAATAGACTCCAACGAGAGACTGCTGAATTGGAATTAATTTGCAAACTGGACACAATTAAGTTAGGGTTGAATAAAGACTGGGATTGGATGTGTCATTACACAAAGTAAAACTATTTCCCCATGTTTATTCCCCCCCCCTGGCCGCCCCCCACTGTTCCTCACACGTTCTTGCCAACTGCTGGAAATGGCCCATCTTGATTATCACTACAAAAGGTTATTTTCCCCTCCCTTGCTGGTAATAGCTCATTTTACCTGATCACTCTCGTTACAGTGTGTATGGTAACACCCATTGTTTCATGTTCTCTGTGTACATAAAATCTCCCCACTGTATTTTCTACTGCATGCATCCAATGAAGTGAGCTGTAGCTCACGAAAGCTTATGGTCAAATAAATTTGTTAGTCTCTAAGGTGCCACAAGTACTCCTTTTCTATATCCATTGCGTGATTCAGGAAATGGGATGCAGGGGGAGTAGTCTGAAGGGAAATGCATGCAGACTCTTCTCAAAGAAGGCATTGTGTCTGTCTTCTCTGGGGGCACATCCTGACTGCAGGGGAGAAGTTTGTTGGGAAAAGCATGGTGAGTGTACCCGGAGACTCTCTTTTCAGATGCCACTATGCCCTTTGTGGGAGAGGTGCTCTGCAATAACTCACAGCACCTGTGACATTAAAGCCTGATTTTTGAGAAAGGGCACAGTAGATTGACTAGGACACTACAATTAACCCTTCTTCTTTCTGAAAAGTGCCCTTGAGCCTTTAATTTCCAGGTATGACAATTCCTATGTTCCTATGATCAATCAGTAGTCTATCTATTCACTATTATATCCTATCCCATCCTTTATATGTACTAACATTTTGTTTGACTTCTTGATTGCTACTTCACATTGAACAGAGGTTTTATTGTGCTGCACACAATGATGTCCAGACAGTACTGGATTTACCCAATAGCTCCATAGCGCCGGACCCTAGCTGAGAAGGAGCTGTATAACACTCACTTCCTTCCCTCTCACAGCACTGCAGAAGCGGAGGCCCTGAGAGCAGCCTCGGAGAGGTAGGGATACAGCATGGGAGCTGAGAACCTAAGGGGCCCTGGGAGCTGCAGTTCCTTGGCCAGCTCCCTGCCTATGGGAGGAAGGAACTGTTTCCCAGCATTCCCTTGGCAGCTATTAACAGGAAAGGGAGTGGGAGGGAGTAGGGAAGCTGAGACCCCATGCGTTACAGTTTCCTGTGAATGGAGAGCTGGCTGCTAGAAGGGGATGTGAATGGGGAACAAGTATGCCCCAAGGAGTAGAAGGCTTTGGCCCAGATATCACCCTCAGATGACTTCCCCAGACTGGATTAGGGATGCTGGTGTGACCTCGCCTGGCAGCCCCCAAAGAAGGAATTGGGTGGACTAAATGGACAGTGCACCTCTTTATCTGAAGCCTAGCAAGGGAGGTATGTAGATCCCACCAGAAGTTAAAATGATAAGTAAGGGAGGGAAAGCTCTATTAGTGGACCTGGGCAGCTTTAGATACAGTACCAGGCACATAGGAGGATTTCCACATCTGAGCCATGGAAGCAGAAATTGGCTTTTCCTTTCCAGATTTATCTAATATTCAGAAAGGGAATCTAGCCCCTGCCTTCCAGATCTGAACACTCTCAAAATTCAGGAGTGCTCAAGCTCAATTTAGGCTGCTGTTACTTCATTTCTCCCAAATCAGATATGCTGATCCACTGTAACTTGCTGTAGAAAAAGTAGGATAAAATTGAGCAACAAATGCTGGCATGTCCCAGTCCTAACTAGGACTGGAATTGCTATTTTCAACAGCCATTACCATTTTTTTTAGTTTTGTTTGTTTAAAAGGAAGTCAGTAATATTGCACTGGCAAATTCCCCATAGAAACGAAGAGTGGAACAAAAGGATAACAAAGGCACCTCAACTTTTCCTCATTTATGTAGGACAGTTTAATAATATGGATCCAGGTATCGTCCAATCACACAACCTGAAAATTGTTCCACTTTACTGCAGTTCTGTAATCATGCGGGAACCAGTCCTGTCTGTGTTCTGTGCACATCCAAAATTTCTACTGAATTCAGAAGTGCCTTGCTTTTGTGACCATACTACCTGATATTTTCAGCCCTTGTAAGCGAAGCAGGTTTACATTTAGTAATTGGGTGGGAAGCCTCTCAGAAAAAGTTAGATGCTGTAGGAGATGTTGCTTATTCACTAGTCAGTGTTTCCCAAACTTGGGATGCCGCTTGTTCAGGGAAAGCCCCTGGAGGGCTGGGCCGGTTTGTTTACCTGCCGCGTCTGCAGGTTTGGCCGATCACGGCTCCCACTGTCTGCAGTTCGCCGCTGCAGGCCAATGGGGGCTGCGGGAAGCGGCGGCCAGTATGTCCCTCAGCCCGCGCTGCTTCCTGCAGCCCCCATTGGCCTGCAGCGGCGAACCACGGCCAGTGGGAGCCACGATCAGCCGAACCTGTGGACGCGGCAGGCAAACAAACTGGCCCGGCCCGCCAGGGGCTTTCCCTGAACAAGCGGCGTCCCAAGTTTGGGAAACACTGCACTAAGTAATGTGAGACCTTCCTGTCACAATAGTAAACCAGTGCAGCATAGAATGCGCTTTGCTTCTAGAGTCTAGAATTGGGTACTTTGCTTCTATACACAGCCCATTAAAGATCATGAAAAGACTCCCATTCACTTCAACAGGCATTGGACAGAACTGGTTATACACAGGGTAACTACGTGGTCTTCACAGGCTCCTGGTCCCCCAGCGGAGGGGGGCCATGTGAGCTTGTTGCAGAGCTGCTGCTCAGGGATGGGAACCTCCTGGCATCCCAGCCTCCAAAATCATTGAGGCTGCACTTTCTTCACGACTATGTACTAGCTGAGGGGTGCGTGGAAACTGGTGGCCACTGCTGCAAGTGATGGGCATCTCAGGTACTTAAAGCCATGGCCTAGAGGAGGGAAGCATTTAGGGCCAGCGCTGAGGATTTAGAGTCCCTAGTGCTGCCGTTGCAAGGTTCAAACATGCTCAGCCTTGGAATTGCCACCCCGCCCTTGACTAGTAGCTACAGCTATCTAAGGCTGGCCTCTGGCAATTGGCCCCACAGCTATAGCCAGAGGAGCTGCAGGTGGCTCTGTGACTACTGGGGGCCATTAAGCTAGAGCAGATAAAGAAACTGGAATTAACCTCAAGGAACAGAGGTCACCAGTAGGAAAGGAATGTCAAGGGAAGCAGGGAAAGAGGAAGCAGGTCAGGCTTGCAGCGGGAGAATAGCCCCAGCTGGCTGGGGAGCATGTCCAAAGTAGAAAGGAAACAAGCACGGGGAGAGGTGGTGGTGATCAGGTAGTAGACTAGCATGTAGATGGGAGCAGAGGGAGAAAGGCTGGTGTCTTCAGATTCCCAAGGGCTAAGTCCTCACTTTGGGGAAACGGTATTTGCAAGTGGCTTGCTCAAATGGCAGGATGGGTGCTGAGGGAGGGATTTGTCAGAACTGATCAGGTATCTGCTGGCTTTGGAACTTTGAGCTGAGACTAGGACCACATACCGTGACTAGTGATATAGGGTGGTACTGGAGACATGGCTATAGAAGGTCTGAATGAGGAAGGAGATAAATCTGTGGGAAGTTTCCCTGATCGCTATGAAAGTTCTACTTACTGTGGACATTGGTAAACTCACATGAGTGTACAGCTCAATGAGAAAAACTGAGGGCTGAGGGAGCGGTGTATGGCAATGCATGTGGTCATGTAGAGGTGTGTGATCAAAATGAAAAATGTCTCTGAAATTCAGTACCGGGTATACTATGGCACCAATGGCACTGCCATACCAGGCCCACACTCAGAGCTCACAGTGACTACATAGGGGCCCACAAAAGGTTAATCCTTCCCTGTGTCCAGATCATTTTTCTAAGTGGTTACAATTAATATATAACCTAGTAATTTGTTTCAGAGTGAGTAGTTCAAATTATTCCTTCCAACAATGAATTTCGTCTCTCATCAGATTGCCCGTTTATCTCCTTTTGTTAGGTTCCTGTGGAGTTTTTCACAGTCTTCTCTGGTTTTAAGTAACCCAAATTATTTTGAGTCATCTGTAAATTTTGCCACTTTATTGTTCACTCTTTTACAGATAATCAATCAATATATTAAACAACACTAGTCCGAGTATGAAAACTTAGAGCACCCCAATGTTAGCCTTTGGCCATGTTGAAAATTAACTAATTTATTCCTACTTTGTTTTTTGTATTTCAGCCTGTTTCAAAAGCAAGATAATAGTTCACCTCCTGCTCCATAACTATTTAGCTTCTTGTGAGAAAATTTGGTAGAGGCTTTTTGAAATCTAAATGAATTCTATCAACCAGTTTTCCTTTATCCACAATTTTGCTAACATGCTAAAAAAATTTGAACAATTTAAAGAAGCATGATCATGTGTTTAGTAATTCTATTTTTCATTATTGTTTCAACCGGTTTTCCTAGTACTAAAGTTACAATATCTCTTAATTACCATCCATAAGGCCTTTACTGAACAGATAGTAACAACATTTGTTACCCTCTGGTCTTTCGGTATGGTTACGGATTTTAAAGAGATTGTATATTTTGTTATCAGCTCAACCACTTAATTCTTATAGAGTCCACAGAAACTACCATTGTGATCATCTAGGCTTACCTCCTATATAACACAGGCCATAGAACTTCTCCAAAAATAATTCCTAGAACATTTCTTTTAGAAAAACATCCAGTCTTGATTTAAGAATTGCCAGTGATGGAGAATCCACATGACCCTTGGTAAATTGTTCCAGAGGTTAATTACTGCCACTGATAAAAATTTATACCTAATTTCCAGTATCAATTTGTCTAGCTTCAACTTCCAGTCCTTGCATTGTGTTATACCTGTCTCTGCTTGATTGAAGAACCCATTATTAAATATTTGTTCCCCATGTAGATACTTATAGATAGCAATTAAATCACCCCTTAATCTTCTGTTTGTTAAGATAAATAGATTGAGCTCTTTGAGTCTTTCACTATACAGCATGTTTTCTAATCCTTTAATCATTCTTGTGGCTCTTCTCTGAACCCTCTCCAATTTACCAGAGCTCTTGGATGTATGCCATCCATTCCTGGTGACCTGTTGCTCTTTATCATTTTGTCCCAACACCTCCTCTGCTGACATTTCATTTTTATTACCTGAAAAAAGTATATTTTGAGTAGGTGTCTCCCCAGCATCCTTTACGGTAAAAACTCATGCAAACAACATTAGCTTCTCTGATATGCCCTATTCCCCTTGATTGCTCCCTGGTGACCCAGCAAGTCCACCAATTCTCTTACAGGCTGTCCTGCTTTTAATATTATTCATTATTATTTGTATTCTGGCTGCACCTAGGAGCCTAAACATGGACCAGGAGGCCATTGTGTTAGGCACTGTACAACCACAGAGCAATCTACGTATAAGATGAGAGACAATTTCTTTGATATATTTATAGATTTACTTAAGTGTTTTTTATGCATTTGGCTTGGAATGGCCACTGGAGATTGGCCAAAGGATGCATGTTTTAGCTAATGTTTCATCCAAAGGACAGCATTACTAAATGGACACTAGTGGAGAGACACCTGGTTACAAACCTGTCCAAGATATGACCAAGATCCACAAAAAGCCTTTGTGGAAAGCATGCTCTGTGAACTGACTTAACCCCTTCTTTGTACCTGCTGAGTACTAGCTGCTCCATGGAGGATGGCTGCTTTGAGGCCTTCCAGGGCTTTGACACAGCTTCCTGGGAAGATGTAGGCACTGTGTGTGCTAGCAGCATCACATTGGGCAGTGACAGGCTGGGGCTGGATGCACAGATGCCTACAGTCACACAGTTGGGGCGATTATGAACATAAATTGGTTCACCTCTCCTATTAACCTGCATACAAAAACAAAGTCACTGCAGTATGTCATGGAGCCATCACAATGATAATACACTACACAGACCTATTGTGGTACCACTTGCCTGGGACTCTCACAACTCAGGTGGTGAGAAGATAAGGGAATGTAAACGTATGAGAGGGGCGTGTGTATGAAGAAAGGGAAAGGGAGGAGAAGGAAGCGAGTAAGAATGAAGAGAGGTTGGAAAGCTGGCATAATCAGCTAGATGGAGATATATTCAGCTATTAGTTCTTATGTTGTGCCCATCATTGTGGTATCTGAGTACCTAATATCCCTGGATGGCACAGAGCCATCTCTGCATTACCACTTCTCATGGCCCCTGGTGAAGGGGGCATGGCAAGAGAGCTGCAATGCTCTGGTGAACCATTATTATTATTAATAATTATTATTTATTTGTTGATTTGTATTACTGTAGCACCTAAGCGCTCTAGTCATGCATCAAGACCTCATTGTTCTAGGTGCTTTACAAACAAACCAAAAAGATGGTCTCTGCCCCAATGAATTACAATCTAAGTATAAAGATAAGAGACAACAAATAGAGACAGATGGACCGGCTAGGTAGTAAAAGGAATATATGACACAATATTGGTCAGCATGATAGGCAATGGTTTCAGCATTCTTGATATTTATGGGGAACACCCTCGCAAAGATAAATGGGCAGCATGGGAGAAAACACTAAGATGTTTGTTTGAAAATGTAACCAGAGGGTGATAGAGGCTGGTATCATGGGCTGATTGGGGGCAGAAGTCAACATCTTGATAGCAAATAAGTGATGCAAGACAGGGAGGGGATCGATTGTAAGACAAGCAGCTTATGTTTGATGTGGGAAAGGGAAGGAAGTGGAGGGATGTAAAGAGATGGGTGACTTGGTTAAAATGATGGGCTAGGAAGATGGTCTTTGCAACAGCATTCTGAATTAATACGAGCAGAGCAAGACTGCATTTGTCGAAGCCAAAGAAAAGGTTGATGCAGTTACTGAGATGCGAGATAAGGCGAGCCTGGGTAGGAGTTTCAGCAGTGCTGATGGATAGGAACGGCTGTATTTTAGGGGGTCTTTTGGAGAAAGAATTGGCAAGATTTAGACAGCCTGTATGCGAGGACCACAGAAAGAGGGCAGATTCGAAGATGACACTCAGGTTATGGATCTGAGTGACAGGTAGGATGGTGATGTTGGCCACAGTGACTGAGAAAGGAGGGAGTGGGGAAGGTTTTTGGTTGGGGAAGTTTAGGAGGTCTGTTTTTCCCATGTTGATCTTGAGCTGATGGTTAGATATTTATGAGGAGATATCGGAGACACAGGCCAAGATTTGCTAGAATGACCACTTAGGAGCTGTTGCAATTGGGTGCAACCTTAAGGCTGCTCTAAGTTGCACAGGGGGTTGAATCAGCACCCAGTTATTCCCAGAATAAGGGTGTGGAAGAGAGAAAAGGGCTCACAAAGCCACCTTTGCTCTCCCCTCCAGGTGAGCTGCGTGCAGCAGTAGCATAGCTGGGTATCTGGCTCAATGTATGTGAGGGGAGAGTAGGATAAGTGTGTATGAGAAGGGGAATATACAAGTGTTAGAGTGAGACAGAGAATGAGAATAGTAGAAATGAACAAAGGAGTGGGCAGCAACCACACTGGGGAATAAAAATGGAAATTCTCTATGTAAGGTATGTCAAACCATCAGTGCCAAACAATTTCATATAAATGCTGTTTACCTGGACAAAGTTGCTTTCAAACATAGGAGCGGATGTGAAGGGGGCATATTCTCCTTTGCTGAGAACTCTCTGAAGATCTCCCATAATGGAGATCTGGCTTCTGGAGGCTGCACACACACTGAAGCTCCTAAAAGAGAAGTAGCTTCTAATGTTGCCTACGCACAAAACAGGAAAAAATTAGCAAGTCAAGAGGGGCTGTTCCAGAAAAACATAAATAATCAACATATGGGGAAATAGCAGAAGATAGAAAAGCCTGTGTCTGTTCCATTTCCTATCACAGGCTGCATCAGGTTATTTGAGAGCAAAAACCCACACAAATATAGAATCATAGAAGAATCATAGAATCATAGAAGATTAGGGTTGGAAGAGACCTCAAGAGGTCATCTAGTCCAATCCTCTGCTCAAAGCAGGACCAACACCAACTAAATCATCCCAGCCAGGGCTTTGTCAAGCTGGGCCTCAAAAACCTCTACGGATGGAGATTCCACCACCTCCCTAGGCAACCCATAGCAGTTCCACTGCTTCACCAGCCTCCTAGTGAAATAGTGTTTCCTAATATCCAGCCTAGACCTCCTCCACTGCAACTTGAGACTATTGCTTCTTGTTCTAGCATCTACCACCACAGAGAACAGCCAAGCTCCATCCTCTTTGGAACTCCCCTTCAGGTAGTTTGATAGCAAGGCTGCTATCAAATCCTCCCTCACTCTTCTCTTCTGCAGACTAAATAACCCCAGTTCCCTCAGCCTCTTCTCGTAAGTCATGTGCCCCAGCTTCCTAATTATTTTTGTTGCCCTCCGCTGGACTCTCTCCAATTTGTCCACATTCCTTCTGTAGCGGGGGGGGGGACCAAAACTGGACACAATACTCCAGGTTTGGCCTCACCAGTGCCAAATAGAGGGGAATAATCACTTCCCTCTATTTGCTGGCAATGCTCCTAATAATATAGCCCAATATGCCGTTGGCCTTCTTGGCAATGAGGGCACGCTGCTGACTCATACCCAGCTTCTCGTCCACTGTAATCCCCGGGTCCTTTTCTGCAGAACTGCTGCTTAGCCAGTCGGTCCCCAATCTGTAGCGGTGCATGGGATTCTTCCTTCCTAAGTGGAGGACTCTGCACTTATCCTTGTTGAACCTCATCAGATTTCTTTTGGCCCAGTCCTCCAATTTGTCGAGGTAACTCTGGACCCTATCCCTACCCTCCAGCATATCTACCTCTCCCCCCAGCTTAGTGTCATCTGTGAACTTGCTGAGGGTGCAATTAATCCCATCATCCAGATAATTGATAAAGATATTGAACAAAACCGGCCCTAGGACCGACCCCTGGGGCACTCCATTTGATACCGGCTGCCAACTAGACATCGAGCCGTTGATCACTACCTGTTGAGCCCGACAATCTAGCCAGCTTTCTTTCCACCTTATAGTCCATTCATCCAATCCATACTTTTTTAACTTGCTGGCAAGAATACTGTGGGAGACTGTATCGAAAGCTTTGCTAAAGTCAAGATATATCACATCCACCGCTTTCCCCATATCCACAGAGCCAGTTATCTCATCATAGAAGGCAATCAGGTTGGTCAGGCATGCCCTTGGTGAATCCATGTTGACTGTTCCTGATCACCTTCCTCTCCTCCAAGTTCTTCAAAATGGATTCCTTGAGGACCTGCTCCATGATTTTGCCAGGGACTGAAGTGATGCTGACCGGTCTGTAGTTCCCTGGGTTCTCTTTCTTTCCTTTTTAAAATATGGGCACTATATTTGCCTTTTTCCAATCATCCAGGACCTCCCCCGATCACCACGAATTTTCAGAGATAATGGCCAATGGCTCTGCAATCACATCAGCCAACTCCCTCAGCACCCTTGGATGCATTAGATCTAGACCCATGGACTTGTGCACATCCAGCTTTTCTAAATAGTCCTTAACCTCTTCTTTCACCACTGAGGGCTGCTCACCTCCTTCCCATACTGTGTTGCCCAGTGCAGCAGTCTGGGAACTGACCTTGTCTGTGAAGACTGAGGCAAAAAAAGCATTGAGTACTTCAACTTTTTCCACATCATCTGTCACTGTGTTGCCTCCCCCATTCAGTAAGGGTCCCACACTTTCCCTGACCACCTTCTTGTTGCTAACATACCTGTAGAAATCCTTCTTGTTACCCTTCACAGCACTTGCTAGCTGCAACTCCAGTTGTGCCTTGGCCTTCCTGATTACACTCCTGCATGCTCTAGCAATACTTTTATACTCCTCCCTAGTCATCTGTCCAAATTTCCACTTCTTGTAAGCTTCCTTTTTGAGTTTAAGCTCACCGAAGATTTCACTGTTAAGCCAAACAAGTCACTTGCCATATTTGCTATTCTTTCTGCACTTTGGGATGGTTTGTTCCTGCGCACTCAATAAGACTTCTTTAAAAAACATGCACATGCCTTCAAGGTATGAACTTTCAAAGGCACTTCAGAAGCTGGACAGGATTTGATGACCGAGAGGGGATCAGCTTGGGGAGCTGATCAGACTTAGGGGAGGGCATATAGGCCAGAAAAAAGAAACTATTTTTACAAAGTAACATCTTGCCAAAACCCACCTTGAGTGCCTTTGTTGTTCTGTTTCTCTTACACAACCTACTCTATTGGCTTCATGCTTTCCTCCTCTTCATCATCAAATCTCACATAGCATAATTCTATGAATAAATATAGATAGTTCACAAATGAAACTTGCACAAATATAGTTGAAACACAAACTAGATCACATGTGCTATGCTGTATTTCAGATTGTTCCTCTCGCTTATAATTAAGTGAAGAATCTTAATATAATGGTAGGGTTGATCAAAGTACTGTTTGCCATTGTTAGGGTGATGAGGATACCAACAACATTTTACCCTTTCATGTGAGCATACCAATGTATCTTTCAAATAATGGGTTAGATCCTCGGGTCTGCTCAGCACAGCTCAAGAGGGACGGGGGCAAGATGACTTGCACAATCTTAGTGCCCCCTGTTCATGTTGCTCCCAGGTGCTGGTCTCGTCTTGAGATGCAATTTAGAGCAGCCGTAGTACTGCTCTAAATTGAGTCAGTTGTCTAAAACTCAAAAGGGATATTCCAGCAGTCAGGAATCCTTGGGGCAAAGGAACACCCCAACCATGTCTATTAACCCGTGGACATGCCTCCTGTGCTTGGAGTGGGAAGAGGGTGTCCTCTACTAGCTGGCTAAACTGACTTTAAGGCACAAACAGAAGATGGAGCAACATAAAGTGGTCACACTTCAGGAGAGGATCAGGGCTAATAATTAATTGAACTTCATAAACACAGTGCCCCCCCCATGTTTGGTAGGTAAACATCATTATTCCCATTTATGCTTGTGAATGCAGAAGTTAAATGACTTTTCCAAGGCCAAGTAGTAAGTCAGTGGCAAGGCCATGAAGAGAATCAAGATGTCTTGTCTTGCCTTTTTTAAATACTGTGTACACTCCCTAAGTAGACTCCTATTTCTAGGAATTCATGCCTCATTTTACTGAAACAGGCCCATTTCTTACATGGAGGAGTCTACCAAAGTAAGAAAAAGATACAAATGCTCTAGCTTTTTCTGAAGAGCTCTCTAGAAGTCTGCTGCACTAGGAACCCATGACTGGCATATTCAAGTAGATTTTTGAATAGAAGTTCCCCCTCTTGATTTTCCTTAAACAGTGGTGATATGTCAATGCCTATAGGTGAGGCAGGAAGTCATGTCATAATAGGAAGGCAGAGTCGGGCAGGGGCTGCTTGGATCATAATCCACTGGTATGGCCTGTGTGCTCTCAGAGGATACAGAGACCAATTAAATCGCTTGACTAAATCAGGGAAGAGTGTGGGTGATATGAATTTACGCAGTCCAGACATGTTGCATGTATACAGGCTACTCTATATTAAGGATTTTTGCAGAAACCAAAACCACATTTTGAAACCTCTAAATTTCTTGGAAATCAGAATTGTTGTCTTCTAGCCTGCCCTAGTCATCAGCCCTTAGGAAACTCTAACTAGTATGAACACAGCAGTGCATTTTCTCAGCAATACAGGCTGCCATGAGCATATCAAACCTGTCCTTCACTCTCTACTCTGGCTCCCTATAAAATATTGAGTCAAATCAATTGAACTTGGCCAGTGAGGCACAAATTTCAAAGGGGCCATTATGGAGAACACTCTGCCAGCTCCCCACTTTCTCTTAGGTGACCTGAGGTGCCACTGCACATACACAGAGGGTCTGTCTGATAAGTAGGTCACAACCAACGTCTTAAATTTTACCAATAGCTAACAGCTAGCCAGTGGAGACCCAAAAACACTGGTATCATGTGCACCAGAAATGCACCTTATAACAAACAAGCTGCCAAATTCTTCAATTTGCTCTACTATAATTGAGTACCACTGTGCTTATCCTCTTGGAATGCACCAATTTTTCACCTACCAGACAGCTATTAAATGCTGTATTCCCAAGGGGTTCCCACCGGCCCTTACCATGAAACTGCCCAAGCCAGGAGCTCATCCACAAACATGGAATGTACAGAAAAAGATAAGCCTGAACTTTTTCTTCCATGTTTTCCATGTGCGCATTTTGCCTAGGCTACCACCTTACTGGACTGCTGGCAGTTCAGAGTAATGCAACAACAGCTCATATCACTAGGCTGCCAGTGGACAATCCAAATGTATGTAACACTGCAATAAAAAGTTGGTATTAAGAGACTACCAGTGATATCAATGTAGCATAGCTGTAAAGAGGGCCTTTCTGCACAGGGCAGGACAGATCCTCAGCTGATATAAATCAGTGTTGTTCCACTGACTGAAAAGTTGGCGTAATGCATTTCAGAGTAAGAGAAGGTTCCCAAATACCAGGGGTCTTGCCAAGTTTTGATAGTCTACCATGATTTCCATCTCCACTTCAGCAGATGACATTCCTGTGTTCCTTCAGGGTGGTTATAGTCTCGGTCAGCAGTCAGTAGCTGCCAGTGTGGCAAAGATTTCAACTCCACTCCAGCAATGCCTTCTGAGTGGTGAGGTAATAATACCTCAGTAGAATGCTGGAGTTAACAAGGATGTGGGGAATGATTTACCATTTTTCTGGCATCCTCTTCTATCCTTGGGGCAGGACAAGTAGGAGTTTTGCACAGATTTCTCATGTCTCCCACAAGAGAAGTCAGAAATTTTCTTCTAAGGGAAACATCCAGGCCAAGAGGCCTGCTTCAGGGTAACTGTGGAGAAAAATAGGTAACCCTAAGGAGAAGGAAACTGTTAAATGTATTTCTGAATGATCCATTATTTTCATAATCATCCTTTAAAAGACAGTACAGGTACACATTAATATTTGGAATGAAGTCGTGTAAGATCATGGACATTTTCCTTTGCCATCAAAAGTGAGCCTTCCCTTTTAGCCCAGACCACCAAAAGTTTCTGGGTTCTTTTAGCAACACAGGGTAGCTCTAAATCCACTTACACTGGCAATTAAGATGGGTTTATGGCTGTTTTGGGTCATCAGAGAAACATGAAGCAACTAGAGCATACCAGTGAGTCTGGCCCTTTAATTCTATACATGAAGCAGGTGTCTCCAATATTTTTTAGAAATATAATTAGATTGAGGTTTTCAAAGGGGATTTAGGGTATGTCTGCACTACGAAATTAAGTCGAATTTATAGAAGTCGATTTTTTAGAAAGCGATTTTATATAATCGATTGTGTGTGTCCCCACTTAAGACCATTAAGTCGGCGGAGTGTGTCCACAGTACTGAGGCTAGTGTCGACTTCCGGAGCGTTGCACTGTGGGTAGCTATCCCACAGTTCCTGCAGTCTCCGCCGCCCATTGGAATTCTGGGTTGAGATCCCAATGCTTGATGGGGCAAAAAACATTGTCGCGGGTGGTTCTGGGTACATGTCGTCAGGCCTCCTCCCACCCCCCATGAAAGCAACGGCAGACAATCGTTTTGCACCTTTTTTCCTGGGTTACCTGTGCAGACGCCATACCACGGCAAGCATGGAGCCCGCTCAGCTCACCGTCACCGTATGTCTCCTGGGTGCTGGCAGACGCAGGACACAGCAGCAGCTCATTGCCTTGTGGCAGCAGATGGTGCATTATTACTGGTAGCTGTCCTCGTCGTCTCCTCGGTGCTCTTGGCCAGCCTCGGTGAGGTCGGTCAGGGTGCCTGGGCAGACATGGGTGCTCCTGGCAGATCTCAGTGAGGTCTGCCAGGGGCGCCTGGACATAAATGGGAGTGACTCAGGTCATTCCCTCCCTCCGTGAAAGCAATGGCTGACAATTGTTTTGCGCCTTTTTCCATGCGGGCGCCATATTGCTGTCAGCATTGTCATCCACCCGCCGCTGCCACTCTGCTCTCCTGCTCACGCCATACCATGGCAAGCATGGAGCCCTCTCCGATAACCGCAGCAGTTGTGACCGCTCTAAACACCACGTGCATTATTCAGCAGTATATGCAGAACCAGAACCTGCAAAAGCAGGCGAATAGGTAATGGCAGCGCGGTGAGGAGAGTGATGAGGACATGGACACAGACTTCTCTCAAAGTACGGGCCCCAGCAGTTTGGCCATCCTGGTGGCAATGGGGCAGGCTCATGCCATGGAACGCCAATTCTGGGCCCAGGAAACAAGCACAGACTGGTGGAACCGCATAGTGTTGCAGGTCTGGGACAATTCCCAATGGCTGCGAAACTTTCGCATGCATAAGGGCACTTTCACAGAACTTTGTGACTTGCTTTCCCCTGCCCTAAAGCGCATGAATACCAAGATGAGAGCAGCCCTCACAGTTGAGAAGCGAGTGGTGATAGCCCTGTGGAAGCTTGCAACGCCAGACAGCTACCAGTCAGTTGGGAATCAATTTGGAGTGGGCAAATCTACTGTGGGGGCTGCTGTGATGCAAGTAGCCCATGCAATCAAAGATCTGCTGATATCAAGGGTAGTGACCCTGGGAAATGTGCAGGTCATAGTGGATGGCTTTGCTGCAATGGGATTCCCTAACTGTGGTGGGGCCATAGACGGAACCCATATCCCTATCTTGGCACCGGAGCACCAAGCCGCCGAGTACATAAACCGCAAGGGGTACTTTTCGATAGTGCTGCAAGCTCTGGTGGATCACAAGGGACGTTTCACCAACATCAACGTGGGATGGCCGGGAAAGGTGCATGACGCTCGCATCTTCAGGAACTCTGGTCTGTTTCAAAAGCTGCAGGAAGGGACTTTATTCCCAGACCAGAAAATAACTGTTGGGGATGTTGAAATGCCTATAGTTATCCTTGGGGACCCAGCCTACCCCTTAATGCCATGGCTCATGAAGCCGTACACAGGCAGCCTGGACAGTAGTCAGGAGCTGTTCAACTATAGGCTGAGCAAGTGCAGAATGGTGGTAGAATGTGCATTTGGACGTTTAAAAGCACACTGGTGCAGTTTACTGACTCGCTTAGACCTCAGCGAAACCAATATTCCCACTGTTATTACTGCTTGCTGTGTGCTCCACAATATCTGTGAGAGTAAGGGGGAGACATTTATGGCGGGGTGGGAGGTTGAGGCAAATCGCCTGGCTGCTGACTATACACGGCCAGACACCAGGGTGGTTAGAATAGCACAGCAGGGCGCGCTGCGCATTAGAGAAGCTTTGCAAACCAGTTTCATGACTGGCCAGGCTACGGTGTGCCAGTTCTGTTTGTTTCTCCTTGATGAAAACCCACCCCCTTGGTTCACTCTAATTCCCTGTAAGCCAACTGCCCTCCCCCCTTCGATCATTGCTTGCAGAGGCAATAAAGTCATTGTTGTTTGAAAATCATGCATTCTTTATTAGTTCATCACACAAATAGGGGGATAACTGCCAAGGTAGCCCGGGAGGGGTGGTGGATGAGGGAAGGACAAGGCCACACTGCACTTCAAAACTTATTGAATGCCAGCTTTCTGTTGCTTGGGCAGTCCTCTGGTGTGGAGTGGTTGGGTGCCCGGAGGACCCCCCACCGCGTTCTTGGGCATCTGGGTGAGGAGGCTATGGAACGTGGGGAGGAGGGCAGGCGGTTACACAGCGGCTGCTGCGGTGGTCTGTGCTCTTGCTGCCTTTCCCGCACCTCAACCATATGCCGGAGCATATCGGTTTGATCCTCCAGTAGCCTCAGCATTGCATCCTGCCTCCTCTCATCACGCTGATGCCATCTCTCCTCTCACTCGTCCCTCCTATCCTCTCGCTTGTCCCTCCTGTCCTCACGTTCATTTTGTGCTTTCCTGGACTCTGACATTGTCTCCCTCCACGCATTTTGCTGGGCTTTTTCACCGTGGGAGGCCTACATGAGCTCAGAGAACATTTCATCGCAAGTGCGTTTTTTTCGGCTTCTAATCATAGAATCATAGAATATCAGGGTTGGAAGGGACCTCAGGAGGTCATCTAGTCCAACCCCCTGCTCAAAAGCAGGACCAATCCCCAATTAAATCACCCCAGCCAGGGCTTTTTCAAGCCTGACCTTAAAAACTTCTAAGGAAGGAGATTCCACCACCTCCCTAGGCAACGCATTCCAGTGTTTCACCACTCTCCTAGTGAAAAAGTTTTTCCTAATATCCAACCTAAACCTCCCCCACTGCAACTTGAGACCATTACTCCTTGTCCTGTCCTCTTCCACCACTGAGAATAGTCTAGAACCATCCTCTCTGGAACCACCTCTCAGGTAGTTGAAAGCAGCTATCAAATCCCCCCTCATTCTTCTCTTCTGCAGACTAAACAATCCCAGTTCCCTCAGCCTCTCCTCATAAGTCATGTGTTCCAGTCCCCTAATCATTTTTGTTGCCCTTTGCTGGACTCTTTCCAATTTATCCACATCCTTCTTGTAGTGTGGGGCCCAAAACTGGACACAGTACTCCAGATGAGGGCTCACCAATGTCGAATAGAGGGGAACGATCACGTCCCTCGATCTGCTCGCTATGCCCCTACTTATACATCCCAAAATGCCATTGGCCTTCTTGGCAACAAGGACACACTGCTGACTCATATCCAGCTTCTCGTCCACTGTCACCCCTAGGTCCTTTTCCGCAGAACTGCTGCCTAGCCATTCGGTCCCTAGTCTGTAGCTGTGCATTGGGTTCTTCCATCCTAAGTGCAGGACCCTGCACTTATCCTTATTGAAGCTCATCAGATTTCTTTTAGCCCAATCCTCCAATTTGTCTAGGTCCCTCTGTATCCTATCCCTGCCCTCCAGCGTATCTACCACTCCTCCCAGTTTAGTATCATCCGCAAATTTGCTGAGAGTGCAATCCACACCATCCTCCAGATCATTTATGAAGATATTTAACAAAACCGGCCCCAGGACCGACCCCTGGGGCACTCCACTTGACACCGGCTGCCAACTAGACATGGAGCCATTGATCACTACCCGTTGAGCCCGACAATCTAGCCAACTTTCTACCCACCTTATAGTGCATTCATCCAGCCCATACTTCTTTAACTTGCTGACAAGAATACTGTGGGAGACCGTATCAAAAGCTTTGCTAAAGTCAAGATACAATACATCCACTGCTTTCCCTTCATCCACAGAACCAGTAATCTCATCATAGAAGGTGATTAGATTAGTCAGGCATGACCTTCCCTTGGTGAATCCATGCTGACTGTTCCTGATCACTTTCCTCTCATGTAAGTGCTTCAGGATTGATTCTTTGAGGACCTGCTCCATAATCTTTGATAGCCTCTGGGATGGAGATGATACGTGTAGTGATAAAACATTTGCAGCTGCAGGAGGGAAAAAAGGGAGATTAGTCTTTAAAAAGAGACATTTTAGAGAACAATGGGTAGACTCTTTCACAGTGAACCAAGCTGTTAACATTATATAGCATGTGTGCTTTCTTTACAAGGTTACATTTTGCCTCTTATATCGAGGGCCTGCCGGTATGGTGTGAGAGATCACACATGCAGGGCCGGCGGGCAACAGAATTCGGCTTGCAGGCGGACATGGTAAGCCACAGTCTTTTGGCTTCTTTAACCTTCCTAACATGTGTGAATGGTTTCAAACAGAGGCGCCCTCGTTGCACATAGCAAGCACTCGTTGGGTTGGCCCTTTAAAATGAGTTGGCCATTTAAAAGGAGGGCCTGCGGTTTTCGGGTTAAAATGCAGCACAAACCCAACTAACCCCCCCACACACCGCCAAACACACACAAAATTATCTGGAATGATCGCTTCACCCCTCCCCCAACCACGTGGCTAACAGTGGGGATGATTTCTGTTCAGCCACAGGCAAACAGCCCAGCAGGAACGGCCACCTCTGAATGTCCCCTTAACAAAATTCCCCTGTTTCAACCAGGTGGCCATGAATGATATCACTCTCCTGAGGATAACACAGAGAGATAAAGAACGGATGTTGCTTGAATGCCAGTAAACACCAGGACCATACGCTGCCATGCTTTGTTATTCAATGATTCCAGACTACGTGCTGCTGGCTTGCTGTGGTAAAGTGTCCTACCAAGGAGGATGGAATAAGGCTGCTCTCCCCAGAAACCTTTTGCAAAGGCTTTGGGAGTACATCCAGGAGAGCTTCATGGAGATGTCCCTGGAGGATGTCCACTCCATCCCCATACACTTTAACAGACTTTTCCAGTAGCTGTACTGGCCGCGAATGCATCCCAAGTCTTCAGGGAAAATTAATCATTAAACATGCTTGCTTTTAAACCGTGTATTATATTTACAAAGGTACACTCACCAGAGGTCCCTTCTCTGCCTTCTAGGTCCAGGAGCCCGCCTTTGGTGGGTTGGGACGGTACTAGATCCAGGGTGAAAAACAGTTCCTGGCTGTTGGAAAAATGGTTTCTCCACTTGCTTGCTGTGCTTCAACCTCCTCCTCGTCCTCAAAATCCGCATCCATGTTGCATGAGAGTCCATTGATGGAGTCCATGCACAGGGCTGGGGTAGTTGTAGGGGCACGCCCTAGAATGGCATTCAGCTCTTCATAGAAGTGGCATGTCTGGGGCTCTGACCCGGAGCAGCCATTTGCCTCTCTGGTTCTTCGGTAGGCTTGCCTGAGCTCCCTAAGTTTCACGTGGCACTGCTCTGGGTTCCTGTTATAGCCTCTGTTCTTCATGCCCTTGGAGATTTTTTCAAATATTTTGGCATTTCGTCTTTTCGAACGGAGTTCTGTTAGCATGGATTCGTCTCCCCATACAGTGATCAGATCCAATACCTCCTGTTCGGTCCATGCTGGAGTTCTTTTGTGATTCTGGGGCTGCATGGTCACCTCTGCTGATCAGCTCACCACGCTGGCCAAACAGGAAATGAAATTCAAAAGTTCGCAGGGCTTTTTCTGTCTACCTGGCCAGTGCATCTGAGTTGAGAGTGCTGTCCAGAGCGGTCACAATGGAGCACTCTGGGATAGCTCCCGGAGGCCAATACCGTCGAATTGCATCCACACTATCCCAAATTGGATCCAGCAAGGTCGATTTCAGCGCTAATCCACTCATCGGGGAGGAGTACAGAAACCAGTTTTAAGAGCCCTTAAAGTCAATTAAAATAGCTTCGTAGTGTGGACGGGTGCAGGGCTAAATTGATCTAATGCTGCTAAATCCGATCTAATCTCGTAGTGTAGACTAGAGCTTAGTGTTAGGCACTCTTATTGATTTACTCTTTTAGGCTCTGTAGAAACATCCCAGCCTTGATAAATAATATTTTAAATACGTATTAACTCCTTAAGTAAAGGAGAAGTTTTGGTTTCAGGGGCAATTGACTACAGGTGGGCATTTCCATTTTAAACTCTGTATTGTGTAATGCTGCTTAGAGCAGGCTACACACAGTGCTTAAAACACTGGTAGCTGATGGTACCTTGTCTACACTAGCATTCTCACTTTTGGTACCACCAGTGGAACAAGTGGTAGCAATGGTGGGCAATTTTAGTGGTGTAAATTTAATGTAGACAAGGTCTTAGAAGGGCCAGGATCAGTGTGAATGGACTTTAAAGCCTTCAATAGTACTCCATCTATCCAGAAGAATTGAAAGCTCATTCTGTTTTGTGATAGTTATTTCATCTCCTTGTATGTATTAAAATTTGTAAAGCTGCAATATGCAGTTCACTTCACACCTTTATGACGTATTACTTGCTCAACTCTGGAGCTAGATCAGATGTGCCAGTTTGAGTGGGGGCAGTATTTCAATCTCTCTTCAGGTACCAGCTCTGCTCTCATTTACATAGGTATAAATCCAAAGTAGTTTCATAGATTTCAGTAGAATTACTCCAGAATTACACAGGTGCCACTGAGAAGAGAATTTGGTCTTTAAAATTTCTCACCCACCCTCTTAGAATGGCATCACCTACTTAACTTTCTACTATGGAGATCTGTGCTGTTGGAGTAAGTGCCCATGTGCCAAACTACTCAGCCTTCTTCAGCCTTTGCCTACCCCATCTCGACACTGGTCCTCAGTATCCTCAGACTTCATCGTAAAGCTACCCTGCTCCCATGGTTGCACTGTCATCCTTGTTGCCGTCAACCTCCTCACTAAGGTGGCATACTTTATTTACGTTCACTCCCTCCCAACTGTCCAGGAAAACGGTCCACCTTTTTCTAGATCATATTTTTCGGCTCCATGAACTGCCAACCAGAGTAGTCTCAGATCAAGGTTCACAATTCACTTCCCATTATTGGCACAAACTCTGCAAGCTCTTAGAAATGAAATTTCTTACCTCCTCAGCCTATCACCCACGGACCAACAGGTAGACAAAACAAGTGAACCAGGTCCTTGAGCAACACCTCTGTTGCTTTCTCAGTTATTGTCAAGGCAACTGGGTTGTCCTCCTGCCATATGCAGAGTTTGCATATAATAGCTGCACTCATGCATCCACCCAACATAGGTCTTTCTATACAAACTACGGTTTCCACCCTAAACTTAATTCGGCTGCACTTCCAGATTCCCAAGTCCCTTCCACAGCAGATCTAGTTGCCCGCCTTCACTGGGTCCAACGAGAGCTTAGTGAACACCTTGAAGTCTCCAAGGAGACACATAAACATCATACTGACCAAAAACGCCAAGCCACACTGACCCTGTCCGTTGGAGACAAGGTCTGGTTTTCTTTCAAACATCTAAAATCCATCTGTCCCTCAGCCAAATTGGATCATCAGTACCTGGGCCCATTTAAGATAGCAGGACCAATTAACCCTGTAGCATTTAGGCTTCAGTTGCTAGATGGTCCACCCAGTTTTCCATGTGTCTCTTCTAAAATCCTATATGGAGAATTCCTTTCCTGTTCACTCCACTCCACCACCACCTCTAGTAGATATCCAAGGCCAACAGGAGTATGAGGTCCAGGAAATTCTAGAGTCCAAGTGGCAAACACTAATATCTGATGGACTGGGTGTGCTATGGATCAGAAGCACAATCATGGGAGCTGATAGAAAATGTCCATGCTCTAGAACTCATACATGCATTCCTTCAGAAATACCTCCTGAAGTTAGGTCCTGTGGCGCACTAGCAGGCACCCACGAAGGGGCATTATTTTTACTGTCAGTACTCAACCATAGCCACCAGAAATTCTACAGACTTGAGTCTGGGCTGTCTCTCTGGGGTATAAAAGCACCTTCTGCCATACAACAGACCATCCTTCAAGTGAAATCTTGAGTGGGGCAGAATGTTAGAGCAGAGGTAGGCAAACTACGGCCTGCAGGACCCTCCTGCCCGGCCCTTGAGCTCCCGGCTGGGGAGGCTAGCTCCCAGCCCCTCCCCTGCTGTCCCCCCTCCCCCTCAGCCTCAGCTTGCCATGCCACCAGCGCTCTGGGTGGAGAGGCGGTGAGCTCCTGCTGGGCAGCATGGCTGCAAAAACCGCCGGCCTGCCCATGTGCTCTAGACTGCATGGCGGCGTGGCTGGCTCCAGCCAGGCGGCGCGGCTGCCAGTCCTGGTGCTCTGAGTGGCATGGTAAGGGGGCAGGGAGTGAGGGGGTTGGATAAGGGGCAGGGGGTACCGGGGGGCAGTCAGGGGACAGGGAGCAGTGGGTGGTTAGATAGGTGTGGGAGTCCCAGGGAGGTTGTCAGGGGGCAGGGGTGTGGATGGGGGCGGGGCAGTCAGGAGACAGGGAGCAGGGAGGTTGGATAGGTGGTGGGGTCCCAGGGGGATGGTTAGGGGCGGGGGGGGTCCTGGGAGGGGGTGGGGAGGTGACTAGGAGCGGGGGGGGGTTGGATGGGTCAGGGGTTCTGAGGGGGGCAGTCAGGGGGCAGGAAGTGGGAGGGTGTGGCTAGGGGGCAGGGGCCAGGCTATTTGGGGAGGCACAGCCTTCCCTACCCAGCCCTCCATACAGTTTTGGAACCCTGATGTGGCCCTCAGGCCAAAAAGTTGCCCACCCCTGATCTACAGTCTGATAGCTCTTAGTAGCATGGAGGTCTTGGGGAAGCAGGGACCAGAAGAGGGGTATCAGGTTCCTGTTTGCTGTCCCTTGGAGAAAACTGGATGGGTGTAAAATGGTACCCAAGGGAGCTATGTCTGACTCAGCATATATGTGGTCAGTAAGGATCTGGACCAGGAACAAAGCTCCTTCTGGAAGGTGTCACCAATTCTTCAAAATCTGCCTTTATGGCAAGTAACTCTTTGCCCTAGATATCATAACTCTTCTGAGCAGGGATTGGAGGCACAGGGATGGAATTAGTTATATGAGTCCGTACATTGTCAGAATGGCTCAGATGGCAAAGTTAAAAGGATTTGCCTGAATGGTGAAGGGCTGGGCAGGATCCAGGTACACAAGAATGGGAGCTGAGGTAAAAGATCTTTTTAGCTGATCAAATGTGAAGTGTGCTTCTGGTAACCAGATGAAATGAACTCCCTTTCAAAGAAACACAGTTATTGAGGCAACTAGGTGAGAGAATCCTTTGACAAAATGCTTATAGAAATTGGCAAACCAAAGAAACTACTGAATGCCTCTTATGTCCTTTAGGGCATTCCATCCAGAGATGGCAAATACTTTCCATTGATCCATTGTTAGCCCTTCGGGGAAAACAGTATACCCGAGGAACTTGACTGTGTCTCTGTCAAACTCACATTTCATCAGTTTGGAGTACAGATGGTTTTGGTGGAGTCTGTTAAGCGTGTGGAGCACATGTTGATCATGCAGTACCTGGTTTTCAGAAAAAGCAAGAATGTCATCCAAATAAATAACCACAAACTGGTCCGATATGTCACAAAAGATATTATTGATGAAATATTGAAATGTTGCCGGAGTGCTACACAACCTAAAAGGCACAACTGACTCTTCAAAATGTCCATATTGGGTGTGGAACAGTCTTCCATTCATCACCTTCTCTGATTCAGACCAGGTTGTAGGCCCCATGTAGGTCCGACTTAGTAAAAAATCTTGGCTGAGTAGAGCCTCTCAAAGAGTTCATTAATAAATGGCAAGGGGAGCAGTTTCAGACTATCACCTTGTTCAGAGCTCGATAGTCAACACAAGGGTATAAGGAGCCATCCTTCTTTGCCACAAAGAAGATTGGAGCCCCCACTTGAGATGTGTGTGTGTGCGGGCAAATGAATCCCCTTCTCTAAGGTGTCACGGAGGTACTCCCAGAGCATCTGGAGTTCAGATTCTGAGAGGGACTGTATGCGGCCAACAGGAATCTTGGCTCTGGGTTGCAGGTCAATTGGACAATCATAATTATGATGGGGTGGCAAAGCATCTGCCCTCTTTTCATGGAGTTGCAGGGATGGCGGCAGTCCCCTTCAGTGTACCTCCTTTGGTCTCTGAATTCTCAGGTAGCTGGCAAAGATTGCAGGGGGCTTCTGGTCCAGCACACGTTTTTGGGACGCAAAATTGATGGTGGAGTCTTGATGTGAAGTGTGCTGTGCCTGGCCCCCAGCGGATGCATAGATTATGGGTGATGAGCCAAGGAATGCAGAAGATGATGGAGGAGTGAGGTGCATGGATCAGAATGAATGGTAGAATATCCCAGTGACGCTGGAGCATTGTAACCATCAAGGGTGCTGTTTGATGAGTAACCAGGCCAGAGGAGAGGAGGGATCTGTCAATAGACTCCATCAAATTGGGGATGGTTTCCTGCAGAGTTGTAACGTTGTGAACCTGGGCGAAGTTTAAATCCATGAAATTGTTGGAAGCCCCTGGGCCTGTGCATGCCCTCAGCTTGAGCTCTGTTATGGGAGGATGTTGTAGCCAAAGGCAGAGTTGGAGGGTACTGGAATGGAATCCATCCATAGTCAGGATGCTGATAGACAAGGAGCAATTCAAGGTCCTGTTGTGAGGGAGAGAACACAGGCTCAGCCCAGACCTCTCTTTATTGGAGCTGAGGCCAGGAGTCTTTCTGGTGAAAACACGGCTTGATTCTTAGTGGGGCATGCCACAGTATAGCATCCAAATTCCCCACAATACAGGCATAAGCCCAAAGCATGATGCCAGCCCTTCTCTGCATTAGATCTTACTGGGCCCTTGTGATGAGAACAGGAAGGGGAGCAATGCCTCGACTCTCTCTCCAGCCGGTGTTTGGTCAGGCGGTCATCAATACTGATACACAACTTGACCAAGACATACAGGTTGGGTGGCAGCTCCACCTGTGCCAGCTCATTCTTTATGTCCTTGCTTAGGGCACATTGGATATGGGAGCAGTTTGTCACCTTGTTCCATTTAGTGTCTGCTGCCAGGTGCTGGGACTCTGTGGCAAACTTAGTGACTGATCTGTTTCCCTGTCACTGCCTCTGAAGTGCATTCTTGGTAGATCGTGTGCAATTCGGATCACATAGTTTGGACGAACTCTTTGAACTGCTTCAGCAGAGGGCTAAAAGTCTCCAGGAGGGGAGATGGCCAGGCCAAGGCATCCTCAGTTAGTAGTCTAGTAATAAGTCCTACTCGGGTCTGGTCAGTGGAGAATGACTGGGGCCAAAGCATAAACAGGACCCAGCAATGATTCCTGAAACTGCAGATGTTGTTATGGTCCCCATCAAACTTCTCTCTCATTGGAATCCCTGGCTCCCTAGAAGCCAGGGCAGCAGCTATGGACAGGATGGTTTGAACATGTAGGGCTGCAATTTGTACCTGCAAGGCCATAACCTGGGCCTATAAGGTCTGCAGAATTGCCATGATGTCCAACAGAGACACAACTGCCTCTGCAGAATCCATCTGAAGGGCAGTCCAGCTGTTACGCGCACTTGTTCAATCTTTTGAGTTGCTCAAACTATAAGTGACTTAGCTGTGAGTGGTCTGGCTTAGTGTCTGGAGCAAGAGTCTGGCCTACCAGTTAGAGCTGAATCCCAATGTGGCAGGTCCAGGAGTCGTAACCAAGAGTCAAAGATCAAAGCCCAAGATGAAGGAATCGTAATCAGAAGGTGGAGCTGAAGATCTGAGCCGAAGATCTGAGCCGGAAGTCAGAGATCAGAAAGGAACTGGGGGCTGGAGCAGGAGCAGGTACAGGCTGTGGCTAGAGCAGGAGCAAGGCTAGAGACAGTGGAGGCAGAGACAGGACCAAGCACAGTTGCAGGGGAGAATGTGAGGAGGGGGCCTTTAGATGTGGGCAGGCCCACACTTTCCCATCCCCAGTGCTTCAATAAGTGCAGGCTAGAATGTGCTGAATAGCCATTGGACTGGTACTGCTACTGAGCATAAGTGTCAGCCTGTAGCCAATCAGGTGGCAAGGTTAATTAGATAGCTTCTGTCAGGACCAGGTTTCATTGGGTTGCCAGGAGACTGTCTCTGCTGCTGGCTGGCCGCAGACACCAAGTGCTTGAAGATATTCCAGGCAGCGCTGCAGCTCACAGACCAGCATGGAGCGGTGGCTGTAACTTAGATAGGCTCTTAGGGTTGGCAAAGGTATGCTGGGGGCCTCTCTAGCCTCTGGAACAGCCAAGGATCAGTAGGGAGCAAAGGTAACTTAAAGCTCCCTTAGCCCTCTCTCTCCCTGGGTTGAGAGTTCCCAGGGTTCATTCTTATGTTCTAAGGCATAATATCTCAAAACTCACATCATCATATAAACCTTTCATTCTATGAACATAAGAGGAAAGGAGAATTATAAATTTAAAAAACAAACAAACAAACAACAAACCCCTCCCTTCCACAAAAACAGTTTTCTTAAATGGTAGTCACATTAACTTTATTCACAACGCACAAAAATCAGTCTCCCCAAAGACAAACAAGTACAAAAAGAAGTGCAAAAAAGCAGGGGGACAGGAAAAAAATGCTCTTTTACAGTCAGATATGGGTTGAAGCTAGTATCTCCTTATTCTTGTCTCAGTTCCTGGTTCATCTGAGATCAGGATGGAAGACTGATGTAAAGATGAGGTCTGGCTGTTCCACTAAGTTTCTTCCTCTTTCCTGTGGCCAAAAGCCAGCTGAGCCAGTGTCAGATGAGCAGGCTGATACTAATCCAGGACTGGCTAGGGTTAACTTTCTTAAAAGGAACAGTTTTGACCTGATGTTCAATAAGCTTCATACCACATTCTTAAAACACAAGGAACAGTTTTGATCTGATGTACATTAAGCTTCATACCAGAAATAAGGATAGGAAAGAAAAAAAAAGATATTGAAATGCCAATAGACCAAAGTTGGCAAAAATGCTCCCTTAACTTCAGAATCCTTTAGCTTTTTATAACTGTGTAGTCCTTGGAAAGCTTCTCAGTCCTTGAAAAACTCTGGAAAGAATTTCTGTAATCAGTCTTTTAACCCAAATAATTGTAACCCAGAAATATATCAACAATAGTCCCATTCTCAAAGAAAAAAAAAAGGCTCAAAACAAAGGTCCCAGTATGTATTAGGTTCTTCTTAGCATGACTTTTGTTAGGTGGTGCATAGTCCAAAGACCTTAAATCTATTACAGCATCTCTCTTGGAGATAGGCCTTGTCAGTTGGCCTCATTGTCACATCAGGTTATGAGGAGGATTGGGCACTACATGGCAGATTCAGAAGGGCATTGTGTGTGTGAGATGTGGAAGACAGCATAGGAGAAGTGAACCAGTGAGTAGTCAAGGTGGGCACTGTTGGGGCAGTGGAGGAAACTGGGGTGGAGAAAGAAATTGAAATTGCTGGTGATGGTTAGAGAGGGAAAATGTGGTTACACAAAGAGGAATTTAGTCAGGACATGGGGGTTATGATCCTAACTCATGATAAAGGACATGGAAATATTTAGTAATCATAAATGTTGAGAACCTTGGTTTGAACCCCCACCTCCCAAAGCCAACCGACCCAAACCTACTATCTGCAACAGCTTGGCATCATACTGGATTCAGTACTGACTCAGAGTGAAAAGCTCACCTACTCACCAAAATCTCATTGTTTTCTGGCAGAAAGGTTCAGTCCCATCTATCCTCCAGGCATCTCTTCCTTCCATCTCTGCCTTTATTGTCTAAATACCATGCATCCTAGCCTCCAACTACACATAAAGTAAGAAGTCCCCCTCTGGACTCTAACTCATCACTGAAATTCAGTCACTTCTTGGCCAATCACAGTGGAGGGAAAACGGACAGTTTCGGGTCCTGGGCTGTGCTGAAGCAAATATGAAAATAACAGTAAAGAAATATCATGGAAGGGAAAGTAAATGCAGGGATACTGTAACTGCTGGGATACTACAATTTTTAAAAGTTACTGTATGGCTAGTGAAAGAAGCTAAGTTGACATCTCTGATTTATCTGTGGAAGAACTACATCATAGACAGCAGCAGTACAAGCTTCTTCACACCACTGCATGTAGTGGCTCCATCTCTCCCCATAAAAGAAGAGTTAAGTCCTTGGCTTGTATGCTCATCCTGTCAGTAATGCAGTCAATTAAACTGTGGTTTCTGTGTTGCTGAAATCTGCCCTTTGGGAACTGAGAAGACCCTTCCTCCAATACAGTTCATATAGACCACCTAGGAGCCTTCAGATGATAACTTTCAGTTACAAACACTTCAGGCCAGATTTGAACTAGTCACAGAAAGGTTAAAGATTAATTTTCCACTAACAGTCCTCTGAGTCATCCACTTCCCTAAAGGCAGTTGATCTCCTCCATGTAACATGAGAGTTGATGTAGTTGAATATCACTCTACAGTATAGAATGAAGGTTGCAATTGTACTTAGAATCTTAGAGATTAGTAATGGAAAAGCTCTATTAGGTCATCTTATCCTTCCAGTTGTCCAATTCAGTGCAGCAAATTTCTATACGTGATATTACCCATAGTCCCAGTAAAGGTTCTGGTATCAGGACGCCAGTAAGCACATAAGTCACTGTAGGATTAGCCCAATTGGATGAATATGACTTAGAAAGACTCTTACATAAGCTTCTACTGCTGTGCATTGCCTTGTATACAGTGCTGAAGAAATCCCAAGACTACAAGACAAGTGGGGAACCAAGTCAAAAAAGAAAAACAGAAAAGCCAAAATACAAGCCCTACCTTCTGTCACTTTTTATATTTTCTAGTATTATATTGAGTTATGATGAACGTTACCCTGTTGATAGTTCTGGGTCTGAAATACTCTGATTATCCGCTGGAGAGGTAAAATTAGTGCAAATACCCCTCAAACTGACCTACCACTTTCTCATTCCTGAGCCTGTGTGAGAGGATCGAGACCCATCATTCCTTGACTTCTTTTTCGAAGCTGCCAACAAGACTGTAAATTATTATGTGAACATCTGTCCACTAGGAACTGTTCTGAGTTTATCAATCTATTTTACACAGGCCAAGAAATATTGTTCAGATAGTAACGCTGTTCGGTCACTAACAATCTAGGCTTGGTAGAAAGTGATTTAAAAGGCTCCACAGCCTATTACCAACTTCCTGAGCCACCTTCACAACACACCCTGTTGCCCTGGATACTAATCCACATGTGAGGGGATTCTCAGAAACTTTGACGGAATAGGGTCTGGCCAAACATGAATAATGTGCCAAACCAGTTACTGTAGCTGCGACATGACTGTTCCCTGGCATTTTTACCTTTAAATGTTTTAGTTATACACAATGATGGTTAGCTGGTTGTTGAGATGAGTTGGCTTGTTCTACACTGACTGATACATAATGTTCAACATTGTGTTAGTTAACATGCTTGTTCACAGCCATATTCAGACAGAGTGAAATTTTGTAAAAAAGACCAGGCCTAAGATGGCTACTTGTACATTTTCTTGAGTCTTGCTATCTTTCTCTAACAAAATGTTCCAACACTATGAACAACCTGCCATCAGATTGTTCTTAGTAATGTGGTTAATAAATCATATTTTTATTTTCTATGCTGTCTGATATTTGCCTTGTAACTGATGTAATAATAATTTGTCTGCATCATATTTAAGAGTCTCACCTTCCAGCGCATTTTGCAAAGGCTTGTTACTTTAGGTCTCTCTCACTAGGTATTTCTGTGGTCCCCATCATTGCAGAACCAGTATCTGAGCATCTCATAAATGTTAATGTATTTATCCTAGCACCCCTGTGCTAGCACCCCTAGCATCCCTGTGAGGCAGATAAATATTATCTCCATTTAGAGGGGGAACTGTGGCACAGAGCAATTAAGTGTGCCCAAAGTCACACAGTGGCAGAGTCTGTGGCAGTCAGGAACTGAAACCAGATCTTCTGAGTTCCCCTCCAGGACCTTAACTACAAAACTACTACAGCCAGAATTGGTCTGACTTCATTAATGGAGCAGGCATGATAGCAGAGACTCCACAGTGTAGGACCATTCTAAAGGGATGTAATTTATGGACTCTGCAGCTATACATAGAACACCAGAGCACACAATTTGGGCAAGATGTGAATGGACAAGGTATTAATCAAAGATTCATGAAAAGGAGAGAAAGGACCTATAGTACTAGGTCATGCCACCTCTAGTACATCTCAGGGATTAGTGCAGAATTGTCATGAAATTCAACAAAAGCACAGCACATTCTTCAGTGCCTTTTCTAGTTTAGTTTTAAATTACCCAGTCATAGGTTCTTCCACCTCTTCAACTGGGAGACTATTCCACAGATCTTACACTTAGAACACTCTAAATGTCTTTTTGGTCTAATTTCAGTTCACTCATTATATCACCCTAGACAATTCCTTTTATCCCAGCCATTCCCCCCAAAATTGAAAGAAACATTATTCCCTATTTTCAAACAACAAGGCTAAAACGGTGAAATTTTAAATAATGATCAAGGAATTTTTTTTATTCATTTAAGTTTCAATATCATTACAGAAAATGTTATGGTACAGAGTTGTTTAACATTAGTTTTATTTCTTTGCTCATTTGATTTCCACATGAATGCTGGTAACATTAATATCTGTACAAGATCAGTCTTTGATTTTTTTTTTTTTTAGTTTTTAGTTCTGTACATTTTAAATGTATTGGTTAAAAAGGCTGTCAGCACTTAAGGAAGCAATTTTTTTTGTTTGTTCAAATAAAAGGTATCCAGTTACTGCCCAAGAGTACTGAGCTGGGTGGCTGCTGGGCCGAGAGATATCCCTGAACGCGCAGCGAGGGAGGAAACCTCGGGGCTTGATCGGGTTCCCAGTGCAGCCACTCTGCTTTTGGCACTGTGCACATCAACACGAGATACAAGATAAAGAACAAGCAGAAGCTCTCTGTGAAGCAGTTATGAAGCATACTAATAAGGGAAATCCAAGTGTTGTCTACGCTAGTATAAATAAGCAGACAGCCTTGTTTTAAGAGCATTAGTTGTATCTTAAAGATGAGAAAAAACACAAGTTCTGCAGGCACCTACTGCTGTCTACTAAAAGCTACTGCTATCAGAACTAGCATTGAACACACAAAGCAATTGCAAGAAAGGAAAAAGTTGCTTTGATATAATCAGAATAAATTTCTTTGTTAAGATTTGTTTTTTTAAAGTTTTTTTTAAAAGGTATTTATTTAAATTCCATTTGAAATATAGTTCAAGATGTTGACTATACTGATCAACTTTTATCCAAATCAGAAAAACTAGCTGTGCCGTTGCATATTACAGGATACAGTCAATGATATGTGGACATGCATCAAAGCTTCACTCTTGCTGGTGACATCATAGCCTTCCGATGACCATAACGTCCACCACCTCGCCCTTGTGAAGCTCCACATACTGCTCTGTCTTTGGAGGTAGCATCAACAGTCCATTGGCACTACGCATACTCATCAGACGACTGCTCATCTGATTCCCTAGAGCAGAATGAGAGAAATACTATGGTTAACACTACTACTCCCACAATATATGAAGATGGAAAAAAGGGCTATTCTTAGGAGGAGAATCATGGAGCTAATTTAGTCATGGAGTGTGGGGTCTGGATACTCAATGGACACATGGCAAATACCTACAGAATACCCAGGAGAGAGAATTTCTCAGCCTACTTTTTCCAGGTTCTCCAAACTTCCATTCACTCACTTGTCCTCCTTGCCATCCAAGCTCCCACATTTCTCCCCCTTACTACCCCACATAGAATCATAGAATCTCAGGGTTGGAAGGAACCTCAGGAGGTCATCTAGTCCAACCCCCTGCTCAAAGCAGGACCGATCCCCAACTAAATCATCCCAGCCAAGGCTTTGTCAAGCCTGACCTTAACAACTTCTAAGGAAGGAGATTCCACCACCTCCCTAGGTAGACCATCCCAGTGCTTCACCACTCTCCTAGTGAAAAAGTTTTTCCTAATATCCAACCTAAACCTCCCCCACCTTTCCATCTGTGTTCTCAAATCTTCCCATTTTCAGGTTGCCTTCCCACCAGTTTCCACTGACACCATAGTTATCTTACAATTTGTAAGAGTATCTAATCCATTTCATACAATAACTAAAAACCTAGCACAATCTACATAATTCATCCGCTCAAAAGAGCTCAGAACTCCCACTCCCATTTGACACCCCCAGCCTTGCAATATGTTGTGAAAGTGAACAATTTCAGCTCTGCTGGACCAATTGTGAAGCAAAATACAGAGGCAAAAGTCCCAACAGAGAATACCCTGCCTTTGGCTTCTTGGTGTTCAAACCTAGGGACTGACAGTGAGAGCATTCCAGTTGGTATCAACTGTCTGCCTGGAACATGAGAAAAGAGGTAGTGCATAAAATAACGAGGAACTAAAGCATGTAAAGCTTTACAGATAAAAATCAACATCTTGAATTGCATCTGTAAAAGTGCCTGTTCAGTCTTTGGAATCAATGGTGTAGAGCTCCGTGTGTGAAATCTACCTATGTAAGCAGTGAGACACAATCAATACTAACAAGTCTCCAGGTAGTTTCCAAGGAAAACTTCATGTAGGATGTATTGTTTTAAACCAATCTGGAGGTGACAAAAACATGGGTAACTGCAGCATGATCTACATCCATCTGAGAGATAGGCAAGGTCAACCTACTAGCCACATGCCGATAGAAAAACTACTCAAGTACTTCTTCTACCTAGAAATCTAGGAGCAGAGCAGCTGAGGATCGAACAGCATTCCCAGATTGCAAATCTTGTGTAAAAAGTGGCATATCTTCTTGATTGAGAGAATAGATATCACCCTCAGCTATCTCGACTAGATGTTTCTCCCATTCAGCTAGCAACATCTCTGTTTATTTGGAATGAAATTCAATCAGCCAGCTCCCATCAATGCCCCTACTTGTATTTAGTCAATGTATGAGTGTGGAAGTGAGCATGTGAGGAAGTGCATGTCTGTGAGCGAGCATAAACAAGTGTGAGTGAATGTTTTTGCAAAAGAACATGTGTAAATGGGCAGGCTGTGTGTATGCAAATGAATGTGTGTCAGGGAGCATGAAGGCAAGCGATCGTGTAAAAAATTGGAGTAGGCTAGCAAGCATGTGTTCTACAGCATCAGTGAACTTGCATGTAAGTATATGCAGGTATATGTGTGTGCATGTGTCTGTTGGCAAATGTGCAGTTATACGCATAAGTGTGTAATATGTGTATGTGTTTGATTGTTTGTAATGGTGGGTGTTTGGGAGCCTGTATGTGGTTGTGTCAGCCTACATAAGTGGCTAACCTGTACTCTGTGCCCAAGGCAGTGGTTCTTGGTGATGCCAAGTCAGTATGCACCGATGGTATTCTGGGCGAGGATCCAATTTTACATCACATGATAACTGCAGGAGAAGCAAAGAGAGGAAGAAGAAACAGACTGTCATTCACATTTCATTAGACAAGCTAGACTTTATTCTGCCTCAGTCATCAGCAACAGGATTGTCAGAGTCTGTCTAAAACCCAAGAACTAATACTCCCTACTACTGTCAAAAATTCCATGGACAAGTCAAGTGGTCAGGATCTCAGGCTTATATCTCATTCGAAAGATGGTGTTTCGAACAGTGCATCTCCCACTAATGACAGTCTGTGGTATCAGTTGGGTATTGACTCAGAGGGAAGAGTGACATCTATTTAATCACCATCAGCACTTCCTACAGCCCAATCCTTGTGAAATCTGATAGGATCACTGGACAGAGTGGCATGACTGGTTGAGAGACAGAAAGAATAGAGCTTGCTGTTGAGATTGCAGGTAGCGTTTGCAGCACTGACAGTTTACAAGTCCATAGATTTTTTCTAAACTGAGCAAATTTAAAACAGACATCATTAAGAGGAGAGAAACATGGACACAACAGTGATTTTATAGACACTATCTCAGAACCTTCCTATTTTCATTCAACATTCTGATGTGAACAGAGAGCATTCTGATAGGTTAAGTAAGTTGGGTTGACTATATGTTTCCTGCATCTCTAGGTAATCCTTCTATACAAACTTAACAGCTGAGAAAAGCTTAACAGAAATCTCCTTTGCTTTCCCTCTTTTTCTTTTCATAATTTCAGTCCACGTGCTTAAACTCACCACATCCTATGCCCTCCCACAGGCAGCCCTTCCTGCAATTGTCTGAGCTACTCTTTCAGGCACTGCCTTTCTTATGTTCTTATACTATGTCTCTGACCTTCCTAGATCCTATGTGCACTCAAAATTCTGGTAAAAAAAAAAGCCCCTGCCCCTGCCATAGTTCTGGGCTTTGGACAGTCAGTTCTTTTAAATGTAACAGCAATATGACATCAGTGACCTTTAAACATTTTAGTACATTATGTCAGCTGCAAGCTTACGAGTGTCAGCTTGGAACACCATCACTTCTTGCTGAACTGCTAGGATTGCTTTTCTTATCCTTCTTGGATTAGACATCAGTGCAGTACTTTTTGACTTGCTTCACTATTGCTTAGTGGACCATGTACATCTTCAGTGGTACCCTATGCACAGCTGGTACATCCAATGAAATGGCAGCACTTCATAGAAACATTGCCATGTTCAACAATGGCACAGTACCTATAGAAAATTCCAGCCCGGAAAAGTTTAGCCCCCTTCCAAATCCAGAAAATGGCTGGAGGAATGAGCTAGCGGGAAACCCAGCTGCTTATGAAATTCATAAGTGTTAAATGGCCTCCATTGCTCAGTGAATTGCAACCTGCACTGGCAGAAACATGCATGAATGAGATTGATATTACCCATCATTCAAAGTAAAAGGTCTGGGAAAAATGGAACAGAGATGCAGCAATGTGTAAGTGAAAAACATGGATCCATCTTGTAGTGATTTTAGGAGCTAAAATGATCATTAAATGAAGCTAGGAATTATGTTAAATGAGCAAATTTGCAAGTTTGTGGATGGGCCGGTTTGACAGGCCTAACAGGACTCTCTGGACTGTTATGCAGGAAACTGGGATTTGCTTGATTCCTTGATCCAGTCTCCCCTTTCCCTGGGCTGACAGTAGCTTGGAAGAGGCATGGTGGAAATTTTACACTCACCGCTGGGGTTGGGAAGGAGAATGGAGAAAGGGCCTCCAATAGCAACCTCTAAGCCAACCCTAAACTATTCCTGTCCCTTCTCAGTGTAAACACCCATTATATCTTTTCATGCAATTGTCTTATGACCATTAGTTGTTGTTTAATCAAATTCAATGTATATTTAGCTTTTTAAAATCTTTCCAAATCATTCTCCTTTAGTCATCTGATCTATTCTCTGCTGTGAATTCCCTTCAATTTATCGTCATATCTCTAGTGCTGAGATATCCAAAGTCAGATAGAGTATTGGGGGTGGGGGTGGCTCACTGCACCTGTCAGACAGCAGGATCTCAACATGATATAAGAAGCTATATATTTTAAATATAGCCTATATTTGAAAGTCCTTACCCTGGCTTTGATAATGGTGGGCCGAGGATCCAGGATGCCTTGCATTTTCCTCAGTGCTGGGACAACAAAGAGATTGCAGGTGACAACAGCTGATACAGGATTTCCTAGAGAGCAAAACACAACAGTAGTTCACATGTGAGTAATTTTGAGTTAAAATGTGAAATGATGAAATAATCTCACATTTCCATAGCAGCTTTCATCCTGAAGGATTCCAAAGAGTTTTTTACACTATGTACACAGGAAAAACTTCACTTAAATCTGGAGTGGCATATGGCAGTTGTTAAGCAGTACACAACTATACTACTAAGGAGTTTAGGACAAGAAGTGAAGCAGAGTACTGTATCCAACTGAAATTGAAAGGGAAATTTAGGGCCGCAGAATGTAATTTATCAGATTATAATACAGACTAGACATTGGGCTAATACCTGTTCTCTTGCAAAAAGTTTCATGGGATCTTTAATGACTGCACATGCTCAGATTCTTTATGTATTCATTGGGAAGTTGGTTTTTGGCAGTATAATGCCCCCTAACATCATGCCAGCAAATTGTTTTAGCACTAATTCAGAGGAACTAGCACCAGCTACTGAGATTTAGTATTGACAGAGAGAAGAGTGCCACCTACTTTTTGCCAATCACACTTCTTGCCAACACCTGGGCTGGCCTTGGTGACAACTCTAGTTATCTACATTATACAATCAAGTAAATGCTCCACTCATCTCCCTCCTGAAAACAATCAATACAGTAGAGAAAGAAACCCTAAGCACATATCTAAAAAAATAAAATAAAAAATCACGATCTCATGAAGAAGTGCAGTTCTTCTGTGGTCACAAACGCATGCAAGGTAAACGGAGTAAAGCAAGTTCTTCCTAGCTTCAGAATATGCAGCTTCCTGTCCACACTGCTAATGCAACACTGAGGGTAGGTCTACACTACCGCTTAAGTCGATGTAACTTACATCCCGAGCGATGCAGGATATATCAACCTGAGCACTGTCCACACCGGCACTATGTCAGCGCATGCAGCTGCACCGATGTAGTGCTTCTAGTGTAGACCAGCCCTCATCCTGTGCCTATTGGTTTTCAAAGAGATACAGCAAAGTGAGGCAATACTGCCCTCTTTTGGTTCATACAGCTTGAGCATGCAGTGTTGTTGTAGCCGTGTTGGTCCCAGGATATTTACTCCTGGAGAAATTCTGTGCACTGCGCATGTGCAGAATTTATGTCCCCCACAGATTTCTTTGCTTCCCCACAGAAAAATGACTTTCTGATGGGAAAGCAAAAGGAAGCCACAAGAGCGGTCATGCGACCCTCCCCAGCAGTGTGTTTTGGGTGCCCAGGGCAGCCGGCAGAGAGGTAAATAACTGTGGGGCAAGGGTTGAGACTGGAGAAGACCCGGATGGTGCTCCTACTGTGCGCTGGGCTCAGCTGCCAGTACCTGGGCTGGGGAGGACGGGACCTCCTCTTCCCCTGCATGGCATCCGGGGCCATGTCAGACCCATCCCCAGATTTCTCCCCTGGCTGTAGGAAGCTCTGCAAACTCCTCCCCCCATGCTTCCTGCATCCATCACTTCTCAGCTGCAGAGGAAGGGACACTGTACAGGGAGCTGCTCCCCCATCCACCCAACCCCTGTGCATCCAGACCCCCTGACGAGCCCCACTCCCCCTGCACCTGGATCACCCCAACGAGCTACTCGCATCTGGATCCCCACACTACCGAGGCCCATCCAGCTGTACCTGGATCCCCATCCCACTGAGCCCCACTCTCCCACCATCTCACACACCCACACCCCCCTGTCAAGTTCTATCCCCAGATCTAGACCCCCCACGCCCGCTGAGCACCAACCACCTTCACCTGGACCCCCTGCAGAGTCCCATTACCGTTGCACCCAGAACCCCCCCAACAAGCCCCGATGCATCCAGATCCCCCCGCACCCAGATCCCCCACTGAGCCCCCACACCCAGACTGCCCCACACAGAACCCTCTCAACCCACACCTGGATCACCCACACTAAGCCCCACTTGGATCCTGCCTTGCTGAGGCTGCCCACCTGCACCTGGCACAGAGGGGCAGGGCCCTGGGGTGCTTACGGGGCAGGCTCGGTCCTTGCGCTATGTCTGGGTTGGGTGCAGCCTCACGGCTGAGTCTGTGTCTCGGGAGGGAGCTGCATAATGATCTCTCATCTCTGTGCTGCCAGTGGCCTGTGCTTCCCAATGCTATGCTGGAGCTTCCAAATTTATTTGACAAATAAAATTTGCAGAATTTTGAAGTATTGTGCGTAGAATTTTTTTGGTCCAGAATGCCTTCAGGAGTAGATATTAAAGAGACAAGGTGACAATAAAAGACATTACCTCACGCACCTTGTCACAGCTTGAGGATGACAAATAAGACTACAGTTCTGTGACATATTCTGGGACTGTCTAGTTTTTGTCTATATTAGTGGTACGTCAGATTCTGTGATTTAACTAACACAGATATTCCTGCAGAGAATATCTATTGGGAGGGTGGGGAAATAGGAGGAAAGGACAACTGCACAATATTCTTTAAAAAGACAAAGGAAGTCTCTGGATAGAAGAACTGTAGGTCCTGTGCGCCATCACATGTTAGACAGAGGTAAGAACTCTCTAGCATACCCTCAAATAAACCCTTTCCTGAATAAAAATTGGGGGTTTCAGAGTAGCAGCTGTGTTAGTCTGTATCCGTAAAAAGAACAGGAATACTTGTGGCACCTCAGAGACTAACAAATTTATTAGCGCATAAGCTTTCGTCCGATGAAGTGAGCTGTAGCTCACGAAAGCTTATGCTCTAATAAATTTGTTAGTCTCTAAGATGCCACAAGTCCTCGTTTTCTTTTTAAAAACTGGTGGGAAAATCTCAAGTGTTTTGTGCTTAGGAGAGCAAGTGCCAGGCCTCTGACCTTCATGAGGCATCCTGGTTTTATTTTATGGATCTCTGTACCTGTGGAGAGCAAGAAAAATAATTACAAAAATATCTTACCTGGCAGTGCAAAGATTATTTTTCGTACACCATCAATATCCAAAGTTGCAAATGTTGTTGGCAGGCTAGGGAAAAAGAAAGTTGTTTAATAAATACATTGAACTCATATCTAACGTGGCTGTGCTATTATAATGTATAGATTACCTTCCATTCCTTTCCTAATCTGAAATTTTCCTTCTCTTCTTTATTGTCACTGCCTTTTTAACCCTTAGAGCACTGTGAGCATAATCATCCTAATTAAATTGTGTTGAAGAACTTAAGCTGATTAAATTCATCTCCTTGTCCTCATCCTTCCCTCTCTCCCAGCAATCACCTTAACCTACTCATCAAATGCTGATCATTCTCCCTAGTAACCAAATCTCCTCCCAGCTTCCTGACCACATGCTAATACCCTTTCCTCCTAAATTGCTCTAGTATTATTAATACTTATTCATATTGTAGTAGCCCATAGAATCCCAATAAAGGACTGATTACTCTAACCATACAACTCCCACTGCACTCCATGGATCTTTCTCTTCTTGCTGACTCTTGTCTCATTTCATTGAGCCTTTGGGCAGCCACTCTCAAATAACCCAGTCCCTTGAGTACTAACTCAAACACAATTTCACTCCCATACTATTAAAACACCTAGTTTCCAGGTGTCATCCACCTGGAATCTGCTTCGTGTTCCAAGGCTTAAGGACTTGCCAAATATCTTCATTTTATTTAGAAAGAGTCCTGCTGCTACAACAGGTATTTTCTGTTTTTCATACCTGTTCTTTAGTATTAAGAACATTTGCAAAAAAAAAAAAACAAAAAAAACCACAACCCTACCCAGGATCTCTTTCTTTCTTAGCAGTTCATTAGTGGCTGCTGTTTATTCCCACCTAGAACCACAATCTCTGTCTGTGATGACAGAATAATTTTTCAGTGGTATCCAGCTATGAAGTCACAGGCAGAACATTCTGTTTCAGGTAAGGAAGCATCAACAAGAGAAGATAAACTTCTAATCAACAGAAATCCAGATTCTGTCTTCATGCAAATAGCCCAAGAAACCAAGAATGAGAGTGGAAGTGCACAAATTCTACAGTATAGAGCTAGAATTGTTTTTAAATATAAGGCTTTCCAAAGATTTCTATAGTGCATCAGTGTCTCCTTAGAGTCCCTTTCCTCCTGTGACTACAGCGGTAGTGACTCAGACAAGCAGAACTGTAGTCAGTTGGGACTGAGGTCTGTTAAGTAAAGAGCACCCTTTCCTCTTTTCCTAAGCTACTCCAGAATGTTCCTTCATTACTCAGGTTTCAGACAGTTATCACAAATAATCAGCGCAATGGAGTAATGGGAGATAGTTCAAGCAATCTGACTGGCTAACTTAAGAGGCACTGATTCTCTAGGAATGTGCTCTTTGTACCAGTTGAAATAGTATCACCCATTCAAAAGAAATCTATTCCATACAACTATGTTTATTCATTTTATAAAATACCAGTGCAGGGCATTTTCATGGGAATAACGAATAAGGTCCCTCAGCTGCATTTTGGGCTATCAGCTCCCAGCCAGTCATTAATATCCAAGAAATGACCCACAATTTGAAATTAATTCATTGTCAGATTACAGATTAATTCATTGTCAACAAATACTCATGAACAGATGCACCTCACAAGGAAAGGCTGGTACTTAACATTTTCCTTCTTTCCTATCTAATCCCACAGGAGCCACGTCTACCCCAAATTACACATTCTACAGTATCTTACCTTCCATACACACAG
The DNA here is from genome assembly GCF_965140235.1 of Caretta caretta. NCBI lineage: Eukaryota > Metazoa > Chordata > Testudines > Cheloniidae > Caretta > Caretta caretta. The sequence goes on along the minus strand of NC_134211.1, from coordinate 61,320,336 downwards.
CAGCTGTAACAGCTTTAAATGCTAATATATAGATGGTCACCAGAAAGCTTCTAATAGTGTGACATGTATTATTCTGTAAACAACATTCTCGTTGAGGCTTTCCAGTATTATTCCTCTCACACTGTTCCCTGATAGCACCCACCTATGTTAGTCCAGCAGCATCAGAGGCCAAATGGGGAATATTTTACTCCAGGAGTCGCACTATATTATCCTGAAACCTCAAAATATAACCCAAGGTCTAGTCTCTTCTGGCTCTGTTTGTCTAGGTCCAGGGGATTTTTCCAAATCTAGGTCAGCATAGAATAGTGGCAATTCAAGCTTAATGTCTTCGCAGATAGAACTGATGAAATATAAGGCTGTACATTTGATCTTTTACCAGGGTCAGTGAAGATGTGTGACTGTTTAAAAGTCTCAGGAGGCTGAGAGGCTCATGTGCTTTGCTAATGATAGTGAGTCTCTTTCTATGGCCTAAAATGAAAATGGGAGAATTGGCAAAAACAATGGATTTCCTAACACCTTTTTGGCAATATATATTAGATATGTATTATATGAGGCTACAGAGGCTTTATTACAAACAAACTAACCAACCAACCAGCCCGGCACCAGCTTTAACCACAATTTAGAATTCTGAACTACCTAGTTTGTGAACAAACCACACTCAATAGTTATTGAGACAAGGAGCTGAGAAAAGATTCCATAGTCTTGGATTTGCAGAAAAGAATTCTCTGCTCCCAGAAGACCCACATTTTTCAGTGTCTCCACAGAGCACAGTACCAGCACTACAGTGAAGTAGTGGTGAGGCAGAAGCAGTACAGTCTGTGTGTTTATATATAAAACAAGCATATAAAACATCCTGCATCACTTCAGAATTCCTATATGCAACATTTAGACAACAAGGAGCATTACAACCTAGATCCTACTCCACCCTTCTCTTATTTAAAAGCTCCTTGTTGTACCAATATGGGTCACATATGGGTCACGTGAATTCTGAAGTGAAGTGAAATTAAATGCTTAATGAGCATATCAACAGCCAGAATGTCCGTCCATTTCCCAGCTGCTTCATAGCAAAGCTGGTGTCTGAGCTCTGGCAACATATTTAGGGCTCTGCACGTTTTTGAATGCATTGATTTTTTTCCTGTGATTTCCAGCATAGAAATATCTGTTGCTAATCAGCAGTAAGCTTTCAATTCTGGTTAAATTCACTAGCAATGGTAAGCACTGATTTAATTAGGGTTGATACTACTTCTTTTCCCATATCCAACTATTCAATGGTTTATATTAGGTTTTAAAATAGCATCTCTACCAAAACAGAACATGTAGCATATTTGGCACAAGGTAAATTCCATCAGGGCCAAAAAATTTAAAATATTTCTTACCCTGGTTTCATAAAAACTCTGCCAAAGTGAATCTGTGCATGAAGGTCAATGTCCAGCACCTGTTTAAGATAGTCCTGTTTACATTAAAAAAAGAAAAAATATTAAATTAAAATCAAAGTTGTTTACAGTGGTTTACAGTATCAAAGATGTCATGTACATGGAGGGCCTGTTTAAAGTGTTATAAACCAGTAGGGAATTTCCAGTACTAGAAAGGAGCAACTTGCAGAAAGATGGGTGCGGAAGAGGGAGCTATAATTCTTTTAGACTCTGAACATGCAATTGACTCAGGGTATGTCTACACTACGAAATTAGGTTGATTTTAATAGAAGTTGATTTTTAGAAACCGATTTTATACAGTCGATTGCGTATGTCCACACTAAGTGCATTAAGTCGGTGGAGTGCGTCCTTACTACCGTGGCTAGCATCGATTTACAGAGCAGTGCACTGTAGGTAGCTATCCCACAGTTCCCGCAGTCTCCACTCACCACTGGAATTATGGGGTAAGCTCCCAATACTTGATGGGGCAAAAACATTGTCGTGGGTGGTTTTGGGTACATGTCGTCATGCCCTCCTCCCTCCCTCCGTGAAAGCAATGGCAGACAATTGTTTCGTGCCTTTTTTCCTGGGTTACCCATGCAGACGCCATACCACGGCAAGCATGGAGCCTGGTCAGCTCACCGTCACCATATGTCTCCTGGGTGCTGCTGGCAGACATGGTACTGCATTGCTACACAGCAGCAGCTCCTTGCCTTCATGGCAGATGGTGCAGTAGGACTGATAGCCGTCATACATCTCCTGGGTGCTCCTGGCAGACCTCAGTGAGGTCGATCAGGGGTGCCTGGACAGACATGGCTATCCTCCTCTTAGAGCACCGAATGGGAGCCAGAGACTCCAGGTCATTCTCTTCTTTAAGTTTCGTCTCATGGAAATTCAGTCCTGCCCGGAATATCATGCGAGTTGGAGGCTTCTGCCTCAGGCTGCTCTCCCAGCTGGCAGCACTGCGCGGTCGCACCTACCCCAGCCCACCCCTTGCTCCCACGGCTCATGAAGCCTGGACAGTAGTAAGGAGCAGTTCAACTATAGGCTGAGCAAGTGCAGAATGGTGGTAGAATGTGCCTTTGGACGTTTAAAAGCTCACTGGTGCTGTTTGCTGATGAGGTCAGACCTCAGCGTAACCAACATTCCCATTGTTATTGCTGCTTGCTGTGTGCTCCATAATATCTGTGAGAGTAAGGGGAAGATATTTATGGGGGGGTGGGAGGTTGAGGCAAATCACCTGGGGGCCAATTTTGAGCAGCCAGACACCAGGGCAATTAGAAGAGCACAGCAAGGTACGCTGTGCATCAGAGAGGCTTTGCAAACCAGTTTCATGACTGGCCAGGCTTTGGTGTGACAGTTGTGTGTGTTTCTCCTTGATGCAAACCTGCCCCCTTTGTTGATTTTAATTCCCTGTAAGCCAACCACCCTCCCCCCTTTGAAATAAAGTAACTATTGTTTTGAAACCATGCATTCTTTCTTTATTAATTAAAAAAAAAAATTAGATAATGGACAAGGTAACCCAGGTGGGATGGGGGAGGAGGTAAGGACAAGGCCACATTGCTTATTGTAGCCACGCTAAAAATCAAACTGTTTGAATGATAGCCTTCTGTTGCTTGGACCATCCTCTGGAGTGCAGTGACTGGGTGCCCGGAGCATCCCCCACCATGTTCTTGGGCGTCTGGGTGAGGAGGCTGTGGAACATGGGAAGGAGGGTAGGCGGTAATACAGTGGATGCAGCGGGGGTCTGTGCTCTTGTTGCCTTTCCTGCAGCTCCAACAGACGCTTCACCATGTCCGTTTGCTCCCCCAACAGATGCTTCATCATGTCCATTTGCTCCCCCATTAGCCTCAGCATTACATCCTTCCTCCGTTCTTCATGCTCACTTAATTCTTTCCTGGCCTCTGCCACTGAATGCCTGCATGCGTTAAGCTGTGCCCTTTCAGTGCGGGAGGACTGCATGAGCTCGGAATACATGTCATCGCGAGTGCGTTTTTTTTGCCTTCTAATCTGCAATAACCTCAGGGACGGAGATGATAGGGGGAGCATAGAAACATTCTATGCTCTGCTATTCTCAGGGGACTGCATGGTCACCTGTACTGCTGAGTGTTGCTGAGTTCACCATGCTGACCAAACAGGAAATGAAATTCAAAAGTTCCCGAGGCTTTTCCTGTGTACCTGGCTAGTGCATCAGAGTTCAAAGTGCTGTCCAGAGCAGTCACAATCCACTGGGATAGCTCCCGGAGGCCAATACTGTCGATTGGTGTCCACACTACCCCAAATTTGATTTTAGCGCTACTCCCCTTGTCAGCGAGGAGTATAGAAGTCAATTTTAAGAGCCCTTTAGGTTGACGGAATGGGGTTGGTTGTGTGGATGCAGTCATTTTTAGATTGACCTAATGCGGCTAAATTCGACCTAACTCCGTAGTGTAGACCAGGCCTCAGTGTGGATACAGGGATCCTTGCACAGTCAACTGCAGTACTGGCATCTTTAAAGTGTCCAAAGATATTTAGTCACTACAGGAAATTTTTAATGCCAGCTTGTGAAATCTTGTGCATATATTCCAAAGACAAAAACATTTTTCTTTCTAAGTCAGGGCTAAGACTCAAACCCAATAAAACTACTTTTCTTTGGAGACTGGAAATTAGCTACTAGTGGAATTCAGTGATCAGCAGTACCTTTCAGAACTAGGATGCATTGTAGACCTCAAAGTCTCTCAAAAAGTCACTGTAGTTCTTTGCAGTGTTATTGTAGCCATGTTGGTCCCAGAATATCAGAGAGAAAAAGTGGGTGAGGTAGTATCTTTTATTGGACCAACTTCTGCTGGTGAAAGAGACAAGCTTTCAAGCTTAAAGCTTGTCTCTCTCACCAAAAGAAGTTGATCCAATAAAAGATATTACCTCACCCACCTTGTTACTATAGTTTTTGTAATTTCTTGGGGACATATAATTCACAGCTATAGGTTATTTAACTAAAGTTTCTCTAGAGGGAAATTAGTGAGCCTCCACTTCTTGTGTGTTGGTTCAAGTTAAATTATTTTGGATCAACACAATCAATCCATTAGTTCAAGAAGTCCAGAATTCCTTATGCTGTCTCTCTGTTGATAATAGCTGTGCTCACAGATGTGTAGATGATCTTGTAGTGAGATGTCAAATGCTCATCCTAGAAGAACTTACACTGCTATCAAAAAACGCCCACATGAGAAAATTGAGTATCATAACTGAAAATAACAAGCCTATATAAGTTTGTTTCTACTAGACTCCATGCATCTTAAATTAGGATATCACCTGCTAGAATTGTCAGTAAAGAGAGGCTTTAGAAGCAATGAACCTGAAGTCCCTACACAGATTTCTGACTTTTTCTTAAATCTATTTTGTCCAAAGCTGTGACCCTTTTTCTACCATGACACAAATTCTTGATTGTTGACTCCATTCATAGATATTAAGGTCAGAAGGGACCATTATGATCATTTAGTCTGACCTCCTGCACAACGCAGGCCACAGAATCTCACCCACCCACTCCTGCGAAAAACCTCTCACCTATGTCTGAGCTACTGAAGTCCTCAAATCATGGTTTAAAGACTTCAAGGAGCAGAGAATCCTCCAGCAAGTGACCCGTGCCCCATGCTACAGAGGAAGGCGAAAAACCTCCAGGGCCTCTTCCAATCTGCCCTGGAGGAAAATTCCTTCCTGACCCCAAATGTGGCGATCAGCTAAACCCTGAGCATGTGGGCAAGATTCACCAGCCAGATACCCAGGAAAGAATTTTCTGTAGTAACTCAGATTCCACTCCATCTAACATCCCATCACAGGCCATTGGGCCTATTTACCATGAATATTTAAAGATCAATTAATTGCCAAAATCATGTTATCCCATCATACCATCTCCTCCATAAACTTATCGAGTCTAATCTTAAAGCCAGACAGGTCTTTTGCCCCCACTGCTTCCCTTGGAAGGCTATTCCAAAACTTCACTCCTCTGATGGTTAGAAACCTTCATCTAATTTCAAGTCTAAACTTCCCAATGACCAATTTATATCCATTTGTTCTTGTGTCCACATTGGTACTGAGCTTAAATAAGTCCTCTCCCTCTCCGGTATTTATCCCTCTGATATATTTATAGAGAGCAATCATATCTCCCCTCAACCTTCTTTTAGTTAGGCTAAACAACCAAGCTCCTTGTCTCCTTTCATAAGGCAGGTTTTCCATTCCTCGGATCATCCTAGTAGCCTTCTCTGTACCTGTTCCAGTTTGAATTCATCCTTCTTAAACATGGGAGACCAGAACTGCACACACTATTCCAGATGAGATCTCACCAGTGCCTTGTATAACAGTACTAAAACCTCCTTATCTCCACTGGAAATACCTCGCCTGATGCATCCCAAGACTGCATTAGCTTTTTTCACAGCCATATCACACTGGCGGCTCATAGTCATCCTATGATCAACCAATATTCCAAGGTCCTTCTCCTCCTCCATTACTTCTAATTGATGCGTCCCCAGCTTATAACTAAAATTCTTGTTATTAATCCCTAAATGCATAACTTTACACTTCTCACTATTAAATTTCATCCTATTACTATTACTCCAGTTTACAAGGTCATCCAAATCTTCTTGTATGATATCCCGGTCTCTCTCTAAATTGGCAATACCTCCCAGTTTTGTATCATTTGCAAACTTTATTAGCACACTCCCACTTTTTGTGCCGAGGTCAGTAATAAAAAGATTAAATAAGACTGGTCCCAAAACTGATCCCTAAGGAACTCCACTGGTATCCTCCCTCCAGCCTGACAGTTCACCTTTCAATATTACTCGCTGTAGTCTCCCTGTGAACCAATTCCTTATCCACCTTTCAATTTTCATATTGATCCCCATCTTTTCCAATTTAACTAATAATTCCCCATGTGGCATGGTATCAAACGCCTTACTGAAATCTAGGTAGATTAGATCCACTGCGTTTCCTTTGTCTAAAAAATCGGTTACTTTCTCAAAGAAGGAGATCAGGTTGGTTTGGCACGATCTACCTTTTGTAAAACCATGTTGTATTTTGTCCCATTTACCATTGACCTCAATGTCCTTAACTACTTTCTCCTTCAAAATTTTTTCCAAGACCTTGCATACTACAGATGTCAAACTAACAGGCCTGTAGTTACCCGGATTGCTTTTTTTACCTCTCTTAAAAATAGGAACGATGTTAGCAATTTTCCAATCATACGGTACAACCCCTGAGTTTACAGATTCATTAAAAATTCTTGCTAATGGGCTTGCAATTTCATGTGCCAATTCCTTTAATATTCTTGGATGAAGATTATCTGGGTCCCCCAATTTAGTCCCATTAAGCTGTTCGAGTTTCGCTTCTACCTCAGATATGGTACTATCTACCTCCATATCCTCATTCCCATTTGTCATGCTACCATTATCCCTAAGATCCTCTTTAGCCTTATTAAAGACTGAGGCAAAGTATTTGTTTAGCTATTGGGCCATGCCTAGATTATCCTTGACCTCCACTCCATCCTCAGTGTTTAGCGGTCCCACTTCTTCTTTCTTTTTTTTCTGCTTATTTATATGGCTATAGAACCTTTTACTATTGCTTTTAATTCCCTTTGCAAGGTCCAACTCTACTTGACTTTTAGGTATATTAAGTCCTTGTCTTTAATTTTCCATCTAAATTCTCCTTAAGATGTCCTCAGATATTTCATGTATACTACCAAGAGTCCAATAAAAAAGGATGGGATGCCTCAAGGAACTGGTAATGAGATACGGAACCTTTCAGCTTTAGACTGCTGTCTCAAATCCAGTCTCGATGAGGAGTGATCAGAAATTGCTGGCATCCAAAGGCTGTTCAGATGCCTTTGTGAAAAGAGGTGGTAGTCTCAATTCAGTTCCTCATGGCCATGTGTCTGCATGACACCACTGTTCTAAAAATTCATGGATCGATCAACACTTTTCTTTCTGATCACTGTTCCAGGGCCAGTGACTGTGGACTTTAAAGGGCCTGAAAGTAATTTTTATTGGTCCAACAAAATGCTTCTAGTTCTCCCTTTATGCAAGATACTAGACCTTTGAAGTGAGGATCTGCTCAGAAAACTGATTCTAAAAATGGAACCATTGAGCTTACTGTTTATCATCTGTCAGTGACTCCATATAAAATCTGCTCTGTTACACCTAGATAAATGTTTATTTTAACTGCCACTCCTGCAAAAACAACCTGGGATAAAAAAGTCATTTTGAGTTTTTTCCTTCTCCTATGTCACCAGAAGTTTTAAAGGTTCTGCAGGCCCATTTATCCCCTTTGTGACACCTGTCTTCACTGATTTTGCACAGGTGCTACCAACTGCAACTTAGCAAACAATTCTGTTGATGATTCACAAGCAGGCAAAGAAACTAGTTCACTGTCTTTTATGTGTGCTGTCTCTGCAGAGGTAAGAGGAATAAAACACAACAAAAACTATTTTAAGGTCAGCAGATATAGTTCTGATACACTCAGAGAACAAATCTTTCAGTAAGAATGAGCCAGTTTTACACATTCACTTGCAGAGTAGCTTTCACTGCTACTACCCACGTTTTACCTACTCTATGGATAAAAAGAAGTCTTCAGTCTTCAGATGCTGTCAATTCAGCACCTTTCACTAGCACTAAATTTATATGATCACTCCTTAAATGAAAACTAGATACAACAAGATTTTGGAAAGTGCTGATTCCAACACCACTTAGAATCTTCCCAGAAATATCATACACCCACTATAGTATTGAAACAAAAGCATAAAAAAAGGACAGTATTAAAAAATATTTTTTTAATTAATCCAGCAGCGCTGGGTCCAGGGACCTGGGATGTCCTGGAAATAATCATGAATACATTTGCAGTTGCCATCAGGAACTCCTGACCTCATGCCTGGTATTCTTATTGCAATGTAGCAACCATGCTTCAGCTTATACCTTTTCACCCATGGACACGCCTCCTGATGTGATAATAACATCCGCACGGCTGATACCCTCATTCAGTGCATTCAGTAAATCATCTGGGCTGCAAGAAAATCAAAGCAAAGAGATTAATGGCCAGAGAAATATTTTTAGGTACTGCATAAAATAAAACATGAATAGATCTTTGCACACATAAAATATGAGGTAATCATAAAATCGCAGGACTGGAAGGGATCTGAAATGGTCATCTAGTCCAGCAGTTCTCAACCTTTCCAGACTACTGTACTCCTTTCAGGAGTCTGATTTGTCTTGCATACACCAAGTTTCACCTCACTTAAAAACTACTTGCTTACAAAATCAGACATAAAAATACAAAACTGTCACAGCGCACTATTACTGAAAAATTGCTTACTTTCACATTTTGTCTGTATGAAATTTTAGTTTCTACTGAAGTTGCTAGTGCTTTTTATGTAGCCTGTTGTAAAACTAGGCAAATACCTAGATGAGTTGATGTATCCCCTCTGCATACCCCCAGGGGTACGCGTAACCCTGGTTAAGAACCACTGATATAATCCAGTTCCCTGCATTCATGGCTGGACTAAGTATTATCAGACTAGGGGTGGGCAAACTTTTTGGGCCACATCGGGGTGCGAAACTGTATGGAGGGCTGGGTAGGAAAGGCTGTGCCTCCCCAAACAGCCTGGCCCCTGCCCCCTATCCGACACCTCCCACTTCCTGCCCCCTGACTGCCCCCCTCAGAATCCCCAACCCATCCAACCCCGCCTGCTCCTTGTCCCCTGACCGCCCCCTCCCGGGAACCCCTGCCCCTAACCATGCCCCGGGACCCCACCCCCTATCTAACCACCCCCCATTCCCCATCTCCTGCCCCCTCCCCAAACCTCTGCCCTATCCAACCGCCCCCTGTTCCCCATCCCGACCGCCCCCCCCTCACAACCTCCGCCCCATCCAACTGCCCCCTGCTCCCTGACTGCCCCCCGGGACCCCCTGCCCCTTATTCAACCCCCGGCTCTGCCCCCTTACCATGACGCTTAGGGCAGCATGTCTGGCAGTCGTGCTGCCCAGCTGGAGCCAGAAACGCTGCTGTGCTGCCGTGCCCTGCAGGAGCACGCAACCCCACCTCCCAGAGCGCTGCCCGCATGGTGGCATAGCTGCGGGGGAGGAAGAAGAGCAGGGGAGGGACCAGGGGCTAGCCTCCCCGGCCAGGAGCTCAGGGGCTGGGCAAGACGGTCCCGCAAGCTGGATGTGGCCCGCTGGCCGTAGTTTGTTCTCCTCTGATCTACACCATCTCTGATAGGTGTTTGTCTAACCTGCTCTTAAAAATCTCCAATGACGGAGATTCCACAATCTCCCTAGGCAATTTATTCCAATGCTTAATCACCCTGACAGTTAGGAAGTTTTTCCTAATGTGAAACCTAAATCGCCATTGCTGTAATTTAAGACCATTGTTTCTTGTCCTATATTGAGGTTAAGGAGAACAATTTTTGTCCTGCCTCCTTGTAACAACCTTTTATGTTTTTGAAGACTATTGTCATGCCCCTCTCAGTCTTCTCTTCTGCAGACTAAACAAATCCAGTTTTTTCAATCTTCCCTCGTAGGTCATGTTTTCTAGACCTTTAATCATTTTTGGTACTCTTCTCTGGACTTTCTACAATTTGTCCACATCATTCCTGAAATGTGGCACTCAGAAGTGGACACAATACTACAATTGAGGCCTAATCAGCGCGGAGTAGAGCAGAACAATTACTTCTTGTGTCTTGCTTACAATATTCCTGCTAATACATCCCAAAATTATGTTTGCTTTTTTTTTGCAGTAGTGTTACACCATTCTCTGTTTTCTTTCATAAGACTGCACACCCTTCTTAAGTAGATTAGCCACTTTTACTCATGAGCAAGTGATCTAATCAAACACCACGTAATTTGATACAGTTCTGGCCAAGTGGTCTATTGATACAGTTCTTGCCAAGAGGTCTATAGGATCATTGGTAGAGGTATATAAATGTGCAGGACTAGAGCAATAGGGGGCACTACAGGTTAGGACTGAGGTGTACTGGCAGAGCAGCATAAGGGGATCTAGCACTGGAAAAGCAAAATTACCTTCAGGTTAGGATTTAGGTGTATTGGATCAGTTGTTTGTGGGAAGTTTGCAAAGTGCCTGACTACACTTTGCCAGGCTCTAGTCCATGCTATTAGTCTCCCATTGTCATGAGCAATAAATCCATTAATAAAGATAAAAAAAGGTGAGAGTGATCCCTTTGCTTGGTCCTCAGCACATTGTCTAAAGTCAATCCCAATTTTTCCAAGCTTTTTTGCTAGTTTTATTCCACAGTCAACCAAGGGAAAGTCGGGCTGTCTCCCGACATAACATACACTAAAATAGACACAGGTTCACACACCGAGCGCTTCAAACAGATAAATACTTTGCATCCTATGTTGAAGCAGAGATTCAGATTGATGTAGAATCAGGAATACACTGTATTTAATGGTGAAAATAATGTAAATGGGCCTAAGTAATGAAAGGACCCTTAATAACATATCTAACCAATCCGTTCTTCACTATCATGCTGACATCTTATTTTTTGAAAAATAAACATTTATTGTTAAGTTTCAGAGTAGCAGTCGTGTTAGTTTGTATCCGCAAAAAGAAAAGGAGTACTTGTTGCACCTTAGAGACTAACAAATTTATTTGAGCATAAGCTTTCGTGAGCTACAGCTCACTTGATGAAGCTTATGCTCAAATAAATTTGTTAGTCTCTAAGGTGCCACAAGTACTCCTATTTATTGTTAAGTATCCAAACTTTCATCTTCAAATCTGAGTGACATGGATTAAAATAACTTCCAAGTTCCAAACCATCTATCCTTTCTTCTGTTTATATAGTTGTACACCAGAGATGCTAGGATGCTGTTGCAAACTGCTGGAGAGCCACAATGACCTGCTACCCACCAGTCATTACATACAACTAAAGGGTAGACCCATACACTGACTAGGAAAATTCACAGGCAATACTGTTTGGTGTGGGTGGAGGTTGGGTGTGCAGGAAAATGGTTAGGGGCTGATAAATAACAGACATTGGTAATAAAGAGTTGTACTTTGCCAATATAGGGGGAACATTAACTGAAATAACCAGCCCTTCCAGTATATGGCTGACTCCGATTATGAGCAAATTAGTGTATCTTCCTGTACATGGTATTACGTCAATTGCCCCTTATAGTACATAGTAGATAAAACACAGTGGCACTGACCAAAACCCCCCCTACAAAGTTTACATAAAATAAACACTAGAATAATTTTGCTCCAATATATTACATTCACACTCTTTCCCCTTAAACTTCTGCAGACAGATGATACTACCCACTCCATTTTTCTGGTGTTTTGTTTATGTAGGATTTCCATTCAACACTCCATAACAAACTGTAGTGTTTAGCAATCTTCAGCATCAGATTTTTCATCTGTTCTGTCCTCATGTTCAAAAGCATAAATTTAGAGCAGGTGTTCCCAAACAGTTTCTGTTTCTGACCCCCCCAAACTACCCACATTTTCCTCCCAAGGCCATGTTTCCCAGAATTCATTCAATGTTACACAGAAAAGACCAGAAATGCAGTTCTCTTGCTCTTCTGTACCCACAACTTTGGCTGCTTTCCCCTTTCAACAAAGGTCTCTGTAGCTGCTCACCTTCGCATTCCTCCCAAAGTCATGAGGGGCTGCTGATCTCTTACTGCCCCAAATGTCTTTGGGGCTAATGATGGAGCTCACAGCAGACCTTCAGCCTCAGACCTCCTCCTTCTCCCTGCAAACCATGGCTGGAGCAGCTCCCCAGTTTTAGTGCTTACAGTGTGGACACTTACTGAGCCTCCTCACTGCACAGACCTCATAGGTGGACACATGGGATATGACTATACTACAGCTGGAAGGTACAGGAATTTAAGGTGCTTTGCTCAAGGAAAGAGAAACCAGCTGGGACGAAAAAAACCCACAAAAAGACAAAAATCTCTTTGTTTTAGTTAAATAGAATCTGTATGATTTAAGAATTGTGAGTGGAGGATTTTGATCTCTGTATAAACCCCTCTTACTATTTCAATTTCACATGGTGGCCAAGATTTCAAAAAATAGGAGCCTAAAGTTAGTCTCCCAAATCCATATTTAAGTGCCTAAATAAGAAGCCTGAATTGCAAAAGTGATCAGCTTCCAGCAGCACTCGTTGAGATTAATGGAAGTTGCTGAATTGTCAGAACTTTTGAAAGTCAGGTCACATATTTAAGTACTTTAATATGGAACTGGGAGTCTAAATTAAAGTTCCTATTTTTGAAAATCTTGGTCAGAATGTCTATACTGCTCTCTAATGGATATTGTGCTTTGTCTTGACTTATGAATTGAAATATTAATTGTGAAATCACACCAAGATTATTTAGCCTGAGTTATCTGCAAACCAGCTAATGAAATTTGTCTATCACAGTTATGAAGCCTTTATCTGTGTAGAATCCAGCCCGGGGTGGGGGCAAACTTTTTGGCCCAAGGGCCACATCGGAGTTGCAAAACTGTATGGAGGGCTGGGTAGGGAAGACTGTGCCTCCCCAAACAGCCTGGCCCCTGCCCCCAGCTGACCCCTCCCACTTCCCACCTCCTCGCTGCCCCGCTCACAACTCCTGACCCATCAACTCCTTGTCCCCTGACCAGCCCCACCCGAGACCCCCCCCCCGACGCTAACCACTCCCCTGGGACCCCACCCCCTATCCAACCCCCCCGCTCCCTGTCCCCTGACTGCCCCGACCCCATCCACACCCCCATCCCCTGACACGCCTATCCAACTGCCCCTGTTCCCCATCCTCTACCTGCCCCCCCATAACCTTCACCTCATCCAACTGCCCCCATCCCCTGCCCACCCCCCGGGACCCCCTGCCCCTTATCCAACCCCTTGGGCCCGGCCCCCTTATCACGCCGCTCAGAGCAGCACGTCTAGCAGCTGCGCCACTCGGCCGGAGTCAGACACACTGCCGTGCTGCCCTGCAGAAGCACGCAGCCCCGCCACCCGTAGTGCTGCCTGTGCAGCGTCATAGTTGCAGGGGGGAGGGAGGGAGGGCTAGCCTCCCCGGCCGGGAGCTCAAGGACCAGGCATGACGGTCCCGTGGGCCGGATGTGGCCCGCGGGCCATAGTTTGCCCACATCTGATCTAGCCTCTGAATTCAGAATTCCTATTAACATCAATTTTAGGCCATAACAGACCCTGCTCTTGCCATCTTTCTGAGTTAAACCTCAGAATCTTTCCCTTCTTTCTTTGCCCTGCACTCCCCACCCCCGGCAATATATTATCATTGTAAGAAGGCTTCTGCAAAAAAGGCAGGTTTTTAAGTAAGCTTAAAAGTGGTCATCCCTGAGCTCATTCTGATTTCCTCTGGTTTCATTTCACATATGAAGATCTGCTAAAAATGCCCTACCCTTTACTTAGAATCATAGCCCTGGTCTACACTAGGACTTTAGGTCGAATTTAGCAGTGTTAAATCGATGTAAACCTGCACCCATCCACATGATGAAACCCTTTATTTCGACTTAAAGGGCTCTTAAAATCGATTTCCTTACTCCACCCCTAACAAGTGGATTAGCGCTTAAGTTGGCCTTGCCGGGTCGAATTTGGGGTACTGTGGACACAATTCGACGGTATTGGCCTCCGGGAGCTATCCCAGAGTGCTCCATTGTGACTGCTCTGGACAACACTCTCAACTCAGATGCACGATTGTCTGCCGTTGCTCTGACGCAGGGAGGGGTGACTGACGACATGGCTTACAGGGTTGGCTTACAGGGAGTTAAAATCAACAAAGGGGGTGGCTTTACATCAAGGAGTATTTCAGGCAGGACTTCACGGAGGGTTCCAATAAGAAATGGTGCACCTAAGTTACTGTTCTTATTGGAACAAGCAGGTTGGTCTGGCCTCTGATTGATACATGGCTAGATTTACCTCGCTGCACCTTCTCTGTGAGTGACTGCAGTGTGACCTAGAGGAATGAGTCCCCTAGACGGGGGCGGCGGGGGGGGGGGGTTGCAAATGAGTACAAATCAAATCTGGTCTATTTCTTGTTTTGATACACTCCATCTATCTTTTACATCTTTGGCTGGCAGCAGATGGTGCAGAAGGACTGCATGCCATCCACATCTCGTGGCTGCTTGGCAGAAGATGGTACAATAGGACTGCTAGCAATCCGTATCGCCTGCCTGCTCACCATAGGATGGTTCAATAGGACTGACTGCAGGACTAAAGATAATGACCTGATCAAGTCACTCCAAATTTAGTCCCTGCGCCCATGTCTGCCCAGGCGCTCCTGATCGACCTCACAGAGGCAACCAGGAGCATCTCGGACATGACGATGACGGCTACCAGTCCTACTGTACCGTCTGCTGCCATAAGGCAATGGGTTGCTGCTGCTGTGTAGCAATGCAGTACCACGTCTGCCAGCACCCAGGAGACATATGGTGACGGTGAGCTGATCGGGCTCCATGCTTGCTGTGGTATGGCGTCTGCACGGGTAATCCAGGAAAAAAGGCGCAAAACGATTGTCTTCCCTTTCTTTCACGGAGGGAGGGAGGGAAGGGGGGCCTGACGACATGTACCCAGAACCACCTGTGACAATGTTTTAGCCCCACCAGGCATTGGGATCTCAACCCAGAATTCCAATGGGTAGTGGAGACTGTGGGAACTGTGGGATAGCTACCCACAGTGCAATGCTCCGGAAGTCGACGCTTGCCTTGGTACTGTGGAAGCACTCCGCCAAGTTAATGCACTTAATGCACTTAGAGCATTTTCTGTGGGGACACACACACTTGAATATATAAAACCGATTTCTAAAAAACCGACTTCTATAAATTCGACCTAATTTCGTAGTGTAGACATACCCATAGAATCATAGAATATTAGGGTTGGAAGAGACCTCGGGAGGTCATCTAGTCCAACCCCCTGCTCAAAGCAGGACCAACTAAATCATCTCACCCAGGACTTTGTCAAGCCTGACCTTAAAAACTTCAAAAGGAATTTCAGCCTGGACACTGATAAAACTGATAATAGAACAAGATCCCATCTGCAAATACTCATTTCCAGGAGCCTGTGAAGAATAATGGGCCATTATGGTGGAACTAAGGAATTGCCATACTTCATTATACACATAGTCCATCTAGGTTAGTAGCCTGTCTCTAACAGTGACCACTACCAGAAGCTTCAGAGGAAAGTATCAAAACCTTGCAGGAGGCAGATGTGAGAAAATATGCCCCCACATTGCATCTCATTCTGATTTCTAATAGTCAGAGATTGTCTTAAGCCCTGAAACATGAGATTTAATATCCCTTCCAAAATATTTATCATCATGAAGGAGAGGTTACTTTCCTTGTACAGTAACTGGAGTTCTCTGACATGTTTTGTCCCTATGAGTGGTCCACTTCAAGATTTGCGTGCATCCATGCTCTCCTGATTGGAGATTTTGTCACCAGCGTCCATGAGTATGTGCCTGAGCCCTACATATCCTCATGCCCTTGTAAGAGGATATATAGGGATAGGTGGACCTGCTGCCGCTCCAGTTCCTTTTCGACCATGAAGTCCACAAAAAATGACTCAAAAGTAGAGGGGAAGGCAGGCAGGTAGTGGAGCATCTGTAGGGATAAACATCTCAAAGAACGCCAGTTTCTGAACAAGTTAAGTAACCTCTTTTCTTTTTATTTGAGTAATTGTTCCTATAAGTGTGCCACATCAGGAGATTCCCAAGCAGTACCTCAATTATGAAGAAGGATGCTGAAGAGACAGATGCAATACAGACTGTAGAATAACCTCACCAAAGGCCATGGCAGCTCTAGAAGCATGCACAATTGTATAGTGCTCGGAAAATGTGTGCACTGAAGACTAGGTGGTGGACTTTGAAAATGTCCAAGATAGATCTGGTCTTCAATAAGGCCACAGGGGTAGACTGAGCCGTGGTGGAATAGGCAGTCACCCTAAATGAAGGATGTGTATCTGCGGCATTGTGACAGGTCAAGATGCATCTCGAAACCCATTTTCACAATCTTAGGGTTGACATTGGGTGTCCTTTCACTTTTTCCATGATGGAAGTAAAGAGTCTGGGAAAAGCCCTGAAAGGCTTAGTCCTATCAAGGTAAAAGGTGAGAGCTCTTCTTACATCCAGTGTGTAGAGACTGGCTTCTCTCTCTGGTGGAGTGAGGTTTGGGTCAAAACACTGGTAGATGAATGTCCTAATTAACGTGAAATTATGATGAAACTTTTGGTAGAAAGCGAGGGTGGGGATGTATTGTCACCTTGTTGCCATAAAACACCCTGTACAGTGGGTCAACCAAAAGAGTCCTACCCAACTCTTCTGGTGATGGGGATGGCTATGAGGATTTAAAAGAAAAATGAAGGAGAGAACAACTCCCCATAGGTTCAAATGGCAGTTTTCTCTTTGAGGTCACACTGTGGAGGAGGTTTTTTGATGGGAAGAAAAGGTTAAATAGACCCTTAATGAATCTCACAGTGGTCGTCTGAGCAAAGACTGAAAACGCCTTGATGTGGGGAGGTGAAAGGCTGCAGTGGCAGCCAGGTGAACCTTAACTGAGCTCAGAAGTAAACCCATGGTTTTTAAATTTTGCAGGAAATCTAGAATGTGTGTGAGGAAACACTTGAGAGAAGATATGGATCATTGGGCACACCACACTTGAAAACATTTCAATTTCTGAAGGTAAGTTGTCCTTGTGGCGGGTTTTATACTATTCAGCAGAACTATCTGAACCTCTGCAGAGCAAGCCTGTTCTATGCCAGAGAGCATACGGAGCCAGGCTTTGAGGTGCAATGTTGAGAGGTTGGGGTGGGTCATGGTGCTGAACTCTTGAGTCAGAAGGTTCACTGTCAGAGGAAGACAAACAGGTAGCTTCAGGGATAGGTGAAGTAGATCTGGGAACCAAACAAGTGTTGGCCATTATGGTGCTATAAGAATGGACATCAATCTCTCTTGTTGCAGTTTGTTCAGGAATTTGAGGAGCAATGGCATTGCAGGGTAAGCATAAAATAGGACACATGGCCTCAGGAGAAGGAGGGCATCTCCGAGCAAGTTGCGACCATGTTGCCTCCTTGAGCAGAAGTGCTGGCACTTCACATTAAATGGTGTTACGAAGAGATGGAAATGGCTGCTCAGGCAGTCTGCTATGGCGTTCTGTAGCCCTGATAGAATCGTAGAATCATAGAATATCAGGGTTGAAAGAGACCTCAGGAGGTCATCTAGTCCAGCCTCCTGCTCAAAGCAGGACCAATCCCCAACTAAATCATCCCAGCCAGGACTTTGTCAAGCCTGACCTTAAAAACCTCAATGGAAGGAGATTCCACCACCTCCCTAGGTAACGCATTCCAGTGCTTCACCACCCTCCTAGTGAAAAAGATTTTCCTAATATCCAACCTAAACCTCCCCCACTGCAACTTGAGACCATTACTCCTTGTCCTGTCATCTGCTACCACTGAGAACAGTCTAGATCCATCCTCTTTGGAACTCCCTTTCAGGTAGTTGAAAGCACCTATCAAATCCCCCCTCATTCTTCTCTTCTGCAGACTAAACAATCCCAGTTACATCAGCCTCTCCTCATAAGTCATGTGCTCCAGTCACCTAATCATTTTTGTTGCTCTCTGCTGGACTCTTTCCAATTTTTCCACATCCTTCTTGTAGTGTGGGGCCCAAAACTGGACACAGTACTCCAGATGAGGCCTCACCAATGTCGAATAGAGGGGAACGATCATGTCCCTCGATCTGCTGGCAGTGCCCCTACTTATACAGCCCAAAATGCCATTAGCCTTCTTCGCAACAAGGGCACACTGTTGACTCATATCCAGCTTCTCGTCCACTGTAACCCCTAGGTCCTTTTCTGCAGAACCGCTGCCTAGCCATTCGGTCCCTAGTCTGTAGCAATGCATGGGCTTCTTCTGTCCTAAGTGCAGGACTCTGCACTTGTCCTTGTTGAACCTCATCAGATTTCTTTTGGCCCAATCCTCTAATTTGTCTAGATCCCTCTGTATCCTATCCCTCCCCTCCAGCGTATCTACCACTCCTCCCAGTTTAGTGTCATCTGCAAACTTGCTGAGGGTGCAGTCCACGCCATCCTCCAGATCATTAATAATCATCATTAATCGCTGAGATCTCTATGCAGTAGGATATGCAGCAATTCCGTAATTTTATCGACTCTGCATATAAAGCCTGGGATCTTGCACCTCCTTGGTGATTTATATAATAGATTGCAACTCTGTTGTCTAGCATTACTGTGAGTGGCTCCTGATGCTGGTTAGGAAGTTGCTGCAAGCATAAAGGACTGCTTTGAGTCTGAGAATGCTGATATGGAAAGACATTTTTTGGGGGGTCCATTTGCCTTGGGCTGTGAAATCCTGGAATGAGCATCTCACCCTAGAATGGAGGCAGTGCTTTTGATGATCTTTGTGGTGGAAGTATGTACGAATGGAATTCCCACACAAACCTTCAGGGGATCCTTCCACTAGCTGAGGCAGTCAAGGAACCTCACAGGTATTGACACCTGCTTGGACACGTTGTGCTTGTTGTGGGTGTAGGCAGACCTGAGGTAGGTGTGGAGACATCACAAGTGTAGTCTTGCCAGGGGTGATACAAACGTACATGCTGCCCTCTGGCCCAGGCATTGAAGACAAATAAGACAGAAGAGTAACAAGCTGGGTCAGCTAGTAAGCTGACACTGATTTTCCATCTCAAGACACAGGTGATGGAGAAGGAACTGGAGTGGTGGTGCAGGTCCACCCCTCCCTGTATATCCTTGCATCAGAGTATGAGGGTGTTGGGCACAGGCTGGACCTGTGGACACGACTGACAAAATCTCAGATCAGGAGGGAACAGGCGCATGCACAGCCTGACATGGAGCACCCGTAGGGACAATAACTTGAAGAAGAATTACGAGTCTGGATATTCTTGAGATCCATATGAATATACAATCACGTTAGAATCTTGCTAAATTCTTGTGGCAATGAGTTCCAGAGTCTAGTTATGCATTATTGAAAAAGTATTTCCTCTGATCAGTTGTGGATTTGCCACCTTTTAATTTCACTGAAAGTCTTCTTGCTCTTCTTTGCACAAGACAGGGAGAATAGACGTTCCCGGTCTACCTTCTCTCTACCATTCATTATATACTTTTAGCATGTCCCCTCTTATTTGTCTCCATGCTGGTGGGAATATTCTCTCTGGGAGACTGGATGGCTCCAATGGAGGGTAATAGGCTGCGGACAGTCATTTTTATTCAATTTAGGTTAGTAATAATCAAAAGTCACCAGTATCTGACGGCTAGTCCAGGCTATAGAAAATTAGCTATGTTAGTTTTGTGCCTCATGGATAGATAGCCACATCACAATACCCACTACATTAGGCACTAATTGGCCACCTTGCTGGTGGTCTCAGCAGACAGACCAAAGAAATCAGATGACAGGCTTCATAATTAGTGATTCACTTATTGTGTTTATGATCTTTAGTATTTTTTTAAACATGACATTTCTTTAATCTCAGTATTATTTTCCAGAGACTCACTGTAGGAAGAAGGACCTCTGTGGTTCACAAAGAAAACCCATTGATTAAAATTACATATTATAATCCTGTTCATCACCAGTCCAATTTATTCAATATGTACAACAATGGAACCAAAACATGACATAATTAGGCATAAAAAAACCTTCAACTTTATATTGTCTGAAACTTGCTTCTCATCTCCACTACAGGACTCTGATAAAGCCATTCACATATCTGCATCCTCTAGAACATAAACACTTTTTCACATTCTGCTACACACATTACAAGCCTCTCTGTACTTTTCATGGGAAACAGTGTGGTGGTGGGAAAACATGTTGGTATAAAGACTCTCCATATTTGAGGAGTCTGATGTGATGCAACTAAAAGACAGATATTGAAAAATAAAAACAAACTCAATTCCTAATTCTGTCTCTAATACACCAGCAATCTTTTTCTTACACACACATTTCAGTTTTCATTTTTGACATGTTGAACAACTATCTGAGGATAATGACTAACATTAGTACTGATGCTACTATGTGAATTGGGAGCATGGAGGGGTGAAGCTTCCGACTAATACAGACTAAACACAGCAGAGAAGAAGAAACCATACAGAACTTCCAAAATATTGAAGTTAGCTAATTTATAATCAGTTTACATCTACAGCATTTACATGTGAGTTCCTTTAACATAAACTAGTGCCCCCACCCCTTGACACACATACACAGTGTATGGAACAATCCTGAACCAATGGAAGATTGATTAATTTCTGAGATTGTGTGCTTGGCTTCTCTGCCACAATACTTCTTATTCAGTATGCTACTAACCACAAAGTAACTGCTGGTTTTTGGGTTGGGATTGGATATAGGGAATTTGGAAATTCATGTCATGGACCAACCATTACTTCAATTCAATATGAGGAATACCTCCTCATCTGGATGAGGGGCCTGTTCCAAGAGTCTGCCTTCAGAAACTATTCAAACCTGAATATTTCTGGACGGCTTGGGAGAAGAAAGTTCCTCTGATAGACCATTCTCTATCAGTGCCCCTCATTTTCACCCTCTCCCCTGGCTTTGGCCTTAAAGATCACCTTGGTTTATAGATGGCTTGCAACAAAGTGAAGCAGGAGGAAAGACAGAGAGTGCTGATGGTGCCATGGAGCCCACAGTCAATCGACTGCAATAAAGATTTTTTTTAAGGTGGCTGCATGGGCAGCGGTGAACCACCCGTTGGGGGAGGCTAGCCCCTGGCCCCTCCCCTTCTGCCCAAGGCCTCCTCCCTCCCCCACCCTTTCTGCCCCCTCTCCCCTGCTGGAGCCCAGAGCACTCCCATCATGGCCACCGGCACCCCCACCCCAGGCTACCCGAGCATCCCCAGCCCGCCTGAGTGTCCCCAGGCCTAGAGACCTGGGTGACGCAAGCACTGGCCCCACCTGCTCCGAGTCCTGGCAGCAGGCCAGCCCACGCCAGCCACAGCCTGGGCCACAGGGGAAGAGTGGGAACTGGAAGCAGCCAGGAGAGGGCCTGTGGAGAAGCATGGGCGGGGCCATGCCGGGCTGTTTGGGGAGGCTCAGCCTCCTCTGGCCTGTGATACACACTGCCCGGGGGTGGCTATGTGCGAGGCACGTGACTCCATGACAGCATCTGCAAAATATTGATAAGCAGGTTTGTTTTTAATACTGGGCCGCTTGATTAATTCAAGCTGCCTACACTTGGTGGCTAATTTAAGTTCCACTTGTGAGGAAATTTATTTTTAATTTGCATTTAAAATTGCTGAGATTCAAGCAAAACTGTCTCCCTCTGTGTGAAAGTGTGTGTTCTTGAGAAGACAAATGAAAAGGCTTCTCTGATGGGAGTTTTGGCCAGTGTCACCCTCTAGAGTCTAAGGTACTAGGATCACTTTATTCAACAACCTGTGCTTGAGACTCAGGTCTTTCCTGGTTTCTGGAGGCCAATGGGGAGGAACTGTTGATGGAAAATATTAGTGAATCCTTGAAGATGAGTTGAATGCCAGCTTCCCTTGAAAAAGCACATGTGCAGCTGCTGTTCATAAAACAATCGCTTGATTTTGGTGATGTGACCAATTATCACTCTATATCTAATCTTCCAATTTTGATTAAGATAACTCTCCCAATATCTAGTTGTCCCAGTTCTCCTTGACCCTTGTCAGCTTGGGTACAGACTGAGATACAGATACAGCATGGAGGCTGTGTGGGTTGCATTGTTGGCTGGATCTCCTCCTGGCAACAGATAACTGTCAGGTGTCCATGCTGATATTTTCCAGTTTAGGAGTTGCCTTTGATACAATGAGGTGGTGTTGACTCACCTGCAGACCCAAGTGAGAGTATGTGGGACTATTTTGGGTGGCTTTATTCTTATCTTGCTTAAATATTCATGGTAAATAGGCCCAATGGCCTGTGATGGGTTTTTAGATGGGGTAAGATCCAAGTTACCCGGGAAGGAATTTTCTGTAGTATCTGGCTGATGAATCTTGCCCATATGCTCAGGGTTTAGCTGATCGCCATATTTGGGGTCGGGAAGGAATTTTCCTCCAGGGCAGATTGGAAGGCCCTGGAGGTTTTTCGCCTTCCTCTGTAGCATGGGGCACGGGTCACTTGCTGGAGGATTCTCTGCTCCTTGAGGTCTTCAAACTACAATTTGGGGACTTCAATAGCACAGATATAGATGTGAGGTCTTTTTTAGGAGTGGTGGGTGAAATTCTGTGGCCTGCATTGTGCAGGAGGTCAGACTAGATGATCATAATGGTCCCTTCTGGCCTAAATATCTATGAATCTATGAATCTATGAATTTCTCAAAGGCTGGTAGTGGACAATTACTCCTGCTGTTGAGGGTATTCTAATTTGGGGTTCTGTAGAATTTTATTTTGTCACCCCATTTGTTTAATGTGGCTAGATGGCTGTTGGAAGAGTTAATGAGAAGACATGGATCGCTGGGCCTTCTGTGTGCTGATGATACCTAGCTCTGAAAACCAGTCATATCAGACCCAACCAGAGAAGTGAATCGCCTTACCCAAGGTCTGGATGATAGAGGAATGGGAGAGGTCTAGCTGGCTGAAACTAGGTCTGGGTAAGACTGGGTTGTTGGTTGAGGTGACCAGAAGATATGGTAAAGCTAGTATCTGCCCCATAGTTTGAGGGTTCATGTCCTGTTTTTGTTGTTCATGTCCACGATCTAAGGATTGGGCTAGATTACCAGCTGCTACTAGGTGGTCAGGTAGTAGCAACAGCAAGGACAGCTTTTTTTATTTATATATGGCTAGGATATTGTGAAGGTTTCTTTTTTATATCCACGTCTCTCCCTATGCTATACCATTGCAGCTGTGGTCAAAAGAGGCTTGAGCTAGAGCCCTCTTTTTATAAAAGAGAGTGAGTTTCTAGCAGGGTATTCTCATCACGGGCTCATTAATTTGGAACCCACATTCACCCTCAGTCTAAAACAGCCCAAATCTATTCTTAAGGGAATGCTGCAAAGGCCATCTATTCTGACTGGCTTTTGGGAAGGGGTAAGGAATTGTAAGCATAGCAAGGAGTGTGGGTTAACAGCAATTCGGTATTTATTAGTTATTGTTGGAGGGAGTTGTAAAAAATGTGTAAATGCATATTTAGTTGTTGTCAAAGTCACTTAGAGCAATAGAATAGGAGCTCTTTTAGCTATTTTTATGTATAAATCAAAATAAATACATAAAATAACAATGATAAAGGAAGATGAAAAATAACCCTCATTGACAGTTCAATTCACCACTCTTACTTCAGTTTTATGATGGCATAATGCCACTAATTTCAATGGCATTATGCTATCTTAAAACTAGAGTAATTCAGGGGTAAATTAAACTTTTCTGAAAATTTGGAAGTTTTTCTTTAACATGAGTCATATAAAAAGTCCTTGATTGTTTGATTTGTGTAAGGGTTTTATTACAATTCTTTTGGGATGACCTGCATAACTCACCCTTGGCTTCACCAGTTGAGTAATATAGGGCATCCACAGCTCATACCTTATAAAATCTTTATAACCACACTATTCCACATTCCTTTTAGCTATGTTTACAAAATACTTTACAATCCTTGAGGATGAAAAACACTACATAACTATTATATTATATTAATTTATTATTTATTATTATTATTATTATAAACTGAAGGAGTTTGCCGGCTGAGTTGTCATTATGAAGGCAAAGTTTTAACATTTGAATGGCATTTAAAAAAATATTTAAATCACAGCCAGACAACAGCTGTTAATTTTGTCTCTCGCTTCATCTTCTGTACAAACAATGAACAGCTTCATTCTGGATAGATGGGGAAAGAAAAAGTATTTGGAAAGTACTTGGATTCTAAAATAAAAGGCAAAATAACATTTGTAAGTGGACATGTTAAGAACAGGATCAACAACATTCTTCAGGGCATAATACAGTCTATGAGAAGTGCGGGATAAAAACCCTGTTTACACCACTGCTTAATTGGGCAGGTACAGATTGGAGATTTTGGGCTTACTCTGAAAACACCAACTATTGCTAGAGTCAGGATACTGGATTTGATGGACTAATGATCTGATCTGGCATGGCAAATCATTTCATATGTTTGGTTGAAAATGCCATTCCTGGACATTTCCTTCACTGAGAAATTAGGACACGTACTAAGATATTATGGTGAAGAAGAGCAGATAAGTAACTTACACCTAAATGAGTTTTCCATGGGAAAGACTCACATGAGAAAATAATGCAGCTTTTTTGACACAAAAGAACAGTACATTGGTAATACAGATTCACAAATCATAATCTTTGTATTTTATTGCTACTTACAACTTTGTATGTACTGGAGATAGAGCTGATGAGAATATTTTCTCTGTAAGGAAAATATGAAATTTATGAAGCTGTGCATGTAGCTAATTAAGCAGAGATCCAAACTTCCCTGGATAATTAGAAATCCCCACTTTCAGCAGATTACTTCTGCACTAAGAAGCAGGGATGTGCTTTGTTTACATATTTTGGAAACTGCAGACACTGCGCTTTGCTTAAAGAGTCAGTGTGCTGTTAAGTCTATTTTAATATTCTCTGCTAACTGTGCCAATTTAACAAGCACATCACCAGTTTTGCTGTGTGTTTTATTGCCCCTCCTCTCTCTCTTTTACAGAGCAGACTGCACAATACATTCTGGTATGGAGACTGAGGATAGGCTGTAACTTGGCAGCAGCAGCATGCAATACAAATCTAACAAGCTGATGTAGAAGTGCAACTTGATTTAATCAGATTGGAAAAGGTTTGGACGATGGCATTTTTCCAGAATGGGAATCCTTTCTACAATCATGGAAATCTTCCAGCCCTCCAGGCCAGTATGTAGAAAGCATATATCAATAGTTATGACTACTGAGCTGTCTTTAAGCTGACCTAGAAAAGTACAAAGGAACTCAATAGCTTGAACCAGCAGCCTGACTGGAAAGCGATGCAAACATCAGCAAAACATACACCAACTTGCAAAAGGTTTTATTTTATCTTGATGAATAAAACTGCACCAAAGAATCCTTCAATAAACAATTCAGTGTCTAAAAGCACCACTTTAAAGTATCCCCAAATTTATAGTACAATTTTGTTTGACCTTCAGATAGAGACCAATGTCTGCTAGACAGCTCATTTTTGCTGATCCTGTTGTTGATTTTTAATGAGATTTTACCATAACTTGTTTTTTAAAGCAGGTAACCCCTTCTGTGACACAACCCATTTATCAGCAGTTTGAAACTCATGCAGTTAGATCATTCAGTTATGCTACTTAATCTGGAAAACAAGTAACATCACAGACAGCATGCAGCATCACCTACCATTCTGCAACACGATCAGCAGAGTTTGCAAAACTGAACTGGAGCATTTAGCAGCGACTGAATTATCAAGGTGCTGTCATGCTACAACTTTCAGTGCTCATTACCGATTTCCTGGACCATCTCCACAGAGTTCTCTTTTGTACAAGTCTCATTCACTCAAATGAAGCTTTCAATATCTGTTGGTCATTTACCACTTTGAATTTATTGTGATGGGTGCTTTACAAATTCATGAGAGAGAGTGAGAGACAGAAGGAGATTTGCATGCAACATAAGTATTGTAGATGTATGCCTGTGTAGATGAAGGCAGAATTGGGTCATCTTTCTTGGCCTCCAGCTACCGTACTTAAAAACAAGACAGTTACAGGTTTAAAGAATTAAACGTTTTTTTCATAAGATCATAGAAGGTAGAGCTGTAGGGATGGGTACAGCCTGGGGGCCGTGAGGGAGCTGGTTGCAGTGATGCTGGAGCTGGTTCTATATCAACTGCACCATAGATCAGAGTAGCCGGAGGGCTATTCTAAACTTCACCAGCTGGCTATGAGCCCCGATTTGGGGATAGCTGGAGTGTAGTATACTCCAGCCACAACCCTTTTGCACCCCTCCTCACCTCCTGTACTGAGGATTGCAGGGGGTTGGAGAAGTTAAGAATTGGCTATGTGAGTCTACACTTCCTGGGGACTTCCCCATGCTAAGGGAATTCCCAATATGGGAGATGGCTTGTAAAAAGCTGTTAAGTCCTGTTAGGAATTCCCTCAGTCACCTTAAGACTTCCTTCCCCTTGTATAATCACAGCAAACTCCCAGTTTTGACTGAGATAAATTAAGGAACATCTCCTTTCCATAAAGATAAGGATGGAAGTGTGTGCTGGAGGAAAACTTCAGTTAGGGAAAGGTTATTAATTTCATGGGGCCAAGTTCTGAAGAACTTATTTTTTACTCAGACAAAACTCTCATTGAGATCAATTAAATTTTTTTCTGAGGAAGGGCTGAAAAAGGACTTGACCCATGGTGATTAACATTTATTTGTCTTCTCATGTTCATTCAGTAGAGGTGGCAGATTGCAAAATCATGGATGCAGCTGGGCATAAAGGCAAGCAAGATATGTCACCCATTTTAGGACTATGCTGTCATGGGTCAGAAGAATGTTTTGCATATCAGTAATCTTCCAGATGTAGAATAATGACCTTATCTAGTTCGGCCAAAGGAAGAGCTACTCCCCTTGCAGAGTGTACTTTTGAATGTGAAGGGGTTTGTTTTGGCTCATATGTTTTCCTCAGACAACCTTATCCATTTTGGTCATGGATATAGAAGCATATGGAGGCCTTAAAAATAATTTCATCAGATTAACTGAGTTTCAGAATTCTCCAGTGTGCTCTATAATGTTCTGACAGCATTCCATTCCTCTCACCTTCTTTGTTATTTCCTTTTTGCATGTGTTCAAAATGGTGCTTTTTGTCTCGGTCACTTTCAGGGTAAAGCTGGAATAATGATACTAACTTAGGCTACTTAGATAAAAAGGGGTTCTGTATAAATTCCATCCTTTGTCAGATATCAGCTAAAAGGCTCAGGCATTAACTTCTACTACCCTCCTAACTGATGTTACTGCTAATAGGAATAGTATTTCCTAGAGAAAAATTTTCCTTCATGCCTCCATCCGTGGGCTAAAGATGTCAGAGCTCTCAGAATGACATGAATGTATCT
Source organism: Caretta caretta (assembly GCF_965140235.1). NCBI lineage: Eukaryota > Metazoa > Chordata > Testudines > Cheloniidae > Caretta > Caretta caretta. The sequence continues at coordinate 61,292,929 of NC_134211.1, read as the reverse complement.
GTGAGATCTTCCTAATTCCTTTAAAACATTTCTCTACATTTGAATAGTAACTTATTTTATTCCAGTGTATTTATGAACTGTTTTGGCAGCTACCCATTAGACTGACACAGAATGACAGAGAGACAATGAAGAGAGAGACAAAGGAGGTGGTGATGGTAGAGGTTTCTTTACTGTGGTGGCATCATCCTGTAGGAAGTCATCATACTGTTGATACCTGGATTCAGATCTGGTTGCGTGTCATCAGCATTTTAGTCTTCTGCTTGTGTACTTCCATCCACTGGAGTTTACCTGTGAACTATTGTGATCTTCTTCGTGACCTGGGAAACTCAGGGCCAAGGCTTTGACAGTAGTGATTGTCAGGTAGTGACATACCAACTTGTGATTCTTAGCTTTGTGGCTGAGTGGCTTGCTCTCCCAGGGCAAGTTGAAAGTGTAAAGGGTTCAAGAATTATTGAGGGCAAACCAGCTTTGATTTTCCCTGGCAGGATGGATGCAAGGATCTGACCTTTGCCTGGATGGGGATAGTGGATAGTGGTCTGACCAGGGAGGTTGGGTGTTTGTGGTGTCTCCAAAGGCCCATCCTAGGCAGCAGGTCAGGTCCAGTGTGAGAATCCAGAGACAGCCGGACAGAATCTCATGGTTTCGATATGAACCAGGAGATTAAATACTAAATTATTCCTGGCCTGTGAACTGAAGCTGAGATCAGCGACCCTTGAGGATTCCAGCATAATACTTACCAGCAGGTCCCTTAATTCTTCCAAAAAGTTAGGAGGGTTTTCACCTATGAGTCTGGAGACCATTAAGACTGTTAAGTTCTTTTTTGTCCTTTTCCTCACAGATAATACGGATGCACTCAAATGTTTTCATTTCTGAGGTGGAACATTTTCAGCTGTGGTTGGAAGGGAATGTTACTGATGATTGTTACTATACAAAGTAATAATACCAAAAAGGTTGCTGGCACTAAGAAAGATGACAGTGCACAGGTGGGTCTAAGACTAGACATGGTGCCAAAGTTGATATTCTTCCAGAGCCCTTATGCAAGATGGGATAGATGCCATACATTGAGAGATGGCTGCAAGACAGAAATGGGGCTCATAATTTAACCAGTGCCAAGTTCTTCAAAACAACAGAATGGCACAGAAATCTCCTCATAGTCTAATACATGGCAACTGGACATAGTTTCTTATAACTGTTTCTTACTTTATAATCATTTTTGTAAGGATTAAGATTTGAGTATGAATACAAAGATAGAGGGCCAAATTCATCCCTGGTGTGAGTGGGTACAACTCCCATTGAAGTACATGGGAGATATATCTGGTTATGCCAGCAATGAATTTGGTCCTTAGAGACTGTCAGATCACAGAAGCTGGAATGATGAATTTGAGACCATTTACACTGGACCCAAAGCCTCAGTGTTAAGGGTTTCTCCTGTAAGAGAACATCAAAACACCTCTCTTGATTAACTTGAGTTCAGGGTGTTTAAAACAAAGAAAAAAACATACACACAAGACTACACACTCCTCTTCAAGGCAAAACTGATATGAACAGTGTTGCTCAGATACAGACATTTTGTATGTACAAACATGATATTTTTGAAACCTCTCCTTGTCAGCAGCCATGTCTTAAACAGATGTTTACATATGAAGAGAAGTCATAGGAAAAGTTACAGGGTTTTTTTGTACATAACATAATATGACATTATACAAGTAAGCTTAATAATTACAGTTTACTAAAAATAAGAAGGGAAAAGGGGGCAAAAGAGAAACTAGATTTTGCCTGAGGCCACCTGTTCAGAGTTTCACTGACAGGCATCAAATCAACATAGGGAGCTGGAGATGCTTTATAATTTCTAGGCCACATTCTCTTGCGTGCCAAGATCTGCTTAAAGAAGAATGCGTGTGTAGTGGGGGAGAAATGAGGAGGCTTTTCTCATAGCCCTCCTTAGAAGCTAACTGTTTATAAGGGTTCTGTAGACTGGTGAACATGATCAGATAATTGGCCACACCCAGTTCAGTTTATATTTCTTACCTCGGGGCTCTGTTTATTCTTTAACTTGGGAAAACTGAACAATAAGAAAAAGCAACAGTCCTGTTCTTAACTGAGATGGTGAGGCCGTGTGGCCTGTGATAGCTTAATGGGCCGGACCTTCCCCATAGTGGGTGTTTAGGGCTTGTCTGCCTTCTTGCAGCCTTCTGCTGCAGCCACAAGAGAGTGCACACCCAGCCCTCTCCTGGTTCCAGGCAACCTCATGTAGCTGAGGCCTTTCTTTATATCCCCTATCTGGGAATCATCAAACCTAATCACTAGATGTTGTCCAGCTCCATCAAATGAATGCTAGCAACTGCTTGTTGGGCTCCTCTATGGAACAGGATTGACTGCTCCCTGGGCCCCTGACCCTTAAAGGGGAAGACCATGCTGCTACAGTTCAGAGATATGCACAACATAGTGAGAGATTCTGATACGGTTTATCTGTTCTGGTAATTTTATGAGGAGAACCCAGAGCTATGATAATCTTGCCTTAGCAACTGCAGATACAAGAACAGTGGGTTGCTGAATTCATCCACATCATCTAAGGGCTAAGGATATTATTCTTGAGCCAATGATGGATGCAGAGAAGATGTGTCTTTTCTGTGAGATTTTTCACATGTTGTGCAGATACCTTGTAATCAGAAGGAATGGCTACTAGCGAATTAAGCCCCTAGCCCTGCAGCTGGGCCCTTAAAAGTAGTCCCCTTATAAAATTAGTCCCCTTAACTTTCATGAGGATACTCACAATTAATGGTTTCAGGCTGGAGTTTTAGTGGTTTTCATGAGTTTTCTGATTATTTCTGGTTTGTTGGCTCTATAAGTAGAATTTAAAATTATGCTAAAGGTTCTCTTTTGTTAACAGAAGCTATGATAGGTTGCTCTTGCCCTCTTTTATCACTATCTATTGTAAACCCTGTATATGACAAGAATATAATCATCATTCACCTTACATTATTTCCTAATCCAGACTCCAAATAAGATCCAATATATGACGGTATATGTATTTCAGAGCAGAAACCACCCTAGATAGTTCCATGGACTCCATGAGATCTAAAGTCGACCTACTGGAGTAATTATCAGCATTGGCATGATAACGAGTGGCATGATATGGATGTGATTATGACTAAAGAGTTGTAATAATGACTTCAGTGAAGTAGCACCTCTCTGGAATGCCTCTATAACACAATTTATTCCTAACTTGCGCTGTCTTTAAAAGGCAAACTCCTGAAGGATAAAGTTGTTTCCTGGTATGGGTGAATAATATCAGCATTCTCAGTACTAACAGAATGTGAAACAGTTGCAGTACCATTAACTTTATCAAAGTCTTGGGTGCCATATGGGCCAGTGCACTGGTGCATAAACATTCAATTTTGTGCTAGCAGTCCTCAACCAGTGAGGATAAAATGTTATTTAGTATAACAATAACTGGTATTTTCCATGATCAAAGCTTTGCACAAATAGCCTCTAGTTTTCCCTGCCTGTGCTGGCATGCATGTGCCTGAACGTTTCAAGTGTTTTTAAAAATGGTGCTCACCAATCTGGAAGGCCTGTCTCCGCTGTGTTCTGGAAGCTCTGTGTCCCTTCTTCTTTAAAAGCATCTGGCTTCCTGAGGGTAAAGGAAGCAGAAGGGGAGTAAAGAGCCTGGGAAGAGGAGAGGCTCCTGGGGAGAAAGGAATGGTCTACGCCCAGCCACATTCCCCTGAGTGGCCCAGAATGTTCAAAGGGTTGCTCACATGGATGAAATGTGAAGAAGCCGTGGAAGCATTTGAGGACATTGAGCATGCCCATCTGCTAGCAACAGTGCTGCTGAGCATAGTGAGCATGTTTTGTTTTCTTCCAGAGTCTAGGAAGAAACTTCTTCACTCTTGACTTCAAGAGAAATCAAAATGAAGGGTGCTAAGCACACAGATTTGTGAAGGACTTCAGAAAATGGACAATCTTTGGAGAAGGCCTCCAACTAAATATTTAATTCTCACATGCCTAGTGGAGGCATACAAAGGTAAAGTAAGAGGAAGGGGAAAGCAAACTTTGGGTCAAACCTAAAGTTTTGTGGTTTGTGCATTGAACTGCCATGCAGGAAACCTAACTTGTTCCTCAGGAAATGGGTTCAAAGGCACGTTAAATGTCATGTTCTTGATTGCAAGGAAGAAAGGTGCAGTATCCATCCTGCTTCTCTACCTTACTGATTGATTACAGCACCACTTCATTCTCATAGGAGTCTGTCTGATCCCCTCTACTCAACTATAGGATACAACTGCTGTTATGAGGGAGAAGGACTAATAGAGACAAAAGTATCCAGAATGAAAGGTAGCTGGTTTTAGGACCCAACTTGAACCAGCTGATGTCTTACTTTAAATTACTACCTTATGGAGGTGGTGTTCCTATTAGCATGTACTCTGGTCAAGTCAATTTGGCTGGGGAGACCCTGTTTTCAGATGCTTGGGGCCCTTTGTGCTACAAATATAAAACAAACCAAAGTCCATTTTTTACTCTGTGGTATCAGATGACAGATGAGTACATTTCATTTCCCTCACAAAGAAAAGTACTTTTAATCTCTCTCTCTCCTCCCCCTTTTCTTTTTTAAGACAATTAACTTGATATGAAATCTTTAGAATGCATCTTCTGGAATATTAAAATAAGATGTTTGAAACCAAAATGGACACAGCAACCGTGAGAAATTGCTTTGCAACTCTTGAACAACAAGAAGTTTAATACTTTTTAGGGGCCAAGGGATGCCGCAGAAGAATATGGCAGATATAATCCATCTTCTTAAAGATTTTTTCAGGTATATTGACTTAATAATATGTAGCTTGTCCTCATTAGCCATTCCAGCAAAAATTTCCATTATATATGATCAGATACTTGCTAAACAATGTCAGCATGCATGAAAAAAAATCCTGAAACTAAGCTGTTCTGAAAAACTAGTAGTTTATACATCTAGATGTCAGTTTCTCTTCGATGAGCTTCCTTGGACAGCCATCCTTGAAGAAGGCTTTAGTCTTAGTGTTTTATTTCTTATTCCATTGCTTTTGTCAGAGGGCAACCTGTACCTTCATTTCTAGATATAGTCTCAATGCAGCTCAGGAGGTGGGGAAGAAATGCTGTAATAAGCCACCTTCAAAGTTCCCACCTGATCCTGGTCACTGCTCCAGTCTCCAGCATTAAAGAGAGGAGCGTCAAGAACCAAATTTATTTGTTTCAGTGGGGTTGCTAAATTGTCTATAGAATATTCTGTTTGCAGCGTTGTTGTAGCTGTGTTGGTCCCAGGATATGTTGTAACTGTCTTGGTCTCAAAGCAACCATTCTATGCCTGATCTTTCAATACTTGTCCTCACGGGAAACCTGCACAACACCTTCAAAAGGTGAACCTGGGAACTTAAATTCATAACTGTGCTAAATACCAAAAATCATGGACTTAACAGGGACACTGGTTTTATGGCTCATTACAATTTGTAGCACACCACACTGCCTGTTAACCTTAATTGCCCACTTCAAACCCTTTATGCATTACAATCTAACCCCCAACTGCTCACATCATTTCAAATGACTGTCCCTTCCGCTTAACAAGCTGCCCCAACTTGTATTTAGCTCAGACAGCCTGATTCCTTCTCCAGACATGAAGAAGAGCTCTTTGTAGCTCGAAAACTTGTACCTTCCACCAACAGAAGTTGGTCTAATAAAAGATAGTACCCCAACTACCTTGTCTCTCATAGAATATTCTGTAACCCAGTATTTTCTGCTACAAGAAGACTGTATGGGACTATGGACATGTCTAAATGATACAAGGGGTCCTCAAACTGTGGGTTGTGATCCTTAGAGGGTCAAGCGGTTATTACATAAGGGGAGCGCGAGCTGTCAGCCTCCACCCCCAAGCCCTGTTTCACCTCCAGCATTTATAATAGTGTTCAATATATATAAAAAGCATTTTTAATTTATAAGGTGGGGTCACACTCAGAGCCTTGCTATGTGAAAGGCATCACCAGTACAAAAGTTTGAGAACCACAAAATTGGTTATAAGGGAATCCAAAGCATCTTTTCATAGGCCAACAAGTTCTAAATTCATTTGAAACAGAGCATTTCAAAAGAACCAAAGTCTAATTTCCAGTATTCTATCCTTCTAAATCATTGCCATATTATTCATCAATCGTTAACCCTCTCAGTGCTGGTCTTCTGTACCTGGTGTACTACTACCTATTATCCATTAACATATAATTGAAATCAGTGGAATGTTAGTACATATAGGTACTATATTCTATGATGCAGCAGAAGCATTCTGACTGGTAGATACAGAAACAGTCAAATGGTTAAAGAAGGACGTTATTTGCTGTTAAAATATCCTGGAGTGATCATTTAAAAAAAATTAAACTTACATTCAAAGCAATGTTGCAGTAACATTTTTCAATGAGAAGCAATTAAAGGGCTTTGAATTATGCTACACAATTTAAATACGTCAAGATTAGAAAAGCTTGACAGAAGTTTCTGGAAACTGATCATTACAGTCTCAGGAAAGAGCGAGAGAGAGAGAGAAAAAAGAGGAATTTTACTCTGCATTTAGCCCTATCATCTTTCACCTCATAATCTAAATATAACTGCTTTTTTAATGCAATAGCTGACCCTTGCATAATAGCTAGTAGAAGAAAAGAATGTTATTGATTCTCAGATCCTAGAATGAATTTGCAGGACTGACAGTTAGAAAAACAGCTTTATATGTAAACAGAACAAATCTGATCTGGTGTCATTGAAAGGGAAAAAACACTGAACCTCACCATACCATTTTTGCAGTCACTTTTTGTTAAGGACAAGGCTGTGGGCAGGGAGGCTCGCCTAGTGGTTGGAGCAGTAGTCACCAAGCTTAGTGGTCAGCACCTGAATCAGGAGTCAAGTTATCAAGCGCAGGGAATGAGCTATGGCTGAGAGCCAAGAATCAGGAACCGAGTGTCAGAGCTGAGGTCAGAAGCCAAATACCAAGTCCAGGGAGAAAGCCAGAGGCAAGAACCAGGAATCTCTAAGCCAAAGCTTAGAGCCAGACTATCATCCAGAACAGGGACAGGAGTAGAAACCAGGAGCCGGGGAAGAAACCAGGACTGCGAGCCAGGAACAAGGAGCATGGGACAGGAGCAAGGAAGGCACTGACAGGAGGATCAGAAACACAGCTGAAGGCATGGAATACTGTTGAACAGCCAGAGACCCAGACCTGCTGCAGTATTTAAGAATGTGCCTGCTAGAGTTTTCTGCCAATCAGAAGACCAGATTCATTAGCTGAATCAGCTAAGGACCACAAGCTGGGTCTGGGTTCAGCTGTGGGTCCCTGACACTTTTAATGGGAGAACTTCACTTTCAGTTTTTTAAAGATGTGAGACAGCATGCTTTGGAGTATAGGAGTGGAAATCAAGAAGTCTTTGAGTTCTAGTTGTGAGATGTCACTGACTTTGTTGAGTGAGGAAGAGAGGTAAAGTGGCTTGTTTAATTCAAATTTCTACATCTGTGAAATAGGGATAATATTTAGCTACCTCACAGTTTTTAGTCAATATCAATACAGGGCTTTGATGTAAGATGTAAGATCAATAGATAAATTAAGCAATTTTTATTATTTTATAGGGGAATTGTAACCATTGAAAAGCAGAGATCTTGGATTTCTCCAGAACTCCCTGACACATAAACTTTAAGCTATATGAGTGTTATTCTTTTCCTTTTATTTAGTAACTGCTGCAGAATCCTTTTCCTCTCCTGCCACTGGGAATTCATCTAATATGATTTTATTAGCTCAGGAGAAAGTAGAGAATGCACCACTGTCAGATAGATCCTTAGATTATTTCTGCCAGAGAGGGAGTGGGTGTTATTTTGTTTTACGTGGTAAATTCACAATCTTGGACATTAGAAATACTACACTAAAACTGGAAAACCTTGTTATGCTAATTAATTAATTTGTTTTGTTTTTTTACTTGAACTATCAGTATACGTTTTTAACATTTCAGTGTAGGCTAATCGAGCTTTTGGTAATTTCTCAGCAGGCTGCTTTTTCATATTTCTTCTCTGCTCCTTTTTGCCAGGTTTTTCAAATTAACCTTTTCTTCTCTGCAAGAAGGAAACGATAATCTCAAGTAATCTTTTCTACTTCAGATGGTTTTGCACCTTCATTCTTGTGAGAAAACCTTTTAACTGCCCCCTCAAATTCCTACTTAACTACTTTGTTCCATCTAATGGACACTATACATAAACATTTTAAAAATGCCTAAATTATTTAGGAGTTTGTCTCATTTTCAAAAGTGAAAGCCAATGGAACATAGGCTTCTAAGTCCCTAAGTCACTTTTGAAAATGGGAATTAGGCTCCTAAGTAATTTGGTGGCTTATGAAAATTTTACCCCATGCCTCAGAAGCAGATTGGAGTTGTAGTTTTTTTCCCACCGTGGAGGTGTAACAGCTAAAATTATAAAGATTCATGGTACCATCAAATATAGCAAGAGTGGTACCTTCCTCACTATTCACTTGCTGTTTGATGCTGTGCTGTGCTCTTCAGAAACAGTTTTCCGGAAATGCTAATTCAAGGAGAAATTCATGCCTGCGTGAGGACCATCAAAATGACTGGTCCTCTTTAGAAATGAAAATTTCACCCTCAGGTTGTGCCACATTGGATAGTTTGTTACCTGCTATAGAAGATAACCTGTTGGACAGTTTTAGAAACTCTTTTATTTCTCACCTTTAGATGTTGCTCTGTGCTTTCAGGTTCAAGTACACACATTAAAACAAGATGGGTTGTCACATAAACAGAGAGGAAGGGATGACATCAGAGTGACATTTGCAATAAAGTTTGGTCTAATGATCATGAAAAAGTTGTGTTGTCTACAAAACATTTACACTTGGAAAGGAGAATGTTCTGGTTGATGGGGCTTAATGGAAGAGGGAGCCTCCATGTCTCATAGAATCATAAAATGTAGAGTTGGAAGGTACCTCAAGAGGTCATCTAGTCCAGCCCTTGCACTGAGGCAGGACCAAGTATACCTAGACCACCCTTACAGGTGTTCCTCTAACGTATTGTTAAAAACCTCCAATGACAAGGATTTCACAAACTCCCTTAGAAGCCGGTTCCAGCACTTAACTATTCTTATAGTTAGAAAGATTTTCCTGATATCCAATCTAAATCTCCCTTGCTGCAGATTAAACTGATTATTTCTTGTCCTATCTTCAGCAGATATGGAGAACAACTGATCACCATCCTCTTTGTAACAGCCTTTGTAAACAGCCTTGAACCCTCAAATTTTTTCAAACCATTACTGGGTTTGGGTATCCCCGGATGCCTTAACTTATGACTGAAATCTATAAAAACAATGTTGTTTGCATGAGGAGTACTTGTGGCACCTTAGAGACTAACAAATGTATTTGGGCATAAGCTTTCGTGGGATAATACCCATTTCATCAGATGCATGGAGTGGAAAATATAACAGGAAGATATTTTATATATATCTATATCTATATATATACACACACACACACACAGAACATGAAAAGATGGGGGTTGTCATACCAACTGTAACGAGACAAATCAATTAAGGTGAGCTATCATCAGCAGGAGAAAAAAACTTTTGTAGTGATAATCAGGATGGCCCATTTCAAACGGTTGACAAGAAGGTGTGAGTAACAGTAGGGAGAAAATTAGCATGGGGAAATAGTTTTTAGTTTGTGTAATGACCCATCCACTCCCAGTCTTTATTCAAGCTTAATTTAATGGTGTCCAGTTTGCAAATTAATTCCAGTTCTGCAGTTTCTCGTTGCAGTCTGTTTTTGAAGGTTGTTTGCTGAAGAATTGCCACTTTTAGGTCAGTAATTGAGTGTCCAGGGAGGTTGAAGTGTTCTCCGACTGGTTTTTGAATGTTATCATTCTTGACGTCTGATTTATGTCCATGTATTCTTTTGCATAGACACTGTCCGGTTTGGCCAATGTACATGGCAGAGGGGCATTGCTGGCATATGATGGCATATATCACATTGGTAGATGTGTAGGTGAACGAGCCCCTGATGGGGTGGCTGATGTGATTAGGTCCTATGATGGTGTCCCTTGAATAGATATGTGGACAGAGTTGGCAACGGGCTTTGTTGCAAGGGTAGGTTCCTGGGTTAGTGTTTTTGTTGTGTGGTGTGTGGTTACTAGTAAGTATTTGCTTCAGGTTGGAACAACGCTTCCTCAGGTCTCGTCTCCTAACGCCCCTACTCGCACTACACTGATGACATCTTCATCATCTGGACCCATGGAAAAGAAGCCCTTGAGGAATTCCACCAGGATTTCAACAATTTCCATCCACCATCAACCTCAGCCTGGACCAGTCCACACAAGAGATCCACTTCCTGGACACTACGGTGCTAATAAGCAGTGGTCACATAAACACCACCCTACACCAGAAACCTACTGACCGCTATACTTACCTACATGCCTCCAGCTTTCATCCACACCACATCACACAATCCATTGTCTACAGCCAAGCTCTAAGATACAACCGCATTTGCTCCAATCCCTCAGACAAACACCTACAGGATTTCTATCCAGCATTCTTAAAACTACAATACCCACCTGCTAAAGTGAAGAAACAGATTGACAAAGCCAGAAGAGTCCCCAGATGTCACCTACTAAAGGACAGGCCCAACAAAGAAAGTAACAGAACACCACTAGCCGTCACCTTCAGCCCCCAACTAAAATCTCTCCAGTGCATCATCAAGGATCTACAACCTATCCTGAAGGACGATCCCTTTCTCTCAGAGACCTTCGGAGGCACGCCAGCCCTTGCTTACAGACAGCCCCCCCAACCTGTCAGCTGTTTGAAATGGGCCACTTTCATTACAACTGTAAAAGTGATTTTTCCTCCCTTGGTATCCTACTGTTAATTGAATGGTCTCGTTAGACTGACCTCACACTTGGTAAGGCAACTCCCATCTTTTCGTGTGCTGTGTATTTATACCTACTACTGTATTTTCCACTCCATGCATCTGATGAAGTGGGTTCTAGCCCACGAAAGCTTATGCCCAAATAAATTTGTTAGCCTGTAAGGTGCCACAAGAACTCCTCATTGTTTTTGCTGATACAGACTAACACAGCTACCACTCTGAAACCTGCATGTTGCTTGAGCAGATCTAGAAATGAAGACACTTCTGTAGAAACTAACAACTCAGCACTTGAATTCCTGCCTCCCCACTAAGTCTAACAGATGGTAGTAGCCTTTGTTTAATCATACTCATAAATATCATACTAGTTGGAATATCTATTTAATTTTGTCTTATGTGGACATCAGACTAATATTTAGTGCAGACAAGATCCTACAGTTCTGCTGCCACATTCTGTATGTATGCTTAACCCCAGCGGGATATATATTCCAAAGTGACAGGTGCCTTAAAATATCCCACACACCCCTGAGTGATCTTCACGGTCTGTGAATTAAAATTTAGTAATTATATGCATCAGACACAGCTACAAAAGGTTTAGACCTCCTGGATGGCAAGCGTAACATTCAAGTATTCTAAAATCCTGATACGAGTCAGGCCTTGGTATCCTTTTTAAAACAAAGAAGGAGCTTTTTCAAAGTTTTTGTTCTGGCAATATCATAAAGTGATGCTGTCATAATAGCAAGGATGATTTTTAAGATTTAGATGTCCCTTGGGAGCTTTATGTCAAACGATGTGTCACTATAGAACTATATCATCAGTCTGGAAATAATTACTTCTGACACAAAAAAAACTATATGCTGATTCTTCACACAAAGTAAAAGAAAGACAGGCTGCCTGTGAATTTATGACTATTCTGATAAGAAATATGTGCAATATTTTTTAGCAACTCAACTAGGCGCATTTAATGTAAAGTTTATGAAGTGTCTGGTCAAATTCTGTAGCAATTCCCTCTCTCTCCATTATGAACCTTCATGATTGCAGGATAAAATACAGATGAAAGCAATTAACATTACACAGCTGCTACAGTGTAAAACCATCAGGGGAAACAACAGAGTTTGGAAAAGAACCCATAGACGGGGCAAATTTACTCATGTAAACAGCAGGTAAACAAGAGAGGTAAACAACAGGAAAGGAAATTAAAACTCACCAGGCACAGAGGCTAAGATTCAGAGGTCCATCAGTAAACTATTTTAAAGGGGCTCCCCCAGAAGAACTTCTAAAAATGGAGCGTGGTTATGTTAAAAAACCCCTTTGCAACACTGGCCTAATTTATTGCACATTTCCCCAGAGCTAAGCCATACAACTTTTACAGAAAGTAAATATAAGGAAGGCCATGAACAAAACTTTTAAAAACAGCAAACACACACAAAAATTCCATGATAAATAATTAATGGAGATCAGCTACTCAAAGCAAAGATGCACATATTTTTAATAATAGTTTCCCACAGAATCAGATTACAATTTCATAGATTATGAGCAAATGAAATGCAACTATAAACCTGTTTTGACCCTGTTCATGCAGAAGAAAATAGTCAAAAATAACATTTGTGTATCACCTTCAGCATGAACGTCACCCTTAGACTATGTTAGCAAGAAGTGGATCTGGGAAACCAGAGGACTGGAGATGTAGGAAACCAGGTCAAGAACTAAACGTAAAGAATTCGAGGCTTCTGGGCTTTGTTGCTGTGTGGGTCTGTGTTTGGGTTTGTCTTGCAGGAATTTCTTTCCATTCTGCCTCACCTCTCAGAATAACTTTTGAAATGTCTGCTCCTCAAACAATATGGTTTCATGTATTGGGAGGGAGGCTTAGCTTTTAGCCTAGGTTCAGCCCCACTTCATTCTCCAGGCTGGTCCTTCTTCTCTTGTATTCCAGACTTCCTGGACTTTAACTGCAGGTAGACATGTTTTGTGAATTGATATTTTGAATTTTTGCATACCGAGCCTTATATGTAGGCCAAGAGAATGGACACAAGCAATGGAGAGAAGCTCAGAAATTGTTTTAACAATAACATTGAAATAAATAATGAAATAATGAAAATAAATAAAATGTAGGTATAGATTTAAAGTAAAAAGATAGAGTAAGTGGCAAAGTACTCTGTGTGGCTTTACGTCCAATTCTGAGTGGACCATTGAAAACTGCACATGTGATAACATTGATTTTAAAGTGCTCCTAAGTGCTCTACAGTGCCTATCATGATGTTCAAGTGTCTCCTGATCCTTTCAAATATTTGACTGGAATGTGCATATGTGCACCATACAGTATTGGGCTATGAAGTAGCTGCCACCAGGAATATCCTTAACCTGGATGAGCTATTTTGTTACATTAACACCTGTAAATGGTTCAGAGAATTGAGATGAAAGAGAAAAATACTTACCTGTAAAACTGTTTCTCTGCAGATATCATTCTAAAAGGATTCTCACACTTGATTTTTAGCTCCTTAGTATGAGGTTGGTAGAACTTCTACAGCCCTTAAAGAATTCTGATCTTGGAGAGCACCATTAACGAGTTACATTAGGATCTATGCCCCCTACTGCATGTTATGTGCCACACCCTGCAGTACATAAATGTTGCCCTCTAAACCTTCCAATCAGTTCCTTCAGTTGCATAGGAAGTGAAGCTCCCATAATGATAAGATCATTCAAAAATTATTCAAGTTAAAAAAGTTTGCCCCAGAAAAAGAAAAAGAAATAGTAATTAGGTGTAAGCAGGGAAACACTAAAAGAATATAATTACCAAAACATTAAGGGAGAATTGTGTCACAATAATCTCTTCAAAGAAGCAGATGGAATTTCCCCTCTCTAAAGATATGTCCCAGGATTTTATTATGTGATATATATATATATAAACCCTTGTACTTTAGATATGAGGGAACCTAGGCTTTAACTAGACCAACTAAATACATTAGAGACATATTTGCCTTGTCTACATTAGGCTATTAACATGTGTTAGCTAACACATCAAAATCCTACTCTAAACAAGGCCTCTGAAACAGACAGTAGTGACAATCTTGCCTGGGACCAAATGTGCCTTGACGTGGCCTTCCAGGGTTAAGTCAGACCATGTCATTACAAAAGGAAACACACTCAAATACCCATGTAGACACTGTCTTCTTGGTAACAGCACTGCATCATGAATTAGCATAAAATGTTTAAAAAAAAAACAGTTGTTTGACCCTAGTAGAACCCCAAGGACATTTTGACAAATATACAGAAAAAGCCTCCCCAAGGATGGGCATTTGGTGTGGAAATAATGTTATAAGGACGATAGGCTCATTTAAGTGGAATTCTAACATTACTTGGTGAGGACTCTCAGATGAGTCCACAGCAACAAATAATAAAAATAAGTTCAGTAGTCACACTCTAGATCTGGAAGCTCATTAATTCTTTAGGCTGTACAAACTGCCTCCAGGGCTGATCAGAATGGAGAAAAGGGGGAACAATTGTACTGGGGTCCTGCACTCAGGGGCCCACTCAAAATGCCTGTAAGTAGGTTGAAGTGGGAGGGACACAGCAAACATGATGTACTGGGGCCCCAAATTTCTCTTGATGGGCCTGACTGCCTCCAGAAAAATGACTGTCCAAGTATCAAACTCAGTGGTTGAAACAGATCTTCATCAGCTTAGTCAGGATCATATTATTATCCCAAGATGCAAGGGGCTTTTTAATGGCGAGAGTTCAAATGTGTCAAGCCCTTCATGAACTTGAGAGTAAGGGGCTGCAGAGACACTTGTTTACCTTTGACTGAGAGGCCTAAATAGCTGTGAGACATACCTGGATAGAGTTTACTTTGTTTTAAGCTAGGTTCTGACAAACAACTTTTGTGCTTGAAAAGTAAAGAGGTTCCCCAGGGCCAAATTATATCACATTGCAAATTTTTTTTCTATTTGGAATCATAGGTCCTTGCAAAAGGTTTCCATGATGGCAGCAGGACATGAATCACCTGCTCAGACACACTGTGCATATGAAGCTCTATCTTGACAGGACAAGGGCTTCTTGATTGGGACTAAGTGAGGCGCAATGGTTTTGCATGATGATCTGAGGTCAGAATCTCAGTTTGATGGAATCTCCTTTAGCCAATGGCAAAAGATTTTAGAATCATACCTGTCTGGGACAGTATGGGGCTAAAAGAAAAATTAAGCGACACCTGGGTTTTAAAGTGGAGACTTTCCATTTCCTCCCTTGAACAAGGGACCGAAAGGAGAAGACACAGGTCCAAGAGAACCCAATACAGCCATTGTTTTCTTTGTCTTCTGCAGTGAGGTTCCATTTGATCCCCAAAACAAATTCTCTCTAGTGTATGGTAGATCCTTGGGCTCTCTCTGGAACTCTTGCTGGCATTCAGACATCTGCGGCAAAGCAAACTTGTGGGCATCCACCTCTAGGCAGTAGTCTCTGAAATCATATCACTCACATCAAAAGCTGCCCAAGCTAAATCTTCACCTTTCTGGATTAGACTGCAGGAAGGATGAAGAAAACTGACCAGAGTAAAGTCTTTCTTTGATAATTTCATCTGACTGTTGACTATGAAGTCTTGGCAGTACGTGATCTGAAGGGTTGTAATTACAGACTGGTAAACATTTATTTTGAATGAATCCAAAGGCACAGCATTGGATTCTGGGGCACAGTATTGTAATTAAACTAAAAATCATCCATCTTGGATTTATGTCGGAAAAACTAGGGAAAGGTGGTATTATCCCATGAAGAGTTACCTTCTTGGTGCTCCTCCATACAGAATATGTATTTGGCATCAGATGAATCCTCCCATGCATTTGATTTCAGACAACTTTTTACTGAAATCTCCAGATTCTCTCACTCCCCCTCCCACATACATATTCATGTCCAGAGACAGGGCTGATGATTCCAGAGACTTAGTATATACTCAGCCACCATGATCAGTCATAATCTTCTATGAGGCTGCCACAAAGTACTGTGTACCAGCTGAGCATTCCTCTTGTCCTGTATCAGTGGTCCTCTTGGCACAGCTGGACCACTTTTTGTACTGAGGCACAAGCTTGCATCCTGAGAATTGGTGCTCCTGACAAGGAAGCTCTGGATTTCACATTGGCACATTGAGAACCTTTTGCACCAAAGGCTGCAAACATTTCTGCTAGAGCTCTCAAAAGCAGAACTCATTTTCACTCCTAGTTAGAACCAAGGAGAAATTATTGTCAGAGGAATAAAATGACTTGATCACAGAAGTATAACAAGAGTCAAAACAGAGAGCTCACTTGAGGACAACACTGAAAAACTTTGTGCATCCTCGAATGCATTTCTGGAATTCTGTTTTAGCAATACCCCACAGTCAAGAGTGGGGCCTTGTCCAAAAGACAGTGATTCAAGAAATCTGACAAAAAGTTAACCTCTAAATTAATCTTAATATGGAAAATAAACTGTGTGACAGACACCTTCTTAAAGATCAGGAACTGGCATTTCTGTAGAATATATTCCCCAGATGCAGGTTCTTGCCTTATTAAATACAGTGAGTTTCAATCCAGGATGAGGCTGCATGAATAGATACCAAAACACTTCACCATTCAAGTGCTGGTGTTATTATCCTGTCCCAATTTATACTCAGCCCATACTGCAGGGAGTAGAGGCAATGCTAGAATTGTACAACAGGAGGAAAACTAAACAAGACAAACATCTCTCATTAAAAACATCCTTATCTGACTATTCCTCTTACTACTAGGATGTGGCTTGCTAAACTCTATACTGGGAAGAAAAATAACAGAATACTCCTCTTCCAAAATGAGCACCCTCACAATGCTGTGGCACTTGAAGTGAGCTAGCGAATGCAGCTTCTGCAATGTTTTCTTTCCCCACTGCTACGTTAAACTGCACCACATGAACATGAAGTGACAACAGATGGCAATCTTTATTAACATGTGCTACTTACTTATCTCCCACAATTCCCAAGTTGATTGTTGGGTAGCCGTGTTCTTGAATTGTAGCTAGGAGAGTTGAACGGTTACTATCTCGGATCTTTCCTGGTAAGAGGTCATCCTCAGGATTCAACAACTATAAAACAGAGCCACATTACCAATCAGTCTCCTCAGAGTGTTATGTGCCTTTGCTCATGGGAAACTTCTTGCTTTTGAAGTTGGATATGGTTCCTGCTGACAGACACCTATGACAAGTCAGTCAGTGTGTGTCTGTAAATAGGTTCTGTGAATTCAGACTATGCAGCAATTTAAGCCAAAAAGACATGTGGCTGAGACACTGGTAGAGCAAAATAATTTATTTTTCTAGGATTCTCTCTCTTAAATTGTTTCAATGCATTCATGCCTGCAAACCCTCTTTTCATGCGGTACCAGGCTTCCAACCTCATACAGTATAAATCAAATCACAAACTCTAAATTTGTAACTATTTCCAGGTTGATGGATAGATCTGCTTGTTCTGATCTTACTGAAACTTTAAGGATCTGTGTTGATGCGGCAGCGACCAAGAATAATAAAGTCTAGTGTCTACTCACTTTGAAAGATACATTTTAAATGTGGAAACATACAGATGAAAACTTAAGCACAGCTTCAAATGCCGACCATGTAATTCATAACATAACATCCATTTTAGATGAAAAATGGTGTTATTTTTAAGGGGTAGAAAACTGGCAATGATGATAATGATGATCTTACATTTACATAGCATCTTTCATCTTGAAGGATGCCAAAGTATCTAACAAACATACAGACACATTTTACAACAGGAATGCTTTCATCCAGGTCTGAAACACCTTGGCCTTTGGGATGGACCATAGTGCTGATTAACAGCATGCAGCAACACAGCTGTTGAGGACAGGAGATGAAGGAAATGGCAGTGAGGATGTTAGGTAGTAAGAATATAATAACTCAGGTTGGAACTTGGCTAGGTCACAAGACTGTGACTAATACCTGTTCTTGTGAAAAGTTTCACAGGAAGTTTAATGAACACAAGTGGGCAGGATCTAGGTTTAAAATGTTATATAAAAGATGCTCACAGGGAAGAGTCTCACTTACTAACTCATCACCACCACTCCTTGGGACACCCTGGGCTTTCTCTGGAGGTATCTACTGCCCAGCTTACTCCTGTCTATCTTAGGATAGCTGTTCAGATTGCAGGCTAAGCTGGGTTGGCATTCTGCCGTCACAGAATAACTTTCATTGGGGTTGTGTAAGCATTAAGTATTTCAACAGGGTGCATCAATCAGAAATGGTTTGGACAAATGTGAACAGAGCTTTATTTTTATGGCTCTATTTTACACATCAAAGATTTAAAACTTAAACACATCAAAGGCTTCCAATAGGATGAGAATACTGCCAGGGGGTTCAAAAGGTTTGCCTCAGAAGAGCACAGTCAAGATGTTAGGTCAAAATGCATGTTTGAGGTAACTGGATTTTTTAAATACAGCACAGTTGCTACAATAATAAAAGTGATTTTCTAGTTGGTAAAGATGAGGACTTTTAATTCAATTAAAGATATAAGTTGTCTTTTATAGAAATTGGTCCAAATGCCTCATCTTCCACACAGGGCTATTGCCCACAAGTACCTAAACCAGCTGTTTAAAAATTCCCCTGGTATTAGTGTAAATCCTTTGAATGCTGTGTTGTTGTAGTCATGTTGGTCCCAGGATATTAGAGAGACAAGATGGGTGAGGTAATATCTTTTATTGAACCAACTAAGATATTACCTTACCCACCTTGTCTTTCATAAATCCTTTAACATTCATGTTTCTAATTTTGAAAATTTTGCAAAGAATATTAGAAATAAGAGAACAATTACAGGCCAGTTGGGTGCTGTTTATATTTCTGTGAACATACTAGAAGAAACAACATCTAGTTTTACTGAGGATTTGGGTTTTATAGTGCATTTGAAGCCTCTGCAAAGAAAACGTGTAGGAGTACAGTTTTGTATCATATGCTAAAAAAGATATTCTGGCAGAGACCAGTCTCATGCACAGCTCCTTCCTACAATATATACCTGCTAAGAGTAGGCATCATCTCTTTTGCGACCTGTGTGTAGAGGGTTAAGGAGCTTTTATGCATAGACATGTGAACTGCTTCCCTGATCCTTAGGTGCTCAGCACCACTTAAACAGGCCCAATTGGAATTAGGATGGGAATTACTATCCAAAATACTATTCCTGTGCCTGCAGAAGAAAGAAATTTAAAAAGTCTTGAGTTTAAAGATATTTTTCTTACCTCATTCCCTGTTGACATGACTGCAACGACTGGAAACTTGTTAACTTCTACTTCCGTTACCCCAACAGTTGCTAAGAGACCAATCTCCGATGGACCCATGTGGGTTCCCTTAGCCAGCACACATTCACCTCTTTTAATGTCGTGTCCTATAGGTCTGAAAACCATATCATAAAAAAAGAAAAAAAAAAACCAGAATATAATTCAAAATGACTCGTTCCCTGGTCAAGCTCCAAGTGAGGAGTGTGCATCTGTGCCCTGGTCATAAATTCAAAATTTCAGTGCTGTTTATGATAAAACAATGACTATAAAATGCACTATCCATTATATTCTCTAAAGAGATATTAGAGTATTTTAAAACTAGGTTATTTACAGACCTGATATCTTGGCCTGGTCGAGCCTGCACCAGAATTCGTACTTCTAGCTCTTCAGTGCCCTGTTTTTTTAAAAACAAACAAACAAACAAACAAAAAACAAAAAAACCAAAAAAAGTCACACAATTCCAGATGTGTTAACCAAACAAAATTAATCAGCTTTTATTTCTCACCAGTCTGCACTGTTTCTTAATGGTTCACAAAATGGCCATGCCACAGTCTGATCTCGTCACAGCAGCGATTACTCTGTCATATTATGGTTCAAGCATCCTCTCGTTTCTCTTGATCTGCTGATCATGAGTGTATTACAATGTGTGCTCTAATTTAAAGAGTTTAAAATAATTACTTTCCAGCTGAGCTTACTAAGAAGGAACCTGCACTGAATACATAGTTTTGCCTTGCTTTTTTTTGACTGCTTTGTTTATGTGTCTTCCCCATACAATATCCTTGGGGTGTGTGTTGATCTTATTTACCACAGGGATTCCTTCCCCTTTTCTCAGTCAACCTGCTGTGTTCGAGCAATATTTCAGAAGTAGCCTCTCCCGGGAGAAAATCAATCAGCATCGTAAAGCACATGGCACTACGCCAACAGATAAGTAATAAGAAAAAACACACCGTAGCAACCACTCGTGTGCCCAAATTTCGGTGGGGTTATTTGGAATTTCTGTAGTGCAAGAACCTTTACTCCTCTTCAGAACATCAGCGAGCGATTAATATGTCATGTTTATGTACTGTGAACAAGACAGTGGTAGGAAAGCCTGAGCTCTGCTTTCTGATAGAATTTTTGTGTTCACATACACAGGATTTCAATGCTCTGGTGATTTGCTTGATGCCAATAAATCCACTGGGGCAGTTTAATTTATAGACTACACAATATGTATAAATATTTAATTTTATAAGCTTTGCAAGTGGGCGGATGATAAAAATGCTCAGCTGTGAGAAAGTGGTAGGTTGTCAGCACTGAATTTGTACTGTGCTGAGAATGGAGAAGAATTTTATTTTTGTATTAGCACCTTTTGTACTTGAGGCACCCCAATGCCATGAGTTAGACACTTGTTTTACAATGCAGGCAAACATGGCAAGCCATTATGTGTTCAGAAATACCTACCTTGCCATGTGGAACATTAGAACCTGTTTTGTAGAGTAAGACAATATTGGACAGCACACTGTGATTACCCTTTACTTTTCTAAAAAAGTGCCAGAAAATTGGGCATTTTCATCAGGACAGACATCAAAGAGAAGCAGAAAGGATTTTGGTTTAAATTAAACACTCAAAAACACTGTTGCAGAGTTAAGGTTTCCCTGTGATGTCTTGTACTCTTCCAAAATATGGAGATTGGCTATATGTAAACTTCTGAAAACCAATAAATTAAGAGTTATGATAATGCAATCTTAATCTGTTGACAATGGATAATTACTTACCTCATAGTAACTGTGGTTCTTCAAGATGTATTGTCCACATGGATTGCACTTCTGGTGTGCATGTGCCCCATGTTTGTGAGATTGGGTTCTTTTGTCTAGCAGTATTCATTGGGATCATGCTTGCATCCTGGGTGCCCTCAAGTTCCCCCCCAACCTGAAGGCATGAAGGGTGGAGTGAGCAGCACTGTCCCTCCATTCTTTTGACAACACAGAATCCCAGCTGGGATAAGACTCCATAGTAGTTGGAAAAGATAACAGATCATGGAAATCCAGGTGGACAACATATCTCGAAGAACCAGTGATTGTAAAATAAGTAGTTGTTCTTTCTTTGAATGACTGTTCATATATATTTCACTTTAGGTGACTTGCACACAGTGACTCATAAACAGGACATGAGTGCTAAGAGTCCTATTTAAACATTGATTGCAGGACACCTCTGCCAAAGTGAACATCTGCTCTTAAGTCCTCAAATAATGAATAATACTAGGTGAAAGACTGACCCCATGTTGCTTCCTTGCAAATTTATGAAACTGCTATGCTTCTCAGAGGAGCTGTTGAAGCTTCCTAGCCCTGATGGAGTGAGCTGTAACCTGCATGGGTGGATCTACTCTAGCTAACTCATAACGTGATCTAATATAATTAGATAGACATTTCAGCAGTCACTTTGTCTTTACAGAACATTGTTTAAGGTGGATTAGCCATGACAGCCTGAATCCCCCGTACCCTTAGAGCTGATGGTATAGCTACTACAAAGGCTATTTTCATAGATAGATGGTATAGATAGAACATGAGAATGGCCATAATGGGTCAGACCAATGGTCCATGTAGGCCAGTATCCTGTCTTCCGACAGTGGCTGGTGCCAGAGGCTTCAGAGGGTGTGAACAGAACAGGGCAATTTATCCATCCCCTGTTGTCCAGTCCCAGCAATCAAAGGTTCAGGAACACCCAGAACATGGGGTTGCATCCTTGGCTAACAGCTATTGATGGACCTATCCTCCATGAATTTATCTAATTCTTTTTTTCATTCAGTTATACTTTTGGCCTTCACCACATCTCCCGGCAATGAATTCAACAAGTTTATTGTGTGTTCTGTGAAGAAGTACTTATTTATGTTTGTTTTAAACCTGCTGCCTATTAAATTTCATTGGGTGACCCCTGGTTCTTATGTTATGAGAAGGGGTAAATAACATTTCCTCCACACCATTCATGATTTTATAGACCTCTACCATATCCCCCCTTAGTCGTCTCTTTTCCAAGCTGAACAGTCCCAGTCTTTTTAATCTCTCCTCATATGAAAGCTGTTCCATACCCCAATCATTTTTGTTCCCCTTCTCTGTACTTTTTCCAATTCTAATATATCTTTTTTGAGATGGGGAAACCAGAACTGCAGAATACACACAGTATTCAAGGTGTGGGCACACCATGGATTTATATGATATTTACTGTTTTATTATAAATCCCTTTCCTAATGGTTCCTAACATTCTCGGTAGGCAGAGGAGGAGAAAACAGCACTCCTTTGCATACCTGGAGACAGTCCTTCCATCAATATAGCAATTAGAGGACTTCTTGGGGCGATCTGCATTCTCATGTCCACATGCTATCTTGCATGGAGCATAGGTGAAGTCAGGCCTGCTGTATTACATAAGTGCATGAGGTCCTATGACCCAGAAGGAGAGGTTACTCATCCTGTGCAGTAACTGTAGTTCTTCAAGATGTTGTCCCCATGGGTGCCCCCCTTCAGGTGCCCACACGCCCCATGTGCCTTTGATAAGAGATGTCAGGTAGCAGTGCCCGTTCAGGCCACGGATATTCTCTGTTCCACTTCGTGTTCTGCACCATGGCTATATAGAGCTGCACAGATGAACTGCCCTAAGTTCCTTCACTACCTCAAAGCTCCACAGCAGAGAACTCCAAAGCAGAGGGGAAGGAGGGAAGGTAGTGAAGTACCCATAGGGGGGCACATCTCGAAAAACTACAGTTACTGCACAGGGTCAGTAAGCTCTCTTCCTTCTTTGAGTAGTGTCCCTATGGGTGCTCAAGCAGGTTCAAGCAGAACCCTCTAAGTGGGGGGCACTTTGGAGTCAAGTCCAAGATCAAAGACAGCACAGCATCAGAAGCTGAGTCATGAATTACTGCATCATATTCAGAAAAGGTGTGTATGGAGGTTCAAGTTGCGGCTCTACATACCTCAGCAATGGGAAATTCATAAGAGAGGCTACTGAAGTAGCAAAAGAGTTAAATGGGTTAGCACTCTAGAACAGTGGCAGCCAGAGGACCCCGGGCATTGGAGGCTGCAGGTGGGACCCAGTTGCAAGGCAGACAGCCAGAGCCCCAGGGAGAGCAGGGCAGGGCAATTGGGGCTGGCAGCCTGAGCCCTGCCCCCGTCAGCGGGGGAGCCGGCCGCCCGAACCCCAGCGCTCTGCACAGGGCTGGCAGCCTGAGCCCCAGGAATAGTGGGGCTGGGCAGTTGGGGCTGACAGCCCAAGTCCCAGCGGTCAGTGGGACCTGCAGCCTGAGCTCAGTGGAGCTCAGTTGACCGGGGCGGTCAATGGGGTCCAGCAGCAGGAGCCTCACGGAGTGCGAAGGAAATTTAAACTTAAATCCCTGGAAATATTCATTTTTAGGATGGGGTTCACGAGATTTCACAATTTAGTGAAAGGGGTTCGCAGGCTGTTAAAGTTCGGGAACCACTGTTCTAGAAGGAGGTTGGAGATCATTAGATTGATAACAAAAAGTAATATAGCCAGATATCTATCTAAAGAGTCTTTGCTTGGAAACTGGAGATCTGTCCACCATAGACACAAAGAATCAGGGAGATTTTCTAAACGACTTAGTCCTGTCCAAGGCTAATACACTTCTGACATTGAGTGTATGTAATATCACATCCTCCTTGTTCAGGTGTGGTTTAGGAAAGAACACTGGAAGATGAATAGACTGGTTAATGTGGAAGTTAGGTGACACCTTCAGTAAAAATTTGGGATGTGGTCATGATGTGATCTTGTCCTTGAAGAATACTCTGAAGGGGGGATATGCCATCACAGCCCCTATTCTCCCCAACTCTTTGTGCAGAAGTAATGGCTACCACGAAGGCCGTTTTCATAGATCAGTTGATAGGTTGCCACCGGATCAAAGGGAGGCCTCATAAAGCATATAATCACCATGTTAAGGTCCCAAACCCGGGCAGGATGTTTCTCTCTTGGAAAGAGATTCCCCAACCCCTTGAGAAATCTCACCATCATCAGATGTCTGAACACTGAAAAGCCCTCTACTGGGAAATGGAAGGCTGTAATAGCTGCCAAATGTATCCTAATTGAACTCAAAGACAAAACTGGCTTCTTTAGTTCTAGGATGTAATCTAGTATATCTGACAGTGAAGCGGATGCAGGTAGAAGGTTTCTTAGGTCTGATCAGTGGCTGAGTCTCATCCACTTTTGTAGCTATGACAGATAGACTGCTTCCTATTATGTAACAATACTCTTCTCACTTCCTCCCGCGAACCACTGATCAGCCATGCCCTGAGGTGAAGAATCTTGAGGTTGGGTGAAGAATTTGACTGGCATCCTAAGAGAGAAGATGGGGGATGATCGGAAGGTGATCAGTTGATAAGCAGCCAACTGGATTAGGTAAGAAAACCATGCTTGTCTTGGCCATGTTGGAAACACCAGAAAAACTCTGGCTTTGTCTTTCCTCATCTTGATCAGCAGCTTGGATATTAGAGGATTGGAGGAAACACATACAAGAGACTCAAAGTCCAGTGAAGGAGAAACGCATCTCCCAAGGAGTGGCGACTCAGTCCCCCTCTCGAGCAGAACTGGAAGCACTTCCTGTTTCTGATCATGGTGAACAGGGCTATCTGTAGGATGCCCCAACACTGAAATACGTGGTGGGGCATAAAGGGATCTCCCACTTATGATCCTGAGAGAAGCGTCCGCTAAGGGTATCTGTGGTGATGTTTCAAATGCCCAGCAGGTAAGCTGCTGAGATGCTGAGGTGATTTCATATGCACCAATTCCAGAGTCTCATTGCTTCAGTGCAGAGGGAGGGTGAACTAGCTCCCCCTTGACAACAGATATAAACCATGCATGACTCTTTGTCTGTCATGATCTTAACAAATTTGCCCCTGATCAATGGCATAAAATGGAGACAGGTATTCCTGACTGCCCTGAGTTCCATCAACTTGATGTGTAGAGTGAGTTTGTAAGATGACCATCCGCTCTGAGAAGTATGCATTGAGATGTGCTCCTCCCAACCCAAGAAATGGTTCCTCACCTTCTTGTAACTGTTGTTCTTCGAGATGTATTGCTCATATCCGTTCCAATTAGTGTGTGCACACCACATGCACAGTTTACCGGAAGGTTTTTCCCCTAGCAGCATCCGTCAAGTCGGCTCTGAAGCCCCCTGGAGTCACACCTTCATGGTACTGCATATAGGGCCTTGCTGACCCACCACCTCCCCAGTTCCTTCTTGCCAGATACTCCAAAAGAGGGGAAGGCGGGTGGGTTTAGAATGGATATGAACAACACATCTCAAAGAACAACAGTTACAAGAAGGTGAGTAACCGTTTCTTCTTCTTTGAGTGCTTGCTCATATCGATTCCAATTAGGTGACTCCCAAGCCTTACCTAGGAGGTGGGGTCAGGGTTCATGGAATCACTGATTGAAGCATAGTCCTGCCGAATACTGCATTGTAAGGGGCCCCTTACTGAATGAGGGAGGCAACCTAGTGACAGAGGATGTGGAAAAAGCTAATGTATTCAATGCTTTTTTTGCCTCTGTCTTCACGCCAGACTACTGCACTGGGCAGCACAGCATGGGGAGAAGGTGACCAGCCCTCTGTGGAGAATGAAGTGGTTCAGGACTACTTAGAAAAGCTGGATGAGCACAAGTCCATGGGTCTGGATGAGCTGCATCTGAGGGTGCTAAAGGAGTTGGCGGATGTGATTGCAGAGCCATTGGCCATTATCTTTGAAAACTCATGGCGATCGGGGGAGGTCCCGGATGACTGGAAAAAGGCTAATGCAGTGCTCATCTTTAAAAAAGGGAAGAAGGAGGATCTGGGGAACTATAGGCCTCACCTCAGTCCCTGGAAAAATCATGGAGCAAGTCCTCAAGGAATCAATTTTGAAGCACTTAGAGGAGAGGAAAGTGATCAGGAACAGTAAGCATGGATTCACCAAGGGCAAGTCATGCCTGACTAATCTAATTGCCTTCTATGATGAGATAACTGGCTCTGTGGATGAGGGGAAAGCAGTGGACGTGTTGTTCCTGGACTTTAGCAAAGCTTTTGACACTGTCTCCCACAGTGTTCTTGCCAGCAAGTTAAAGAAGTATGGGCTGGATGAATGGACTATAAGGTGGATAGAAAACTGGCTAGATCGTCGGGCTCAACGGGTAGCGATCAATGGCTCCACGTCTAGTTAGCAGCCGGTATCAGGCGGAGTGCCCCAAGGTTCAGTCCTGGGGCTGGTTTTCTTCAACATCTTCATAAATGATCTGGAGGATGGCGTGGACTGCACCCTCAGCAAGTTTGCAAATGACACTAAACTGGGAGGAGTGGTAGATACGCTGGAGGGGAGGGATAGGATACAGAGGGATCTAGACAAATTAGAGGATTGGGCCAAAAAAATCTGATGAGGTTCAACAAGGACAAATGCAGAGTCCTTCACTTAGGAAGGAAGAATCCCATGCACTGTTACAGACTAGGGACCAAGTGGCTAGGCAGCAGTTGTGCATAAAAGGACCTAGGGGTTACAGTGGACGAGAAGCTGGATATGAGTCAACAGTGTGCCCTTGTTGCCAAGAAGGCTAATGGCATTTTGGGCTGTATAAGTAGGGGCATTGCCAGCAGATTGAGGGACGTGATCGTTCCCCTCTATTCGACATTGGTGAGGCCTCATCTGGAGTACTGTGTCCAGTTTTGGGCCCCACACTACAAGAAGAATGTGGAAAAATTGGAAAGCATCCAGCAGAGGGCAACAAAAATGATTAGGTGACTGGAACACATGACTTACGAGGAGAGGCTGAGGGAACTGGGATTGTTTAGTCTGCAGAAGAGGAGAATGAGGGGGGATTTGATAGCTGCTTTCAACTTCCTGAAAGGGGGTTCTGAAGAGGATGGATCTAGACTGTTCTCAGTGGCAGCAGATGACAGGACAAGGAGTAATGGTCTCAAGTTGCAGTGGGGGAGGTTTAGTTGGATATTAGGAAAAACTTTTTCACTAGGAGGGTGGTGAAGCACTGGAATGCGTTACCTAGGGAGGTGGTGGAATCTCCTTCCTTTGAGGTTTTAAGGTTAGGCTTGACAAAGCCCTGGCTGGGATGATTTAATTGGGGATTGGTCCTGCTTTGAGCAGGGGGTTGGACTAGATGACTTCCTGAGGTCCCTTCCAACCCTGATATTCTATGATTGTCCCTGGCGTGCTGGGCGATGGCATAATGTGATGGGAAGGTGTGGACCGAAGACCATGTTGCTGCTCTACATATCTCCTGGATCAGTATCTAGGCCAGGAAGGCCACCGAGGATGCCTGGGCTCTGGTGGAGTACACAGTCAGAGTGGGGGCAGGGACCTTTGCCAGGTCGTAACAAGTCTGTATACAGGATATGATCCACGATTATATCCTTTGCGTGGACACTGGGAGGCCTTTCATCCTGTCTGCTACCGCAACAAACAGCTGGTTCGACTTGCAGAATGGCTTAGTTCATTTAATGTAAAATGCCAGTGCATGCCGCACTTCCAGGGAGTGGAGCCTCTGCTTGCAGCTATTGGCATGAGGTTTTGGGAAAAAGACCTTGTGAATCAGTGGCATAGGAGGGAACGGGTAGAAAAGGCATTCCTTCCATGGAAGCAGAAAAGCATTTGCCAATGAACCTGGGCTGTGGTTCAGGAAGGGGCAGAATTGTAGGCACTTCCTGTTGGTCCTTGTGGCGAACAGATCAATCTGGGGAATTCCCCACAGTTGGAAGATATTGCTTATTACATCCAAGTGGATAGACCACTCGTGATTGTGAAAAGACCTGCTGAGATAGTCTGCTAGTTCATTCTGCGACCGTGGAAGATAGGACGCTTCCAAAAATATGGAGTCTGCTATGCAGAACTCCCAGAGCTTGAGGGCTTCCTGACACAGGGGAGAGGCACATGCTCCCCCTGTCTGTTGATATAAAACATCACTGTTTTATTGTCTGTCAGGACCGAAATGCACTTGCCCTCCAGGAGAGGCCAAAATGCCTGACATGCCAGCTGGACTGCCCTGAGCTCCCTCACATTTGATGTAAAGCATCAGTTCCTTCGGAGACCAGAGACCCTGAGTTCTGTGCTCTCCAAAGTGCGCCTTCCACCCCATGGCCGAGGAGTCTGTGGTCAGGAACAGGGTTTGGAGAATGCAAACCCTGCACACACCAGGTGCGGGTCGAGCCACCAGTAAAGAGACCTGAGAACACCCAGTGGAAGGGTAACCACCTTGTCTAAGCTATGCCTTCTCGGTTGATACACCGATGCTAGCCAAGCTTGGAGAGGTCTGAGTCTGAGCCTCACATGTTGCGCTACATACGTGCAAGATGCCATGTGACCTAGGAGTTTTAAGCAACTTCTTACTGTGGTTATAGGGAATCGTTTGAGGTCCTGTATGATGTCATGAATGGTCTGGAAGCGGGATTGAGGTAGGAACGCTCTGGCCTGTCTTTAGTCTAGCACTGCCCCTATGAACTCTATTCTCTGAATAAGGATGAGCGTTGACTTTTGAGTGTTTAGGACCCATGCGCTGAAGGTGGATCTTATGAGGCAGACACGTTGATCCACAGTCTGTTGGACTGGCCCTTGACTAGCCACTCGTCTAGGAAAGGAAATACCTGAACCCGCCTCTTCCACAGAAAAGCGGCATGACCGATATACATTTGGCGAACACCCGAGGTGCTGATGATAGGCTGAATGGTAGTACTGTAAATTGGTAGTGGGAACTCCAGACTACAAACCTTAAGAAGCACCTGTGTGGCGGGATTATGGAAATGTGGAAGTATGCATCCTTCAAGTCAAGGACAGCATACCAATCTGCAGGATCCAGGGACAGGAAGATAGTGGCCAAAGAGACCCTAAGAAACTTTAGTTTCTTCATTAACTTGTTGAGATTGCGCAGGTCCAAGATGGGTCTGAGGCCCCCTTTGTTTTGGTATTAGGAAATAAAGGGAGTAAAACCTTTTCTGCTGAGCTCCAGCGGAACCTCCTCCACAGCCCCCGCTGATAGGAGGATTTGTACCTCCTAGATGAGTGAAGGGGGGTGAGAGGGTGAGAGAGAAAAATTGGAGAGAATATCCCATTTCTACCAGGTGGAGGACCCAACTGTCTGAGGTGATTTGGGACCACACTCAGTAGAAATGGGACAGATGTGCCAAAAACAGGAAACAAGGATCCAGTTGGGAGGTTGGTATAATGTCCTCAAGCACATCCTCAAAAGGTCTGCCTAGGGCCTGGTGGTTGCCTGTTCGACCCAGAGCCCCTGTTGTTTGGGGGCTGGGGTTGGCGACGGCGATTCAGATTTCTAGGTTGCCTACAGTTCTGGTCCTGCTTAGACTGCCCCTGGTATAGTCGTGTCATGGGATGAGGCCTAAATTGTCTATGCTGGGTGGCAGGAGTCCCAGCGATCTCAGAGTGGCTCGGGAGTCTTTCAAACTGTGGAGTCTCAAGTCCATTTT
This sequence comes from Caretta caretta, assembly GCF_965140235.1. Lineage (NCBI taxonomy): Eukaryota > Metazoa > Chordata > Testudines > Cheloniidae > Caretta > Caretta caretta. Next base: position 61,263,315 of record NC_134211.1, on the reverse strand, counting down.
CTCTGAAAATAATGTGGCCCCCTCAAACAGGAGATCCTGAATTGCCTGTTGGACCTCCCTGGGGAGGCCTGCAGCCATGAGCAATGGCACATTGCGATGCCCAAGGACATCACTTGCATTGTAGAGACTGCCGAGTCTAATGCCACTTGCAGCGACATTCTGGTGACTGTCTTGCCCTCATCCATGAGAGCCAAGGATTCTGGCTTAGAGTCTGGTGGGACAAGGTCTGAAAATTTTGACATTGCGTCCCATGACTTAAAGTTAAAACGGCTAAGGATCGATGGCTGGTTTGCGATTTGAAGCTAGAGCCCACTGGTGGAGTTTATCTTCCTCCCGAAGAGGTCCAGCTTCTTTGCAACCTTAGCTTGAGGGGTAGGCCCTTGTTGCCCTTGACTCTCCCTCTCATTGACAGCCACCACCATCAATGAGTCTGGTGGGGGGTGGACCTTGGAGGACACAAAGTACTTTCTCTTGACTCCTTTAGCTGTAGGAGCCAGAGAGGATGGTGTTTGCCAGAGAGTTTTTGTGTTCTTCTGAATGGTTTTAATCAGGGAAAGGGCCACCCTGATGATAAAATGCCAGGGATAAAACGTCCACCATTAGATCTGACACTTCAGTGACCTCTTCCATCTGTATCCCAAGGTTTTGAACGACCCACCTGAGAAGTTCAAGGTGGGCTCTGCTGTTGGGAAGGCAAGGCCCCAAGGATGTTCCTGCCACTGCCTCATCTGGAGACAATAATCAGGAGCCCCGAACAAGGGAGGGCCCCTCCTGCCCGTCTGGCTCCTCAAAACACTGTGATTCCACCCCCAAATCGGAGTCCGCCTTGGTGCCAGCCACAGCACCGGTCGCTGCACCGGCTGTGGTACCTTCCGTGGAACTGATCATAGCTGCGGTGCCGGATATGGTGCTGCCGGGTGCGGTGCTGGCTCTGTTGTCCATGTCAGTGCTGGTCCTGCTGTCAGGGCCGGCACCGGTTCTGCGGTCGGTGATGGGTGCAGTACCAATTGTGGTGCTAGTAGTGGCTAATACTTGGGAGAGCTCCCTGGCCCTGGACACAGTCCTTCTCTTGGAAGTGACCAAAAAGGAGCATGCAAAGGCAGACCCCTGGGACTGGTAGTAAGCCCATGGTGTCCAGAAAGGCCACTAAGTTGGCATCTGAGCTGGTACTTGCCATTGTGTTGGCCACAGTACAGTGGGGAAGGTTTGAGTCATCCCTGCTGTCTGGGAGTGCCGGTGGCTATAGTGCCGGCTTCTCCGGGACACACATGAGTCCATGTCTGATTTGGACTCCAGTGAGTCCGTGCGCAGAGACCATGGTGGCACCGTGCACCAGGGTGATGGAGATTGTTGCTGAGTCATAGCCAGCTTGCCCCTGGACTGCACTGGTGTCATCTGGGGCCTCCGGGTTGGTGCAGTGGCACCGTGGTCAGGAGAATGTGGACCTGTCAGAGTTATCAGATCCCGCACTGCCTCATAAGTTTCAGGTGTGGAAGGAAGGTCCAAATCTTCCACCTGGGTCTCCTCCACTGGCACTGGAATCAATGGTCCCTCCCATAGGCCTGGAGTCGACGGTGATGGCTGTTGAGTTGGAGGGGAGGTGCGGTCTTGCACCAGTTGCCCTCCCTTGGGTGGTTCCCGTTCCCTTGCATGGGAAGGGGAGCGCCCTCTATCAGTCTTCCTGTGCTGCTTCTTTGGGACAGGAGACTGTGAGCGGTGCCGAGATTGATTCTGCGCCATGCTTGGCAACGTGGAGTGCAGATCCCAGAGTCCTTCCTTGGCATCTCCCGGACTGAAGCTGGCACACTGCGCACCGATGCTGAAAAGCCCGGTGTCGTGTCCATGGGGTTCAACTCAGACTGAGGGCGCAGAGCTGCTTCCATTAGCAGTAACTTTAATCTGTGGTCCCTCTCTTTCTTCATGTGGGGGCAAAAACTCTGACAAATCTTACACCTGTCCATTCGATGGGACTCCCCCAGCACTTTAGACAAGCCAAGTGTGGGTTGCCCTGGGGCATAGACTTCTGGCAAACCTCAAATGGCTTAAACCCCTGGGTCTGAGGAATGCCATGGGCCCGGGAGAGGGAGAGGGAAACGGGGGAGGGAAAACACACCCCAGTACCCCGATTCCAAATATCTAACTAACTACAAACAATTTTTTAAAAATGGTCTTTAGCTATTTACAGACATAGTACGCTAGAGAATTGCTTGTTGAACACGAGAGACGAAATGCTCCAATGACTGTCACTGGCGGTAAGAAGGGCCTCATATATGGTGCCATGAAGATGCGACTCCAGGGGGCTCTAGAGCCGACCCGATGGATGCTGCTAGGAGTAAAACCTTCCGGAGAACTGTGCACGTGGTGCACACACACCTAATTGGAATTGATACGAACAAGCACTCAAAGAAGAACAGGAATGCATCTGTTGTTGTTATGACCACTGGAGACAGCTGAGCAAAGGGGGCTCTTATGAAAGCATTGTGAGGGTCTTTCCACCAGTTGAGGGACTTCTTCACAACTATAGGCACTGAGAGTAGTTTCTTCAAGCTGTGTTTGCTTGGTGAATAAACAGTTCTGAGCCAACGGTGGAGGCAACACATGTGCAACCTCACTGGCTTATCACAAAAGTACAAGCTGCCATATGCTCCAACAACCGGATCCATTTTTTTGACTGATGTCTAGGGACTGATTTGAACTATAGTGACTAAATTTGCTATGGTTGTAAACCTGCGAATTGGGAGGTAGTCTTCGGCTGCTACCACATCGAGTTATGAATTCCAATCTTTGCACCAGGGTCAAGGTGAACTTCTGAATATTTAACTGCTGTCCCAGGCTGAGAAATAGTGCTAATTGCGACTGAGATCTTGCTGCAGAAGCACTTCTTTAGCATTCAATCATCAAAATATGCGAATAATAGGATTCCTTTTTCTGCAAACATAAGCTGCTCCGACTGACAGAACCTTCAAAACCACTCTGGGAGCAGAAGGGAGGCTGAATGGAAGCACTTTATTGAAAGTGGTCTTGAGCTAGAGTGGAATAGGAACCTTCTGTGGGAAAGGTGAATCACTATATAGAAATATGCATCTTGTAGGTTGAGGGCCAAGAACCAATCTCCTAGGTCCAATGATGGTATTATTGCTGTAAGTGTTATTTTGAATTTCTATTATCTTCACGAACCTCTTGAGAAGCCTTAGATCTAGAATGGGTCTCCACCCGCCATTCTTTTTTGGAACCAGAAAGTACCTGGAATAAAACCACTTCCCTCTATCTTTTACAGGGACTGTTTCTATAGCACCTAAGTTCAGAAGGAAGTCTATTTCCTGTTCTAGAAGATGCTCACAAGAGGGGTCCTTGAAGAGGGAGAGAGAAGGGGTATAGGGAGGAAAGTAAAGTGGAGTACCCTGCTGATATGATCTCCAAAACTCACCTGTATATAGTGATACGCTTCCAAGCTTGTCGGAAGTGAGAAAGGTCATCCCTGAAGCAAGGAAGGCATCTGAACCATTGCAGTTAGTAAGGGGAAGGTAAATCAGAACCTTGACCACCCCATCAAAATGTTTTTTTTGATGAGGAGGGTTGTGAGGTCAATGCCTGTGCAGCAGACGGCCTCTTTTTCTGGAACCTCTGCCTCTTTCATTGGGGTTCATAAGGTCTCTGGAAGCTGGAGAATTGAACAAGATGAGATCTCTGCACTGTCTGGGATTTACTAAATTTCCTTTTATGCACAGTTGTGTAAATTAAGCTGTCAAAGGCAAGGTCCTTTACTGTGTTCCGGACCTTCCTCAGAAATCCTGAGTGCTGAAGCCAGGAGGCCCTTCTCATGACTACCACTGTAGAAACAGAGAAAGCAGCTATGTCAGTGGCATCCAAAGAGGCCTGCAGGGATGTTCTGGCAAGAAGATGACCCTCTGTAATGATTGGTTGAAATTGGTCCCTCTGTTCTGGTGGTAAATGCTCAATAAATAAATTGAACTTTGAGTAGTTGGTGTGATTATATTTTGCCATCAAGTGTCTGATAGTTTATAATTCTAAACTGCAGAATTGCAAACGAATATGATTTGTGACCAAACAAATTGAGATGCTTCTGATCTTTGACGTATGGTGTTGATTTAGTGGTGGTGTTGCCTTCCACGTTCATTTAAAGCTTCAACAACCAGGGAGTTGGGAGGGGGATGAGAAACCAGAAACTCCTAATCTTTAGATGGAACATAGTATTTATCAGCCCTTTTACAAGTGGGCAGTACTGTTGCTGGAGTATGCTAGTTTACTTTTGCAGGATCTAGCAGAGCCTGATTACTAGGTAGCACAATTTGGGCAGATGATGCAGATTCTAACTGAGAGATGCTAACCTGAGATTTCCTTCTGATGAACATGTTACATCTCCTCTGAGGATGTGCTAACCGGTGGGATATTTGGATTAGTATTATCTTCCTTGTGCAAAGAATACTGAGGCAGGCTCTCAGTACCAAACCTGTTATTACCTGCCGCTAATAGAAACGTATATCAATGCAATAAGTGATAGAGGCTTCCAGTGGGCATGCAACTAATATAGATTCTCAAGTTCTCAGTGCATAAAGAGTTTGCAGCATCTCAAAACCCAAATCAAGATACTAGAAGAGACTAAATAAGCCTTCAACAGGACTGCATGGACTAGGATACTACGTGAAGCAGGAATATTGAGAGATTTATGAGATTCCAGGAAGAGGAGTCAGGTATAGTGTATTTGACTCCTTCTGGATTTGGTACTCTAATCTTAATAAACAGGGCAAAAAAACCCAAAAACGAATGGCATGGACGCTAGGACACAATGTCCCCTTGGAGGCTACTGGATTGCACAATGAATCTTTGCAATCCCTGGTACCATGCTACTGCACACAGAATTACTAGCATAATGAGTTTTTAATTATGACTCACATCATCTGATTCCCTGATGAGTTCTGTGTCTTCTACTTGCACCACAGCATCAGCACCACAAGGGATTGGAGCACCTGTTGTAACCCGCATTACCTGACCAGGCATCACAGTCTGAGTTGGCTGAAAAAAATAAACAAACAAGCAAATGATGACAACTAATTTACTTTTAACAAGGGAATGGGAAAACCTGAAAACATTTGCAAAAAGAAAAGGAGTACTTGTGGCACCTTAGAGACTAACCAATTTATTTGAGCATGAGCTTTCGTGAGCTACAGCTCACTTCATCAGAAGTAGCTCACGAAAGCTCATGCTCAAATAAATTGGTTAGTCTCTAAGGTGCCACAAGTACTCCTTTTCTTTTTGCGAATACAGACTAACACGGCTGTTACTCTGAAACCTGAAAACATTTGAACACTGCAGAAATAAACTGGAGAGTAATAAATCCTTTTCATAGCATGGCTTATTTTTTTCTTGATATGAGTTAGTGGAATTAATATGGGTAAATCCCTTAGGTAATTAAAGAATAAAACAGGTTCAAATCTGACTCAGCTCATTAGTAATTGAGAGCCGTTATTATCTGATGGCAGTATGAAACAAACTGGTAGTTTTTTTTTGTGATGTGGACACCTATCTTCTGGGAAAATGACTGAAACTATCACAATGGGTAATATATTGGTGCCCTTTGGTAAAGAAGCCAAAGAATGATTAGATCAGGAGAATTAACTCCCCTGTCACAAAAAGAGGTGGTCATTCTGAGTTGGGGATGAAGCACACAGGCAAAGAGCCACTGTGGTATATGGTCTTTGGATAGAGGACTGTGGTCTCCAGGGCTGCAGACTTTTACTAGCACTAAAATGCATTTTTGAAAATGAAAGAACTAACAAAGCTGGTTAGGAAAAACTCTTCCTGAAAAAACATGTCCCGTGCTTTACTTCTGAGCAGGTTTCTCCATTACTGTGAGGTAGATCAACTCCAAACATTGAGGTTTGCATGGGGCATCTGCTCTCGTGCAGATCTATTTGCTGAGGCCTAAAATTTGTAAATTTGAAGTTGCTCTATAGTAATCACACAAAACCATGGTACAGAACAAAGTCCTAGCAGAAACAATCTAACTTCATAAGAAGCATGCATTATGTATTACAGAAAAAATAACCAGTAGCAACATGAAAAAATAAACGATGTGAAACAAAAGTGTGTTTTTTTAATTTGTCACTAAGACATTTTTTATAATATACATTTTCCAAAATCCATAGTAAAATTATCATTTGACCCTAATCATTTGAGAAAAGAATAAATAAAGAAAAACACATTTTGCCTCTTTCCTGCCCTGATTCTCTGGACTGTGGATTTACAACTGAAAGGAACATACTGAACTATGGAGTGAGGACCTTCCAATCTTTTGGAAGTTACCAGAGAGACTTTACAAATCAGAAGTCTATAATATCACTGCTATAAACCTGATATAAGGACATTGCAATTATTGTAGGTATATGATCTATTAACCATTTTAACTCTCTTCTTATTTTCTTTTATTAATAAACCTTTAGATTTTAGTTACTAAAGGATTGGCAGCAGTGTGATTATTGGGTAAGAGCTGAGTTATATATTGACCTGGCTAAATGGCTGGTCTCTTGAGATTAGAAGGATCCTATATGTGTTGAAATTGGTTTCAGTAACCACTCATCATTGAGTCCAGTGTTTGGGGGGTCAGATAAGGGCTGGAATGCCTAAGGAGATTGCATTTTTGATTTCTTGTTAACCAATGTGGGGAGACAGAAGTTTACTTTTGTTACTGGCTTGGTGGTATATCTAATGATAGAATAACCACCAGTTTGGGGTGAGTCTGATCTATTTCTCAGCAGTTTGTCCTGAATCTGGTGAATAGTCTCAGCTGGGCCCCACTGAGGCACCGTGACAGAAGCACCCCATTAGTCTGATTTCACTCCCCACCCTCATGTGAGTCTGAGGCTTGGTCTACACTAGGAACTTATGTCAGTATAACTATGTTGCTCAGGGGCCTGGAAAATCCACATCCCCATACCAACCTAATCCCCAGTGTAGACAGCACTGTTTTGAACGGAAGGCTTTGCCCATTGACATAGCTACTGTCTCTCAGAGAGGTGGAGTACCTACACCGATGGGAGAAGCTCTCCCGTCAGGTGGGTAGTGTCTTCACTAAGCGCCATAGCTCAAGCGCTGTAAGTGTAGAAAAGCCCTGAAGTCTGGTCAGCATTTTAGGCTATGTGTAGAGTCCTTCCCGTCTTCTCTTTCCTTCCAGCCAGGGGATAGCACCCCTCTTTAATACCATCTCTGACTCTATTTTGCCATGTCCCCAGGCTGGGAAATTCTAACCCCCAGCCACGCGAATCCCATATGCAGAAAACCATTGTCTCCTGAGGTGAACCAGTTGTTGAGAGTCATACAAAGTTGCATTCCAAAATAAAACAGTGTAAAACTTTAGACCCTACGAGTCCAATCAGTCCTACATCTTGTTCAGCCAATCGCTCAGACAAACAAGTTTGTTTACATTTACGGGAGACACTGCTGATTCATGTGTCTTCATGCTTCAGCCATCATTCCAGAGGACATGTTTCCATGCTGATGACGCTTGTTAAAAAAATAATGTGTTAATTAAATTTGTGACTGAACTCCTTGGAGAAGAATTGTATCTCCTGTTCTGTTTTATCTGCATTCTGCCATATATTTCATGTTATAGCAGTCTCGGATGATGACCCAGCACATGTTGTTCATTTTAAGAACACTTTCACTGCAAATTTAACAAAATGCAAAGAAGATACCAATGTGAAATTTCTAAAGATAGCTACAGCACTCGACCAATGATTTAAGAATCTGAAGTGCCTTCCAAAATCTGAGAGGGATGAGGTGTGGAGCATGCTTTCAGAAGTCTTAAAAGAGCAACACTCCAATGCAGAAACTACAGAACCCAAACTACTAAAAAAGAAAATCAACCTTTTGCAAGTGGCATCTGACTCAGATGATGAAAATGAACATGCGTCAGTCCGCACTGCTTTGGATCATTATTGAGCAGAACCTGTCATCAGCATGGATGCATTTCCTCTGGAATGGTGGTTGAAGCATGAAGGGACATATGAATCCTTATCGCATCTGCCATGTAAATCTCTTGCAACGCTGGCCACCATAGTGCCATTCAAATGCCTGTTCTCACTTTCAGGTGACATTATAAACAAGATGTGGGCAGCATTATCTCCTGCAAATGTAAACAAACTTGTTTGTCTGAGCAATTGGCTGAACAAGAAGTAGGACTGATTGGACTTGTAGGTTCTAAAGTTTTACATTGTTTTATCTTTGAATGCAGTTTTTTTGTACATAATTCTACATTTGTAAGTTCAACTTTCATGATAAAGAGATTGCACTACAGTACTTGTATGAGGTGAATTGAAAAATACTATTTCTTTTGTTTCTTACAGTGCAAATATTTGTAATAAAAATAATATAAAGTGAGCACTGTACACTTTGTATTCTGTGTTGTAATTGAAATCAATATATTTGAAAAAGTAGAAAACATCCAAAAATATTTAAATAAATGGTATTCTATTATTGTTTAACAGCACGATTAATCACGATAAATTTTTTTAATCGCTTGACTGCCCTAGTAAAGAGCCATCTACTTCAGGCAGTCAGAAGAAGGGAAAATCACTTACATGTAATTCTGCATATTTTAAGATTTCTTAGACAATTTTCATTTCTTGGTTTCAGAGTAACAGCCGTGTTAGTCCGTATTCGCAAAAAGAAAAGGAGTAGTTGTGGCACCTTAGAGACTAACCAATTTATTTGAGCATAAGCTTTCTTGGTTGTGCATGTACAAATAGATGCTGGTTAGAGGTCCCTTTGAAAATTTCTTAAGGACAAGTGGTTAGGACTTTGGTTTTCTATCTTTTCTGTAAAATTACACCATCAACAGCACAGCATCTCCTAACACCATCCTAAGGCACTGGATTATTGCTTATTCATACATAAGACCACCACCTACTAAATCACCAACACTACTCCTTAAGGTCTTCTGGGGTTTCCCTCTAAGTCTCTTATGCAAGTACTGACCTGATCTTACACTACTTAGCATTTGAGATCATGTCCCAAGTTGTATGGCTACAGGCTAGACAGTGTACACAACTTCGTAATTATTTAGTGTCAACTTCAATAACAAATACAATCTTTGGAGCACTTGTGAGGATTCCAGAGCACAAATGCAAGGCATATGTTTAAAAGAAAAAAAAAGAAATCAGATCCTTAGTTTTACAAGAGAAGAAAAACAACTTAAATAAAAAGAGAAAAAGAAGAGGAGAAAAGAAATTGCATTCACCTGCTCACCAGCTTGGGATTCCCCAATGATGAATCGATCCCCAGGGCCATCAGCAGCTGTAAGACAATACAGAAGAAAGAAGATGATAAAAATATTGAACCATTGCAAATGGGAAAATTAGAAACCAAGAATGGGAGAATCTTAGAATAATCCAAGATTTAGTTTAGAGTTGCTTCTTTCGAACCTGTATGAGAGGATATGAATATTTTGCAAAACATTTTGAACTTTTAGGTCTATTTTAAGATGTATTTATGAATTTGCTAATCACAGGTTATATAATAATATTTCTACCACAGAATTGCTCAGATAGACTCATTGTTCCAAGTTCTTCCAAGGGTATGCAGAAGTCTGGGAGAACGTAAAAGGAAACCATTGGATATTATCTTAATATCAAAGATTTCCAGTTGTACATAATATTCTTAAGATAAAAGCCTCAACTTCATGAGGCAGAGGTAACAGCAAGAGTTGGTTATCCTCTCTGTGAAACTGCCACCAGACAGGGGGCCGTGATATATATATATTTTGCCAGTATGTTACATAACTGTTTGGAAGACAACAGCAGAATTTTGGATATCAAGATTTCTGGATTCCCTTCCTACCTCTGGGAGGAATGTGATTTAATTATTAGTGCAGTGGTTACAGACAATATAGACAAGCATGTACATCTGAAGCATTTGCTCTGAAAGACAGTGGGCTACGTAGATGTGACTTGTACATGCCATGTTAGAGACTCGGGTTCTGTTCCTAGCTGTCAGTGTCAGAGGTGATATCTGACCTCATCATTTCCTCAGTCCCAGCCCAGTGCACCTTCATTTAGACAAAAGGGAATTTTGATGAGGGAGAGCAGGTGGGCAAAGGTTTATGAGTGCTGCAGTTTTACTGTGTATGTCCAAATGGCAATTTCCCAGGGCTGCTCATTTGTCCTTATCTGGACAGATTTTCAAGGGGACAGCAAAGATAATTCTGCTGACAAATGCTGAGTTTCTGCTTTGGAGGCACTAGAAAGGTTCGAAGAAACAATTGAGAATAACGACCATATTTTCCCTACTCTTATTCTCAGAAACACTTAAACTGTTTTTGCTGAAACTGAATATATAGAATCATAGAATATCAGGGTTGGAAGGGACCCCAGAAGGTCATCTAGTCCAACCCCCTGCTCGAAGCAGGACCAATTCCCAGTTAAATCATCCCAGCCAGGGCTTTGTCAAGCCTGACCTTAAAAACCTCTAAGGAAGGAGATTCCACCACCTCCCTAGGTAACGCATTCCAGTGTTTCACCACCCTCTTAGTGAAAAAGTTTTTCCTAATATCCAATCTAAACCTCCCCCACTGCAACTTGAGACCATTACTCCTCGTTCTGTCATCTGCTACCATTGAGAACAGTCTAGAGCCATCCTCTTTGGAACCCCCTTTCAGGTAGTTGAAAGCAGCTATCAAATCCCCCCTCATTCTTCTCTTCTGCAGGCTAAACAATCCCAGCTCCCTCAGCCTCTCCTCATAAGTCATGTGTTCTAGACCCCTAATCATTTTTGTTGCCCTTCGCTGGACTCTCTCCAATTTATCCACATCCTTCTTGTAGTGTGGGGCCCAAAACTGGACACAGTAGTCCAGATGAGGCCTCACCAATGTCGAATAGAGGGGAACGATCACATCCCTCGATGTGCTCGCTATGCCCCTACTTATACATCCCAAAATGCCATTGGCCTTCTTGGCAACAAGGGCACACTGCTGACTCATATCCAGCTTCTCGTCCACTGTCACCCCTAGGTCCTTTTCCGCAGAACTGCTGCCTAGCCATTCGGTCCCTAGTCTATAGCGGTGCATTGGATTCTTCCATCCTAAGTGCAGGACCCTGCACTTATCCTTATTGAACCTCATCAGATTTCTTTTGGCCCAATCCTCCAATTTGTCTAGGTTCTTCTGTATCCTATCCCTCCCCTCCAGCGTATCTACCACTCCTCCCAGTTTAGTATCATCCGCAAATTTGCTGAGAGTGCAATCCACACCATCCTCCAGATCATTTATGAAGATATTGAACAAAACCGGCCCCAGGACCGACCCTTGGGGCACTCCACTTGATACCGGCTGCCAACTAGACATGGAGCCATTGATCACTACCCGTTGAGCCCGACAATCTAGCCAGCTTTCTACCCACCTTATAGTGCATTCATCCAGCCCATACTTCCTTAACTTGCTGACAAGAATACTGTGGGACACCGTGTCAAAAGCTTTGCTAAAGTCAAGAAACAATACATCCACTGCTTTCCCTTCATCCACAGAACCAGTAATCTCATCATAAAAGGCGATTAGATTAGTCAGGCATGACCTTCCCTTGGTGAATCCATGCTGGCTGTTCCTGATCACTTTCCTCTCATGCAAGTGCTTCAGGATTGATTCTTTGAGGACCTGCTCCATGATTTTTCCAGGGACTGAGGTGAGGCTGACTGGCCTGTAGTTCCCAGGATCCTCCTTCTTCCCTTTTTTAAAGATTGGCACTACATTAGCCATATATAATTCTGAGGCAGAGACCAAACACAGAAATTATCAATGTAAACAGCTGAAGTTTGAAGCAACTGAAATCCTGGGAAGTATTAAGTGTTAGGAGGTGTATAGGTGTCGCTATGTGTTCTGCCTGTAAGAACTGTATTTATGCTTTTATAGCACCTTTCATTTGAGGATCTCTAAGTGCTTAACAAATGTTAATTAATTAAACCTCCCAACAACCTTCTGAGGTAGGTGTTATCAATATTTTACAGAAGAAGAATGTGAGGTACAGGAAGAGTAAGTGACTTGCTCAAGGTCTCATAGCTAGAGTCAGGAACAGAATCTAGGAGTGCTGACACTTAGTTACCTGCTCTAACCATTTGATCATGCTACACCCAAAAGTGACTCCTCTATATCTAGAGGCAATGTCGTCCTAGGGGAAGAGTACAGGATTGGAAGTCAGGAGACTTGGGATCTAATCATCCACCCTCAACGCTGGCTTCTCACAGAATATCAAGTCACGTTCAAGGTTTATTTCTCCTTATTTTCAAGGCACTCAGTGCTTTGGGGCTTGGGCCCAACATAGCTAGAAGATTGCCTAAAGCTCTGATGTGAAGACCAGGGTCAATAACACCACTACTCAGGCACAATGAAGCTTTCTACCATTAGGGTAAAGTTTATCTGTGCAGGAGATAGAATTTTCTTGGGGACTGGTCTGAAACTTGTGGAGTGAACTCCCACACGATCTAAGAATCGTCACAAACCTTACCACCTTCCGCTCCAAGTGCCAGGGGCATTTCTTTGACCTGCTGCAATGGGGCAGATAGGCCCTCCACTGTCAGGGAGGGGGTTAATAAGAGCCTGTGGACACAACTGGCCCAGCCCCACTACTCTTGCAGCAGTTCTCGGGAATCGAGAGGGGTCCTAAAGGAAGAGGCTCAGCTTAGTTAGGGAACAGACCAGGAAGAACAGAGAGCAGCACTGTGAGTCTTCCTTGATGAGGAAGCCTGGTTCTAGACAAGATCCTGAGACAGTTTGCTGCCTGGATGAGACTCCCAGAGGATGGGATGACTGGACCCAGGAAGACGGATAAAAGAGACTGGCCACATGGAGACAAGCCCTGAGTAGAAGGGCAGGGTCTTGCCGACAAATCCTTGGACGACCTTGCGTTTGAGTTGTTTTCCTTTTATTCTGGACTCTATTGCCCTGGAAGGGGTGTGACTCAAGTGTGCCATGGCCAGAGGGCTAAGACATCAAGGCACTGGATCCATGAAGTGTGACACCCAACTGTCAGGGAAACACAGCTGATTGAGGTGTACCTTGATGGGCCACAAAGGGGTGTCTTGATGTAGACAACCTGGTTGCACCTGCCTTCTCTATTCAAAACAAATCAAAAAACCTAGCCCAAACAGAAAACTTACCAAAACAAAACAGTACGCTGCATGCAAAAATTCTCCTCCTAGGGAGAGGATAAGAGAGAGAACAAACCACTGTGACAGATGTTAGTCATGTCACTAAATGCACTACTGGAAGGGGCTCTGAAACTACAGTGATGGGGGCAGCATAAGAACCTATCTAGACTAGACTAGAAATCCTGCTCCCACTGAAATCAGAATTTTATCATTGACGTTAATTGGAACAAAATCGAGTCCTTGGGTTCTAATTTGAGCTCTCAATGACTTAATCTCTCTTACTCTCAGAAACCCCATCTGGAAAATGGAAGTATTTACCATACCTATGTCCCCAAGGTGTTGTGATGTTTACTCAACTGTGGTCAATGTCTCTCTCTCTCTCACTGAGTAGTACCTTACTTCACAAGTAGCCTCACTGATTTCACTGAAATTTCACATGGAGTAAAGTACTACTCATCACAGGTAAGGGCCGCAGAATCAAGTCTTTCACAATGCCACCAACTCACGAGAGTCTATCACGAGTCTCACAATGTTTAGTATTCGTCTTAAAATCCTATTGGGTTAAGAAATTTGCTTTAACCCTTAAAAGCTATTGGAATCAAGAGATTACATGAAAATCTCAGCTCTCATTAAAGAAAAAAAGTAAGTTTCTAGCCCTCCTGATGTTAGAAAAGTTTGAAAATGTGAAATAAGTGCATCCTAAGACTCAGAAATCAGGAAGCAAATAAAAAGAATCTCAGATTTATAGTTTTTTAAAAAATCTCATGATTTTTGAATATTTGAGGCTGGCAAATATATTTTTTTTTGAGATCCTTAGATGAGTTTTTGAGATCCTTAGATGGAAAGTACTAAGTATTATTATTATTATTACTACTGTAAGTACCTATTGACCCCAATAAGGAGTGTTGGAAGTGCTTTTTGCCAAATCTATAGTCTGTTGCAGTGGTGAGTTAATTTCACAAGTCTAGCTGTATCTGCTATTTCAGACAAACCTCTTGGGCCTGCATTACATAACAACACTGCACAGTAAAAACTTCATTTAATTTTAAATGAGTTGTGTTGGCTATTTTCTTAACCAAATAAAATCATATTAAAAATGTAATCTCAAAATCAAACCATGTTTTTCGTTAACTGACTCCTTTCCTTAAAGAGCAGTACTCAGCTGTTAAATAAATAACTTTGCCTACCTCTCAGATCTTCTGTATATATATTATCTTGTTCTCCAGGAAAACAGGCAGTTTGTTTCATAGTTGTTCATCTGCTTCTACTGCTCATTACCTACCTAATACCACAAGTGGTTGCTTTGGGACAGACTGATTATGATGTATCTAATGAAGGGTTATAACATAAGATGAGCTGAGGAAAAGATAACAGGAGCAGATGAACTACTAAGAAATAAAAATCTTGTTTTCATGCCAATGTTGCTAGCAGAGAAACATGAGATGGGGAAAGAAAGGCCGACAATATGTGATATAAGTAGATCTGTTTCTAAATAAATTATGTTTCAGAGTTTTCCATGTGCCACCAATTGCTATTCAGGAGTCAAGTAATGGATGAGCTCAAAAGTGCACTAGGGTAGGGCCGGATTTCCAATTAAGCACAGCAGGCATGTCTAGAGGCACTGGCACTAGTTGCCAAATATGTGATTTTCTAGCCCAATTGGGCTATTTTTAGCTGTCAGTTGGCAGGGTTTTTTAGCTGCTGCAAGTTGGGCTATTTTGCTGCCCTGCTGCTGCTGGCCACACTGCTCAGGAGTTCTTGAGGGGGAGGGAGCTTCCTGATTTGTCCTGCTCCCTGCTGAGATGCTCCACACACCACTTGGATCACATCATGCCCCCTCTCCTTAAGTGACATTTGCAGCATGCGCAGAATTCTTGTCCAAGGGAGGCAGAATTTTTTTTCCCTTGAAGAAAATGTTCAGCAGTTCTGCCTTTTGCCCACCAGAGGCCACTGTGGCACCAGAACAGCCTGAGCTGGCTGAGGCTGACTGGTCTGGCGGGTGGCAACAAACAGCTAGCAGGTGGGTGGTGGGTGCATTTTTTCCTCAAGTAAAAAGTCACAGCAGCCTTCTTCAAGCCAGGTTAGGAAACAGAGTGGGCCACACAGGGCTGTGTGTGTGTGTGTGTGAGAGAGAGAGAGAGACAGGGCCACATGGGAACGCAGGAGGGGGCTCCAGGCAGGGCCACATGGGGAGTGCGGGGCTCATAAGGTGTAAATCTGGCTCTGCACAAGGGTTTATTGATGAACTGAGAACCATGAGGTGCATTTCATTACTTTGCTGCCAATATGCTAGTAAATGATTTCAAGTTAGCTTGAATCAAGATGCCATGCACTTCAAAAGTAGATTTAACTTTTATTCAAACTGAGTGAGTAGCCTTGGTTGATGTGAAACACACTGTTCTGCTGAAGTGCATTTCTTCATTATCTCCTCAACAACACAGGGTTCATAGGCACATAGAGATTGCCACATTGAAACAGACTGTCTATATACAGTAGTCTGGAAATCCATCTTTGACAAGCAGTCAATGCTTGATATTTCAGAAAAAATGCAAAGAAACCATAATGCATCAAATTCTACAGTACTATATACCATAAAAGGAAATTTCACTGGACCCCAATGGGTAGTTCACGCTCTGGAGCATAAAAATTTATAATCTTTGTAATTGTTCATGTTAGCTAGTATAGTTAGACATGATTCTTATCTGTATAAATACCTAATCTTTAGGGAAAACTTTATGAGCTGTTTACTTCCAGAGTTTCCTGTGGAAGTGAGCTGCATAGTTTAATTATACATTGCATTGAAAATATGTCCTTTTATCCGTTTTAAATCTGTTCAGTTTCAAAATATTCCTGGTAGTGAAGACCAATCAATGATGACCTTATACAGTAATCTTTGTTTCATTTCAATACCCCAAACAGTCCTCTAGAAAGAGACATCTAGATTCCCTTACCACTCTGAGAAGAATTGCTTTCAGGAAGAATGGCTACCCTGTATGGTTGGCTACATTTGTAATGTTTTATTGAGTTCACATTCTGAAACCAGTCTACAAATCTGCAGATGGAAGCCTACCCAATTTACTAATCTTTGAAGGAAAGATTAATTTCACTTGAAAAAAAAGTCCAACTAGGTCCCTTAACCTCCAAACTCTCAAATAGCAAAGGGTGAAAATAACTCACAAAGTTGAGCCAAAACTTTCCCCACCTTTATGCCTAAGAACAGTAACTGATGGCAAGTGGTCCTGGGGCTAAGATATTCAGCTCTGAACAGGTGTTCTCATGTTTTACAGAATATTATATAACTGTACATGTTTCCTTAAACTTTCAATATTAGATTTTATTTTATTTTTTGGAAATAGTTTTCATTTTCTGAAATAATTAAAAAAAAAGTTAAACTACAACATATGGAATGTGACAACTTGGTCTCATACATAAGCCTATTTTTAAACAGTCTTACAATAGTGAGGACACATTAGTGAGGCCCATATGTGCTCATCATATGGGTTAGATTGGTACTAGTAGCTAGCAGCCACACAGGCAGAGCGAGGGTGTCAGTTTGATCAACGTGTACTGCACATTGAAAGCAGATTTAACTTTTAAAGAGCTTTATCACCCATGTAAATGCTGTCCAGAATTGCATTCCCCATGTTTTGGGACTGCAAGAGCAGCTACTGAATTGCTCTCCCTCTCTCTGGAAGAAACTTACTGGAAAGGGGTCAGAGAGTGCTGGAGAATAGCAAGAGCCATGGTTCTGTTAACTAGCCATCTGTGCAGGAGGGAATTAGTTGCCATGTTTAATGAACTAGTTCTCTGCTCCATGTTACCGCAGAGCTAACCAAAGACATTGTGCCTCCCTGAGGCAGGATGCCTATTGATGACCCCCTGCAGCTTTTCACCATACCAACTACAGGGCTATGCCTAAATGCCAAAATTTAACTCTTTTTATCTGGGAACAAGAAAAAGCTCAATGAATTGCACCTCCAGTTTAAATAGCTGCTAATGTCTCATGGGAAACTCTATCCTGTTCCTTTACCTTGAACTCTCATCTCAGGGCTGAGATCTGCAAATCAACCTACCATTTTATCACCTCTGCAACAATGCCTTTAAGTTTCACTGCCTGGAATCTACCTCTGATGAAATCTTCATCCATTCCTTTATCTCCTCTTGTCTCCACTACTGCAACTCTCTTCACTATAGCCTCCTAAATTTTCAACTCTCCAGAGTTGAGCATGCACAGAATGCTATTGCCCACCTTCTTTTACATGTAAAACAGTGCAAACGTATCACTCCCATTCTCAAATATCGCCATCTTTTTCTGAAATGGAATGTGAAAAACATTTTACAAATATTAATAATAATACTAATATCTGTATGGCTTTTAACCTGAACAGTTCACCAACATTCTGTGTCTTGCAGGTTTGTATCTGTTAGGAGGAAAAACTGAAGAAGTCAGGTATTATCTTGATGCAATCCTGTTTATTTACAAATAATGTACACAATAGTACTGTTTTCTTGGACAAAATAGGAACCAAGCAGCAAGAGATAGTTTTTGTTCACAAATCAAAGCCTCTTGTGTGCCAGCACTCTATCAAAAAGCTCCCTCTTTAAACTTTTTTTCAGGGTCACACTACAAGTGTTTCTCTGGCTGCATCTGGGGCTTTCCTGCTGCCTTCTGTGTGTGCTTCTGTCCAGTAGAAGGAACATCCAGTGCTCTATATTAACTGCAAACTATTTCCCTGGGAATTGGCCTATTCTGTTATTGAAAAAAAGGGCCTGACTGTAAAATGGGGAGTGGATGCATTTCATTATTACCTCCTCGGGAACCCAGTCATCCTGGTTATGGATCATGTTCCCTAAGATGGCTGAATGAGACGAAAGACCCAAAAAGCTGATAGATGAGTTGATATCTGTCCCTTCAGTCATATGCCTCCAGGTTCAGCAATGAGCAGGGAAGGGACACCTGAATGCCAACTTCTTCTCTTGGGAAGGGACGTGGGAGTTGGAATCTACATCCAGTCCCCTAAGATCTGAGGGGGAGGGTATGTGTTGGAGTATACTAACGCCGCACTAAGTCAGCAAGGGATAATGTGCTGCTGTAAGCCCACTCAACAAGGACTGTTGCTTGAGAATTGGACTTTTTAGCCACTTGCAATTCTGCAGCAGGATACAATAACTGAACTGCTTTGGCACCTACACCATTGCCTTCTGAGATAGATGGCTGCCATTCAATACATAAAGACGACTGTGCTGCCTGGGACAGGCCTGCGGGTCCTAATGAGACTGTTCCATGGAACCTCTGCCCAGGGGACATTTGGGGAACTGTCTCAATCAACTCAGTGGATTTTTGCCCTTTACTGAAGTCTGCCCTATAGTTTGTCTTGGATCATAAAGAGCGCAGTCACAATGTTGGAAATTAGCCTCCCAGAAAGCATCAGCATTACCATACTTGTGCCCAGGCCTTCATGCAACTATGAAATCATAGGTCTGCACCTGGGAACTAGCCCCTCAGGATTCCTGAATCTAAACAGCCATTGCAGGGACGCATGGTCTGTCCTGACCACAAATTTCCTCCCATATAAAGAGTGATGAAAATGTACTATAGATTTAACCACTGCTCGGGGGTCCTTTAGGGTGATGAAATAATTTCTTTCAGGAGAACTTAGATATTTGTTGTAATACCCTCCAACATAAAAGGGGTTTTAAAATAATGGGTAGGCTAAGACAAAAGCAGTCTCAAGAGCCTTTTTCAATTCCAAAAATGCTACATCACACTCTGCTGACCTCTGAAATGGTTTCCCTTTCTCACCAAGCCTATGCAATTGTTTTGCATATTGGCAAATTCACAAAGAAACCTTCTGTAATAGGAGCAGAGCCCTACAAAACTCTGCACATCTGTGAGTGTCTGGGAAGTTGGCCAGTTCTGTGCAGCCTCAGTTTTCTCTTTTTGAAATAATTCAAAATTTCTTTGGGTTCACTTTCAGATTAGCAGACTTAAGTTTATCACAGACCATTTTAAAATATATCAGTTCCTGTTCAAATGTTTTAGCAGGCACTAAGATTTCATTATCCCCATTTTACAGATGGGAAAACAGAGGCACAGAGGTGAAGTGACTTGCCCAAGGTCACTCAGTAGGCCAATGGCACAGCCAGATCTTCTAAGTCCCAGATCAGTGCTCTGTTCTCTAGGTTATACTCCTAGAAAGGTTCCTAGGAAAACTTTCAGTGTAATAAAAAAATATTTTAATCGCTACATCTAATTACTCAGAAGCGTGCATTCCCATACACAATTTTGAAAATTATCAACTGTAATAATAAAGAATAATTAATAAACATACAGTAAAATAGAATTGTAACAGTCTGATAAAATATTTGATGCATAGGAAAAACTCTTAATAATGACAGGTTTCAGAGTAACAGCCGTGTTAGTCTGTATTCGCAAAAAGAAAAGGAGTACTTGTGGCACCTTAGAGACTAACCAATTTATTTGAGCATGAGCTTTCGTGAGCTACAGCTCACTTCATCGATGAAGTGAGCTGTAGCTCACGAAAGCTCATACTCTTAATAATAAAAATTATATATATATATAAAAAAGGAAACCTTTGAAATTCTCATGTCTGTCTCATAGAAGAACTGCATTTCCTGGGTCTCAACTATATCATGAGGCCAGACTTCCTGCTGGGAAGTGGCAGCAAAATGGCAACTTTCATTGAAAGGTTTACCAGACCCAAGCACAGATATAGAGAGTAAAACATTGAAAGGTTTTACTAAACATGGCTCTGTAAATATGCATTTTCACTCCCCCTCACCCTGCGCCTCTCATTTAAAGAATTAGAACTAATCACTGCAGTCTTCCTTTAAAGTGGCTGAATTTTACACAGCCGTGATTTCAGTAATGATCTAGATATCTACAAATAAAATGTATAACCAGGGCTTTGGAGCAGTGCTCCGACTCTGCTCCAGCTCCAGGCAAAAACCTGCAGATTCACTGCTCTGGAGCTGCTCTGCGCTCCAGCTCTGGGCTCCGCTGCAAAGCCCTGTGTATAACAATAGTTATATCCAAGAAAGAAGTGCTTCGGACTGTGATGGAACAAGCAGGTGTACTAACAATCTGGGGTAATGCTGCAAAAGATGCACTGCATGCCTAGAGTTAAAGCATTTACCTCTGACAGCGTATCCATCTTTTACTGATGCTGGGAAGGGGGGTAGGTTGTCTTTTGCATAAACATCTTGAGCAAGAACTCGGCCCATTCCATCTAAAAGGGAAGAAAGAAAAAAAAAGACCATGTTCCATGTCAGTGAATGTATTCAAAGGGAATAGAAGGTGACAGCAGTGTGCTCCCATGGATGAAATTCATGGGTATGTGACACATCTCGTAATCAGGTCTGTCAAGCTTTTGATTTCTCTCCAAACCAATAGGGAAATAAATGGAGAGATGCAGCCTGGAAGCAGGGATGAAAGATGTGGTTCAGTGAACCTGCATTTCTGGTTAGGACAAGCTTGTTGGCATTGGATTTGGATGTACAGTATCCAGAACCAGAGCAGTCAGCTGAGATACAGGCTATGGCCTGTTCTACACCACAAAGTTAGGTTGACATAAGCTGCCTTGCATCGACCTAGTTGTGCATATGTCTACACTTAAATTTGTCTCCCACTGATGTAAGTGCCCCATTACCGCAGTAACACCAACCTTCCCAAGTGGCAGTGAGCCACATTGATGTACTGAGATCACTGCAGCATGAATGTAGATACTATGTTACTTATGTCAACTCCATGAGTCCCCCATCCACTGCCCCACAATGCCCAACACTGACTACTCTGCCTGGGGCTCATGGAGACCAGAAAACCCCCTACCCCTTTAAAGCCCCATACATTTTTGAAATGCCTTTTGCTGATTGTCCAGCTTGGTGAGCATACCTAGCTGCTTCGCCCCTTGGCCCTGACTGCCCCTAGTGGGATCCTGATGCAATGTAATAATCATAAATGTAAAGCAAGCAACACAATATTGATAGGCGCATCGATAATGTTATTCACAGATGTACAGCAAACACCACACAATTCCTAGCAGACCCCAAATCAGCAGGACCAGGTACAATGCAGTACACCACAATGCATTACTGTGGCTCACTGTTAAAGTGATCTTTCAAAGCCTCCCTGAGCCATATAGCTGTGCACTCAGCTCTTCTAAGTGTCCTTGTGTCTGGCTGTTCAAACTCGGAAGACAGCTGTTCCACCTCTGTGGAAACTTTCCCCCCTTTGCTTCACAGATATTTTGCAGGACACAGCAGGCAGCTGTAACCATCGGGTATATTTTTTCCACTGATATCCAATTTTGTGAGTAAATAACACTAGTGTCCCTTCAATCTACCAAAAGTGAATTCAACTGTCATTCTGCACCTGCTGAGCCAGTAGTTGAATCTTTCCGTAGTGCTGCTGAAGTGGCTAGTGTACAGTTTCATGAGCCAGAGGAGCCAGGAGTAGCCTAGGTCCCCCAGGATCACTACAGGTATTTCAACATTGCCAGTGATAATAGAGGTTGGGAATAGAGTAGTTGCCTGTAGCTTTCTGAACAGTCCTATGTTCTTAAAGATGTGAGCATCATGCACCTTCCCTGACCAGTCAACACTGATGTCGATGAAGCATCTCTGGTGCGCCCATAGCGCTTGCATAACCATAGGAAATTAGTTCTTTCTGTTGATGTACACTGTGGCCATGTGCCAAAATAGGGCCTGGGGTCATCTACCACTCCACTTCAGTCGAGGAACTTCATTGCTGCAAATCCAACCATTATGTCCTGCACATTGCTGAGAGTCAGTCCTGCGTGGCAGGAGACAATTAATGGCTCTGCACACTTGCATAACAATGGCCCCCGGCAGTGGATTTTCCAACTCCAAAATCATTTCCAACGGACTACTAGCACTTTGGCATTGCAAGTTTCCATCAGTGCAATTGTCACAATTCTCCACTGTCATTGCAGCTCTCATTTTGGTGTTCCTGCACTGGCGGGCTAGGGTAAGCTCAGCTCACAGATCTACGAATGTGGCTTTGGGCATCCAACAGTTCTGCAACCACTGCTCATCATCCCAAGCCTCCACTATGATGCAGTCCCACCAGTCAGTGCTTGTTTCTTGAGCCCAGAAGTGGCACTCCACCATCTGCAGCTGCTCTGTGAACACCACCAACAAACTTGAATTTGTTCTCACTATGTCCCACAGCAATCTGTCCTCCAAGAAATCATCATGTTCCTCCCAATTTGATTCTTTTTACAACTCTACAAATACAGGAGGATCGTGTATCCTGTACTTGCAATGTTTATCACACTAATGTAGAGCTTTTCAGGCTCCTTGCTTTTGTCAGCGATGGCAGACAGTGAGGACGGCTGCTTAGGTTTGTGGGATTTTTTTAAAAGGTGTGAAAATTCTGGGATATAGATGACATTATGGGATGGAGACAATTGCATGCTGGGAAGTTGACTCCTTGCTCCCAGTCACCCCTGCCTGGCTCATTTCTGTCCCACCATGCCTTGCCAGAACTTCCCAAAAGATAGTGCACTGGATGGTGGCAGGCTGCACACTGGGATACCTTCCCATGGTGTACCATGCTGTGCATCAACACAAGCATTCCTGGTGAGTATGCACAGCGCTGATGCAAGGAGCCATGTATGCAGGTGCACAATTGATACACTAACTGCGGCAGCTTTATGCCAGTATAACTTGCCTCAACCAAAGTTAGACATGGCCTATGAAACTAAAACAAATGTTTGCATACATTGAGACTTCCTAAAGAAACATTTACAATCTTTTTTGTATTTGTAAAGGAAAAATCTTTAACCTATTTTTTTTAAATAGCATTTTTTAAAGAGAATTCTGCATTGGAGAAAGGTGCTGGATTGAGCCCTGAAGACAAACATGACACATTTCTGAACATATTTTTATGAATTAGTGTAAAAGTCATGCTATAAAGTAGCTTTACCTCCAATAATATTTGTCTTATTAGAGGTATATGGAATTGTTTTGCTCAGTAAGAAAATATGGTTGTTTGGATGTCCGTTGTTTGGATGTTCATGGGCATTATAAGAAACTTTAGCTGAATGGAGGGACAGACAGATTTTTCAGGTACTCTTGAATTGCTAATTGAATTTTATTACAAGGACACAGTTAAAATTGCTTAGGTGCTAGTTTTGTGTGTGTGTGTGTGAGAGAGAGAGAGAGAGAGAGAGAGAGAGAAGATTGGTGTCTGGGTTGTTTATGTAAACTTAGCTTGTGATCTTGACATAATTTTTAATATTTTTTTAATGGATGTGTTCGGCAGCACATCATCTTTTCTTCACATCTTTTCTTCTTTGCAAACATAACTAACCTATTGTTGTTTTTGAATATATTAGGTAAGGTTACTGATATGTACTTCCAAATTCGGAAAATATATATAAAGATAACAATTACATTAAAACAGAGTTTAAAGAGTATGCATCAGTAATTTAGGAGTAGAAAATAATTACAGGAATGTTCTGATTATACAAAAATCAAACATTACAAACTCAGGAAATTCAGAGTTAGGCTTACACTTAAAAGAAATCCAAACACGTTAAGGTACGGAAATGCATAATTAAGGCACTCAAAACAATTTTAACTCTGGCCCTAGTGAGACCATGGAATAATCATACAGTTATGATTAGTGCATTTTAGCGTTTGTGATTCCAGTTTAGAGTAAACTAATTTTTAAAGATGGATTAGGGTTGTTTTCATATTTTTCCCTCCCCATGTTGGCAGTAGAGGTGATGGTATTGTTTCATCCTTTCTTTGTGATCTCCCTTCTGTTGTATCTAGTCTTATACTTAGATTGTAAACTCTTCAGGGCAGGGAATACCTCTGCTCCAGTTAGCCATGTGAAGAGGGCAGAAGACCCTGCCACCTCTCTTGCGCAGGGGATCCTTTGAGAGGAGGTGACCCAGAAGGAGGAAGGAGTGAGGAGGACCCAAGCGCTCTCCATTTGGTGCTTTGGAAACAAGGATGACGGGAACCACAGACACTGCCATACTTCTTAGCAGCCAGGGGAACAGAAGCCCCAGTTTCTACCACCTTAAATGGGGAGGGAGGCACAGCCATAATGTGGGATGGGGCCAGAGTACAGGAAGTCCCCCATGTGGGATATGCTTAAGACCCTGAATAGCCTTAATTCAGCCTGACGTGTCCCCCAGCTTAAACTAGTTAGCCCCCAACCCTGGCTCATGTTCTGTGTCTGCTTTTGCAAAAGCAGCAGAGGAGAAAGAAGCTCTAGCTTCTGAAAAGCTTATTCTTCTGCTGCTGGAGGCAATGTGGACAATTGGGGAGGCTGCTTAGAGCTACTCCACAGTCAGGTAACTCTGAAAAAAGAGTGGGAGAGGGAGAGACAGGAAGGAGGTTCAACGTATGTGAGAGTGGGGGGAGTATGGGGTGAGGAGTTACCGAGAGGGTGGGGGATTGGGTGCTAGTAGTCTGAGTTGGGGAGGGGAAGACTCATCTAAGAATGGAGGCCGTGTGTGTTTGTGTGTGTGTTAAATTGCAGAGGGTGCTGTCCTGTACGTGAGGGGGAATCTTAGCATGTGTGTGATTTTGTTGGGAAAAACTTTGGCAATGTGGGTAGTTGTAGATGTGTGAATTTAGTGGGGGAACCAAGTGAGAGCCACGGACAAGACTGTGTGTATGTATGTGTATTTCTTTTTAAGGAAGACAGGAGTATGCATGTGATTTTTGGTTAAGAGGAGAAAGAGAAAGAGAGAGACTGTGTGTGTGAGATATTTGAAGGGGAAATGGGAAAGTGCATGTGAAGTTAGTTTTGCACAGCAGCAGGCCAAGCTTTTCAAAATTATAAGTTAACTAAACCTTGATGTGTGTGAATACTGGTGAACTGGACTTCAGTTAAATGGAGTTGTATTGTAAATATATATAATTTATGTATTTGCTCCCATACTGATACCCAACACATCAATTTTCAGCCTGGAGTGAATATTTATGGTGCATTTTAGAACTTCTGCTTTTATAGTAGGAATTAGCATGTAAATGCTGATATATTCTTCACTATAGCAGCTAGAAAGGCACTGTTGATACCCACATTGTCTTATGTGGAAGTAACTTCTTTTTATTAGAAAGCTTACTCACAAGCTTGAGTAATTGCAGTGCAGGGGAGAATACAACACACAACATTTTAATTATAGCTGAGAAATCAGCTTTCAGAGAAATAGTGAATGCCCCCTCTCTTCATACACGCACAAATCCAATGCAAATGTAATGCTTCTAATTTTAGCAGGTAAGCTATCTTCATTTTATTTCTTGCCTGCATGCAAAAATCACACCAGTTAGAGAGAGATGGTGGACAGTATGTTCCTGGCATCCTGCCATGTGCTATTTGGGGTGAACAAATGGACAGCCAGCAGCTAGAAAGCATTTCATTAAGGAAAGAGAAACAGTCAATGTTTGGTGAAGGTTTGGGTATTTAATTCAAAAAAATAAGGACACACTCAAATACAATTTTTTACTTTTTTTTTTGCACTTTCATCTTGGAAGTCTAAAAATCTTTTTCACCCCATTGTTTATGACTAATTTTGATTTTTAAAAACAAAAGTTCTGAAATGTCTTCTGCGTCTTCAGACTCCCCTTCCTTATGATAACAGCTTTTTGGTGTTAACAGAAAAGGCCTGTAAATTTTGTTTCTCTGAAAATATCACTGTAATAGGAGTCTTAGTTTTGTGTTTTATTTTCTTAGTGCAAGTAAAACTTGCACATATGTTAAGAATTTTGATGCCCCAGGGCAGTGTTAGTGGGATAAAGTTGTGAGCCAGGCCCCCTAATGGACAGCATGCACTATCCATTCCGATGGTTATAAACAGTTTCCCTCCACAACAGTTCAGTGTTTTTCTGCAGTTATGCAGAAGGCAAAGCTAAAATAAGCTAATTAACAATGATTAAAACATTAGAAAATATGTCTGAGTAATAAATAAATTAGGTGTGAACAGAGAAACACTAAAAGTATATAATTCTCAAACCGTGAAGGTAGGTGGCTGGGTTAATGAACACTATAGCAATGATCTTCTTCAAAGAAGCAGAATTACAGTCAATTTCCCCATCTCTAAGCAAACTGTCTGTCAGGATTCCAACTCGTGGAATAAAAAGTTTGAGGGAAGTCCCCAAAGCAAAAACAGTTAAAGCTGCAATGAGCATCAACAGCAAGGCCATTGCCAACAGTGAGAAGAAAAAGGGTTTTTTAAAAAATATATATGGAGAAAATTGGACTAAGATACCTCCTAAATGTCCAAGCAGACCAAAATGCTCATGCTTGCAAAAGGAAGCAGAGATGTTGGGGGAAAATTTTTTTCACACGAAAATAGGCCAACTTAAAATAAAGGGACAATCTGAAATAAGACTTCATTGAGGTGAGAATGTTTGGCTTTCTTTACCTTGACAACAACTTCTGGATAATGAAGAGTCTGAAATGGATTTTCCTGTCAATAATGCTTAGTGTGGAGAGAAAAGGCCCAGGTCTCTGTTTTACAGATGTCTGCTATGGACACATCTCTGGAATAAGCAGCAGAGATAGCTTTTTTTCCCACTGACTGAGCCTTAACATGGCTTTCTAGCTACTGGTCAGCCAGATCATCACAAAAAGAAATCCACTTGAATATCCATTTAGACACAATCCTCTTGGTAATAGTATAGCTCAGAGATCTAGTTCCAACAGAAACAAAGAGTTGGATGGATTTTCAAAGGGTTTCAGTCTACTCCACTTCAGAGAAACCCCTAAGAACTTTTTGCTGACAAGGGTCCACTGTGTGATGTGGACATGAGATAAAAGTTTGTCTTATTTATATGGAACCACAATGTTGTCCTGGGGAGAGAACTTGGTTGAATCAACAGCACTGCCTTATTTTCATAAAGCTTGGTATAGGGTCGATCAGTCACTGTGGCCTGAAGCTCTCACATATTGAGTTAAAGTAATTGACAAAAGGAAAATAAACTTCCATGTATGAAATTTCAGATCCCAGGAACAAAGTGGTTCAAAATGAGATTTTTTTCAGCTTTGTCAGAATGAAATCTATATCCCACACCACAAGGGGTATTTTAATATTATTGTTTTTTGAAATCACTACATGGACCTAACTGACAAGGGACTGCATACAGAGTGGTTCACCTTCACTTAGTTTGTGATAGGCTAGAATAGCTGAAAAATGTAGTCTTTATGTAAATTTAGGTGGTTGAAGAAAATAGTCAAGGAGTTTTGGAGGGGATCAAGTGAAGGGGTCACTCTGGGCTTGACTGAACCAATTTGCAACCCTTTTCCATTTTAGGTCTGTCTGGGATTTCAAGATAAAAGAACACAAGACATCGGCTCAGACAGAAGTTACAGGGCTCCTGTATTGGATGGAGCAAAGGGCCCTGGTTCTGAGGTTGAAGCCATCCTCTCAACTTGGGTGGACTGGCTTTGGCCATCCACTACCGAGTTGTGAACCAAATCTATCTGAGTGAGTCTGAGGATATTATGATCATCAAACCTTTGTTTCTCCTTAGCATTGACAGGACCTTTGCTACCTGGCTTCCTGAAAACCTGATCTTATATCCCCATTGAACAACGCTCAGGAACTACGTATCCAAGGTATCAGAGACCATTGGGGTAAAAGGCTGCCAATTGGCCTCTGCCATGAAGAACCACGCAAAATATTGGTAGCGACAGGCTATCCTATATGCTAAGGATCTACATTCCCTCTAAGCTGCGCAGCCACTCAGCAGGCTATCAAGGTGCCTCTCCCCCGGCCCCAGCCCTGGAGCAGCAGCAGCCAGGGAAAGGTGCCTCTCCCCCATGGCCCCAGAGCTGCCCTGGCAGGGAGAGGTGCTCTCCCCCGGCCCCGGGCTGCTGTGGCGAGAGACGGCTGGGGAGAGTCCTCTCTCCCTGCCGCAGCCCCATGGCAACCTGTACCCCAAACCCCTCATCCCTGGCCCCACCCCGTAGCCCACACCCCCAGCTGGAGCCCTCACCCCCCCGCATCCTAACCCTCTGCCCCAGCCCTGAGCCCCCTCCTGCACCCTGAACCCCTCATCCCCGGCTCCAGAGGACCCCAGAGTCCTCACCCCCAGCTGGAGCCCTCACCCCCTGCACCCTAAGCTCCCTCATGCAGCCCAAACCCCTTATTCCTGGCCCCACCCCAGAGCCTTCACCCCCCCACAATCCAACCCTCTGCCCCAGCTCTGAGCCCCCTCCCACACTCCGAACCCCTCAGCCCCACCCCCGCGACACATCACCTCCATATTGGTGCATATAAAATTCATTCCACACATGGATGTAAAAAATTAGAGGGAACATTGCTAAAGATCTCTTTGTTTTCTGGTTGGTGAAAGAGGGCTTAGGATAATTTTGGTTTTGATGTTGTTGAGGCCAAGTGACCTGTGCAGGAAGGTACTGAGTAATCTTGAAATCACTCATCAATCTGCAAGCCATCTTTTGAAGTAGAGCTTTATCCTTCCCTCCCTTGAAGGAGAGGTCCACGGTGTGAGGTCTGAGAGAATATAGCATGGACTTTTCCCCCCTTTCCTTTCTGTAAAAACGCATTTACTTGCTCCCCAAACGAGTGCTCTCTACTGTAAAACAGATTCTTGATCTCTAACTAGACCTCTTGGTTGCATCTGGATGCCTGCAACCAGGCTGACCTGTGGCAATGCAACCCTAAGGCAGCAGTCCTTGTCACTGAATCTGCACATAAAAGGACCTGAGCTTGATGCTGAACTGTGTCTACCCAATTGTGGATTATCTTTTTGAAGCTTTCTGCATTTCTCTTGGAGAAGAGAATTGACCAGATTGGAGGGTTTCTCCCATTTCTTCCTGAAATTTGGTCATGAAGACTCAGTAGTCCACAATGCAAAGGGCTGCAGCCATGGACTAGTCAGGCCTTTCCAGAATTAATCCTAATGTGGCAGCTCAGGATTCTGGGACGCAGAATGAGTATCGCCTTATCATAGGGGAGCCAATGTTTTGGTTTCAAACTATCCTCATTTCAGCTTTTTAGGGCTTTGCACTATACATGGCTGAGTCAGCTCAAGCTGGAACCACTCAGTAATACATCGCATGAACAGTTTTACTTCAGCTTCAACTCAGACATCATGATATTCCATAAATTCAGTTTATAGATGTCCAGTTTCTTTCTAAGCCATGTTCTTTTTTTGGTCTCTATCTTGGATGAACGCTTCATAGCTGAAATCTGTGTACAATGATCATTACTGAGCAAAGGGAAACAATTTAGTCAAGAATAAAGTTAGGGTTGAAATGCTTGAAAAGGGGAACACAATTAGGGAACACAATGGAGAGATATGTGGATTTCAAGCTGGTCTTCAGAATAAGGGCAAGAGCCCGACTGATGCCAAATGTCTGTATGTAGCAACACACTTAGCACCATTACTGTGTATTCTGAGATATATTTAGGAATGCAAATCATTTAGATTTGTTTTCTCCTCTTTTGCTTTGATGTTTGTACGAGTGTATGCACTTTATTTATAAAATCAACTATAGTTCTTGAACTTTAAAAATTCCACTTGTCTGACATGCAAGGTGAATTCCAAGAGCTCAGTAGTATTACATTTTAAAAGAGACACTCCCTTACTGCGGAACAGGTCAGAATTCAAAGCTCTAGGACTACAGCTGAACTCCCTTCCTGAAGAACAGGTATATCAGCCTAAATAAATGAAGATTTAAATATTAATTAATGGAAACAGAAAGCATTCTTATAAATTAATCTAATTCTAGCAAATGTACAGGAAAATTATATGTATGTTTGATTTTGTAGTCTTGTTATGGAAATCATTAAACACTTGTGACATAAAGGTCACACCAAGAGATCAAAGTCTAAGATCTTGTTGCATATCTTGGGGAAATAATATTGCCAGTGACACTAACATCAACTCCCATTATGTACCGAAGAACTCTAGTACAATAATGAGAATCCTCAAATGATATACTGTATATGATAAGAAAATAGTGATCAAGAAGCAACCAGATAAAGGAAATCAAGGACCAGTATTAACATGAATCCTGGGCAATGTACATCAAATGTGAAAACTGAAAGGTAATTAAAATCATGAAAAGGCTGTACTCTAAAATGATTTGTTAGATTCTTTCTAACGTTTTCAAGCAGGCCACCATTATTCTACTATGCCATAAAGCATTCATGGCCAGTTCTAGGGACAGCCAAGCAGGGCAGACCGCTGTAGGTTTGGGGTTTTTTTGCTCCAGTCTCATTGTCAGCTTTGCTAATTGGCTGGCCTTTTTTCCTTCTGCCTTGGTCAGCAAAATGGCTAGGGCTGCTCCTGACAGTGGTCCAGTTGGTTACAAGGCAATAGCTCAAAAGAGCTTATGGGCGCCAAAATGTGTTCCTGGGATGTTATAATGAATGTATGTTCCCAAAGTTCAAGGAAGATAGCAGACTTTCCATTCTACAGCAGTAAATAAGTAGTGTGAGCAGCAGCTCCATAACATAAACCTGAGAAATACATTATTTACCACACTAGTCATTTTTTAACAGAAAAATCAGGAAGGTGAAGCAGAAAGGAGTGAGGCTGATGAGAGGCCCTCAAACCACACTGCACAGGCCTACAACCTTGGAGGAAAGGGTCTGAAGCCCTAATCTGCACTCAGAAACAGTTGAGGTATTCTCTAAGGTGTCAGTAGGAACTTGGGAGCCTTTAGCAGTGAAAAAGCAGCACATCTGAAGTCTTCATGGTTAGAGAAAGATAGACAACTGAGTCCTGTTCAGTTCAAATATCAATAGATGATAGGAATGAGAACTCATATGTGGGTATACAATCATGTAACAAGCGGGATAAGCTCACTGATGTATAGATAAGTAAACAGGATAGAAAGTTTCCATCTAGTGAGAAAGTCCATGAAGATTTTCAACAGCAGTCACTACCTGGTAGGTGAATGTGCCAACAAAAAAGCAATGAATTCCAATACTTTACCTGGTACTTTTGAAGGAAAAAGGATAGTTTTTACACACAGCTGATCTACTTTATTGTACGTAGACAACCATTATAATTAGGGCTGACGATTCATCACAGTTAACTCACACGATTAACTAAAAAAAATTAATCGTGATTAAAAAATTAATCATGATTAATCACAGTTTTAATCACACTGTTAACAGAATACCAATTAAAATTTATTAAATATTTTGGATATTTTTCTACATTTTCATATATATTGTATTCTGTGTTGTATTTGAAATCAAAGTGTATATTTTTATTACAAATATTTGCACTGTAAATATGATAAACAAAAGAAATAATATTTTTCAATTCATCTCAGACAAGTACTGTAATGCAATCTTTGTCGTGAAAGTGCAACGTACAAATGTAGATTTTTTTGTTACATAACTGCACTCAAAAACAAAACAACATAAAGCCTCAGAGCCTACAAGTCCACTCAGTCCTACTTCTTGTTCAGCCAATCGCTAAGACAAGTTTGTTTACATTCACAGGAGATAATGCTTCCCTCTTCTTGTTTACAATGTCACCAGAAAGTGTGAACAGACATTTGCATGGCACTTTTGTAGCCAGCATTGTAAGGTATTTATGTGCCAGATATGCTAAACATTTGTATGCCCCTTCATGCTTTGGCCACCATTCTATAGGACATGCTTCCATGCTGATGACGCTTGTTAATAATGCATTAATTAAATTTGTGACTGAACTCCTTGGGGGGAGAATTGTATGTCCCCTGCTCTGTTTTACCTGTATTCTGCCATATATTTCATGTTATAGCAGTCTCAGATGATGACTCAGCACATGTTGTTTATTTTAAGAACACTTTCACTGCAGATTTTGACAAAATGCAAAGAAGATATAAATGTGAGATTTCTAAAGATAGCTACAGCACTCGACCCAAGGTTTAAGAATCTGAAGTGCCTTCCAAAATCTGAGAGGGATGAGGTGTGGAGCATGCTTTCAGAAGTCTTAAAAGAGCAACACTCCAATGCAGAATTACAGAACCCAAACCACCAAAAAAGAAAATCAACCTTCTGCTGGTGGCATCTGAGTCAGATGATGATAATGAACATGCATCGGTCCGCACTGGTTTGGATTGTTATCAAGCAGAACCCGTCATCAGCATGGGTGCATGTCCCCTGGAATGATGTTTGAAGCATGAAGGGACATATGAATCTTTAGTGCATCTGGCATGTAAATAGCTTGCAATGCCAGTTACAATAGTGCCATGAGAATGCCTGTTCTCACTTTCAGGTGACATTGTAAACAAGAAGTAGGACTGAGTGGAGTTGCAGGCTCTAAAATTTTACATTGTTTTATTTTTGAATGCAAACTTTTTTTTAACATAATTCTATATTTGTAAGTTCAACTTTCATGATAAAGAGATTTCACTACAGTACTTGTATTAGGTGAATTGAAAAATACTATTTCTTTTGGGGGGTTTTCAGTGCAAATAATTGTAATCAAAATTAAATATAAAGTGAGTACTGTACACTTTGTATTCTGTGTTGTAACTGAAATCAATATATTTGAAAAGGTAGAAAGCATCCAAAAGTATTTGAATAAATCATATTCTATTATTGTTTAACAGTGCAATTAATCATGCAATTAATCGCAATTAATTTTTTTAATTGCTTGACAATCCTAATTGTAATACTGTAAGAAAGGAGACTATGTAGTTTCTCAAAACAAGACAGTTGTGATCACTGAAAAGTCTTTAGATTTATTCAGTTAATGCTCCAACGATATAAAAGATGAATGATTTACTATCACATGAAAATGTGGGAAAGTTTATCTATGAATTATGATCAGCTAGTACCTGTTTTAAAAGGCAGTTGAGCAAAACATGATAATGAAGTCTAGGTATTGCTATCTCAGAGTAGGCCAGGATGACACTTTGCAATACAAAGGTGTGCAACACCAAGAAATCAGCTATGCACAGTCAGAGCTTAAGGATGAAAGGCTTCACTAATCTATGACTCTGTTCCTGATTTGTTTGGTGGACAAGAATCCAGGACTATGTACTCACCCTGGCAGAAGCCTGGTGCCTTGGACTTTTGGTAACAATGAGAGGCTTTTAATGAATGCCATGTATTTGAGACCAATTGAAGATCTGTGTTGATATAACTCAGTATGAGACTGTCCTTCACTGATCAAGTCACAGTTTTGGACAAACTACATCTTTCAATGTGTGCTTAAATTTCTTGGCTCAACACCTACAAGTCTAGGTTGGAAATGTTTTCTGTGATCTCTCCATGAACAACGTGCACTGGTTAATACTTCATTCAAACCTAACTTATTGGTTCACTGCTATTGTGCTACAAGGGGTAGCTCTGTGTACAGACCACATACTTGAAGCATGTCAATCCACTGAAGCTGTTTACCTTATATTAAGGAGTAATAAGATGACATCCCCTAAGCCAGAATTTCTCAAACATTTCTAAGCTGATCGGCCCTTCTAGAAAATAAAACCAACCAAACTCGCCTCCATCCCCACCTTATTACAAGGGCAGCTTAGGGGAAATCTACCCAGTCACTGTTCCATGGCTCTGGCTAGTCCTTTAAAACCTCAAAGTGATCATGCCCCATATCCAGGGAACTGCTGCCCTAAGCTATGGAGCATTGATTTGACCATGAAACACCAAAGGGTAATCCATGGTTGACACTCCTTGGTTCAAATTCTTCCAAATACCAATAGCCTTATTTGGGTAAGTGCAATTGTTCCCATATGGGAACAAAACATTGACTCGACTTGCAACTGCTATTTGAGGTGGCATGTATCAAAGGGGAAATGACCACCTAGGAAGGAGTACTGCTGAAAGGGATCTGGGGGTCATGGTGGACCACAAGCTAAATATGAGTCAACAGTGTAAAGCTGTTGCAAAAAAAGTAAACATCCTTCTGGAGTGTTGTGAGCAAGACACAAGAAAGTAATTCTTCTGATCTACTCTGCACTGATTAGGCTTCAACTGGAGTATTGTCCAGTTCTGGAGGCCACATTTCAGGAAGAATGTGGACAAATTGGAGAGAGTCCAGAGAAGAGTGACAAAAATGATTAAAGGTCTAGACAAAATGACCTATGAGGGAAGATTGAAAAAATTGGGTTTGTTTAGTCTGGAAAAGGGAAGACTGATAGGGGACATGACAACAGTTTTCAAGTATGTAAAAAGTTGTTACAAGGAGGAGGAAGAAAAATTGTGTTTTTTTTAACCTCTGAGGATAGGACAAGAAGCAATGGGCTTAAATTGCAGCCAAGGAGGTTTAGGTTGGAGATTAGGAAAAAATTCCTAGCTGTCGGGTGGTTATGCCTGGAATAAATTGCCTAGGGAGGTTGTGGAACCTCCATCATTAGAGATTTTTAAGAGTGGGTGAGACAAACACCTGTCAGGAATGGTCTACATAATACTTAGTCCTGCCACAAGTACAGGGGACTGGACTTGATGACCTCTCGAGGTCCCTTCCAGTTCTATGATTCTGTGAAAGCTAATTGCTTTTGTGCAGGCAAGCACAGATGGCTTTGTTCCATAGGATGACTGTGCGTGCATGAGACAAACAGGGTCTGAGTCATGACTGCTGTTTAGAAGTGTCTGAGGATTGAGGGTTCTGCTTTATGAAGTGGTTCTAAACCAAGGAAATTTAGCAGCAGTTCAGTGTCTTGGCTACCACGTTTTAAGCAGCCAAACTTGATACCAGTCTATTGTTCAGCATATAACAGCTTGCTGTTTCCAAACACAAGCATTGAAGAATGGTACTGGGCCAACAGTACCTGTCTCACACAGAACAGTATAAATGTTGTGAGCACAGAGATATTACAGTATCAATTCCTACAAACCGAACTTTGGGTCTGTGTTGCAGCTCTGCTCTGATGCCACTTACTTCAAGTTCCATTGCCTTGATGTTTCTTCTGTCAAAGGATTGCTTTGTGCTGATGAACAGACTTCAGGTCTGAACCAATATGCTGAACCATAATGTCTTCTGGCATTAAATCCTCTCTGTTGGACAAAGATGTAAGGCCACACTTTGGAAACAGGGTCAAATAACCGCTTTGAGGCAGGTGCCTTCAAAAGGCTCCAGGCCAGCATATAGGTTCGATTCTAAGGAGTCTGTCCTTCTGGTCCAATCTTGCTCCCATTACAGTCAAAGGGAGTTTTAACATTTATTTTAGTGGTACAACTTTGGTCCCTTACAGGCTTCTGGATATATCAGTTAGCTTAAGCTCTATGGCCTTGATATATCCTCTGTCAAAAGGCTGCTTTTGCCCTAACATGTGAATTTCAGGTATCAAGGACAGTTCTGAGTGGTTGATTTAGTTGGGGATTGGTCCTGCTTTGAGCAGGGGGTTGGACTATATGACCTCCTGAGGGCCCTTCCAAACCTGATATTCTATGATTCTCTGATATCCCATACCTTAATGTATTCCTAGGTTGAAGCCTCTCTCTGCCCGGCAGAATCCCAGTGAATGAACACTCTGGCCAGCCAATTTGGAGATATGAATTTAAGATAAAGGCCCAGTTGGCAAATGATCTGGGATGTGTGTGTGTGGTTTCCCAACAACTGGGATCATCATGAGTTTCAATAAAGTGGAAGTGGAGCAGCAGCCAAGATGTGAAGGGAGACAGAAGCACTAGTAGAGAGCGGTCAAGTGTTAGGGGCAGGGCAGGGCAGAGACCAGGGTGGAGTTGCTTGATTAAGAGAAAAGGAAGAGAGTGCTGGAGTGGCCTCTGAGCCAAACAGGAGCTGGAGAGGTAGGCTGAGAGGAGGAGCTGGAGACATGGGTGTAGAAAAGAGCAGGTCAGAACAAATAATTGCAGTGACTGAACCTCTGCAACCCCTTGAGCTTTTAGATTGGAAAAGGT
Organism: Caretta caretta; assembly: GCF_965140235.1. NCBI lineage: Eukaryota > Metazoa > Chordata > Testudines > Cheloniidae > Caretta > Caretta caretta. The sequence continues at coordinate 61,227,313 of NC_134211.1, read as the reverse complement.
TTTATGAGTCCCACAAGGTGAGAGCAGAGGCCAAAAGGATTCAACAGAGAGAGGGTCAAGTTGCCCCCTGTTAAATCCACCCTTGCTCCCTTAGACAACTGACATTTTTAAAATTTTCCTGTTGCTCTTTCCAACAGAAGATTTATTTTTTTACTTCACTGGAATTGTTCAGATAAGACCTAGAAGCTGTAATCTATTCCCAGCAATTTTTTTTATACTGCGTCTAGGACTATCTGTCACTTTTCACAAGTACTGATTTCATTTTAAGAAAAATTTCTATGAGAAAAAAATAAAGCCCTGAATTCAAGTAGGTAAAATGTGGACACCAGCTCTTATGAAGGGAACAGCATCAATTATGTTGAACACTCTTCAGTAGTTGAACCCATCTCTGTGAATTAAATGTTTAGGTCCTGACATCAATTCTAGTTCAAAACTGCAACAGAAATGTTCCTATTATCCTTCGCAGATGGGATATATTATTCTTTTCTTTCATGGACAGAAACAGAATTCAACCATTTTAAACAGGTGTTCTGAAACTAGGACTCTTTGTTATCAATGGATTCCGGTCATAGGAACATCATAGTTCCTTCAGGAAGAAGCACTGAGCCCAATGCACACCCTTCCGATTTGGTAAAGAGAGGCCTGATCTTCGCACTTCACTTTCTAAAACTAATTCCACTGGAGGAGGATAGAGTGTTGTCCCTGTCCCAAGCACCTCCCAAAAATTACTAGAAGTCCCTTTATTTTAATCAATTTAAGCAAATGGGAAGTAATATTTTCTAGCCCTAATTTAAAAGAAAAAAGAGTCCAACTAAATGTAAAGTACCTCGGTAATTGATGATTTCTGTTCCGAGCACTGGGGTCATCTCCAGAACTGTGATGAAGGCTTTGTCCATAGATGTCAATGGGAATGGTGACATGCGATGTCTTCTGGCCACCTTGGTAATGTCGACGGCACTGTGACCTGCAGAGAGGGAGAGCATCCAGTTTAGAAAATATTCCATGGCACTGCCTTGGAATGCTGACAGGATGACTTACATATATTCAACAACTTTCATTCAGAAGAATAACATAGTGTTTTACAAATGACATAGAGGAATAGCTTCAAGTTCACAGCATTTATGGCTAGGAAGTGAAAGCTGTATCCTTAAAGTCACAGAGTTAAGGCCAGCAGGGACCACCAGATCATCTAGTTGGACCTCCTGTATATCACAGCCACCAATACACTATCCAGCATCCAATATCCAGCTGTGGCCATCTCTAATGCTTCAGAGAAAGGAGACTAAAAAACCCACCAGAATACACTGAGGGACAAACAAAAATCCCTTTAGATGTCCAGCGGAAGCCTTGAAGCATAAGCTCTGAAATTAACTAAAATTGCAGAGGAAATTTAGGGAAACAAAATATAATTTTCAAAACTGAAAATGATTACAATGGTTAATATCCCTGCTCTTATGAAAAATGCTTTGGGAGATGTAATGATGACAAGAGAACAGTACATCGCTATTACATATCTTCAAAAGATGGTGCTATATTTGACACCATGGATCATGATGTGAGGCTGATTCACCTCTGGGAGCAAGGTAGGGGCAGTGGCAACCCCCTCAGATGGTTCTGTTTCTCCTGAACAGACTTCCCCCAGAATGTTGTGATGGGTAACTGCTCTTCGGGAGTCAGGGCCCTCATCTGTGGAGGAGTTCTACATGTTTCTTTTCTTTCCTCCTCTCTCATTCTATATGTTAAAATCCTTGGAGAGATTGTCATAAACTACAGCTTTAAATGCCAATATGCAGATGATACTGAAGTATACATCTACTTAATCTTAAATTCAAATCACACCTCTTTCCAAGTGATCCTAATGCTTAAATGAGATCAGTGGCTGAATGAGGAACAGCTGGCTAAATTAAATCCAGAGATGACACAGGTGATGCTAATGGGTAGAGGGAGATACCCTGAAGCACCAGTCAATACTGTTCCCTCATCCTCAAAAGAAGGTGTCTGTCCCACCATCATTAAAATGGTATGCAACCAAGAAGTCCTCCTGGACTCTTTTTAATTCTAGACAGCAAGTAATAACAGCAGCAAAAACACTTTCTTCCACCTTTGGCTTGCCAGATGATTACTTCTCATCTTGTCAGACACAGACCAGGCCACAGTGATCCACACATTTGTGACTTCCAGGTTTAATTACTGTAATACAAAGTGTGACGGGTCCCCCAAAGAACTTACGAATGAATCCATAGTCACTAAAGAGAGAGACTCCTCTTCACAGTAGGAATTAGAGGCAGCAGTGGCTGCAGGAGTGGGGCAGTGGTGTATGGCCCCGTTCGGGCTCCTCTGCTGCCTCCAGGCTTGGACCTAAATGTGGAGAAAACTGGAGGCATCCTCTGCTACAGGGGCACCAGAGCTCAAGTGCAACCTTCCTCTTCAGGCAGAAGGGAAAAATAGGAGGAAAAAAAAGAAGGCACACTCTGAGGACTCGCCTGGGAGTACTGTTGGCAGCACAGTGGCAGGGAGAGAGGCCCACCTGGGGCTCTCATGCCCTCCCCCTCCCATGCCCTCCCAAACTCCTACTTGCCGGTGATGAGTGATCTTACCAGACTGTTTTTTTCCACTCAGAACTGTCTTACTTTTTGCCGGGTGGCCATTTGCTCCATCTCCCTGTTGCCTCAGTCACTCTGTTGTCAGCTTCAATCTCCTTGCCCTCTATGCTCCTCTCCATCCTTTCCTCCCTCCTTCCTCTCCCATCTCACTTTCCCTCCTCAGTGTCTCCCATCCCCACCCTTCCTCCTATTAACTTGCTCCCACCTGCCTTCTCTTCATTCCATACTTCCTAAAATAGGTTTAAAAACCAAAAGCTGTAGCATAAATACTGAAAAGTAAATTTGATTTTTAAAACAATTTCCCTTGCAATAATGTGTTATCAGTAACACAGATTAGGTATTTTTAAAAATGCCTTATTTTATCTCTGGTGTCTCTCTGGCTACCAAGCTCCCTATTTGTTGCTTTATGTATCTTCAGTTCTTTTAAAAAGGTTATTTTAAACAAGAGAGGATATTTCCATTGTGGTCTGCTGTAAAAATACTTTATAAGCAACTGCCAAAAACTGCTGTTGCTCTAAGGAGGATGATGCTGAGTCAGTACAGTAATGACTGAGTGCACAAAACTTCCTTCAATGTCAACACATCCTCACTCACATGAGTTATGTAGGTCATTATTTGTGAACTAATTTCTATCGCTGATGATTACCTAGTGGCATAGCAGCCTCTCAAAAGCTACACAGAAGCAATCAAATCTTATTACTAAACCAAAGTCAATGTCATTTTTTATAAACAGGCAAAAGCCCGCAATTCCTTCTGACTCCTTATGTGCTTGGCTCAGAATAGCATAGGAATTAAGTTTTCACAAGTAATATCTACATTTTCCAGTTTACCTTTTGTCTTCTTTTCAAAGGGATATCTATTATTTACCACCCCCAAGAGGCTGACAACTCTGAAAGGGAAGGAGTTTAAAGAGAGAAAGACTACTTCAGATTCAGAAAATCCTTTAGTGTGTAATTGCCATTAAAAGAAACATTGGTTAAAAGGATGACAGAGCTCCTGCAGCCCTAGGGGACGCCATACTGCACATGCTAACAGGTTTAAGTGGACTGTATAAGACTGCACTCTTTTGCAAAGGAAAACTGAGAAATGTGAATGGGAACACTAAGAAAGAACTGTCCTGGCAGTGACATCAAAAGGGAAATGCAATGCAGCAATTTCCCTCTATTCCACTACCATTAGGCTGCTGGAACACCAGCTGCTACTGCATCACGAAATAGAAATCCATTAAAAGAGAACATCAACTGGTTAGTCAAAAGTTGCTCCAAGACATGCATATAAATCTTTATGAGGACATTGCCTGGAACTACTCAACCTTTTTACTGTGGTTCACACCAATATGCCCAGGATTAAAAACAACAACAACCAGGAGCAGTAAAATATTTTCACAGCTACTTTAATTTTTTAAATATTATTTTAAATGAATACAGGTCTCCTGTTGATGATGTCAGGCTGTGACTATCAGGAACTTTCAGTATACTTTTGACTTTTCAACTTGCTGCTCCAGCGTTACTCATAAACTTTTTGGAATATCTAGAAGTAGCTTGTGCTTAAGCTGTTTTTCCTAGAAAATCCAGCATTTGATAGCTCACCCATACAAAATAAATTTTATAAGCAGAATGACTTTGCAATCTTGTGTAAAGAGTTTCCAGATCTAGTTGCATATATGTCTTTGGACTTCATGTCTCCTAGTATACCTACCGCTGGGGACACACTGGCTTTTCATTGTGTGTGTGTTTTTTAAGGGGTCATGATTTCAATGTTTCTATTTACATATTGCACATATGATAACAGAACTGAAATGTCATATGATTAAACATTTCAAACAAGATGTAGCATGATGACATTATGTACCGTATCATAGTGAAATCTCTATCCCAGTCATGTGGGTACAGGTCAGAAGAATATAAGAATGCCCATACTGGATCAGACCAATGATGCATGTAGCCTGACAGGGGCCGGTGCCAGATGCTTCAGAGGGAATGAACAGAACAGGGCAGCTACTGAGTGATCCATCCTCTGTTGTCCAGTCCCAGCTTCTGGCAGTCAGAGGCTTAGGGACACCCAGGGCATGGGGTTGCATCCCTGACAATCTTGGCTATTAGCCTTTGATAGACCGATCCTCCATGAACATACCTAATTCTTTTTTGAACACAGTTACACCTTTGGCCTTAACAACATCCCTTAGTAATGAGTTCCATAGATTGACTTTGCATTGTGTGAAGAGTACTTCCTTTTGTTTGTTTTAAACCTGCTGCCTATTAATTTCATTGGGTAATCCCTAGTTTTTGCATTATGTGAAAGAGTAAATAACACTTCCTTATTCACTTTCTCCACACCAGTCATGATTTTATAGACTTCGATCATATCCCCCCCTTATTCATCTCTTTTCCAAGCTGAACAGTCCCACTCTTTTTAATTCCTCCTCACATGGAAGCTGTTCCACACCCCTAATCATTTTTGTTGCCCTTCTCTGTACCTTTTCCAGTTCTAATGTATCTTTTTTGACATGGAGCGACCAGAACTGCAGGCAGTTTTTAAGGTGTGGGCATACCAGGGATTGGTACAGTGACATGATGATATTTTCTGTCTTACTATCTATCCCCTTCTTAATTGTACCTAATATTGTTAGCTTTTTGACTGCTGATGCACATTGAGCAGATGTTTTCAGAGAACTATCTACAATGACTCTAAGATCTTTTTCTTGAATGGTAACAGCTAATTTAGACCCCATCATTTTGTATGTAGTGCTTGGATTATGTTTTCCAATGTACATCACTTTGTATTTACCTACACTGAATTTCATCTGCCATTTTCTTGCCTAGTCAGCCAGTTTTGTGAGATCCCTTTATAACTCTTTGCTGTCTTCTTTGGAATTAACTATCCTGAGTAATTTTATATTGTCTGCTATCTTTTCCACCTCACTGTTTACCCCTTTTTTCCAGATCATTTATGAATTTGCTGAACAGCACTGGTCTCAGTACAGATCCTTGGGGGACCCAGCTATCCACCACTCTCCATTCTGAAAACTGAACATTTATTCATCCCCTTTGTTTCCTGTCTTTTAACCAGTTACTGATAGAGAGGATCTTCTCTCTTATTCCATGACAGCTTACTTTGCTTAAGAGCCTTTGATGAGGGACCTTGTCAAAGGCCTTCTGAAAATCCAAGTACGCTATATCCACTGGATCACCCTTGTCCACATGTTTTTTGACACCCCCCCCCCAAAGAATTTTAACAGGTTGGTGAGGCATGATTTCCCTTTATTAAAGCAGTGTTGGCTCTCTCCCCAAAAAATTGTGTTCATTTATGTGTCTGATAAATCCATTTTTCACTATAGATTCAACCAAATTACCTAGTACTGAAGTTAGGCTTATTGGCCTGTAACTGCCAAGATCATCTCTGCAACCTTTTAAAAAAATTGGCATTACATCAGCTATCCTCAAGTCATCTGGTATAGAGGATAATTTAAGTGACAGTTTACATACCAGAATTAATAATTCTGCAATTTCTTATTTGAGTTCCTTCAGAACATCTTATTCTGGTGACTTATTACTATTTAATGTACTGATTTGTTCAAAAACCTCCTATGTTAATACCTCAATCTGGGACAGTTCCTCAGATGTGTCACCTAAAAAGACTGGCTTGGGCGTGGGATTCTCCCTCACATCCTCTGCAGTGAAGACTGATGCAAAGAATTCATTTAGCTTCTCTGCAACGGCCTTGTCTTCCTTGAGTGCTCCTTTACCACCTCGACCCTCAGTGGCCCCACTGATAGTTTGGCTGGCTTCCTGCTTCAGATGTACTTAAAAAAATGTTGCTATTTTGTATATCTTTTGCAAGTTGCTCTTAAAATTCTTTTTTGACCTGCTTAAATCTATTATTATTTTTGACTTGCCAGAGTTCATGTTCCTGTCCATTTTCCTCAGTAAGATTTGACTTCCAATTTTTAAAAGATGCCTTTTTGCCTTTAATCGCCTCTCTTACCCTGTTCACCTATTGTGGCATATTTTTTGGCCCTCTTAATGTTTTTTTATTTGGAGTTGTGACAGGTTTCAATCGGTCCACCGAGCCTCTAGGGGGCGATGGAGAGCTACTGTCCCACTGGCAGGCCTTAGTCACCCCTTTCGGTCACTGGGGAATTAGCGGAGAAAGTGTGGCGGCCAGAGTCCGTAGCGCGCCCCTGAGGCAGGGGAGTGCTGGCACGAGTCAGTGGTGTTCGGGATTTTGCTACCCAAAGCGGGTTGGCTGGGGTAGAGGAATGCAGGCCCACCCAACTCCACTGCGTTCCAGCCCAGGGCCCTGACAGTGGCGGGACGAGAGGGTCCCGCCGCTGGGTCAGCGGGGAACCATCCGCGCCACGCTGACCACATACGCCCACCACACTGTGCAGTTCTGCCCATGGGCTACTTCCTACCCGGTCTCTCAAGCGGGCCTCTCCGGTCCCTCCAGCTCGTCCGGGTATTCAGCTGCTGGCAGCTCCAGCTCCCCCTCTGTGTCAGGCTCACGCTGGCCCGGGTTACAGCCTGGCCCCTCCAGTTCCTCCGGGTACTCGGCAGTTGGCAGTCCTGCTCGCCTCAGTCCTTCCTCCAGGTCAGGTTTCTCCTGGCCCAGGGCCTCCCCTGGGTTGGCAGCAGGGTCTGGAGGGAACAGCCAGCAGCCTTTGTCTGTCTCCCTCTCTGGTGCTGCCCTCACTGGGCAAAGGGCCCTGCCCTTTGCACTTCCTGTTCCACCCCTCCCCTTCTGGGGATTGGAGTATGCTTGGTCTGGGCCAGCCCACTCAGGCTGAGAGGGTGGCTCTTTACCCTATTGTTCAGAGGGAAGTCACCCTGGCTCCCCACATACCCCACCCCTCAAATCCAGCTCCCGACCATCGGAGCTGGCGTCCTCACCCTCTCCGAGGCGGGATAGAAAGTCTGCATTGGCGTTGTCCCTTCCTGCCCGATGGTGAATCGTGAAGGCATAGGGCTGCAGAGCTAGATACCACCGCATCAGTCTGGCATTACTGTCCTCCTTATTAAGCCACTTCAGGGGTGCATGGTCTGTAACCAGTGTAAAGGGGGCTCCGAGGACGTATTAGCGCAGGGCATCGACTGCCCACTTAACCGCTAAGGCCTCTTTCTCCATGATGGAGTAATTCCATTCTCTGGGGAACAGCTTCCGACTGAGGTAAACAATAGGGTGTTCCTCCCTGTCCACCTCCTGTGAGAGGACTGCCCCAAGCCCTACTCCTGAGGCATCAGTCTGAACGATGAAGTCACGATGGAAGTCAGGGCTGAAGAGTACTGGATTGCTACACAGCCATTTTTCGATAGTTCGAAAGGCCGCCTCGCATTCATTGGATCAATGCGCCTGGCGGGGGCTGTCCTCGGTCAAGAGCTCCATCAGCGGGGCAGTAATGCTCGCGAAGTGGGGTACAAACCGCCGGTAATAACCAGCTAAGCCCAAGAATTTGACGCACCTGCCTCTTCATGGTCGGCGCCGGATATTCCTGGAGGGCTTGGACTTTCCCGATGAGGGGGCGTACCTGTCCCCGTCCCAAGGTGTACCCCAGGTAAGTGATTTCCTCCTGCCCGATTTGGCATTTTTTTGGATTGGCCGTAAGCCCGGCTGTGCGGAGGTCCCGGAAGACAGCTGCTACTTGGTTAAGATGTTCCTCCCAGTTATTGCCATAGATGACCACATCGTCCAAGTAGGCCGCAGCATATTTTGTGTGTGGTTGCAAAATCCGATCCATCAAACGCTGGAAGGTTGCCGGGGCCCCATGGAGGCCAAAAGGTATCTGGGTGAAATGGTACAACCCTGAAGGGGTGGCAAATGCTGTCTTCTTGGACCTGGGATCCAAGGGGATCTGCCAGTACCCCTTTGTGAGATCAAAAGTGGTGATATAACAGGCCTCCCCGAGCCGGTTGAGGAGCTCATCGATGCGGGGCATCGGATAGGCATCAAATTTTGAAATGGCGTTTACCCTCTGGAAGTCAATGCAAAACCTCTGGCTCCCATCCAGCTTTGGTACGAGGACGACGGGGCTCCGCCCCTCGCTCTGGGAGTGCTCAGTAACACCCAGATACAACATGGCCTGGACTTCCACCTCTACGGCCTCCTGCATTCACCTAGGCAATGGCCGGATTGTCTCTCGGACCACCACCCCGGGTTCAGTCTGGATCACATGGTAGGCGAGCATAGTCCGCCCGGGTTTCGTGGTGAATGTCTTGGGAAATGCCCTTACTAAGCAGAAGGCCTGTTCTTGCTGCTCGACTGTGAGTGTCTCTGCTAGCTGGGGCTCACCATTATCTGACTCCTCTGGCGGTTGGGGCTCCAGGTCCGGTTCGGGGGGGTACGGGGCAACTAGTAGTCCTTCCTGTTCCTGCCAGGGTTTTAAGAGGTTTACATGGTAAATCTGTTTTTCCTTACCGCGACCAGGTTGCTGGATTTCGTAGGTGACAGGCCCTACCCGGCGGAGGACCTCATATGGACCCTGCCAGCGGGCAAAAAGCTTTGATTCCGCTGAGGGGAGCAGGAGGAGTACTTGGTTCCCTGGCCCAAATGATCGAGCCTGGGTTCCCCGATTGTAGTGCTGCTCCTGGGCTCTTTGGGCTGTATTTAAGTTCTCCTTCGCGAGCTCGCCCGCCCGCACCAGCCGCCCCTGCAGCTGTAAGACATATTGTAAGAGACCCTGCGTTGCAGACGGGTTGTGTTCCCAAGTCTCCCTCAAGAGGTCCAACACCCCGCGGGGTCGCCACCCATAGAGGAGCTCAAACGGGGAGAACTTCGTGGACGCCTGTGGGACTTCTCGAATTGCCATTAGTAAAGGAGGGAGCAGTTGGTCCCACTGGCAGAGGTCCTGGGTGGGGAAACGCCGCAACATTCCCTTCAGGGTCTGGTTAAAACATTCTACCAATCTGTCAGTCTGGGGATGGTAGACCGAGGTCTGCAGTTTCTTAATCCCTAATAGGGCACATACCTGACGGAACAGCTTAGAAGTGAAGTTGGTCCCTTGATCAGTGAGTATCTCCCGTGGGAGGCCCACCCTTGTGAAAATCTTCACGAGCTCCGCAGCAATAGTGTGGGCGGTGATACTTCTTAAGGGGATGGCCTTGGGGAAGCGGGTGGCGTAGTCCAACAGGATAAGGATGTATTGATGGCCCACCTTACTCTTTGGAAATGACCCCACCAGGTCCATCACTACCCACTCAAATGGTACACCTACGACTGGTAAAGGGACCAGGGGGGCCTTCCGTACCCCTGCCGGGGCTGCATGTTGGCAGTCCGGGCACGACACACAGTAATCCTTCACCTCATGGTGGACGCTGGGCCAGAAGAACCTGGCCAGGACCCAAACCACTGTTTTTTCCTGGCCTAAATGGCCTGCAGCCGGGATGTCATGTGCAAGCTTCAGGACAGCCCGACGATGAATGCGGGGAACCACGAGTTGGGTCCGGACCTCTTGGGTCTGGGGGTCTCGATCAACGCAGTAGAGCTGCTCATGACTGAGTTCAAACCTAGGCCTCCACGACCTCACCATCCACCCGGGCCAGCTACACATAGGCAAACCGGAGCATAGGGTCCTCCCTTTGATCTCGGCTAAAGTCCACCAGGTCAGGAGGGGGGCCAGCTGTTTCCAGGCCGTCCTGCCCGGGTGTGGGAACTGGGGCAACTCCGGGATCTGACCTCGAGTCGGGGCCTGTCTTCATCTCAGGCGGAGCTCCCTCGAACGCCTCCTCGGTCGGTAGGGATCGAAACACCTCGACGAAGTCTGGCCAGTCGCGGCCCAGAATAACTGGATAGGCGAGAGATGATGCCACTGCCACACTCATTAACTGAGTTGCTCCGTTCACCATGGTGGGGACCTGAACTGTGGGGTACGATTTCACGTCTCCGTGTATGCACTGAATCCGTACTTCCCCAATGGGCTGCTCGGTGTCCAGGAAGAGCGCCTGGCGGACAATGGTCTGCCCACAGCCTGAATCAGCTAGACCAACAACGTGGGTCCCGGCGACTTCCATGGGGGCTGTCAGTTTGGCCAAGGAGGGCAGACGGGCCCGTTGCTCCCCGATGCACACCAGGCCAAAGTTGCAGTCCATTGCAGGACAGCCCTGTTGCAGATGCCCGTACTCGCCACACCGAAAGCAAGGTCCTACCTCTGGACGCCCCAGCCGCATGGGTGCACCGGTGGGGCTGCAGGGTTGGCTGGGGCCTGGTGCTCGGGTTAAGCATCTAGAGGTGGAGCACAGTGGGGACTCAGGGCGTCGGGGAAAATCGGTCCTGCCGCCATCTGGTCGTCGGATACGGTGTGGTGCGTCGGCTTGGGAGGTGGACCTCCTTTCAAGTTTCTGTGCACTGGGTCCAGAGTTTGGGGGGCGGGCTGCCAGTCCTATCGGGGCCTCTGCCTCTAGAAAGTCCTCCATAAGCACGACGGCCGCGCTCAGACTTTGTGGCCGTACCGCAACACCCATACCCTCCCCTGGGTCGGGAGGATGTGCACGAATTGTTCGAGGACGACCTGTTCAGTCACCTCAGCCGCTGTTCGATGCTCGGGTTGTAGCCATCAGCCACCTGCGTCCTTTAATTCCTGGGCCACAGCCCAGGGTCTGGCGCCTACTGGATAGACCTTTTCCCGAAACCGTCGCCGAAATGTCTCCGGGGTAATGTCGAAGGCATCCAAGATAGCCGTTTTCACTTGAGCGTAAATGCGGGCCTCATCATCTGGGAGTCCACGGTAAGCTTTCTGGGCAGGCCCCGTCAGATATGGGGCGAGGAGGGTCACCCATTGGTCAGATGCCCAACCGGCCACTGAGGCAACCCGCTCGAAGGTCACCAAATAGGCCTCTGGATCATCCTCAGGCCCCATCTTGGCCAGACGGATCGGTGGGGCAGGAGGGGTTGGGGTGGCTACCCTCTCTGGTTGAGCCCCGCCGTGGCCCAGCCACAGGGTTGCAAGCTACTGGAAGCATTGGGTTTGTTGTTCGTGGTGCGGAGCCCCCAAGGTTTGAAGCACCTGCTGCTGGTGGGCACACAGCTGCTGTACGAGTTGGTGCTGCTGCTGTTGCTGGCTCTCAGCCAGGAACTGGATAAGCCTTTCCATCTTTCAATTAGGGGAGCTTCAGAGGCCTCCTCGCTCTAATCCCTTCCTGCAGGGATAGGGACTGGTGCCCGCATTCTCCAGCACTCGTGACAGGTTTCAATCAGTCCACTGAGCCTCTAGGGGGCAATGGAGAGCTACTGTCCCACTGGCAGGCCTTAGTCACCCCTTTCGGTCACTGGGGAATTAGCGGAGAAGGTGTGCTGGCCAGAGTCTGCGGCGCACCCCTCAGGCAGGGGAGTGCCAGCACAAGTCTGCAGCATGCCTCTGAGGCAGGGGAGCACTGGCCAGAGTCTGTAGCGTGCCCCTCAGGCAGGGGAGCGCCGACACGAGTCTGCGGCGCGCCCCTCAGGCAGGGGAGCGCTGGCACAAGTCAGTGGCGTTTGGGATTCTGCTACCCAAAGCAGGTTGGCCGGGGTAAGGGAACGCAGGCCCACCCAATTCCACTGCGTTCCAGCCCAGGGCCCTGACAGTGGCGGGGCGAGAGGGTACCGCTTGGTCTGGCCCCGCTCACTCAGGCTACCGCTGCTGGGTCACCGGGGAACCGTCCGCGCCATGCTGATCAAATACGCCCACCACACTGTGCAGTTCTGCCCCTGGGCTACTTCCAACCTGGTCTCTCAAGCGGGCCTCTCCGGTCCCTCCAGCTCATCCGGGTATTCAGCTGCTGGCAGCTCCAGCTCCCCCTCTGTGTCAGGCTCACGCTGGCCCGGGTTACAGCCTGGCCCCTCCAGTTCCTCCGGGTACTCGGCAGCTGGCAGTCCTGGTCGCCTCAGTCCTTCCTCCAGGTCAGGTTTCTCCTGGCCCAGGGCCTCCCCTGGGTCGGCAGCAGGGTCTGGAGGGAACAGCTAGCAGCCTTTGTCTGTTTCCCTCCCTGATGCTGCCCTCACTTGGCAAAGGGCCCTGCCCTTTGTACTTCCTGTTCTACCCCTCCCCTTCCGGGGATTGGGGGTAAGCTTGGTCTGGGCCTGCCCACTCAGGCTGAGAGGGTTGCTCTTTACCCTGTGGTTCGGAGGGAAGCCACCCTGGCTCCCTACAGGAGTATACATTTAATTTGAGCCTCTATTATGGTGTTTTTAAGAAGTTTCCATGCAGCTTGTAGGCATTTCAGTTCTGTGACTGTTCCTTTTAATTTCTGTTTAAGTAGCTTCCTCATTTTTGTGTCATTCTCCCTTTTGAAGTTAAATGCTACGGTGGTGAGCTTCTTTGGTATTTCTCATCCTCCAAATGAATGTTAAATTTAATTACATTGTGGTCGCTATTACCGAGCAGTTCAGCTATATTCACCTTAGGTTAGGGTTAGGTTTCCTCACCCTTCCCCTCACGCTCATCTACTTGCTGATCTTTACAATTAAATGCAAGCTGAAGTCATGTGATCGGTCCCAAGAGGAAAAGGTAACATGTTGTCCACTGATTGGATCCAATTCCTGTATCTGCTGGATTCCAACACACCGAGAACACCAGATATCTGGCAAATAGTGCATGGTTTTAATGCAATGTACAGTGTGCTTCACTTTCATGTTACATGTTCCACAAAAATAAAATATATGATTTTTTAAAGTGTGCTTATATTCTGAAATACAACTGTATATATATTCTAATATACTCTCTCGTAGTGATTTTAGATCAAATATGTTTAACGTGAAAGCCAAAAGGTGATTTTTCTAACTATCTGCACCACAAACTGCTCCTGGGATCTGAGAATCCAGCTGGGCTCTTTCCACCTCTGAAACCATCACTGGGAATAAAGATTAGTGATTCTGCAAGCTGAATTTAGCTGACAGTTTTCTGATGGTGTGCAAAGCAAAATAGAATCCAGCTTGCTCTTCTATAGCTGTATTAATTGCAGGGTTAACAGGAGTAAAACATTTTTCCTCATAGTGATGGGGCAGATAGGTCCCACTGACAGGGTTAATGAGAGACTGTGGACCTAGTTAGCACTGCCTGCATTTCACCCGCAGCAATGTTAGGCATGGAGAGGGGAAGTTAAAAGGAGATCTACTCCATTTCAGCCCTGCCCAGGCTCCCAATGTGAGAGAAGCCTGTCTGCAGCTTGGAGACTGCTCGGAGGAGCTCCTGTTAGAAGGGATGAACAGCTCCTGTGAGATCATGGGAACCATGGACTATTTGAAGGCAAATCCTGAAAAGAAGCGGGGGGTCCCATCAAACCTTCATTGGATGACTGTGTTTTGAGTTGTGATTTTCTGTTCCTTTTTTCTTTTAAACTATAAAATAAGGGTAAGATTAAAATGTGCCTTTAAACAAGGATAACTACTTAACAGAGAGAGACAATACAAGCACACCATGTATTTTCTAGTCATTCTAGTAAACATGTTTTCAGGGTTTCTGAGGTTTTCTGTTTCATAAAAGTTATTGATAAATACTTTAGATGCCACAATTTCACTTCCTAGAACCCCTGGAGTGCCACACTTAATGTATACTCAGTGTCCAAATTTTTGAATGGCACCCACATAACTGTGAGAATTCTCTGGAACTGAAGATATACATAATTCTATGGAATTCAAACCATGGTGTCAGATAGCTGTCAATTTGCTTTTTTATGTCAAATGTCCAAAATGATCTGTTAAAAATCTAGAGGGGAAATGTCTCTAAATTACAAATATTCTTTTTTTTTAAAGCGGGAGGGAGGAAATCCACCCATCTTGCAAATTTTTAAACATCACAGATGAAACAGCAGTCCCTAATTTTGCAACCCCCCCCATAAAGACACAAACCAAAACAAAATATTACCTCTTCTGGGTCTACAGTAACCTTTCATAATGCTAAGGCATAAAAGAGGAAGGAAACATACAGAGCTATCATTTTTTAACCCGTATTTCTTCTTAGCACTGATTTTTCTTTTTCTTTCAGATATGTCAGATATTTAAAAGCAGAAATCTTAAATTCCTGTTATGTCCATGGACAAGACCAACTTATAAAGATTTTGTTTTTTAATGCTCAGGTATGGAATAGTAGATTTCTTTTTTTTTACAAAACTTAGATGATGATAACAAATAAAAAAATAATAAGCTTCAGCCCTCACAAATCATCTTCCACTTTGAGTATCTCAAAGTGCTTTTAAAGACAGCTATTTACATCCCACAACATCCTACATGATAAAATAATGCTGTACTCATTCCAGAAATGAATACTTTGAGTAAGAGAAGTCAAGTGATTTGCCTAAGGCCACTCAGCTAATCAGGTGGAGAGCTGGCAACAGAACTCAGGAGACCTGACTACTCATCTTCTGTTTTGACCACTAAACCAACTTCCTATGCAGAGTGTAATACGTTTAAGGTAGGTTAAATTTTCGGGGCACATGAAGAGCGAGGTCTTTAACCTGGAAGGTTACAAACTCTAATTGTAGAAAGAGTTCATTTGTGTAAATCCTCTTTTTTGAATCTGACACCTAATTTTTTTCCCTCATCTAGCTCAGCATTTCTTAAAATACTTCAAGCTCAAAAGTGAAAATCATGGATATTTACCTTCCCATTATCTTTGTGTGCTGATTCTTTTCTCCTGTGAAATGCATTAAATGCACGTACATCCCCCAAGGTGCAGTGATCAACAGGTGGGCTGGTGACTCCAAAGAAAGGGGATAAAAGCCCAGGCAGGAACTGCACTATGATGGGGTGTATATCATTTATCACACTATACATAGCTTAGACTCTAATGTCACTAAGCCCTGGTCTACACTAGGACTTTAGGTCGAATTTAGCAGCGTTAAATCGATTTAAACCTGCACCCGTCCACACAATGAAGCCCTTTATTTCGACTTAAAGGGCTCTTAAAATCGATTTCCTTACTCCACCCCTGACAAGTGGATTAGCGCTTAAATCGACGTTGCCGGCTCGAATTTGGGGTACTGTGGACACAATTCGATGGTATTGGCCTCCGGGAGCTATCCCAGAGTGCTCCATTCTGACCGCTCTGGACAGCACTCTCAACTCAGATGCACTGGCCAGGTAGACAGGAAAAGAACCGCGAACTTTTGAATCTCATTTCCTGTTTGGCCAGCGTGGCAAGCTGCAGGTGACCATGCAGAGCTCATCAGCACAGGTGACCATGATGGAGTCCCAGAATCGCAAAAGAGCTCCAGCATGGACCGAACGGGAGGTACGGGATCTGATCGCTGTTTGGGGAGAGGAATCCGTGCTATCAGAACTCCATTCCAGTTTTCGAAATGCCAAAACCTTTCTGAAAATCTCCCAGGGCATGAAGGACAGAGGCCATAACAGGGACCCGAAGCAGTGCTGCGTGAAACTGAAGGACCTGAGGCAAGCCTACCAGAAAACCAGAGAGGCGAACAGCCGCTCTGGGTCAGAGCCCCAAACATGCCACTTCTATGATGAGCTGCATGCCATTTTAGGGGGTTCAGCCACCACTACCCCAGCCGTGTTGTTTGACTCCTTCAATGGAGATGGAGGCAATACGGAAGTAGGTTTTGGGGACGAAGAAGATGATGATGAGGAGGAGGTTGTAGATAGCTCAGAGCAAGCAAGCGGAGAAACCGGTTTTCCCGACAGCCAGGAACTGTTTCTCACCCTAGACCTGGAGCCAGTACCCCCCGAACCCACCCAAGGCTGCCTCCTGGACCCAGCAGGCGGAGAAGGGACCTCTGGTGAGTGTACTTTTTAAAATGCTATACATGGTTTAAAAGCAAGCATGTGAAAGGATTACTTTGCCCTGGCATTTGCGGTTCTCCTAGATGTAGTCCTAAAGCCTTTGCAAAAGGTTTCTGGGGAGGGCAGCCTTATTTCATCCTTCATGGTAGGACACTTTACCACTCCAGGCCAGTAACACGTACTCGGGAATCACTGTAGAACAAAGCATTGCAGTGTATGTTTGCTGGCATTCAACCAAAATCCGTTCTTTATCTCTCTGTGTTATCCTCAGGAGAGTGAGATATAATTCATGGTCACCTGGTTGAAATAGAGTGCTTTTCTTCAGGGGACACTCAGAGGAGCCCATTCCTGCTGGGCTGTTTGCCTGTGGCTAAACAGAAATGTTCCCCGCTGTTAGCCACAGGGAGGGGAGAAGGTTGAGGGGGTAGTCACGCGGTGGGAGGAGGCAAAATGCGACCTTGTAACGAAAGCACATGTGCTATGTATGTAATGTTAACAGCAAGGTTTACCCTGAAAGAGTGTAGCCACTGTTTTATAAAATGTGTCTTTTTAAATACCGCTGTCCCTTTTTTTTTCTCCACCAGCTGCATGAGTTTCAATGATCACAGGATCTTCTCCTTCCCAGAGGCTAGTGAAGCTTAGAAAGAAAAAAAAACGCACTCGCGATGAAATGTTCTCCGAGCTCATGCTGTCCTCCCACACTGACAGAGCACAGACGAATGCGTGGAGGCAAATAATGTCAGAGTGCAGGAAAGCACAAAATGACCGGGAGGAGAGGTGGAGGGCTGAAGAGAGTAAGTGGCGGGCTGAAGACAGGGCTGAAGCTCAAATGTGGCGGCAGCGTGATGAGAGGAGGCAGGATTCAATGCTGAGGCTGCTGCAGGACCAAACCAGTATGCTCCAGTGTATGGTTGAGCTGCAGCAAAGGCAGCTCGAGCACAGACTGCCACTGCTGCCCCTCTGTAACCAACCGCCCTCCTCCCCAAGTTCCATAGCCTCCACACCCAGGCGCCCAAGAACTCGGTGGGGGGGCCTCCGGCCAACCAGCCACTCCACCACAGAGGATTGCCCCAAAAAAAGAAGGCTGTCATTCAATAAATTTTAAAGTTGTAAACTTTTAAAGTGCTGTGCTTAAAGTGCTGTGTGGCATTTTCGTTCCCTCCTCCACCACCCCTCCTGGGATACCTTGGTAGTCATCTCCCTATTTGTGTGATGAAAGAATAACGAATGCATGACTGTGAAGCAGCAATGACTTTATTGCCTCTGCAAGCAATGATTAAAGGGAGGAGGGGAGGGTGGTTAGCTTACAGGGAAGTAGAGTGAACCAAGGGGCGGGGGGTTTCATCAAGGAGAAACAAACAGAACTTTCACACCGTAGCCTGGCCAGTCATGAAACTGGTTTTCAAAGCTTCTCTGATGCGTACCGCGCCCTCCTGTGCTCTTCTAACCGCCCTGGTGTCTGGCTGCGCGTAACCAGCAGCTAGGCGATTTGCCTCAACCTCCCACCCCGCCATAAACGTCTCCCCCTTACTCTCACAGATATTGTGGAGCACACAGCAAGCAGTAATAACAGTGGGAATATTGGTTTCGCTGAGGTCTAAGCGAGTCAGTAAACTGCGCCAGCGCGCCTTTAAACGTCCAAATGCACATTCTACCACCATTCTGCACTTGCTCAGCCTGTAGTTGAACAGCTCCTGACTACTGTCCAGGCTGCCTGTGTACGGCTTCATGAGCCATGGCATTAAGGGGTAGGCTGGGTCCCCAAGGATAACTATAGGCATTTCAACATCCCCAACAGTTATTTTCTGGTCTGGGAATAAAGTCCCTTCCTGCAGCTTTTGAAACAGACCAGAGTTCCTGAAGATGCGAGCATCATGCACCTTTCCCGGCCATCCCACGTTGATGTTGGTGAAACGTCCCTTGTGATCCACCAGAGCTTGCAGCACTATCGAAAAGTACCCCTTGCGGTTTATGTACTCGGCGGCTTGGTGCTCCGGTGCCAAGATAGGGATATGGGTTCCGTCTATAGCCCCACCACAGTTAGGGAATCCCATTGCAGCAAAGCCATCCACTATGACCTGCACATTTCCCAGGGTCACTACCCTTGATATCAGCAGATCTTTGATTGCGTGGGCTACTTGCATCACAGCAGCCCCCACAGTAGATTTGCCCACTCCAAATTGATTCCCAACTGACGGGTAGCTGTCTGGCGTTGCAAGCTTCCACAGGGCTATCGCCACTCGCTTCTCAACTGTGAGGGTTGCTCTCATCTTGGTATTCATGCGCTTCAGGGCAGGGGAAAGCAAGCCACAAAGTTCCATGAAAGTGCCCCTACGCATGCGAAAGTTTCGCAGCCACTGGGAATCGTCCCAGACCTGCAACACTATGCGGTCCCACCAGTCTGTGCTTGTTTCCCGAGCCCAGAATCGGCGTTCCACAGCATGAACCTGCCCCATTAGCACCATGATGCATGCATTGTCAGGGCCCATGCTTTCAGAGAAATCTGTGTCCATGTTCTGATCACTCACGGGACCGCGCTGACGTCGCCTCCTCGCCCGGTATCGCGTTGCCATGTTCTGGTGCTGCATATACTGCTGGATAATGCGTGTGGTGGTTAATGTGCTCCTAATTGCCAAAGTGAGCTGAACGGGCTCCATGCTTGCCGTGGTATGGCGTCTGCACAGGTAACTCAGGAAAAAAGGCGCGAAATGATTGTCTGCCCTTGCTTTCACGGGGGGAGGGAGGGAACGGGGGGCTGACGTTATGTACCCAGAACCACCCGCGACAATGTTTTAGCCCCATCAGGCATTGGGATCTCAACCCAGAATTCCAATGGGCAGCGGAGACTGCGGGAACTGTGGGATAGCTACCCACAGTGCAACGCTCCGGAAGTCGACGCTTGCCTCGGTACTGTGGAAGCGCTCCGCCGAGTTAATGCACTTAATGCACTTAGAGCATTTTCTGTGGGGACACACACACTCGAATATATAAAACCGATTTCTAAAAAACCGACTTCTATAAATTCGACCTAATTTCGTAGTGTAGACATACCCTAAGAGAAATATCCGGGGGGAAAGAATTAAGAGGAAAATACCTATTAACACAGACTCTAACTGCTATTTTAGAAAGGTGAAAGCTGCTAATGTTTTCCTTTTTTTTTTTCTTTTCGGATTGAATTTCATTGTCCTATTTTTTTTTTCTATTCCTGCTGTAAAGTCATATAAACCCTCCCTTGTTCTTCACTTTCCACACCATCAAAATATTATTCTAACTTGTTCTCCCACTTCCTAACTAAAATGGGAGTCATGGTTCAAGAGTACATCAGGGAGGCAGCAATACTTACTGGCTCTGAGGATGTTCTCCTTGCTGCTGCACCTGGACTGGACCTGCAAAGAGAGCACAGACTCTATGAGCTACAGTAGTTAACAGGCACAGCAAGATGTGGCGATTTAATGGGCAAGCTCCTGGGATCTAGAGTCAGAGGCTCTAAATATTTGACACCTTAACAATTTTATATAGTGTATATATAGGATACATATATTCAAGCAGAAACTTACTGGTTGACAGTCTGAATCTGATATAAGCAATTAAAAAACGCAAACAAGCCAGCCTAAAGGACAGATTTTTAGGTTAAGAAATGAATATACAGCTTTCAAAGATACATATTAAACTTCAATTTTACATTAAATTCCAAGTTCATTGTATATAATTGTGACCACAGTGATCCTGAACCTAAGTCCTTGTGTTTTATGTGCAGACCAGAACAACAATATGCCTGTATTAACATAATCTGCTTGAAGACTTGATTATTGCTGCTGTCAGTGGGGCTGCTGAGGTTTCGTAGAGAGAAATTAAAAATGCTAACAAGTTAGAATGTGGTGATTGTGAAAACATTTATCAATTCTGCTTCACAGCTGCACAAACATCTTCTGGCTGGAGACAGATGAATTTGTTCAGCTGTTTAAGTCTAGTTTAGAAAAGTACTATGCCTAATATGCTTTAGGGTTTAGCTGATCGCCATATTTGGGGTCAGGAAGGAATTTTCCTCCAGGGCAGATTGGAAGAGGCCTTGGAGGTTTTTCGCCTTTCTCTGTAGCATAGGGCACGGGTCACTTGCTGGAGGATTCTCTGCTCCTTGAAGTCTTTAAACCACAATTTGAGGACTTCAATAGCTCAGACATAGATGAGAGGTTTTTCGCAGGAGTGGGTGGGTGAAATTCTGGTGGCCTGCGTTGTGCAGGAGGTCAGACTAGATGATCATAATGGTCCCTTCTGACTTTAGTATCTATGAATCTATGAATATGCTTTTTATAGTGTAGATCTACTTTGGAAAGTGATTGTGTAAAAACACCATCTTCCTAATCAATAGATCTACTCCTTGTGTACCTGATTCCCACTGTGTTACTCCAGTTTTATGCTGGTGTGACTCCAGTAAAGTCAATAGACTCAAACTGGTGTAATATTGAAGTAACAGTGGTGAATCATGTCTGAGTAGAGTCATATTTGCTTACTATGGAGACTAACAGAAGTTTTGGTTTTCAACTATTGTTAGCCCTGCAAAGCCAATGCAATATAGGATATATCTTCACTGCAGAGTTAACTTGAGCGTAGATAACTTGAGTTAACTTTTCTCAGTCTTGCTTGAGTCAGAAAGTCACACTGTGAAATGACACTTGAGCTGCACAGAGTAATTGGATTAGTAGTTGATGAGTTGTCTTAACTCGAGCTGTGGCCTATACCCCCAGGCCAGCCAGCTGTTAAAAGTTAAAAAGCACCATCAAACTTTAGTTCAAGGTTTTTGTGTGTGGATGGGACTCAAGTTAGAGACAATACTAGTTATAACTCAAATTAACTTTGAAGGGAAGACAAGCCCTATGAAAGTGTGAGAAGTGTGAGCTGGATCCTTTTCCTTCATGTGCTCCTTCAACAGAATTGTTCACGAAGACTTCAAGTACAAGCCAATAAATTACACCCATGCAAACCTATTTACAGCAATAGGGTTGCATAGGTGTCATTGAGGGCATCATAATCCTTGTAAAACCTTTTTTAGTGTTGAAGAAGGAAGGGTAGGAAGGAAAGAGACCAGCTTAACTTTCAGATCTGAGGTTGAGTTTGTGGGGGTGGGAACTAGACAAATATCTGCCTGCAAACTGAGCACACATGATCTGGAAATTATTTATGAGTGATAAATGTGGAACCCCAAAGTGCCATTTTTCAGTCTCTTTTCAGACTAGAGCCATCTTTTAAGTCTGAAACTAATCCTTCCTTGTTTTCTAAACCTCTTTCTTTCATTCCACAGCAGCTTGCCCCAAACGCATATTCACACAACAAGTTGGATTCTACAGCATAACAGTCTACTCATTGTAATGAAAAAACTTATGATGGTAATGTTGCAACTTAGAGTGGATTATGGTTGTTCTTCCCTGAAAAAAAACTGTTATGTTTAAAAATTAAAACCACCCTCCTTCCCGTCAAAAATACTACACAGGTAAACTCCAAAATGTCAGTGATGCCCTGATTTGGTCCAGAGTTGTTCTTCCATTTTTCAGGTACATGATAAAGTAAAATCTCATTGGAAGAGGAAAATGTTTCTCTTCGAAGAGCAATTCTGGACCAAAAAGGAAGGTATAATGGTATATATGAGAGCAAGAGAGAGAGAGAGAGAGAGAGGGAGGGCTGGATGGGTGAGTGGGTCACAGTTGAGGAAAATGCAAAATGTACTATGCAAAAGGAGAGATGGGCCTATCTGCATAGGATATTATTTAAAATTGAAGAGGCTATGCTATTTCTCATTGAAAACCATATGCAAAGAGAGAACAAAGAATGGGCCTGTTGCAAAATAATCAAGAAATTCAGCAAACTTTGGAATGAAACCTAGTGAAACAACAACACAGTCCTAAAGAAAAAAACAAACAAAAAAACCCCACACAAACACTATAGAAACAATCTAATAAAACAAACTAAGTAAAAATATGACTCAAAGGACACAGATAAAAGCTACTAGAGAGAGGAAAAATGTTAGTGGACAAGTCAAGAGAGAGTCTTCAACAAAGTGTGGGAACAGAAGGAGCCGAAACCCATAGCGCAAAGCAACGTTTGCGAATGAAAACCAACTCCTTTGAGCAATAATAGTTACTCTCGAGTCGTAGCCTCTATTCCTCCTGAGTTCATCTTTAAGCCCTTCCAATCTATAGTGGAGCTAGTGTATGAACAAAAACAAGAAATTTATAATGCAAAGAGCAGCTGAGACTTGCAGATCTAATATAAAAAATGTGCTGACAGAATACCACTCTTACAACGTCCAGATGACAATGGCAACAAAAGACAGCTGGCTTCAAACATAGCTCTTGGAGGTATTTTTTTTATTCTATGAGCACAGAGGACTTCAAATGACAAAGCTAAACTGTGCTTTGCAGTGTCTCATGGTGATCTAATGTTTATCCTTTATCACTCACCTGATTAGCAAAATATGCACTGTGGGAAATAATTTGTTTTCCACAAATTTTAAAAGCAGATGTAGAAGAGGAATCCATAACTGTGAAAAAAACACTCAACTAGACTTGATCATTTCCAATCCTAGGCTCATAGCTGCTGAATACAAACTGTGCTTCAACACAGCTGAAGGATTAATCAGTTAGCCAATTCTCCAATTTACTGTATATTGCACATTCATAGGCTGTTTCATTTTTTGAATATTGTTCTATTAAAAAATATTTTACTTGTCAAAAATAGTGTTTGATAGCCCAAACCTACTTTAGAGCTTTGTGTAAATTGTCTTTTTCATATTTTATCATTTGTATATGTTTTGTACCTGTGATATTTTTTAAATCTGTATGTAAATCAGGGTTACATGATTTTTAAAATCATATAACCCTGAAGTAAATATTCTAGTGTACCATCATACACCATATCATGACTTGCTGGGACAGATGGTTTTGGAACAACTGTAATTCTTCCCTCACTCACAGGCTGCTCCAGAGATAGTAACCTGTGCCTGTCTCCCATATCACAGGAAATCTGATTTCTCTTCTGTCTACATTCCCCTAGCTGCCAATATATTTTGGCAGAGAAGCTCTGAATAAATTGGGATCTCATCCAATATCATTCCCCAGGGTGGCTCAGGAGGGAACAATCAGAAAGCAGAGCATCCACATTCCACTGCCCTGACCTTTACGTCCATAGGATTTTATTATATTTAAATTATAATTGTATTGCCTTGTAATGCAGAGTAAGCCTTGTTCCCATGGGCATAAGCACCAAACGCTATGCGAAACAAAGCATTTTAAATTAAAATAAACAGAGGAAATGGTAAAAACAAGAAACCTGCTGACAATCTCTATCAATCATGATTGGTCTGAGACATGAAATCACTTGTGGCAAATCTTAGCATCTATAAGGGTATCTTTACAAGTAAAATAGAAAATGAAATGAAGAAAAGCTCATGCTACAAGTGAAGTAAAAGTAAAATAAATAAAAGAGGAAAGAGAAGCCTTTACTACATGACCACAATCTTTAGGAATGGTTAGAGAATTTACTTACCTTTTATACTTCATAACAAGATTTAGAACAGAGTATAAAATCAGCTCTTCATTATGGGAGGTACAGTTAAAAGCCATAGATTATCGTAAAATGAATGGCTACACAAACATGAAGAGTTTCCAGCCAAATATGAAAAGCTAAGTCTTATGGGGAAACATTTCAACTGAGGTTTATTGCAACATGAAGAATTCGTAACATTAAAACACATGATTTTACCACCAGCACTAGAAAGAACCCATTTCTCAAGAACACAGAGGAGCATAGGAGGCTAACCGATAATCTAGTTACGGGAAAGCATATTCCACTATTAAGACAGCATGCAGAATGTGGAACCACCAGCAGAAACCCAACAGGAAGGGAATGGGTTAGCCAAGTCGCAATGAAGGAAGCAGGACATGTGAAGCACAGCAGCAGTTATGAATTTGAGAACTGTCTTCCTTTAACTGCCCTATAAATGTCAGACTCATTTAAGAAGTAAGGAAAAGATTATTTTCAGTGTGTTCTACAAGTACTACAAGTCATGGCTATAGGTTAGTGTGGAACTCTCATCACCTTTCCCTGAGACTTCAACAGTTGTGTAGAAACCAGCTGTACTCTGAGAGAGATCTGGTGCAGTATAATGTTGCTGCCTTTTTCCATCTGTTTCATGAAATAGGCAGAGTGGATAAATTGTGTATAATCCACTCTTGGAATACAAAACCTCCAATACATTCAAATCACTTTTCAGTATCAGACTGTCAGCAGCACATGAGTGGCAAGAAGAACCTTAGCACCACTCAAGCTTTAGTACATACTACTGCTTGGCTGTTCAAATTCTGCTAACTTTCAAATTTTTCTCCTCATACTTACCTACAATTAGTAATTATATGATCGCAGTTCCACACAATTTACTGTGTGGATATTTTGGATGATCCCTCCAATACTGAAGACCTGTCTACTTTGCATTGGTATTAAAGATATCATTATCTTATTTTTAGGAGCTCTGGAGTATACTCTGCTGTCCCTTCGCAAAAAATTTCTCCTTGCCCCACAATTAAACATCATAAAATCACAGCATTTTATAACAAATATCCCAGCACTATGTTATAACTTTGTAAACCATAATGGTTTTGGACTATTATTGTAGGATATTATGCATAAGGTCACGGAACATAAAATCAAATGAAGAAAGAATCAGAGTAATATACTAGGATTTGATGGTTTTAGAAAATATTTTGTTTTTTATTTTAAACCTATTCAAAATAACAGAGAAAACTATAATTGTTTTTGTTGAATTAAAATAAAATATAAAAGAATTTTGTCTAAATCGGTTACCCATACACACGGCAAATATATATATAAAATGGTAACATTTTGGTAACATGGTAACATTACATAATGTGGATAAGAGATGCACAGGCCTTGATATTTAGGAAAGCATCCCCATTCAGGACAGCACTTAATTGGAGCCAAAGGCAGTACAAAACTAAAGAAAATCCTTTATCTGTATAATGGAAATACATTTAAAAGAGAGACAAAATAAAAGTGACTTCAAGGAAATATGGTTGGGGCAAATCTATTATTCTCTAACAAACCTTAAAAAGAGGAATATGCTCTTTTCCCATAATAATAATTCCCAATAATAGATCAAATTACAATTATTGATTATAGATTTATTATCCTCAAAGGAGATTTAAATGACAAAAAAGTTACAATCAGCTTGGTATATCCCAAAAGCAAAAAGATTTTAAAAAGAAATTCTTTAGGCTTCTAGATTCCTTCCAAGAAGGAGAAATAATTTTAGGATATTATTTTAACATTGAATGCTAGATTAGAAAGAGCAGACACTAAACAAAAGAGAGATACAAATCTAGATCTTTATAAACAGATGATAGTTTTATATGTTCTCATTTTATTCTCATCCACATAAACTTTATATGATGATAGACTGAATTTTGATCACTAACATTGTCTTCCAACAAACTATAAACATAGAATTACATGGTCAGCTCTTGTTCCAACCAAACTAACATTTAATTTGAAGGGTGGGGAAGAAATCAATCTCCAAACAGATTGGCACACTGAATTGTTTCCTGTTACAAGATCCAGACAGAGCAGTCATTTAAAAAATCTTCTCATATTTTGAACATAACAACAAAGATTACATACTAAGGGGTCTTTCTTTGCAAATAAAGCAGTTATGAGAGGTCATTTTATTAATAGTCTCTCCGTTGAAAAAGTGAGACTACAAGATAGATTGCAACTGGTACACGAGATGAAAAACCAAAAATCATATCATTAAAAAAATAGTTCAAACAAAATCCTACAAAAATGCATCAACTTAAGTTGCAAGCTAAACACCTTGCTAAATGATAAAACAGAAAAAGCTCTTCAGATATACAAAACAATTATTCTGTGAAAAGAGGGACAAAAGGGAATAAAGGGGATAAACTGTTAAGCAGAAAGCTAAAAGAAAAGCGAACTATCAACATAATCCTCCACGCATGGTTAGGAATGAAGAGAGGCAAAAAAATGGGAGACGTTTTTTCATATTATAAAAATATTTACAAAAGTTATTTTTGTATTAGAAAAATAAAAATTATGAGCTAGATTGTGCCTTGAGGTAAAGTCCGGAGTATGGGACAGCGAATAGATGTGCTGCCCCAAGA
This sequence comes from Caretta caretta, assembly GCF_965140235.1. Lineage (NCBI taxonomy): Eukaryota > Metazoa > Chordata > Testudines > Cheloniidae > Caretta > Caretta caretta. Next base: position 61,200,819 of record NC_134211.1, on the reverse strand, counting down.
GGAGCACTGGGAAGGCATAGTTCTCAGAGACACTTGTTAGGGACCGGAGAGGGAGTACTGGGCAAGCAATCCTTGTGCTTTCCCTGTATGTTCTGTGCTCTCAGTCACAAACTGTAAGATCCATATGGTTGCTTGGGGTTACTAGGAGGGGACTAGGCAGCCTTATTACTTCTTGTACTCCCATATAGCCACAAAGGATGACAGTTTTTAGTGTTAAATAATGTGAACCTCCTCATATTTCATTTAGACATAGTTCTGCTTGAATAATTCATCAGAGAGGAAAAAAATTAGTATTTATAAATGATATGAAAAATGGTAAAGTCCTAGATCGAGATGGGTTACCAATAAAAATATTATAAACATTTATAGGGAAATTGGTAAGTCCTCTTCCAACTACAACAGCTGTTGTTCCCAAACCTGGAAAGAACCTTACATCATATAATCCAGTTTCTTTATTGAACTGAGATGTAACATTCTCACCAACATATTGGTGAACAAACTACCTCTTAGAGATAATTTTAAGTTATCAGAGACCAAATAGGATTTATAAACAATACAGATAATCTTATATGGGTACTAGGAACATTACACTCACCAAGATAAAAAAAAATCCTCTACTACTCTTAGTTAACTGCTAAAAAGGCCTTTGATAGGGTTGAATGAAGTTACTTTTATAAAACTGAATGCCTTGGGAATAAGTTCCCAGTTTAAGAAATGGATAATATAAATGGAAGCAGATCTAATATCTTTTCTTTCCAAAGAGACACAGGAAAAAGAGGTACCATTGTTATTCACCATTAGCAATGGATCTATTTGCCTAATATATATGCAATAATACAAGGATAAAAGGTGTTGCTGAAGGACAAGGGGAAGTTAATCACCTTGCGCAGAAATGATGATTCTTCAAAATGTGTGTCCCTATGGGTGCTCCACTCTAGGGGTATCTGCATCCCTGCCCTGCTGATCGGAGAACTTTAGTAGTAGTATCCATTCAGCCCATGCATTTGCTGCCCCGTCATCCTCTGCCCCGAGGCTACCCAGCGCTGCACGGGTGTACCCTCCTCAATTCCTTTTCTAGCACAGAGTCACTGAGAAGAACTCAGTGGTCAAGGGGAGGAGGGTGGGTCACGGAGCACCCATAAAAACACACATCTCGAAGGCTGGGGATTCAGAGTCGAGCCTGTTATGGATGATACTACTGGGGCACCGAATATGGTATCTGAAGCAGAGTCCACCAAGATGGCATAGTGCTTCGCAAAGGTATGTGCAGATGCCCAGGGAGCTGCTCTGCAGATTTCTGATATAGGGATACCCTTGGAGAAGGCGACAGACGAGGGGCCGATCTTATACAGTGTGCGCGTATTGAAGATGGGGGTGTTACACTGCAAATCTGGTAACAGAGTTTGATACAGTTCAAGACCCACTGGAGAGCTTTGAGCAGCAACTGCTGTGTCTTTTGACCTATCAGCAAGGAAGAGGAAGAGTCTCAGAGATTTTCTAAAAACTCTTGTCCTGTCCAAATAGAAGGCCAAGGCTCTCCTCATGTTGAGCATATGGAGGATGGCTTCCTGATTATCCTGATGAAGTCTGGAAGGTGGAAGGTGAATGAGTTGGTTCATGTGAAATGCAGAAGTCACCTTGGGAGTGAACTTTGGATGTGGTCTAAGCATGACTTTGTCAGGGAAGAACACTGTGCAGGGGGAATGCGCCCTCAGAGCCACTATCTCTTCTCCTATCCTTCTTGCTGAGGTGATGGCGATCAGGAATGCTGTCTTCATGGAGAGGTGAGTTAAAGGACAAGTGGCCATAGGTTCAAATGGTGGTGTCCTTTTCATACTAGATTAAGATCCCATTGTTAAAGCCATGCATGGATACAAAATTTATATCTGCAGATGTGCATATCTGTGGAGTTGCATGGCTCTAGCGACAACGAGTGAGATCAGCCAGGCCATGACCAGCGACCAGGAACCACAGTGGCAAAAGCACCCAGCTGTCCCTTCCACACAGCAATGTGCATCTCCTGTCTGGGAGGGTGTGAGCCGCTTGCACAAACTAGGGTGACCAGGGACAGTTACCTGTGAACCTGGCGCCTGCTCCAGTAGGAAGGGCTGTGAGTGGTACAGCCATGCTGGAGGAGCTGCCCAGGCTGGATGCTGGCTCCTGTGAGCAATGGCCCAACCTGCTGATGCTTTTGCCACTGAGGTTCTTGATCCGGTAGCTGGCCATGGCCCTGCTGATCTCGCTTGTTGTCACTAGAGCCCTGCAATATCCACTTTATATCCAGGGATATCTGCATCCATGGATATAAATTTTGTATCCGTGCAGGGCTCTACTCATTGTGGGGTAGGAAGTCTGGGTTGAGGAAAGAGGAAACCTATTTGTAGTTGAGTGGGAGAAAATGGAGTACCCTTCTACCTGCTGGTGGAAGCTTGCAATTGCTGCCAAGTGGACTTTTAGCAAGTGTGACGGGGCAAGGCCAGATGGCTGTAGTAAAGTAATGGGAGACAGATATATTAGCCACAGGCTAAACAAATCCCTGTTACTAGAATAAGCAAATGGCAGCTGCTCCAGGTCAATTAAGACACCTAGGGCCAATTAAGATCTTTCCAGAAGGCAGGGAGGACAGCTAGGTTGATTGGGACACCTGAAGCCAATCAGGGGCTGGCTGAAACTAGTTAACAGCCTCCCAGATAGTGAGGTGGGCGCTCATGTCACGAGCTGCAGGAGGAAGTTGCGCTGTTGGAGAGACTGAGCAGTACACATCATATCAGGCACAAGGAAGGAGGCCCTGAGGTAAGGGCGAAGTGGAACTTGAGGAAGTGGAGACTGCTATGGGGAAGTAGCTCAGGGAATTGTACACACCCTGTTTCTAAAAAGTCATCCACTACAGCTGGTACTATTAGGGTCCCTGGACTGGAGCCTGGAGTAGAGGGTGGGCCCGGGCTCCCTCCTTTGCCCCCTGATGAATCACTGAGACTGGGAGACGAGAGAGACTGTGCAAGGGAGGATAGCTTCTCCTCACCTCCCTGGCTTATGATGAAAATGGCTCAGCAGGCTGTGACCCTTGCCTCTAGAGAGAGAAGGGCTATGTGGAGGGTCACAGTGAACCTCTGAGGCTAGTGAAATCCGCCAGGAAACGTGAGACCCACAGAGATAAGGACAGAGCTTTGTCACACAAGCTAATACAGAGTCCCGATTTTTTGAGAGTGAACAGATAGTCTAGGATTACAGGTAGAGTGGCTTTATCCGGGGTGATGCCTTTGGGCTGGCACCAGATCTGAAATCTAGTCTACTTTTGTAGGTAGGTATGACAGGCAGTCTGTAAACCGAACCAAACTGAATGCTTGGGGGCATCTCATGCACAGTCTGGCATGAGCTATAACCTATGTGTCTGTAGTCATAAGCCCCAGAAGCTGGAGGCAGTGTCTGGCTGAAATTTGGGGGCTGGATTGCACTGTCTCTTGAAGCATGGAGAGGTTTAGGAATCTGTGATGTGGGAGGAGCACCCTCGCCCAGATGGAGTTGATGTCAGCTCCTGTGAATTTTAACCTCTATACTGGCATCAATGTCACATTTTTGTGCATTGATTTATAGGCCCAGACTCTGGAATAGATTCAATGTGATATGGGTGTTTGTTCGGCTTCAATGAAGGAATGTGTCCCGAAGACAGAATTGTCCATTAAGGATAAATCATGATGCCCTGGGAGGGTAAGTGGGCCGCCACTACTGAGAGGACCTTGGAGAATACTCTGGGGGCCGATGAGAGGCCAAAAGAGAGTACTCTGTACTGGTAGTGGTCTTGGTCTAAGGTAAACCTGAAGCATCATCTGTGACTCGGTATGATCGAGACGTGGAAATATGCATCTTGAAGGTCGAGGGCTGAGAACCAGTCTCCTTCTACTAATGCTGGAATAATTGTTATGAACGTGACCATCTTGACCTTCTGAGCCTTGACAAATTTGTTGATCACTCTGAGGTCTAGTATGGGTCTCCATCCTCCCTTTTCTTTGGTATTAGGAAGTAGTGAGAATAGAAGCCTTTGCCTTTTAAATGTGTGAGCACTGGCTCTATGACTCTTATGCTGTAGAAATGGTTTATCTCCTGTTGTAGCAGGCTCTCGTGAGAAGAGTCAACTGATAATTATAGTGCATTTGTTGTATGGTGTTCATTAGATAAAGAAAGTCTAATATGCTCCCTTAATTATCTCACACAGAAAGCTTGGGGTGGGGACGAGGGAGTTCTGCATCCTGTGTAACCAGTATGCTACCACGCAGTCTTATTTTCACACTGCCTTACTCCCTGGCAAGTAGACTGATGAATCACTTGGTTTAAGGACTGTCTTGTTTGTTGTCCTGTCTGACCACTATTAAGACATTTCCAAATCCTTTGCCTGTTCTAGTTCAATTGCTTTTTAACTTGGTGTCTGTCAGGAAAGCTGAAACTCCAATAGTGATGTAAATGAACTCTTATCTTTTGACACAGAATGAATTGCTCTCTGACCTTAGCACATATTAACAGGATTAACATTTTTAATAGCGCTCCAGTCATTTTACTTTCCTACTCCTTTGTTTTTAAATGAGGCTTTCCACTAGAATCAAGGAATATCAGGGTTGGAAGGGACTTCAGGAGGTCATCTAGTCCAACCCCCCGCTCAAAGCAGGACCAATCGCCAACTAAATCATCACTACTTTCACAGTTCTCTGCCTTGTCCACAGTAATAGCCAAATCAATTGTAATACCACAACAACCCAATTCAGACAATATTGCTAGAAATGGAAACTATTTCCTCACCTGTTTTAAAGGGATGACAGTGAAGTATATGTTTTAAAAGGGTTTATCAAATTTAATATAAATTCCCTTCAAGAATATATAAAAGAAACATTATTAAGGTTGCAAAGTCAAGCACTCAAAAGTTAGGCAATACCAGAATTCAAGTTATCTGTGCAATCCTATTTTTTCCCCATAATGTGTGTATGGATTATGGTAAATAAATTATATGATAACATACAATTTTTCCCACAGGAAAGCTGCCAGAGATGGATGATGATAAATGTAGGGCTGGCCAAAAGACAAGAATTCTGTTTTGTGAAAAATTCTGAGATTTGAGAATTTTGTTTCATTTTGCATTGGAACAAAACTGAAATCTGATTTTTTTTTAAATGAAAAATGAGAGTCACTTATCCCAGAATAGCCAATAACCCAATGGTTAGGCTACTCACCTGAGACAGCAGAGTCTCAGGTTCAAGTCTCTACACTGCCTTATTTAGAGTAGGGACTAGAACTTGCGTCTCCCTCATCCAAGGCCTAACCACTGGCTATTCTGGGACGGACCAGTTTCTCTGTCTCTTGTTTTGACCAGGAATTCCACTCTGGACATTCCCAATGAAATTTTCATAGAAAATTTCTGCAAAAAGTGTCAGGTTTGATGGATTGGCGAAATGCCTTCGTCAAAAAATTCACAACCAGCATTAGTTAATTTAATGAGGCAGTTTTTCAATATTTCTTTTTATCTCCAAAATTCAATGAGGGGTCTCATGTTTTGCTTATCATACACCATCCAAACCCTGCTTGGAATAAGGAATTATTTTATTCCATCATGGGTTATTCCATTGCATTTAGCATTGAAGCACTGAATACCTTACAAATAGAAAGGTATTTATCTTAACACCATCCCTGCGAGCTAGGGAAGTACTCTCATTTTACAAAATGGGAAAGAGAGATGTATTTAAACCAAAATTTTCAAGAGTACCCATTAATTAACTTGAGACACCTAGGGCTGGATTTAATTTCAAGATATTGAGCACCCCCAGAGCTTCCCTTGACTTCAGTTGTTTTTGTGAATGCTCAGCTCATGAAAATCAACCACTATGTATCTTAGGAAAGACACCCAGAAAACGTTGGTTAAGTGACTTGCTTGGCATCACATAGGAAATCTGTACCATACTGGAGACAGGGATAGAACCCAGTACTCCTTGGAACCAATCCAGTGTCTTAAACTACAATATCATCTTTTCTCTTGCTGAAGCCCATTACGCATTTGAACCTTCTAACTTCTGCAATGAAGTCCTCTGACAACAGCATCATTCCCCATCCACCTTGTGTGCTACCTGACAATTTTGCAATCTCAATCTAAGATTTTGCCCTGTAACAAATTAATAAAAATTGCAAAAAAATCTGCTTTTTGTTTAGTTAACACTTATTTGTTGTCAATGTCTGAATAAACAGTTGACAGGGAACGGGAGAGATCTCTTTATGAAAAAAACATGGTTCCAACCACTTCTATTGGGGTCTGATAAAAGGCCTATAGAAGTCAATAGGAATCTATCTTTTCATTGACTTTAGTGGGTTTGAATCTGACCCTTCATGTCTGAGAAAGCTCACAACCTGCATCTTACATCTCCAACTAGTCCTCTAGTAAAGTCAGCAGAGACTAAATGTGACATTCCTGACACTTCTGAGGTAAGAGGGGAAAAAACCTTTAAACCTGAACAACAAACCTTGCAGGCCTTTGTTTTATAAGAAAACAAGAAAAGATGCACAACCCCTCTTTTTTTTCTTTGTAGGTCACCTTTAAGGGCAAATTCCAACTTCCATTCTAAGCCTTCTTTTCAGAATGCTTTCTCGAACAATTTTGGAGAGAAATTTTGTGTGCTTGGTGACAGTCCAAATGGGATTTGGAGAGCTTCAGGAAAACTAGTTGGACTATTTTTGAGTTATTTGAGAATGAAAAAACACACCTTCTCCATATATTTCAATCAGAAATTTTGAACTCAGATAACTTTAAAATAGTTGAAACTACAAGTCTTGAATTCATCTTGTTTTTGCACCTTTCCAAGAGATTTTAAAAACAGCAAAAGAGCTAAGGAATGCTGATATTTGAAATCCTTAATTAATGCTAGACTTTACTGTTTTTTAAAATATCTTTGTCATACATTTATACATATCTGTGGCAATATATAAACACACGTACATAAATGTGCATGCATACAGAGGGAGACCCAGTTGGCCCTTATGTCATTCCCAATGGGAAAAGGGTAGCAGGAACTGTTTAAAAGTAGCTCTTCTGTACCATCCTACTGCAACGATGACTTCCTGGCTCTTCTGCCGTCTGCTGCACAGCTCAGTACAATAAACGGGTACACACTACCTGTAGAGTCCCCCTCCATCCAGTGTCCCTTATGCAATAGACCAGGGTCAATTCTGCAGCCTTAGAGGACCTCTATGGCCATGGAAGAGGAGGTTAAAGTTGGCCCTTATGAAGTTTATAAGCTCTGCAAGAGTAGAGTTTGTAATCTGTTAAATTTATAATCACAGAGCTGGGACAAAGCATCATTTATAGGCTGCACAAATTCAACAAAGAAAGACCTGAACATCTTTCCTCTATTGAAATCTAATTTCTCTCCTGCCATCTGAATCTTTAAAAATATTTCTGTATCAAAAACTCTGTGTTGAAGTTTTTCTGTACTGAATTCTTAATGAATTATATTATCACTGCATTGCACCTGTGATGCATATATGCCCATCATATCTTTTCCCAGGGGAATATTTCTAAATAGACATTAATTACAACAGAATCTTAGTGATAGGAAATTTCCTACAACCTATGCACAAAACTCAGTTTCCAATCACTTATAACTTCACTATTAAAAAAGAAAGTAGCCTGGAGATCAGTCTTTAGTGAGAACAGGACATAAAAAAAGTTTTTAAACATTCACCTGTTCTGAGTTATAAGTCATCAAAAAAGCATTAACCAAGATATTTGCAATGCAAAAAAGCACATTTTTCAACCTTCTGTAACTTATTGGATGAATGGATTTTGCTCAGACTTTCTCAACAATATTCTCATTTGGGCTGGGAGGTCTAAGTGTGGGAAATTTCAGGCTAAAAAGAAAAAAAATTGAGAAACTTGTAAGTGAGTAAAAATAGGATATGAAAATCCCAACTTAATTATAACTATAGTGGTCATTACAATGATTGATATATGTAGTACTCTTAAGAGACAAAAACACAGTACATGTACACTGTTAAATATAAGGATGAATAAAACTCCTTTCACAGGGGGTAAATAGATTAAACAGAGTAAAGTATATGAATCATCAAGAACTGTAGAGAAAGTAAAAATACATTATGTGAATCTGCTTGGTGGCCAGTATAAAGTATAGTGAATTTTGCTTTATGAAGAGGCAATTATTCATAGAGAGTACAACAATGCCCGTATTACCTTGGGGGGATGCTTAAAGTGAAATCAGGATCATCATGGCTGAATAGCTGGTTTATTTCAGAGAGTTTATAACCAGTACAGGAGGAACAGAGGCTGAAATGGAGCAAATGCTGCTCTAAGAACTATATTGTCAAGTGTAAATTACAATAGCTTTCTAAAAACAATCATTAATAACAATTGCAGGTAACAGGATTTACATTAGAAATCTGCCAAAACGAAAGACCCATAGTCAATTTGCCAGGAACTAGAAATCTGAAGGCGTTGCATAACATTGATCAGATTCCTCCATGACCATCTTGAATACAGCGGTACAGCCTGCAAAAATCACAAGGCCCAGCATAGATTGCTACAACTTGAGCCAACAGGTGTTCAGACCTGTAGCTAAAGTTAAAGGTGATGGCAACCATAAACTGCACTGAAGAAATCAGTGGGCTGACTGGTAGACTAAACTGAGAACAGAATATACACTTGGCTGGGTTTCAGGCAACACTAAATCCTAGAACTGATTACAGAAAAAGAGATATGAAAGACAGGAGTTAACATGCCAGGATTAAGCACATTCCTTTTTTCTTTACATGCTTTTTTCATGAAATCACACATATACAGACAGAGAGGCTTGGGGAAAAATCTTTTTTCCATGTCAGAAAAAAGTTTACTTTTTTAAACTGCAAAACTGGATGTTAGTGTAAACACTGATGAGGATAGACTGACTTCTGAATTATAAATTACTGACGTGGATAAAGTTGTACAATATTGAAGCTGACAATATGATTTATTAGAAATACTTTCTATCTGCTACAGACATGAGTAAATTAGGTCACATTTGATGTCATTTTAAATTGGATGATTATGTCAAGAAATCTTACAGCAATACAATTAAAGTTGGTTTTAATTTGGTTTAATTATTTGTATTTCAGAGATGGAGCCAACTTCTCAAGGATGCTGCTCTTGAGGCTGACAAGAGTTGCAGTTTAATATATCTTTTTCCTGGATTCATTATGGTTTTGGTGTCTGGCCCCTCACTTTTCCTCCTCCCTTATCCCCAGAACAGGTGTCCAATGTCAGGTGAAGACACCCAGAGCTATAGGTACAGACGCAGGGGCTTAAGAATACTGGTCACAGATCCAGCAACAGCTGTTTGCTTGAAGTGCCAAGGTCATTATGATTTCCTTCTCCTCCCATTCTCAGGGGAAATCCCTTTGCTTTGCCAAGCTCTGAGAGAGATCTGGAAGTTCATGGCTAACTACTGCAGCTGCAAACCTAAATCTAACTAGGTAAATTGCTGTAGGGAACTGAACATTCATTACAGCTGCATAAACCATTGTTCCTGGACAACTGTGCAGAAGCTGGAGCCATGCTTTTCAAACAGAACATATAAGTAGAGCAGCCCAAACAAAATCACTGGCAACTGTTGTATGCTGGACAGTAGCAAGGTGCTCAATAAAGAGAAGTTAGTGGCTGGCTAGACTAGAAACCCAGTATACCTGCTTGACAAGGATTGTTCTGCCCTGCGTGGTGCAAGGTAGAGTAAAGCATAGGGAAATCCTATGAAAATATATCATTTAACTGGATGCAATTATGAGCAAATGGAAATTATTTCAATTATTTCTAATATAGAAACTGGTTGTGCAATCTCCATCATTGGAGATTTTTAAGAGCAGGTTAGACAAACACCTGTCAGGTATGGTCTAGATCAGGGGTCGGCAACCTTTCAGAAGTGGTGTGCTGCGTCTTCATTTATTCATGCTAATTTAAGGTTTGTGTTCCAGTAATACATTTTAATGTTTTTAGAAGGTCTCTTTCAATAAGTCTTTAATATATAACTAAACTATTGTTGAATGTAAAGTAAATAAGGTTTTTAAAATGTTTAAGAAGCTTCATTTAAAATTAAATTAAAATGCAGAGCCCCCTGGACGGTTGGCCAGGACCCAGGCAGTGTGAGTGCCACTGAAAATCAGCTCACGTGCCACCTTTGGCACACATGGCATAGGTTGCTACCCCTGGCCTAATAATACTTAGTCCTGCCATGAGTGCAGGGGACTGGATTAGATGACCTCTCGAGGTCCCTTCCAGTCTTATGATTCTATGACTAGGAAATGTGAAGCTAAATCACACCTGGGTCTAAACCATATCCACTGAATCAAAAGAAAAGACAAAAAGGTCATTTTAGATCTTCTAGTTCACCTCTCAGGCAAAGTCAGTTCCCTGTGGGGATTACTAAGAGACACTAGTCTCAACCACAGTTAAGGATGAAATGTCTTCCTGCTCCAAGGAAAGAGAAAAGAGGGAGAAATGTACAGATGGACAATTTTAGTTTAATGATTTGAAAACAACAGAGAACTTGAGAGTGCCAAGTGTCCATTGAGTAGAGAGGAGAATTCTTCCTCAGTTAAATTATTTTTTGATAATGTAGAATATCAATATTAGGTATTATGGTATGATATGATATATATTTGTCATTATATCATGTAATTTTTTAGTATTGGTGCTTTCTTATTGAATATTCTGAGTTTTTATTTCAGCTCTGTTTGATAAATACAGAGCTGGGGCATTATGACAAAAATTATAATTATATTATCACTTTGATTTGTGTAAAATGAATAGATATGACTTCAACAAAAATCTAGATTATGAAGATAGACTTCCTTTATAACGCCAGTTTTTACTATCTCCCTAAATCTAAAATTGATCCATATGAATTATCATAGACATTTTATAAAAGGATAGAATTTATTACTCAAGTCAGAGGCAAAATGAACAAGGCATCTGTAAGATGGGGTAATTGAAAAAAAAATTGGTGTTTTCATTTTTGGGAATTTTCCTAACTTTCTGGAGCATCCACCCAGGAAAACAGTCTAGTCCAGAGAGATTTGTTTTAATTGGTTGTACCTGGCTAGTACCGCTTCCTTAGACAGAAGTCACAGTAGCTCTCTGAGCAGAGCACCAGTAGGATTAGGCCCATATTTTCTTTCTGTCTTGAATGTGAGATATGCCAAAGGGCTAAAGCAGTGGGCACACTGAAGGGACCATATTAAGTTGAAAAGATATACAAGTACAAACATAAATGCAGGTGTTTTTTAAAATGAATTTTATGGTCCATATCAAATAGATTGCACAAAAATCTGTAATGTCAGTAATAATACAATCATTTTCTCTTTCAATTTAACATAGGAGAATTTAGATAAATCTCCATGCATGAGATGAAGTAAATGCCCTATTGTGCAATATAACTAGTTCTTATATCAAGAAAGGCTCTCTATTTGGGTATGCTGAAGTGAATTCCACATGTAGGATTTTCCCTGAGACTATTAATCCTAACATGGAAGTGAAGATGATAATGTTAAGATGTTCTAGTCACTATTCTAGCCTGCACATTCTCCTGGGTAGGCTGACTGGATCCTAGGTGTCATATACTTTTGCGTTTTAGCATGCCATGAAGGGAAACAAAAACTTGTCTACAGGTTACAACTTTGATTTACTTTTTCTCTTAAGCTTCCAAAATAAAACATGTAATTTCAACAGCAAAATAAAACATACCAAAAGAAAACAAACCAAAGGAAAAAAATCAAGGAAAATATAATGATAAAAATATAAATCACTATAAAGGGAAACTGTGAAGTAGCTGAGACCCAAACTTGACTTACTGTTTGAAATGGAAAGAGAAATTCCTATGAATTCTAATTTTACTTAAAAATACTGTATTCTGTCAAAAGGTATTTAAAAAACAAACCAACGAAACAAGAACAGTGAGCATTCACATAATTTCAGGCATAACATGTAGTCTCCTTTAGAACTCACACCCCTCATTGCTGAGTCACTGAGGTAACAGGTGTATAAAAACAGGTGTGATTCTTATTTGCCCTTTTACAAGTTGAAGATGTTGTCAAAGGACAAAATTAGCATGTACATTATATTACACTGAGCTCAAAAACAAAGGGAAAAAAAAGCAATATTCAGCCAAATGAAAGAAGCACTAGCTTGGAGAAAATAAATGTTATTTTCAAGCTTTGAAGAGCATTTTTACAAAGAGTAAGTATTCACAGGGCACTCTGGGTAGGCAATGCTGATTTAATGTAACATGTCCAATGATGGATTAGCAGTTCTGTGATGGGGCTTAATCCCCATCACCTGTAAGGCAACAGAAAGAACCCGATTAGTTATGCTCTACACCTGGGAGATGATTAATTAATTTTCTCTTGGCTAGAAGAGGTGGAGCTAGGCTGAATAAGAAGCTGAGGGAACTCAGATAAGGGGAGATCTAGAAGACAGGAGCTAGGGAAAGTACCCTATCCCATGGAAGGTCTTGGAGGCAGGTCTGCTGGTTTGGGACTGGCTCTGGCCTGGATGCAGCACTACAGGAGTAGGTTTATCTCCTGTGGGGCATTCTAAAGTGGAGATGAGCCCCAAGCTAGGATCTGTGAGGACTAGAAAATGAGGTACGAGGCTGTGAAGGGTGGAAAGCCAGTTTAAGTGGTACATGGGTTCCCAGCAGGAAAACCCTGGGATGTCAGTATCCTGACAAGGAGAGTATCCTAGAGGCAAGGATGTACATCTACAAGCTCTAGTCATGTTCATAGAATCATAGGGTTAGAAGGGACTGCAAAGGTCATGTAATCTAACCCCTTGCCAAGATGTAGGATCATGGGTGGCACTTATAAGAGGTTTGGGGAGGCTAAGCATTCCCGAAAAAGGCTGGCCATGCAGGAGGGCAAATGTCGTGGATGTGGCATCAGTCACCTCCCTTTGGAAGTGTGCCAGCCTGCCGCTTTGCAGCGCTGGAAGCCAATCTCGCTAGAAGTGTGTGGGGGGCTACTGGGGCCTGGATTGTGGCTCTGCCTGTGCTCCATCCCAAGGCTCTACCCCTGTTTGGCCTCTTCTCCCCCACAAGGCCCTGCCCTTACTCTACCTCTTCCCCGTAGGCCCCCTTGCTGCCTGCTTGCTCCTTTCCACCATGGGGGAAGAGGCAGAGAGGAGCAGGCAGGAGGCTCGAGGGAGGGGGCAGAGTGGGGACAGGAAGAGGCAGAGTTGGAGTGGGGCCTTGGGAGAAAGAGGTGGAGTGGGAGGAGGGGCCATGGTTCAGGCACCAGTGGCCCCCTCACTTCTAGGGAGCTTCAGGCGCTTGCGTGTAAGCCTCCCCCAAACAGAAGACTCATGCGCCGCCTATGTGCAGGGTGTTAAACATTTAGGACTAGATTCTCCACCCCAACTGAGCTCTGCTTCGGTGCAGCAGAGAAGAGGAACTTCAAAGGAGCTTTTGTCTCACTGATCCTGGGCTACTTAGCACAGGCCTATGATAGAGCTTCTGAAGAACACTGGACTGGTGTATGGTCCCTCAGTGCTCTTAAGCAACAGAGGATCAGGTGTAGCTCTGCTCTGCCACGCCACTGAAACACTCCTTCCCTTCCCCAGTGCCAACACGGCAGGGGCAGTTGGCAAAGAAGGTGGCTACACTACCAGCTTTCTGCCAGAGAAGAGCTCATCTGGGCACAGGGAATCCTCTGCTAGCTATAAAGACTGAAAAGTTAAAAGCAAATGAATAAAGAAAAACCGCTAAAACAAATTACTGCCCTTTTACGTGTGACTAATTTTTTGTTTGCACTTTTCCTTTCGTCACAGTCAAAATAATTTCTGTTTGCCTAAAGATTTATTATGTGCCAATCACCATGACAAGTTGGCATGTTACATCATTTAAAAACAATGCATTAATCAACACAGTCTGCAACAGAGTGCAAAAATTGCCATTCTTTGATTAAAATCCCACCCAAAATAGAAACATATAATTTCTTCATTACACATGAAAGCAAAAGACTATGCACATTTTACATTACAGACCCAGTGGAATACTGGGAATGAAGTCCTATTTTCCCATTAGATAGTTTGCTGGTTTTCAAAAAGAGCACTAAAAACATATCTACGGTAACATGCAATTCAACTTTTAGATTTTATTTTTTTAATGGCTATTAATTTAGTCTTTGCCACACTTAAAAATATTTTCATGATTTAAAAAACTAATGATTTCATCGATCATACATTTCCTGACAACTAATAACTGGCTGAGGCCTCATCTCCTCCAGTCACCCATTAATTGCCCTAACAATTATCCATTGCTTCTAATATCTGGCAAACATTCATTGAAAAGTTCTACATAATTATAATATCAAAAGGAACCACCACCAACATTAATTAGCCTCCTTGTTGGCAGTATCCTCAAAGAAGGCAAGGACTAAATGAGCTATGATGATGAACTCTGCCTTAACTTCTAGATATGGGTCCTTTAGGTCATACCGAAAGCATATTGACATGTAGGGACAAGATACATGAAGCTTGCACTATACTGCTCATGCTGTATTGTCTTCCGTTGATAAACAAAGGACATTAATGCGGTAGTAGTATCTAGGACCGTTAATCTGGCACCTTTCATTGATGTTAAAAATTCACATGAAAGCCACTTCGCCTAGGAGAAACAGCAAATACCATCGAATATAGGAATTCCGTAGGGGAATGTAGGGGCAAATTTTCACAGGGCAGAGGCCCAACCTCCTTTTTCTGTGTGGACCACTGGACCCTGTAATCAGAAGTGCAAGTCCAAACACTTGTGACCACAATTCAACAAAAGGTGGAGAATGTGGGTACAAATTTTACCACCACAGATTGTGCCTGCAAAAACTGAGGTCACCCTTTTGATAATTTGGCCCATAGTTATATGAGCAGTTCCTTATTAACCTGTCAATCTTTTGTCTTCAGGCATTTCTCCTCTGGGAAGAGGACATCCTCACTCCATTCAGAAGCAAATTTGCTAACTGTGTAGTCTATAGTGACATGGAGAGACTAGCACAATCACTTTATTAATGACAGAATCAATGCCTCTCTCCCACCATAAAAACATTTATGATAAAATGATGGGGTTCGAAGATCAAAAATATATCTCCTGCTCTATAGAGATTTCATTTGTCCACTCATAGAGCAAGATTAGCAGAGTCTGTTTACCATGTCTGGATACAGCTTCCCACATTTTCAGTCACAAAAACATGTTACTTTATGGCAGCAGAACGAACACTGGTTCATCAATTTCAATATCCTGCTTTAGAAACTGGCCAATATCTGATACTTCAGAGGAAAGGGGGAAAACATAATGTGCCTAGCCAGCTGTACAATGCTACATTTGTAGGAGAAACATTCACTTCTACCCCAGCTTAGTTCTAAAGCATGAGATTCAATTATTTACAACTTGACACATAGAACTATAAATGTAATTAAGGGCTATAACTTTATCCAGACGTTTCAGAAAACCACACGCTGTATTTGACTGAATGACCTTCTGACACAGGAATTCCATAGATTGATTGCATATTCTATGAAATAGTTATTTTTCATTCTGCTAATCTTACTGGCTCTTAATTCCATCAAATAGTGCCTTTGTTCTTGTTTTGTCAGACAAGGAAACCTATAGTATATTACTATAAAGGGTAAGCAGACAACCAAATCTAATTTGTCAGTTCCACAATCAATATATATTCCATAACTAGCCTTGTCTTGGGGAGAGGAAGAGCTATACATACCCTTACTGCAGAATTCCCATAACACAGATAGTCTTGTCTCTCATCTATGGGACATACCTAACAATACAGAGGACATCTGAGAGCAATGGTGCACACTTTAGTTCCTCCCTCTTTGTAACTAGTTTTTCATGCTCCACAGTTTTTGGAAACTGGGGGATGACATTATGATGAGTATTTGGTTGCTGCTACACTTTCAACAAACATATTGAAAGACTTCCTTCATTACTTTCAGCACACATAGCACATGCAGAAGCCAGAGCGAAAGCGAGAGCAAGAGAGAATGACAGTGATAGTAAAATGGCTGAGATACAAAGAAAGATAAAATAACGGGGCCATTGAAAAACTAAGCGTTGTTTTATAAATTTAGTAGGCTTAGTTTTATACTTTGGGTACAGTATTTTTAAGGCACAAAACTAAAGGCCAAGTACTTTTAAACATGTAAGTGCAGCCAATCTTGTCTAATTCTTGAAGTGAATAATTATTACAATTTTAAAAAATAAAATGTTGCTTGTTACAATTTGTAATGACTGTCTAATGAGTCAATGACAGGCAAAGTTATACTGGATAACTGCTCAGTCAGTACCACTGCTAGCTAATATAATTCCATCTTTCATACATAACCATCAAAAAACCCCAGTTAACATTAATAAGAGCTAAAGGAATGAAGCTTGAGGATTTTCACCAATGGGAAAAAACTTTAACAGCAACAAATAAAACATACATTAACATAGTTTGTCATAATATAGACTTAGAGCATTAAAACTCCACTTCTCCTAAAACAAAGAAATCTCTTTTTTCAAGGAACTAGAAAACAGAAAAGCCCCACTAGCTTATGTGTATGTGTACCATCGCCCTACAATGTCTAGAGACTAACAGACTCTAAAAACCTAGATATGGCTAAGAGTAAACAGACATTCTGATGAACTGTTCTTTCTATCGTATGCAACAGATTCTTAGGTTGGCCATGCTTATAGACACTCATAGAGGCAAGTCACTGGCGAATAGTTTTTGACACTGAGGAACTGGGTCATATGTTCAGTTTTCCACCTGCATCTGGCAGAAGCAGCTTGCTGAGCTGTCTTCACTTGGGAATGGCCACAGACTCTGAGATTTGCAGTTTCTCACTTGTCTTTTTTTCTTTCTCCCTCCCTCGTATGTGAGACCCTCAACTGACACACCTTAGAGGGTGAGTGGTAAGAATAGGCAAATGCAACTAGTCCTCTATACACCTCTGTACATCTCCTCCAGCTGTGAGGGATTGGCTTTGCCCTTGACAACCAAGAGGGACAGACCTATCCTGGCCCCTCTTAGGAAGCACTGTAGTGCATTTTAGGAGACAAAGGAACAAACACCTTCAACATGGTCTCTGGGGAGAAAGGTGTTTCAGACAGCTCTTTGTATCTTCTACTGGGTGGAGAAGCAAAGCCTAACAGTCTCAGTCTCCTGAACACAGGGAAAACTTAACATTCAGGACACGTGGCTGAATTACAAGGGTTTTTTTTCCAGCAGAGTGGGAATTGAACAATACTGTATTTCAGTGAGTCTCCTAGAGTGGCAGATTCTGTATATTGACTTATTTGTAATGGACATCAACAAAAAGTTAGCTTCCCTCTGCTCCAGATATTGGGAGATAAGTATATGTATTCAAATTCAGCTGATCAGACCTTCAGACCTTTTTCTGTCTTAAATTGGGTGGTCAGGAAAATCAAAGTAGACAAGGCATATTCCTAATGTCCTTATATTGGCCTTGCAAGCCCTGCTTCTCCCATCTGTGGGAAAATCAATTGTCCCTGTCCTCTCAATTATTTCTCATCAAAGATCTTGTAATGTATGTAAAATTCATTCTGTTGTCAAGACATAGACAAGATCAAACTGGTAGTCTGTAACTTGAAAGGATGGACCAATGAGATTTCGGTTACTCTGATCAATTAGAAGGTATCTTGCTTCAGTCCACTAACAATGCCACTTCTGTCATATTTTAACATTATAGTGTCCTTGATCATGATCTCACCTTTAAGTCCACATCATTATAAACTGATCTTTCTGATCAGTAAAGGATCCATGTGGCTAAGTTGGGAGTCATTGGGTATCCTCTCGTATCGCACCATGATATTTAATTAAAGCAATGGCAAATTTTATTCTTTTAATCAAAAGACCTGTCTCCAGATATAAGCTGAATTTGATGAGACAACTGATAGAGCAAAAACTAGGTTACTACGTCATTGTTTTCCTGCTGAATAGAGAGTGACTTTACCTCTGCAAGAAGGAACAGTAAACTGAACGCCTTGGCAATCAAGAAATCTTTTGTGCAGTGTTTTCTTTGAGTGGACCTACAAACTACATTCTGATTTTACACCCACATATGCTTCTTCTTAACTCAAATTATTATTCATGTTCATTCTGCCCCAACCCTTCTCACCCTGAGGAAGCTGGGTGTCTATTTGGCTATAAAATTTTATTTAACAAATCAGATTTTCATCACACAAGAGGAGTGATGGTTTGTCCAGAGGTTAGGTTGTTAGCCTGGGACATGTGAAATACAGGTTCATTTCCCTGTTCCATCACACACTTCCTGTGTTATCTTGGGAAAAACTAAGCTAGTGACTAAGGCTTTCGTACTGTAATGAGCTTTATGTGGGCACAATGGTCCACTCATGTGGAGCTCACAGAACTATTGGGGCCTGTGCTTCTACTAATTATGACTTTGCAACATGAGATAGAGTTAATTCTCTTCTTAGGAATTCTTAAAGGCTCTTTGTAAAATATAGAAGGATGGCTGCTTTGGTTCTAGATTAACTGTGAAGTAAAAGGAGCCAATTTTATATCATCACTTTTCTGACTGTAACTTCAATTTAAAGTATCTTCCTTTTCAGGTTTTATTAAATTGATAGGATCCCTTTAAAGTATACATACCCTGAAGCAGATGTAAAAAGTAGTTAAAAATAAAGTGTGTTTTGGGGATAAGATGACCTCCACCAGTTTTTGGGGAAATAAGCAGGGCTCTTTTAATGTAAAGATAAACATAAAAGTTTTTTTAAAAAAATGTATTTCATTAGAGGAACCCAACTCATGACTTTGCATTACTGGACATTTCTTGTTAGGGGGAAACTTGTTTAACTGATAGAAAACAGAAGAATTAACCCTATAAAGAACAAGGAAAGAGATATGTTTAATGAAACAGTCAGTGGTTCTGACACCTGCTTGAAAATCTCATGAAAAGATAAAGACTAAAATGTAGTGTAATGGTACATTTTAGCCTCCATTACTATAAATGAACTTTAGAAATCCATAAAGTAATTCATATGTAAAGAGGCAATTATTAATCAGAGTGAAACAGCCATTTCTGAATAGCCTTACTATTACTCAAGTTTCAGCTATACTACTGAGCACAGGGTAAAATGGTCAGAAAGCCTGAAAAAAGTGTCTTGCAGTCTGGGCATTTCTGTGTCCATCATGTGAACAGTCTCATTATAAATTAATAGGTAATTAAAGAAATTTTCTTTATATAAGCTCAGATCATATGTAAGTAATAGTTGCTTGGTTTCACTTTACACTGTGGTGGTCCCAGACTGACATGGTGATACTGAAACCATGCTAGACGTGGTTGCAGAGTGAGCATGCAGAATCAATCCCCAAAGTGTTTTTTCCTCATTTGTGCACAGTACAAGGCAATATAAAAAAAAAACTCAAACAAGGGTGATGGGTGAGCATGTTGACTGTGATAAAATGCGTGCAAAGTATACCTCAGAAACACTATAGGTGGATGAGCACGAAGGGAGCCGAGTCTGGTTGTGCAGCGGGGAAAAGAAAACATTGTTAAAAAGGAAATGGTGGCACAGTAATGGTCTCGGAAGGTTTCTGAATAGGTGGTTCCAGCACTGAGACATTAGCAGGGGGTTCATTTAGTTTCTGAGACCAGATACTTCTGTGTAAGAATACCCATAATTTAGTTATTTAAGGCGGAAGCTTCTTTAAAAAAATTATAAAATAATGGTTATAAATAGGAAATTTGAAGTAAGGATTCAATCTTTTCTCCCCCAAAGAGGTGGTAATGTGATAAGAATACCCTCATTAGGATATTCTGGAATGAGGTTTTCTAAATATCTCTCATTTAATCCTATAGGTTTTATTCTAGCGCTGCAAAGTTCACAATGTGGAACACATTAGAGACTCTCTCCTTTACTGTATAGCCTACTGATGTCATCTGGTTAGGCGCACAGTGTCAGTTTTTTGATACTGGAATGATCTCTCTTCCATCCACTCCTCCAAAGAATGGGAAATCACTACCATTCGCAAAAGCTATGTCAGTAAAAATAAAATGCAGAAACAGTCTCAGTTTATTCATGGGAAACTTGGTTTTCCCAGTAATTTGAATCTCAAACCCCTTTCCCAGATGGTAAGTATTTCATTTTTCATATACAGCATAAGAATTCCAAGGGCTACGTTCTGTTCTTCCTTACACACCATGTCTTTCTTTGGTCATCAGTTAATATGAATTTCAAGAAGTGTTGCAACGTGGTTTTCCCATCAAGTTATGCCAAGAACTGGATGTAAAGATCCAAAACAGTCAAATAAATAAAAAAAAAAATCAAAGAAAAAAGAGAAGGTGGCTTCTACAAGTGAGTTAAAAATATCCTGTTTTGAGTTTTATGAAAATCTGGATAAATGAGTGGCCTGATTTTCAGAAGAGCAGAGCATCCAAAACGCCAACTGATTTCAGTAGAATCAGTAAGTGTTCAGCACCTGTTAAATATCAGACCAGATACATTAAAGATGATCCCAAGGAGAGCTTCTGTGTATGCCACTTGTTCTCATGGAGCACTTGCTAACTTAGGTAGCTTGATCGAATGAACTGGGAATACCACTCCAATGTGTAAGTAACACGTTGGCTTTCTTCAATATTAGGCATGTAGATCTCATGATTCCATCTACTTTTTTCTTCATCAAATGATAAAATATCCAATTCCAGAAAAATTCCCCCCTTCACGCTTAGCCATGTTCCATTATGCCTTGATTACAGAATTCTACAGAGCTGCTCATGCATCACCAGAAATATTTTAAAATTCTGTCCAAAAATAATTTTGCTCCTCTCTAGCATTCTGCATATCATGAATTTCCCTTGTTCTTCCTACATTCTATTACTAAGGAAATCCATATGAATAGGGAATATTTTAAGTGTGCATGTCTGCCTGACACTTATTACCTCCACCTGATGTAATAATTATTTGTGACAACACGGAGCAGCATGTTGTTTTGGAAAATGATTATGTCACAAAAAGAAAATAATGACTTCAGATGAATACAAACAGCAGAAGATGCACTCTGAAGAAGCAAAACATTCTTTTCCTACATCCTCTTTTTGCAAAAGGATTAGTCAAGAAACAAGTAAAAACAGGATACAAAGCAAGATTGTTTCTAAAAGGATTATTTTTCAAAGTTTTCCAAGAGATGTTGAGTGTCTTTTCATTTAATTATACAGCATGGTATTTTGTTATTCATACAGATTTTGATGAGCCACAATCAAGATTTCAGTGTATATTTTTTTAGTCATAGTTTCCATATTTTGTTTTTGGAGGGTAGGAAGAAAGAAGATCCATTAGCTTCAGCTTAGTAAGTGAAGATCCAGAGAATGCAGTACTAAAAAGTAACTTCATAGCAGTGGCTTTTCAAACATCAGAAATTAAATAAACAGGAATAGCAGAATGAGGGGTTTTGGAAGTTTACTCATCCGGGCTGGAAAAGATCTCCTGAGTCATCCTATCTATTCTATTCCCCACACAACTGCAGGAGTTATAGATGCATAAAGTCCAAGGCCAGAAGGGACCATTGTGATCATCCAGTCTGACTTCCTGTATAACACAGGCCATAGAAATTCCCCTCTTATCTCTATAGTAAACCAGCATGTGCTTTATTTAGTCTCTTCTTAAACATCTCTTGTGAGGTGGCCTCCCTTGTCAAATTATCCTATGGCTTAATTGTCCTCACTCAGATATTTTTTCATCAATATATAATTTAAATTTATGCCTTAGCTTCAGGCTCTTATTTTGCCTGACATTTAACCATATTAAAACATACTTATTCTTGTGTTATAACTTTTAAAATATTTACAGGCAGCCAGTAATATTCCCTGTTCTAAAATGTATATGTTAACTTCCCTTCACCTTATTTTATGCATAATTTTTTCATCATTTTATTCAACCATGTTTAGATTCCCTTTAATTTAGCCATGTCATTTTCTTACAGTGATGAGCTCTAAATTGCACAAAGTGCTCCAAGTGTGGCCTTACCATGGCTTTAAGGAAAAGAACTATTATCTCCCTGCTCTCACATGATCCTCCATATACACATTCCAGTATAATTTGTGCTTTTTTTCGAACAAGATCACACTGTGAGCTCATGTTTAATTTGCTGCACACTGATAAATTCCTGGATCCTTTCTGCATCACTGCTCTCTGACTAACCACATCCCATTTTGAATTTATGACCTGTACTAGTATACCCTAAGGGCATTACTCTTGCATTATCTAAATGATATTTCAACCCATTTCTCCATTTTTCTTTAAACTCTCTTGACCATTCAGTACTTTCTCTCTAAAATCAATTGTGTTTCCATTCCCCTCCTAATTTGATGTCATCTGTAAATTTGAATGGTTGACCTTTATGCATCTCCTTCCAGCTAAAGGGAGGAACTTTCCTCATTTCACATGATACCAAACAGCCCCTGCACATTACTTGAGGTGAAGCTACCCAAAGTGTACTAAGAGTTCCACGGTATGCATCCGATGAAGTGAGCTGTAGCTCACGAAAGCTCATGCTCAAATAAATTGGTTAGTCTCTAAGGTGCCACAAGTACTCCTTTTCTTTTTGCGAATACAGACTAACACGGCTGTTACTCTGAAACCTGTTATATCACAGACACTCAAATAAGGGGCTAAATCCTCAGTTGCTGAAAACTGGCATAATTTCAAACTTTAACTGAGCTGTGCCCACTTACAGCAGCTAAGAACATGACTTAGTAACTTGCCATGAGCCTGATGCATAATATACATATTGCATCTGCTCTAGTCTTTATTAATGAGACAAGGTCAAAAGGGACTGAATGGCCCATAAATATAATCCTTCATCATAATCAAAGAAGGGAGCTTACTCAGATCAAGATGAAACACTGCATGTTGGGCCCCAAGCCCTTATGGGGTACCATTCTATAGGAAAGATTTTGACAGCAGCCCAGGCTTAATCATAGAACATCCATGGGCGATATTTGGCGTCCATGCTGCATTTGGGCAAGTCCTACCTTGATCCTAAAAAAGGGAGTCTTTGATATGAAATCCATGTTTGTCTAACCTGCACACAGAGGCTGATGGACACATTGTTTCAGGAAACTGTGTATGCAGAATTTCCATGTATTTTCAGATTTAGTATCTCCTTATGGAATTTAAATGTTCTCAGTATTTTTCTGAGGAATTTAAACAAATAAAAATAAATATCCTAGCCTGTGTTACAAAGAAAATCTAAATACAAATTGATGTAGTGCTCTTTCTGAGTCTGCATGAATTGTCTCAGCCACCTCAGGTTATCAATTCTGAAAATGAATTATGAGCTTTAAAATATCACTGCTGTTAACTATTTCACTGTTGATCATTTGAGCAGCCAATGTGCTTTTATCCAGTGTAGCTGGATTCATCTGAAAGAACAAAAATAAGGCTAAAAATTCCAAAGTTGGAAATGATTAACTGTTCTATGAAATATTTAATTTTATTTAAAGAGAAAAGAGATATAAAGGTAACTGGAATATCTCCAGATGAAGAGAAATGGGAAGATATCGGATTGATGATCTCAAGGGGGAAAAGAAAGATCTCAATTCAGGATAACTTTTTTTTTGAAGAAAAGATATGACTGATTATATAAAATGTCATTTTAAAATTAAAACTAACCAACAAATATACAAATGTGTTTAATTTGCTAGTATTTGCATATATGTTTTGAGTTGATGTGCTTTAAAAAAATCTGGCAGATTTCCGAACAATTTCAGCAGAAACTGGAGGAAAAAATTCCACAGAATCTGGCAAAGTTTACTACAGATTTGCAGTGGATCTATTAATTAATGTGAAAGACATGTATTTGAAAATCATTATTAATCAAAGGTTCCACCTTAACAGAGTACAGAATTGTACAATAGCAAGCCCTCTTAGTGAGAAATTAATGCTAATAGCTACTACCTATTCCCTGTCCCATACCAATCAATACAGTTGCTGCATCATAGTCATGTGAGCAACTTTTATTTAAATCCCTTTCCAAAAACAGTGTGGAAAATATGAAAATTAATTTGAAAGTGCACTTATAAACTATTCCCTCACAATTTTCTTTCCAGATGCACAGCATTTACTGAAGATTTATGCCATTATTTGGTCTAAGTACTGACACTGATCTCTTCTCCCTCAGAAAGTTGCCTCATGCAAAGCATCCATTATTATGGCACTCATCAGCATATATAATTAAGGTGGGGAAACTGGCTGCAGATTTTGCCCATTTAATATCTTTCTTGCCAATGATCAGAGTCATCAGAGGAAATTTAGGGGCATCTGTGGCATCTACAGTACATATCTGGGATCAGACTCTGCCCTACCTACTCATCTAAAATAACTGCCCTTCATATGGTACAGGTCATGATGTGACAGGTAATATGGCATGGAAGAAGAGGGCAACTTTATATTAATCAGTCTCCCAATCTTGAGTTGTCTACTCAATCAATTCTCGAGATAGCTAAGATTACTGCAGATACATATTTTCACTTTGCACTTGTCTTTGTATGACATTTTGTGGGAGGATGTGTAGTCAAGTACAACTTTTGGTAGTATTCATTTTCAATATGCACTTTTTGCTAGCTATATGTTCACCCACTAATACTGTGGACTTGGGGTTGAGAATCCTAAAATAAAATACCCATCCTTTGCCCATATCAAACCTAAGAAGCTCAATGTTTCACCAAATGGAAAAAAAAAAAAAGGCATGCGCACGATTAGACTGTCTGCTTAGAAATGTATGCCAGTGAAATGACATGAGATCCAAAGTGCTCATCAAACTGATTTTACAGAAAGCTGCTGCCAGCCAGCAGCTCAACATCCTTGTATCTCACTTGCAAGAGATTATGAGCTCTGGGATTGGATAATGAGTAGGAATTATCTTTATGTCTGATATTTAGCTGAAAACTGAAATGTTCAGGTACACCAAAAGTAATAGGTAAAATGATCAGTCTAAAGCTCTCCCTTCTCTTTCACAGCACCATATTGGATTTTGCATCAAAATGGTGATAATTGTAAAGCCAGCTGCCTCAGTGTATGGGAGACACAAACTAGGAGAAGGAGCTACATATGATGTTTTGTAAAGAAGACTCATGCAACTGGTCTTTTTGCATAAACAAAGACATAATTTGCTATGCCTATCATGTTCATGTTTTTTCCTTATTTTCATATCATATTGCATGGTGCAATTTGCCCTTCAAATTCTATCATAAAGTCAAGAGGCGGGTCTGCAAAAGTCAAAACGACTTCTCTTTTAGGAATGAGGTACTGTCTGTAATGCTCTACTGGATACTTTATTGTAGTTTTTTTTGGCTCTATTAGCACCGAACACTCTTATAGAGGTGTCATGAATTATATGCTGGATACTAATCCTTATTTCATATGATTTTTTGCATTCTGAATAAGAATGTTTTAATTAGAACACAAATATGATAAAAATCTCAGAAGGTGCTGAATGTTAATTAAACGGATTCTACTAACTCCAAAGAAGCTGTGAAATTTGATTAGCTGTGCATTCAACATGAAAATTTCTATTTTTTTTCTTTGGATCAAATGAGGGCCCAAAGAATCTCAACAACAGAATTATATCTGAGCCAAGATTGCATCTGGATTACCTTAAACCAGCCCATAGTTTTCAGTTCAACTACAGCTTTTATTAGATATATGGCTGCCCTTCAAACCAGGGATACTTACTGGATTTACCGTATATACTCGTTCATTAGTCCGTTCGTTTATAAGCTGACCCCCCAAGATGGATAGGTAAAATAGTAAAAACTGTATAACCTTTCAGAAGCCGACCCTATGTTTCAGGGGTTGGCAAACTTTGGCTCCCGGCAGGTCAGGGTAAGCCGCTGGCGGGTTGGGACGTTTTGTTTACCTGGAGCGTTCACAGGCACGGAGCCACTCAGCTCCCAGTGGCTGCGGTTTGCCGGAACAGGGAACCGCGGCCACAGGGAATTGAGGCGCTCCATGCCTGCAGACGCTCCAGGTAAACAAAACGACAATGTATTAGATATTTAATTCAATGATTTCATAGAGTTTAAAATCATCAAATTTTGGTGTAGACCCATTTATAAGCCGATGCTCGCTCTTTGATGTGTCGCTTTTTTACCAAAAATATTTGGCTTATGAACGAGTATATATAGTAATTTAACTGTAATGTTCAGGAATGACCTACAAATACAATTTTGATTTTGGAAAGGGAGTTTTTGTTGTTGTTTAATCATTTGCTGCCATTAAAACCTGCCATAATATGGTCAAAATTAATTAAAAAGGCACTAGGGTTTTCTTTTAAACAAACCCACTAGGTCCGTTAGAATTCTCTCATACATTACAATGAAACCCCAGCTAGAAAAGAAAGAAACAGGTAGGGAGAAAGAGAGAGAAAGGAAAAGATGGAGATGAGAGGACAAAACCAATCAGATTTGGTGTTACCAACCAGCGGAAATTTAAAAATAAATAAATCACCGAGTGAAATCGTACATTTACTCGGAGAGAGCATCCTTTGACATTGCCTTCTAGGTGATCCCTGAGCTCCTCCAGCTTTCGATGGAGCTACATATAAACATCAGAAAATGATTTGAAAAAACAAGCTGTTCTCTTTTCACTTTTTTTCTTTTTTCTTTCTTTCTTTTTATCTTTTTAAAAAAAATAAGATCATAGCATAACACATTTCTCACTGCCTTTGGCAAAACATTTGAAAACGTCAAAGTTCTTTGCACAACAGAAATATACATGCTCAGTAAACTCTGAAGTTGGAAACCAGCTATTTTTCTTGATTAACAATGCTCTTTTTTTAGTATGGGAAAAATAAATACAAGTAAATGGACACATCATTCTAAAGATATTTGCTTTCAGCAACATTGTTTACATGTTTTATTTTTGGCAAGATAGTCTGTCGAAAATTGTCTAATCATAGAAAACTTCTTTGGGGTGAATTTTCAAACTTGGGGATCTCAGGTACAGTGTCCAATTCTATATTTAGATGTTCATATTGGACTCTTGCGCCTAAATTAGCATTTTAAGTGGCTAAGTTCCAATTTGAGCAGTCAGATACAAACTGGAACTCTAAATTAGGTGTTCACATTTGAAAATTGAGCCCCATGGTTTTTTTTTTTTTAAACTGACATTTGAGCAACACTCATTAAAATAAAATGGAGTCCCAACCCTAAAAGGCTTTCTTTTACTTAAATGATACATACATACACGTTACACATATGTATATGTATTAAGCATATAGTTATAATGCAGGGTTCCACTCAAAAGCAGAAATCAGAGGTAGTTATATACATATGCAATACCCACAACACAGTAGAAACTGTGTTGCTATCATTTTTTCCCTTCTGTGAATTCATATTGTGTTGCATTGTCTACAACTGAAACAACAGCGCATCATTAATGTAGTGTTTCCCTCATTTGCACTGTAACTGTAACCTCCTCCCAAAACTAAAGAAAAAACACTAAAACCTCACAGAGATTGACAATGAGGAATGCTACAGATGCCTCTAGGTATCACTGGTGTTAACAAACAGAAACTGGTTTCTTTTTCTACACTGAAATAAATTTAAATGGTGTCGTTACCGGAAATAGTTGCATAATTAAACCTTCCCTTCCCCCTCTTTATGCTCAGTGAAATAACATTTTCACAATGAGCAGCTGTATAGCAGTGTTAGAGAACAGAGAGGATGGCTTGTCCTGGAACAAAGGCAACACACAGACATATAAAAATAAAATAAAAACCAAAAACCAAAAAGGCCAGAGAGGCGAGGAGAGTGCAGAAGGAAAAAAAAACGTGCTTCATAAAGTGCTGAAAAGGAAATAAAGTGGAAAAAAGTGAAATATTAAAATGATTTTAAAAAAGCTATTGTTGGAGCTGAATCTTAACAGGGTAGCCTATAGTATGTGCCTTCAGCATTTTGGTAAATTTGGATTATTTAGATATGTCTTTTAAATACAAGAGCATTAGCAAGAATGTACAATTAAAGAAAGTTTAATGTGACACACTGTACAAGAGCGGGCACTGATTTAGATGCTCTTTATATTTACAAAGGTAGAGAAATGGCCTAATACTATTAGCTAAATGGTGGCTCCATTCGTATTCGGAACAGATGGATGGATCTCTCTCTCTCTCGCACACCTTTCTGATTTTCAAGCATATAAATACTAAATAAATTAATCAATTCTCATAACAATGAGCTTTTCTGGAATTAATTTCAAACAGTGAGAGCACTAAAACAACAATTTAATTACTCTTTAAAGGGGGAAACTGTATTCTGAAAATGAGTAAGTCTTTTTTATACATAACAGGCACTTTACACTCACTGAATGACACCAATCAGAGAAGCCGTATAATAATGACCCCAAATTATAGGCACCTTAAGGAGGCTGTTGTTATCTCCTAGTTGGGGTGACATTCAAAGCTAACTACCTGGCAGCTTGCTTTCAGATGGTTCTTCTATGTGTAGCACAGAAACAAACAAAATGTGACCCACAGTGATAAAAATACTGAAATAAAAACAATGGGATGGTGAGAAATGGGAAAGCCCCCTCACTCCCTCCCCTCCCCTCCAAAAGGAAAAGTGAAGGCTATAGAAGGAAACTTGCAAAATAAATGTTAGAAACATATTTACTTTGAGGGATCCAACTCTACTAGCAACTCCTTTGCTTTCATCCGGCCGTCTAATTTGCTACAATGGGGGAAAATGGGTAAAAAGACAGAAGAATAAAGAAAAAGTGAACTTAAAAAAATTTCCACACAATCAATTAGCAGTACATGCAAGACATTAATTTGACTCTCTGAGACATCTCTAGAGGACAAGGACACAGACTCTAGTTTCTGGAATAAGTGATGCTTTATCAAGTCATCGTAAACTTGTTTTTGTTGAGATTTTTTTTTTTATATTACCAATTTTGCACCAAAACTTTGCATGCTGAAATCACGATCTTCTTCTTCTTCTCCGAGGATAAATATTACTTAGTATTTTGTGATTGTCTGGATTTGGTTCATAGAGAAAGTAAGGTCCTTAAACACTGATAGAAAAAAATCCTGTATTTTTCACTCCAGTTAATGTTTTAACTTTGTGGTATAAACTGAAGTTAGAAGGTGTCAACCATATGATTAGAAACACAGATGTACTGTAAATGGAACTATCAATCCTGACAAGTATCATTGCTGATACCTGACAGAATAAAATACAAGCTGCCCATGACTCAGGCATAGAAGTTTTAGCCACTGCCATTAAGATTCCCAATTAAACAATTGTGCTGCCCAACCAGAAAATTTTAATGCCAGACCAACATTAGATTTACTGTAGTACATATATTTTAACTCCATTCCCAACACCTCCTTCTGCCTTGATCTTTTTCCTTAATTATAGCAATCCTTTTCTAGATTATGTAGAGGATGGAAAAAAACAAATGAAGTTGCTGCTCCAACCTTTCACATTGCTATTAACATGTAAACACAATTTTCAAATGCCAGATGAACTATGTCCTGAAAAAATCCATTTACAGTAAAAGTTTCATCCAGAACTGTTGAATCAACTAAAGAACTCTTTCTTTCTGAACTGAAATTAAAACTAAGCTAAATCATTTGAGGAGAGGCGAGAGGGAAGAGGAGAGAGAGTTGGATAGCACAGGGGATACAGAGTTTTTCACCTCTTAGTGGCTGATCTGAATCTAGCCTGGGTTGGCAGTTGTTGCCGCTTGATGGCTATTCCATGTAAAATAAATTGTATCTACTACAAACTGGACTGAGACACACCACAAATGGCATTAACTGGCATCCCTTTTAGTAATCTCAGAAGAGAAGCCAAAAACTGAATACACCATGGAAACTCAATTTCCTGCTCTGTGTTTGAGGTGATATTTCCAGGTCAGGGCTAAGGCACAATGGCAGGAATGCTGATGATGTGTGAACATGGGGGCTGGTCTACACTGAAAAGTTACACTGGCATAGCTACATCTCTCAGAGGTGTGAAGAATCCAAACCCGAGGGACATAGGGCATGGCTACACTTGCAGATGTAGAGCGCAGTAGGGAAAGTGCTGCAATCTGTCCACACTGACAGCTACAAGTACACTGGCGTGGCCACATTAGCAGCTCTTGCAATGGCCACAGAAAACAGTGCATTGTGGTAGCTATCCCAGCATGCAAGTGGCTGCAATGTGCTTTTCAAATGGAGGTGGGGTGGAGTGTGACAGGGAGTGTGTTGTGTGTATGTGGGGGGAGAGAGAGTGGGTTTTGGGGGTGGGTGGGCTGAGAGCACATCAGCATGCTGTCTTGTAAGTTCAGACAGCAGCAGACCCCCCCCACCCCTCGCCTCTCTCTCTCTCTCTCTCTCTCTCTCACACACAGCATTCCACTGTAATGGTTGCTTTGTCTCGGAGCAGATAAGCCTGCCGGCTGTCAGAAACGGAGCTTTCAAAGGGCATATCAGCATTCCTACAGCGAATTCAAAACAATGAGAAGAGTGGCCACTTGACTGAAGGGGATTATGGGACATTTCCAGAGGTTGATCAGAGTGCAGTAATGCGACACCTCGTTCACACTGACACCCAGGCATTTCAGCCAAGGTGCAACAAGCGTTAATCTTCTTGCCAAGGTGCAGTATTAGGAGCGCTCTAGCCATAGAGTCAGAGCGCTCTACATGCCTTGCCAGTGTGGATGGGTAGTGAGCTAGGGCGCCCGGGGCTGCTTTAATGCGCTCTAACTCGCAAGTGTAGCCAAGCGCAGATTTAACCTGACCTAACTTCGGTTTAGATAACACTAGGATGATGGAAGAATTCTTCTATTGACCTAGCTACTGCCCCTCAGGGAGGTGGATTACCTACAGCGATGGCAGAACCCTTCCTGTTGCTATAGTAAGTGTCTACTCAGTGATACTCAATTAGATCTACCTGCAGGCTGATTTGAGAATTTTAACAAGAGGCGGGCCATTTGCACAGAAGGCTGACAAAAAACAAACAAACACCTCATCTGCCAGTAAACAAAGACCTTGATTGCAACATAAATATTAGTGTTTCTATCTTTTAACAAAGATTATAAATCAAAATTGTTACCCGTATTTGTGGCAATCTCTAATGGGAGAGGTGACAGCAATGATCTCTGGCAAGGTTTGTGAAGAGTGGTTTGTAGGAGGTCAGGGCAGGGTGCATGCCCTGGTGAAGATGCTCATTTGTCAGGTGATTGCGGTGCTGGTTTTTTATAATGTTCATGGTGGAAAACCTAGATTTTCAGAGGTATGTTGATCCAAACATTTTTAAAAGATAGACGGTTAGATTCTGGTTATTCTGAAACTGATCAGCATATTGAGTCCAGGAACCACAAAGTCCCATTTCTCTGAATTTTGCCTTCAAGACATCTGAGCTCTGGAGCCTTACAATTTCTAATTGAAACACACCTTCATAAATTGAATCAAGAATGTTCTTTGCTTCAGAAGGGCAAGGTCTATCAGCATAGACAACAAACAGATTACAAATAAATAAAAGCAAATCCTTTGGAATTTTAATATTCTTAAATTGCATTTTAAAATTTTCTATCAGATTGTTTAGGAATTCTTGCATCATTGTCAACAAGGTTTCCTCTGTAGCAACAACACATAATGTGGAAAGTGCAACACTTTTCCTGTTAAGTCTGTCTGAAAGATTTCAAGATTCTTCTGAAAGGCACACATTTTTTCAAACAGATTCCCTACACTCCTTGCACTGCCTTGGAGCTGCATGTTGAGGGGATTCAAGTGACCAGTAATATCGCACAGAAAAGCTACCTGTGACAAAAGGGGACATCATTAATATTGTTGGTATTGTGGTTTGAAATAAATTATATTATTTCTCTTTGAAGCGCACAAAACCTTTCTAACACACACACCCTAATTAACCAGTGAACATCATTATGCTGCAACATGTCACTGCATTTGGCTGAAACGTCTTGAAAGAAAGCTTTAAAAAGACAACGTTGCAAGCTAGAAGTTGAGCGTATGTAGTTCACTAATCTCATCACAATATCCATTATTTTTTCCAGGTCCCCAGACAACTTACCACACAGTGTCCTAGTGAATGATCCGGTGAAGTGTATTTAATGAAAGGTGTATCACTGCCAAACACAAAGCGATGCCCTTCTCTTTCCCTGTCATGGAGGGACTTCTGTCTGTAACAAGCAAGTTTACTTTCTGCAGATCTAAACCCTTTTTTTCAAAAAAACCTTTTGCCTTTGCAAAAATGATCACTCCTGTGGTGTAGGTTTCTAATGGTATTAAGCACAAAAATTCTTCCTTGAAAATTTCACCATTATAAAATCTAACGAACAGTGATATCTGGGCAATGTCACTTAAATCACTTCATTTGTCCACTGCAAGAGACATTTGGCATTTTTAAATTGGAAAGCAGTGCTGACAGACAATCCTTGTAAATTACCTCCAATTTTCACACTGCCATGGAATCAGACAGGGGAATTGGCTTTACACGGTTTACAATGTCATGTTCGTTTTTATTTCCAGAAAAAAGCTCCTCCAGCATGTCCAATGTGCACTTCTTCAGAAGCTTAGCATCCAGGAAAGGTTTTTTCTTTTTAGCTAGTACCCATATTATTCGAAGAGAAGCAGCTGTTGCTTTTTCCTGTATAGCTGCTGATGTTGTGAGAATGACACTTGAAGTGTGATACGAAGACTTCAGATTTTCAATTTTGTCACATCTTGCAACACTGCCAGGAGGATAGGCGGCGTTGAAGTTACTGTGATTTGATTCAAAGTGACGCCTCATGTTGATGACCTCACAGAAGATACAGTGGTTTGGCATATTAAACACAAAGATTTTGCATTTAAACGAGGTGGCATATTAAAAATAAAATCCTCTGTCCAGCTTGGGTTAAAAGTTCAGTTTTTGCTGTTGACTTTGTGATATTTACTCCCACTCATATTCATTTTTTGCTCCATTTCCATCACTAATGAAAAAATGGGTGCTGTCCTAGCTCAATCAGAGATGATGCTATCACGAGAACTTAGATCCAGTAAGTTACTTACTAAGGAAGTAAAAAGAACAGGAGGACTTGTGGCACCTTAGAGACTAACAAATTTATTAGAGCATAAGCTTTCGTAGGCTACAGCCCACTTCATTGTATGCTCTAATAAATTTGTTAGTCTCTAAGGTGCCACATGAACTCCTGTTCTTTTTGCGGATACAGACTAACACGGCTGCTACTCTGAAACCAAAGGAAGTAAAGTGACTGAAGAAAAAACTGCAAAGCCCTTTAAAATGAAAGGGGTTTGAAGTGAAATCCATCCAGAAACTGAGGCCAGCCTGTAGGTGGGAGGCTGTCTGTGAAATGCTGGATCCGCCCTATAAGGGTACACTGAGAAACTGTAATAAGGCAATAGATAGCTCAGTTGAAAAAGATATTTTATCCAATATAGAAGTGTAAAGCCTGAGGTTGCCGCTATATGTTTATATGTTTATTTTCTATGTAACTTGTATATGTTTGCTCTCCCTTACTATTTAATCTTTGAATCTGTGTTTTTTCTATTTGTAGCTGGGTGGTCACCTGCTCTTGCCCTGAAGGGCTTAAAACAGCCCAGGGGAAGGCTGTGGCTCACGCAAGCAGCCCAGGCTGATTGGGAAAAAAGGCCCAGCTGGGGCCAAGCCCCAATCAGGGCCCAGCTGGCCCTTATAAGCGGGCAGTGGGCCAGGAGCATAGAGACACTCTCTCTAGCCTTTTGAGAGGAAGGGACCTGGCTGCTGCGAGCTGAGTAGGGTACATAGACTGGAGCAGGGCTTGGGGAAGGCCAGAGGAGCTGGGGAGCTCCAGCCTGGAAACCCCCCCAGGCTGCAGGCCTAGTCAAATAGGTACAAGGGTAGGCGAAATAGGTACAAGGGTAGGCGGAGGCAGCAGGTCCAAACCCCCTTGCCTGTGATGAGTGGCTTGTACACTGCAGTCAGCCCCAGTGAACGGGGGCTAGGTGGTGACTGACAGTAGCCATATACTGAGGCGAGGTGGGGATAGGGGGTTGGGGGGTTCCTTGAGGAGGGGAGACCCAGAGACTGTGGGGATACTGCCAGGGGGCAAGACCCAAGGGAAAGGGGGGTTCAAGAGGGACACGGGGGGGCCAGCGACAGGCGAGACACTGGCCGACAGAGGGTGCTCCAGAGGCTGGAGAGCTAATTCCCTGGACGACCAGCAGGAGGCGCTGCCGGGTGAGTCTCGTGTCGATACACTATTAAATAAACCTTTTGTTTATTTTTACTCCAAGCAGGTCTCTGCAGTGCTACTATATGGAGAGTGGGCGCCAAATGCAG
Organism: Caretta caretta; assembly: GCF_965140235.1. Lineage (NCBI taxonomy): Eukaryota > Metazoa > Chordata > Testudines > Cheloniidae > Caretta > Caretta caretta. Next base: position 61,166,450 of record NC_134211.1, on the reverse strand, counting down.
CTGATAAGTAGTGGGGCGGTTTCACGCTGTCAGGGGCAATGAACCAAAGGGGAAAAGTCCAAGTGTCTGGTAGTTAAGATCTCAGGAAGTAGATTTAGGGAAACTTGGATCTGGAAGGACTGTTGGAATTACTCTGCAAGGAATGGGCTGGTGAAAGCTAGAATGAGACCTTCTGCTTGTGGGCAGGCTATTGATATCAGGGATTTGAACCAAAGATGTACAGCATTAAGTCACCACAAGGTTACATGCAGGTAGCGACAGAATCCAGTGGATGAGCTCCATAATGTCACAGTAAGTTGATTTAGGTTGACTTAACTTTGTAACATAGACCAGTCCTGGTTTACTGTATGTCATAAACTTGCTTCTAATCATATGCCTGTGACTACAGCTCTTAGTTTTAAGGGGCCCAGACCTTAACATGTGCACTGGGATATGCACAGGCATCCCCAAACTAGTGCCCTGTTCCAAGGCCTCTTACAAAATACCGGCTAATTCACAAACAGTTCATCCACCCAAAGAAAGCTCTTTGCAATAGTGAATGCATAAAGATTTTAGCCATTTTTCATGGCTAGCGCAGGCAGTCTTAGAGAATAAGAGCATGGTAATCAAGAAGCAAGTGTATACTGCACATCAACTGAGCTGTTTTTAGGGCACATGAGAGAAAGGTGATCCTGTAATACTTGACTTCCATAGGCTTTGGATGAGCTGCTCAGAAAGTATTTGTCAAAGTTCCACTGTATAGGACAAACTGAAACTGGGCTAAGGACTGAGCACTAAAAATGGGTCAGAAACAGTCAGGCTTTTGAAGCTGGCAAGAAGTTGTTTTAGTTAGCGGAGTAATTGCATAATGCCTGTTAATACATTCATCTTGGGGGATTCTGACTGCCAACATCTAGACAATATAAGGAAAATTATTCAAGTAAGCTCTCATCTCCTGCATCCTTGCTTGACTGAGAAACAACAGCAAATACCTGTAGAGGAGATGAAATGCACAGACACTGAGAATATAGTTTGTACTCACAAACCTCTTTGAAAAATGCCTAATACCAATAAATACTTTTTTAGTATATTTAGTGATTAGTATATTACGGCAAATCCATTCCTTTTTAATTAAAAGCTAAAAATATTACATTAATTGTTATAACTTTTCCATTGACCTATAATAAAAGCAAACTTGTTCCTGAAAAAGCTTTTATTTATACAAGATATAGACCACATAAACACCAATTAGGTGGTGTTTCCTAAATAAACTGTAAGGGTTTTCAAGTAAAAGGGGTTGAAAATTCCTGTAACAAACGTATACACACATACCCATGATGGTGTGGCATAGCATAAAGGTTTTATTGTCATGAGTTTGGAATTGCTGTATTACAAGTGGCTTACAATTTACAAGTTTTGTAAATTAACCCAACTAAGTGCCAATACACCACTATCACATCATCATATATTTTCTTCTTTATGCCATCTATGTTTTTAAACTGTTTTAGAGCTGTTTTATTTTAAAAGTTGGTAATATTTTTCTTATCACTTTGCCTGTGGCCTCAGGCTTTACTAGTAACATGAGTCCAACACTATAATAGGTCGTCTTGGGGAAAAAAGGAATAACTAATATATTTTTTTCCACTGAATGCATCTGATGAAGTGAGCTGTAGCTCACAAAAGCTTATGCTCAAATAAATTTGTTAGTCTCTAAGGTGCCACAAGTACTCCTTTTCTTTTTGCGAATACAGATTAACATGGCTGCTACTCTGAAACCTAATATATCTTAGTAACTTCTAAAAACTTACCTATAACAGACTCTTTAAAAATAATCAGTATTGTAATTTTAAGGTGTGCTATTTTACAACCTACCAGGACTAGAAACAAGTGCTGTATATTTCATAGGAAAGGGGGAGGCGTGTAACAATAAAAATCAAACATTTCTTCGTTTCATGATAGTCCATGAAATATGGGGTCTTAAACTTTTCATTAGTCCATACCTGAATATTTTTCATCATATACTCAAACCACTGTAAAGTTTAGGGAAATGGAGTTTGAAAGACTAATTTTTGTAGTAAAATTTTAAGTTTTTTTTTAAAAGGTGCCTATGTGAAGAAGTTTGGAAAAAAAAGTTATTGTGGAGGCAGAGTAGTATGCAGACTGCAGGTGAGGCAATTAAAGGTACAAGATAATGTAATTGATCACACAGCTCAGCAATTTATCATGTGAATATTACCACCAGATATATCCCGTTAATATGTAAAACAGAAAACAAAATATAAATATGTCCCTATAAATCAGATTATGTAAACGCATTGGTAGTTTACACCTGTTGTGCAGTAAACTGTTTTCTTACATCTATCTATTGACTTCCATAGATCAATTAAGCTTAACTGTCACTCAAGTTCATTAAAGTGCAAAGCGCTAATTAGACCAGGGAAAAGTTAACTCACATGGCTGACAGCTTTCTATACTAATCCTTCATTTACATTTTCAAAGCCTGTTCCTCTGCTGCTGTTAGTAATATTTAGTTTGCTCATTTTTAAAAAATATTGTTTTCACCTTTTAATAACTTTTGCAGGTGCTTTCTGAAAGTTTTGTTAATTCAAAACTGTTTTTCATTTTAGAAGTTCAAAATTGGCAGTTACAGTATGTAGTCAAAAAGGTTAAGAAATAAATGAGTTATAAAAATAAAAAAAGTCACACACTATGTCACTGTTGCTAACAATTTAAGGGCCTAATTTTTGTTTGCACCAGGCCTTAGTGGAAATGAAAATCAGGCCCTCATTGTACACAGTGTAGTAAATCGGACCTATTTGTTTTATGCAGAAATCTGAAGAAGATATAAACAATAAGTAGCAGAACTAGAGGAGTATTTTTGAAAACATGACATGAAACCTGATCAGGTCTACTGAAATGAAATGAAGCAGTCCCATTGACTTCAAGGAATATTGGAGTTGGCCCAAACTTTACTGTCGAACAGGAAGATACTGTACAATTCGAGCAGTTTTATGGCATAGTCCCATCTTGTGGACACTGCATGTATGCAGCAGGAAGAGCAGAAGGAGGATAAAACAGGTTAGAGACACATGGACAATTTACAGGTCAAGATTTTCAAATATGCCTAGAGTATTTGGATATCTACTTACCATTATAATTAAGTCTGCAAGTTTGTCACGGAGGTCATGGAAGTCACGGATTCCGTGACTTTTTGGGATCTCCATGACTTCTATAGTGGCTGGTGTGGCTGGCTGAGTAGCTCAGGCAGACCCCGGGCTAGCCACACCAGCTGTTGCTGGGGCAATCTCAGGCCAACACGCCATCCTCCACCACCAGCAGCGGGAATTTGGGTGTGGGAGAGAGCTCAGGGCTAGGGGTTGGGATGCAGGAGGGAGTGAGGGCTCTGGGCAGCGCTTACTTTAGGGGACTCCCTGGAAGCAGCAACATTCCTAGGCAGAGGTGCAGCCAGGCACTGTCACCGCCTGCAGACACCGTCCCCACAGCTCCCATTGGCTACGGTTCCTGGCCAATGGGAACTGAGGAGCCGGTGCTTGGAGTGGAGGCAGCGTTTAGAGCTGTCTGGCTGCCCCTCTGCTTAGAAGCTGAGGGAGGGAGATGTTGCTGCTTCCGGGGAGGCATGGAGCCAGGTAGGGAGCTTGCCAGCCCCACCAACCACCCCCCAGCACCAGCACCAGCCCTGGGCTACATGCCACCACTGCTGCCTGCCCGCCCCACCCCCCCGCTCCAGCACCTGCAGTGCCCCCGGCTGCTCCCCCGAGCACCTGTGGCATCCCTGCCCCTCCCCGCCTCAAGATTTAGTCAGGGGTACATTATACAGGTCATAGGCTGTGAATTTTTGTTTACTGCCCGTGACCTATCCATGACTTTTACTAAAAATACCAAGATTAAAATATAGTCTTAATTATAATTAAAAGGAATTGAGCATCCAAATCCCTTAAGTAGCTCTGAAAATCTGAGTTTAGAGATTGAGTGAGAGACTGAATTTGGTTTCATCCATTATGTTGTTGATAGTAATAGTTAAATTAACATATTATACTGAAACCTCAGATCCCTGCTTCTTTGAAAATACAATTTGGTAATGAGACAGTAGTTCGGTGAGGATATTTGAGAAAGCTGGAAAGCCATAATATACCATTACTCGAGTCTTTCAACTTGAATGCAACCAATTTGTATGCAGTATATAAGATGCAGATAGTCTCATCAAAGGAGTCCATCAGTGGACTACATGAAGCAGATGATGAACTGAAACGAACAACATTAGTGTAATGCATGGTACTCCCTACCATTTTACTCCATCTATAAATATAATACCTGAATGGTGGAAATTCAAATTGAGTATACAAATGGCTAATGAATCCATTGACTTATATGTAAATACATTAAGGGAATTAGCTAAGTCTTGTGATTTTGGATAACTGAATCAGACATGATTTGAGATCAACTTGTGGAGAACCAAGCTCACTAAACAATGCATGACAGAATTTTGTAAACAGAATGGCTTAACTCTCAAAAGAGCAGTTACAATGACATGATTGTATTAGTTAGCATGGGCGGATCTAGATTTATTTCCATTGTGCGTGCAGAAATGAGCATTTACACAGTTGTCTCACCTACAACTAACAGTCATTTCAATCAAAAAGATGATGTTTTAGCATAAGAACAAAATAAGAATTCTACCACTGCACATGACAATAGTACCTTTTATCACAAACAAAATGTAATGAAAAATCTCAGACATAATTAAGGAAAGTTTTTCCCACAGTGAGTTAGGTCTAAATGAAAGAGGAAGCTATAAAGTGAAAAGGGGAAAAAATAGAAAAAGTATAAGAAAATACAGAAGGAATATAAATTTAAAAAACCCAACCCAACATTGTTGTCTTGACAGCCACTAATGACTTGGACATTAAAAAAAACAAGGAACTTACACCTTTGATTCTCCCCATCCTTAAAGATTTCTTGTTTCTTAATGTTTAAAAATTTTGTGACACATTACTATTTATAATATATATTGCAATAGCACCTGGGAGCGTCTATTAGGGACTGAAGCCCCATTGTGGCAGGCATTGTATGCATAGCAAAAAGAAAATCCATGCACCAAAGAGTTTAAAATCTCAAAAATCATCTATTCCTGCTGCTGTTCTTAAATACCCATTTCCTACATGAGTTTGCTAAGTAGAAATAAAAGGAGAAAAAATAACTATTAATTTATCTGTTCTGCAAAGTTAATTCCTGTACCCACATGAGCTTAATGTATTGCCATTCAAAATTCAGGTTTTGATATTTTTTATAAAATTTTTGGCTAAAGATGTCAAAAAATTGTGAAAAACAAAAAAAATTGAAATACACAAGTTTTTCACAAAAATGTCATTAAAAAAGGCTATTAACCTAGAAAAAATGAGCTGGGTTCAGATCTTGAGCCTTCCTTCTGGGAAACTCAGTTGCCCTTTATTAGGAAAGAAAGGGTTCTAAATTTGGGTCTCCTGGGTGGCACAATTTTTAATAGACTGAGAACTGTTAGTGTCACAATTAGTGCCTGAAATAGAGAAATTCTTGTCATAGAATATTGTAATCGGATCAGAAACAGATAAATAAGCCTTTATTTTTTCTTCCAGACAGACTGACTTGTGTACTGCTGAAGTGCACCATATTGAGTAAATGTGATTTCATCTTATTCAAACCAGGGGTTTCAGGAACAACTAATCTGAGGGGATAATCTTCATTTTTGACGTTTAAAAATTAAATAAATATAAATTACATACATTTGGTTTAATACCACCTCACCCCAAACAACCAACACTATAACAAAGTTAACTTCAGACAGTTAAGAGCACATTTTCAAGGTGTATACAAGGTGATTTAGCCATCTCATTTACATTAACATTAATGTAATATGCTAAATACATAATCATGCCCATATTTACCCTGTGGTACCTGTGAATGAGATAATGTCCTCATCGCTGTACATTTTTGGAATTACATCCATATTAATACATGGCTGACATAACAGCATCAGAGTTATCTCATGGTTCATTTGGTTTCGGTCAAGTTTGAAGGAACAAAATGTCGGTGAACTCAAATAGCTATTTTCTTAGAAAATGTCTTCTAGGATCAGTCATATAAAGCTGGTTAGACTGACAGCTGGTGTTCAGAACAGGTCAATTCTCTGTAGCTCTAGCACAGGGGTAGGCAACCTATGGCATGTGTGCCAAAGGCAGCACGTGAGCTGATTTTCAGTGGCACTTCCACTGCCCGCGTCCTGGCCACCGGTCCTGGGGGCTCTGCTGCTAGCCTGGGGTACCAGCTGCTGGCCCCCTGCCAGCTGGGGTTCCATCTGCCAGTCCCACTCAGCCTGCTGCCAGGTCCCGGCCACCAGTCCTGGGGGCTCCATTGCTGGCCTGAGGTACTGGCCACCAGCCCGTCGGGGTTCCATCTGCCAGCCCCGGCCACCTGTCTGGGGGACTCTGCTGCAGGCCTGGGGTCCCAGCCACCCTCTCAGGGCTCTGCAGCTGCCCCCTGCTGAGGCCCACTGGGGCAGTGAGGGGTGCAGACAGGGGCAAGAAGGGGCAAAGCTCAGAACCCCCACATTAAAAATTGTTCCAGCGCCACTGTACTGGGATTTTTAAGTCCTGATTTGCTGCTTACATCACTATCACGCCACGTGGAACAGCGCACTGCATCTGATGCTGAGCTTAGAATGTACATGCAAGAACTGGAATCAGAATTTTCTGACAGATTTCAAGCGATTTGGCACAATGCTTTCTTTTCTAATTAAACCTGAAAAGTTCAATGAAAGCAACTTGGATTTCAGTGGATGGGTGGTGAAGATTTCAAAATGCAGCTCATTCAGTTAAAAAGCTCAGAATTGTGGGCATCAAAGTTTGGAGATCTGCGGAGTGCACTTGAGAGAGAGATCATGGAGATTATTCTGCCCTGCTGGACATCCCTGCCAGTGAAATGTAACTGTTTGAAGAAAATTGCATTTGCAATGCTTTCAGCATTTGGATCCACATATCTGTGTGAACAGGTATTTTCACACATGAAATCTGTCCTCTGTCCCTCTCAGAGTCGGTTAACAACTGATCACTCAGAAGACTGCATGCAGCTTGAAGTATCCAAATACGTGCCAGACATTGGAAAACTCAGTAAGGAAAAGCAAGGGCAAGGATCACACTAAACAGATAAGATCTGCATTTTAATTTAATTGAAGCTTCTTAAACATTTTAAAAACCTTATTTACTTTACATACAACAACAGTTTAGTTATATATTACAGACTTATAGAAAGAGACCCTCTAAAAACGTTAAAATGTATTACTGGCACGCGAAACCTTAAATTAGAGTGAATAAATGAAGACTCGGCACACCACTTCTGAAAGGTTGCCGACCCCTGCTCTATCTAGCACATAACTACAGTGGGGACCTAGTATGGGAGCAGTCTTTAACAGAAAGTGGCAACTCTAAATAAGAATGTCTTTAGATGCAGTCATATCACTTCACACAGATAATGTCAAACAGTCATTGCTTGCCTGCAATACAAAGAGTTGGAGAAATGTTACGCACGTGTTAAGTGAATGAAAAAGTGGTTGGTTTTTGTCACTGAAGTGGGGAAAAACCAGAGGGGGACTAGAAGAGTGGGAAAATTTCTATGTAAGAGCTATATTAAATTGAGTGGAGAACTTTATTTAGAAATCAAACGGTCATTGATAAGTAAGGCAGACTAGAGAACCTTAAACTGTTATGATTCCAGACAACCTAGTAGCCCTTTCCATTACCTTAGTTTTCTGCTTTGCCAGTTAATGAAAGACAGTGCTTACTGTTCATTATGATTTAATAATACAAGTGAGTTCTGGTATGTCATGGACTACAATAGTGTCTCTCAACCTTTTTCGGGTGAATGTACCAGTTTACCAGATTAGGTATTAGTCTTTATCAGTGTCCCTGGTTCCCAATTACCCAGAGTAGCCAAAACCTCCATGGTGGGTGTGGAGTGCACACAGCTGACAAAAGGACTGCAGTGAGGAATCATGGCTGAGTATGTAAGATCATTGTTAAGGTGATGAGGGGATTCTAGGTATCAGACATGAAAACCTAAAGTGTAACGGGAATCACTTCCTAAAACATATATGCACAGACCCATAAAAATAGCAGTATGAAAGACATTACATTGTAGTTTAAATCATCCCTATTCTGGACATTGCTGCTATTTCACAGAATTTTTGTTTGTTTGTTTCCCTTCCCCAATGCTGTCACTTATTATATTTGGCATAATTACAAGATACTGTGGAAGGACGAGACTTCAGATTACTAGCATTTCCTGAGGATATCATAGGCTTCTGATTAATGCTAGCTGGCACAAAGTAGTATATAAGTTGAAAGCCAAAAAAGACCCTTTATGTATTGCTTACTAAAAAGGATAATTCACATTTAAGTAAATAATGCACTCAAGACAGTTTCTGCCTTTTTTTAAATTAAAAACTGTTACAATTACAAATTTTGGCTCCGCATGTCTTGTCAGTAAAGCTATTTTTACAAATGGAATTTGATATGTAGAAAATCAGATTTCATATTGGCAATGAGGTTTTTCAAAACACAAACTATGTTTGTATGGTGAGCTTGAAGTTCTGAGTATTCAGTGACTTACTTCAGGAAGGACAGACGTTAGCTTGCAGTAGGAAGGAAGTGGGGAACAGAGAAAATTAGATCCTTTTATTGTATCTCAGCACAGAGGAACCACACCAGAGGAATAAATGAACCAGTACAGATACAGCAGAACATTTGTTCTCCTCCCTTCTTCCAACCAAAAACTAATGGATAGAAATTTGATAGCAGAATGTAATTTCTCTTATAGCAAAAGAGAGAACATTCAGTGACTTTGTAAATTCCTTCTCAAAACCTGTCAAGGAAGGAGGAGAATGGTATCTCTCAAGATAAATCCTGAAAGCACTGGAAATATTTGGGTGATGCAGTCTGTCTTCTTTAGATGAGCAAAAAGATGTTATGGCTATGCCCCGGTTTAGATGAATCATGGAGTTGACCTTTAGCAGAAAAGTATGGTATGATTCTGAGCCCTAACTTACTGAAGTGGAGAGAGTTCTCAAGCTTGTCTGAGCTACGAAGAACACAACTTTGATAGAAAGGAGTCATACTTCCTAGAAAGGAGTCAGAATTGATTTGAATGATAGTCTGTGAGGGTACTAGGTTGAAGTCTCCAAGTGTTCCATTTTCCGTTATCAGGTGTCTCAGTTGCTCAATGACCATGAAGAAGCTAGAGCTGTCTAGATGTACACTGGGAGGAAGAGGGTTTATATAAAAACTCTGAATTCTGCAACTGCCACTGTTTAAACATTCCAACAAATTATTCTCATAAGCAGGCATTTCCAGGTTCAGCCTTTCTTTTAGTTAGTTCAGGATAGCCAGTATGACTACCATGGATTTGGTTGTTTCTGATGTCACACCAGACCTGAGAATGTTTTCTATATTTTCATATACATATTAAAGTAGACCAATTTTTTCATTACAAAAGGGTAGATTTCACCTTGTCTGAGAAGTACTTTTAATAGGCATGCCACAAGATTGAAGTAAGAATGCCTCTTACACCCTATCAATGGTTAACCTGGCTACAAATGCCAGTCTATCAAGATGGGGCTAGCTTATGATCCAAGAGCCTCATTCATGTGCAATAGGCTCTTGGATCATAAGCTAGCCCCATCTTGATAGACTAGCATTTGTAGCCAGGTTAACCATTGATAGGGTGTAAGAGGCATTCTTTCAATAGACTCCTGTTGCAGTGCCATTCTGATCAGGAGCAAGTTGATAGCTGAAACAGTTTCTTGAAGTCCTTTCACTCTAGTTTTCACTGCAGTGAAGAAAGCACTGCAATGGCCTCAAGTGGAAGTAGACCCAGAAAACTACTGCTATACTTGCCACAGAGCCTAGAATTTGTACATAATCCTACATCCAGACCAGTGATAAGTAAAGCAGTGGCTGTGTTTGATATTGTTGCTTTTCCTCATCTGTCCTGCATCAGGTAGATGCTGCCTGCTACTTTACTGAATTAGTCTTCTAGGTACATGCGCTTCTGCAGTGGAACCAATGAAAAATTAGCTATATATCTCTAGGAACATGCCCACCTGGGAAAAGGCTTACTTTATCTGAATTTCAGTTCTGGCGCTCTCAAACAAAAATCTGCTGCTGTTAGGACAGCCATCACTTTTGAGAATGTTCTGGGTGCTATGCACACCAAATGAGGTATTGTTTCAGTATTGTGAATTAATGGATGTCAGAACTGGGATGTGTATCAATATTAGAGAGACCCAGTGAATACTCTCTCAAGTACACTGCCTGAATAATCAATTTAAATAGCTCCATCTTGAAAGCCAGGACTGAACACAGAACTCTATTTTTGGAAGGCCGTGAAGCAGATGGTGTGTATTCCCTGTCCACTATGATCCTCTGGTAACTGAGATGATGGGTTATTTATAAGATGGTTGAGAGTATCCTGAACCCCTTGATGCTTAAAGAGCTCCAGATTGAACTAAGACTCTGCTGTAGGGTTTGGAAAACAATTCTATCTAGAAAGGATGCTATGTAGTCCAGAACTCAGCAATTCAAGGCTATGTTGACCCATGCAGTGAAGAAATGGAGGCATCCTCTTTTTGTTTGTGAATAAGATAGGTGTGCCTATAGGTAGGTGCTCTGGTCTCTCAAGGCCTTTCTTATCGGATTATTGTCTCAGCCAGGAAGGAGGATATCTAGGCTCTCTAAACTTGCCTTTAGATGACTGGAATAAAGAATGTCTTCTAAGTCATCTAGCCTACATTATTCCTGAATTCCATTTGCCTGCAAAGGACTTATTCTTCAAAAATGAGAACTTCAAAAATTACCGTAAATCCTTAAAAGGGGGTTATTACTGAAGGACTTGTCAATGTTACTTCAGTGAGGTATGGTTAATATGGTGTATTACAGGTTTGGTACCTTTGCAGCCTGACATCTCAAGAACACTGGGCCAAATTAATTCTCGTTTACATCCCTTAATATCACTTTGGCAGTATAAATACCCTTTAAAATGGATGCAAACATCATTTACACCTGCTTTACAACTATTTCACATTGCTAGACCAGTGTACATGAGAATCAGGTGCATTGTGTAGATTGGAGAAGAAAATGAAGGCAACACTGACTGAAGTCATGCAGTTTCCCAGCAGCAGGTGATGTGGAGGATTCTTGTATCACTGATGAGCCAAAACCACAGCCAAATGAACCACATGCTTGTACTGATGACTAAGATTAGATCAGGGTCAGGGTGGCTGCTGTTACATACCATGATTTATAGCTACTGAGGGCTAAGAATATGAAGCACATCAGGAAGGACAGGCCTCTTGTAGAGGGCATGTGGACTTACTATAATTCAGCAGGCAGAGGCAAAATGTGTTTTTTTTGGTGTTTTTTCTAGAAACCATCATTCATGAATAAACAAAAATAATCCAGGAGGACCAAGGGAAGAATATAATGATGCTTTGAGTTCTCCTTAGGAACAAATATTTTGTGTGTGTGCAGGTTTACAAATGTCTTAATTTTACTATAGCATGATACTGATTTTTGATGCTTTTTCATTCTTCCTTCTCTTGGCAACACCCAACTTCTCACATTCTTAGTGGCATTTTCTGAAAATGTCACCAGCATAAAATAAAAGTGCAGTGTTGGTACAAACTGGCCACAATGTTCTTGTTAGTTGTGAATATTGCCTACTAGGGACCATATTCAAGAAACAAAGCCATAATTTAGCTGTTGCACTTTGGAAGTCTCAGCAAGGCTGAGCATCTTCCAAAGCACTCATCATTTTCACAAGGAATTCAGTTCATATTTCTTTGTGCTTTTACTTTACACTACTCACTCTCTGAAGTCAGAAAACCCTGTTGTTTTTTTACATAGCCATCAAAGCTAGTATTGACAGGAGAGGTTGAGTTTTTATATGAGAAAATTATTCAACAGCACTTCTTTTTGATGTAGTCCTCTTCTCCCACCTACTACAGAGACATTACGAACCATACTGTTAATGGCTTAATCTACCAGAAAGCAAGATGACAATATATTTGTGAAGAGGGGCTTATGACAAATAAAATTGTCAATTAATTCTTAGTCATACTTCCCTTCTTCCCATATCCTATCTTGGACACAATAGGATGGTCAGTGAATGTAATAAGAAATACCCAGGGAAGAAGGGCTTATATTATTTTGCCACCTCAAGGAATTTAAGACCTAAGGAAGTATCCCAAGATGCAGTGAAATCAAGTTAGTATAGTAATGCCATATAAACTTGTGAGAGGAAAAATAAGTTGCTGCCTTGCACACTTCAAATGTGAATGACTAAGCCCTTACTGCCCAGAAAGTGGAGACTCTTCTGGAGAAGTGGCATGACTGACTGAGCTGCTATTGAAATAAATTCTCTGGCCCATTGTGGCAGCTTTGCCCTTGTGAACACAACTGTGTGGCTCAAACTCTTGTGAAAGAGGTACATAACATTTCAGAACACATGTAAACATCCAACATGTCCTGGGAGAAAACCAGATTAACACAATGGGTGGAAAAACAATGAGCTAACTGATATGAAATTCTGTATTTACCATTGGGATGAAGTCAGGTGGAAGATCAAAAACTATCTTCTTGGGGGAGGAGGGAGAAACCTGAAGCAGAGGGGAGAAAAACTGAGTTCTCTCATTATTGATCTACTCATTTAGCAGAAGTGTTAGCAACTAAAAATACTACATTAGAAGACAGCAATTTCAAGGTGTTCTCAAACTCAAAGCATGGCCCTGTTCACACCTGTGAAACAAAGGACTAACCCTAGTGAAGACTAAAATGATGACTAAAAGGTCTTTGCAAGAATAAAAAAAAATTCCAACCAGAATCCCGCTCTCTTATGGTTGCATGATTGCAGAGATAGGAAAGCAAAGATTTTAAGGCTGGTCTTGAACACTTTTAGAAGAAAAGCCAAAACATTCAACAAGGGAAATTAAGGAGTCACCACTGAGGACAGCTAGTCTATTGCAAGATACCTTAAATTGCGGCAAATGCTTGTGAAAACTTGAAGGATGAGATTCCTCTCCCATGGAGTCAACTGCCTGGAGCTGATCCAACCTGTCAGAGTTGCTCATTCCCTGTAGGTACTGAAAACATGGTAATGAGGGAAGTATAAATAGAATAAAATAGAATGAAACCTGGAGGGATACAAAGCAGGACTTCTCCCAGGAGCTTAGTTAAGAACCTCCAAAAAGAAACTTCTAGTACTGCCCTGCTGCCTAGTTGTTGCATTGTGCCGAGCTGGTGACGAGTACCCTGCTAGCAACAGGGCCCTGGGTTGGGACTGAAAACAATCACAATTGGTTTTAATTTAAAACTCACTTCACTATATGGAATAACTGACATTAAGGGCCAGATTGTAATTTAAGTACTATCATTAATGATCTGGAGGATGGCGTGGATTGCACCCTCAGCAAGTTTGTAGATACGCTGGAGGGTAGGGATAGGATACAGAGGGACCGAGACAAATTAGAGGATTGGGCCAAAAGAAATCTGATTAGGTTCAACAAGGACAAGTGCAGAGTCCTGCACTTAGGATCACTGTTCCCTCTAAGCTGCGCGCACACAGATCCTAAACCCTGTGCACACGGCGAAACACCATGCGCACAAAAACTTGCACAGAAGCAAAACAATTTGCACACAAGAAATTTTTTGCACACACGGCCTGTCAAAAATTAGAGGGAACATTGCTTAGGATGGAAGAATCCCATGCACTGCTACAGACTAGGGACCGAATGGCTAGGCAGCAGTTCTGCAGAAAAGGACCTAGGGATTACATTGGATGAGAAGCTGGATATGAATCAACAGTGTGCCCTTGTTGCCAAGAAGGCCAAAAAGTAGGGGCATTGCCATCTGATTGAGGGACGTGATCATTCCCCTGTATTTATTTGACATTGGTGAGGCCTCAGCTGGAGTACTGTGTCCAGTTTTGAGCCCCACACTACAAGAACGATGTGGAAAAATTGGAAAGTGTCCAGCGGAGGGGGCTGGAGCACATGACTTATGAGGAGAGGCTGAGGGAACTGGGATTGTTTAGTCTGCAGAAGAGAAGAATGAGGGAGGATCTGATAGCTGCTTTCAACTACCTGAAGGGGGGTTCCAAAGAGGACGGATCTAGACTGTTCTCAGTGGTATCAGATGATAGAACAAGGAGTAATGGTCTCAAGTTGCAGTGGGGGAGGTTTAGGTTGGATGTTAGGAAAAAACTTTTTCACTAGGAGGGTGGTGAAACACTGGAATGCGTTACCTAGGGAGGTGGTAGAATCTCCTTCCTTAGAGGTTTTCAAGGTCAGGCTTGACAAAGCCCTGGCTGGGATGATTTAGTTGGGGATTGGTCCTGGTTTGAGCAGGGGGTTGGACTAGATGACCTCCTGAGGTCCCTTCCAACCCTGATATTCTATGATTCTATAATTTCACTTTATTTGGTGTTCACATGACCATATTGCAGACGAAGCAATGAGTCGTCATGGTTGAAAAACCCAAAACAGAATTTTTATTCCAGAAATAAACCATGCTGGTGTTTTGTTTTTTAGTGAAGGTGGGTAAGAGTTTTCCATTTTTTCTGGGATTTTTCTGAAGTATTTACACAAACATTACATACTGTGACAGGGTGCTGGGAAAAGGTTGCTGTTTCAGCCCTCTGTCATGCCAGCTCCCATTTAGGGGGATAGATAATCTGGCCATAATTGGGGAGGCAGAGATAGCTGCCACCTAATTAGCCTTGGGTTGTATAAAAGCCTCAGGAGAAGGAAGCTGGGGAAGAGCAGAAAGAAAGGGAAAAGGCAGGGAGTGGATGCAGGGAGGTAGCTCTTCCCTCCCTCCCGCCTGCAGATGGTGAAAGGCCAACTGTACATGGTGAAACGGTGGTGGGAACAAGCCTGTGAATAATCTGCACCTGTGGTTACTAACCCCAGAGTCTCCGAGTGACTTCGTGGACCTAGCAGAGACAGGAGCCAACGGGGTCCTGCCGCAGTCTGCTGCACATACATATTTGAAACTTTTTTACACTGGAAATATGGTCTCTCTGCCTTTACTCAGGGAATATAAACTTTAATTATCCTGAAAAGTGATAGAAAAGAAAAGTGATAAGGAAAACAAAGTTCTTATTAAGCCTACTAAAAATCAATAAAGTTACAGAACCGTCTAGAAACCTTGAGAGGAAGGGGAATGGGTAGCCATCAGTAATGGGAGAGGATGATGTAGTTAGTTGGCAGAATCAATTGTCCTTAGATGCTAAAGAGAGGGAATGGGTGAAGCTGTGAACTGTGTACAGACTGGATTATCTGGAATCTAAACACTTCTGGAAGATTAATAGGGCATGACAATGGGGCTCCATCCAAAGCTGGCTTCCTCATCTTACCTTTCAAAGTGGTGAATTCACTGATTTGTTCTTTCTTGTTATACTTAGTAAAAGTGAAAGTTGCTGCTGACTACTCCAAACTGGAGTGAACACATTACCTAACATCAGCATACAAATATATCTGATTCAAGGTCCTAAAGATGAAGGACAGGGTAAGCAACAAGAAAAGAAGGGAGCGAAATAAAGAAAACAGATAATTTTAAAAAAATAAAATGTAAAAATTGTCAAGAGGGAAGCAAGATAGCAAAAATGTGCTCATCTCAAAAAGTGCAGAAAACTGGGTTCTTTGGATTCTTAATGACTATATGTGCCATTGAATGAAACTTTGTTTATTGAAGTGCAAGAGCAAAAAATTTATAAATTTGACGATCCCGTAAGTAAGATGTTTGATACCATTGTTGTTGCTGGAATGCATTCATGATGATAATTTAAAACCCTGTCCCTAGTCGTCTTGCAGTTCTTCAACATCTACTTTGTGTCTCTGACATATAAAAATGGCAAAAAATGAAATACTGATGGTGCCATTAGAAAAAATGAAAGGGAAAGATTTGAACTTGAAAAGAAAAGTTGCAATTTTCTTTACTGGTAACAGCATAAAACTCTGTGCTATAAAATTAGCAGTTTAAGGAAATGATTTAAGCATTTGCCCTTGATATGCTCTTTGAGATAGTAGATGGCAAATTAGAATCTATGAGATGCTGCAGATGAAGAAACAGAGGAAAAACCCAACATTAACCAATCATCTTGAATTAAATGTCAAACAAAAGAAATTACTTAATAAAGGCTACAAGCAGTCTCATAGGGAAAAATGCATTCCTACTTAATGGTATTGCTTCTTTATATGAAAAGGATATTGCATCTAAATTGGTCAAAATGCCATCCAAGAATATAGAGATTATTATAAGGAGATCTTGTGATTTGCTCAGCCAGTGAAAGTGATATGGAACACTTAAAAGAACTGTTTAGGTATTATCGTTAACTTTTAAGATATGGATATTCAGAACACAATTTAAACCTCATGAACTAAGAAGTAATACTTAACACAGGCTTAAAGCACACACTGAAACAGTTCAAAAATTCTTCTGCACCACAATGAAGTTTCTGGTTGGCTGACTGAAAAAAAGAGGATTGATACCTCAGTTTGCCAATGTTTTCTGGTGAAACTCTTAGAAATGTCTCCACATCTGCAACCAACTACTATAAATATGTTGACATTTTCATTGAGCCCAAAGAGGGCTTTGTTCAAAACAGTTTGCATTTTACATAAGGGATTCTACAGAGACACACTAAAACCTTATCAGAGCAACCAAAGGAGCTTTTTGGGGGACTTGACTGATTACAGGCTGATCACCCTACTCCTGCAGTCTCAGTGAAAATCCAGCTTCATTAACAACCAAGAACTAGACTAACACAGGGACAAAACTTAGGGATAACTTAGGGAAGCAATGGAGCTTTTGATGACTGATTCTAAATACATATGTGGAGCAGGGCTGGCCTTACCATGAGGTGAACTGAGGAGCTGCCTCAGGTGCCAGACTGTGGGGGGGGGGGAGGGAAGTGACACTAGGACCCAGAGTGTAGAAAATTGTCTGCTGGTGGTGCGTATGTATTCTCTCTGATCTAGATGCACAGAGATGGTGGAGTGCTGTGCTGGAGGAAGGAGGGCACAACAGACATAACAGGCAGGCAGGAGAAAAGGTGAGAAGGAATAACAGAAAGCAGAAGGAGCTGCAGGGAGAGAAAGGAGGAGGAGCCTCTTATGTACCTCTCTAGCACCCCCAGGAGCCTGGACTCATTAACACCAGCTTCTCAGGGAGCTTCCTGTTTCCTGTTGCTTCCCTGAACCCACTTGAGGAGAACAGGCAGTAAACTGAAGTAGTAGGAGCCAGTTAGGACCTTAAGACGCTGATATCTTCCCTCACTCAGGCCCTGCTATCAGCCTGTTTGTCTGTCCCCTTCAACTGAGTGTTGAGAGCCACTATAGCTGGCACAGTACAGCAGTCATGAGTGAAAGAAGAAAACACCCCTCTGGGGCAGCATTCAGAAAAAGAAAGAAAAGCTTCCTTTGCTTTCTGTCTAAGCAGGAAGGAGCTCTCCTGAGATACATAGACACAAATGTTCACGGTGAGCCTTCCAGCCCCAGTGAGGATGTGAGGGGTGAGGAGATGCCTGATATTCCAGTTAGTCAGAGTGCAGGTGACCTGGCAGCTACTGCAGCATCAATATCTCCATCTCAAATGGATGTAACCATGCACATTCCTGAAGAAAAGTGTAGATCAGAGAAGAGTGTGGTGGAGGCACAAGAAACAGCTGCTGCTGAGTTTAGTTCCTTAAGTCTAGATGATCCAGGATTGTGGACCCACTTGAGCTGTAGCCTGAGGGACTTCCTTGTACTGCATGGGCCACAGCAAGTGAAAAACTTCATGTTCCCCAAAGACAATGAAAATAGAAGTGTCCATCCAACACATTACTGGCATGAAATCCCCAATGGTGACAAAGTGGAGAGGCCATGGCTTATGTACTCAAAAACCCAGAATGCTGCGTACTGTTTTTGTTGCAAACTCTTCCAGTCTAATGTTCCAGCTACACTGGGTTCTACAGGAACAAAGGACTGGAAAAATCTGTCTAGAAATCTGGCATGCCATGAGAAGGCAGCAAATCACCAGAGAGCATTCCATAGGTGGGAAGAGCTTGAGGTGAGACCAAGGTTAAAGGGCACCATAGACTATCAGCATCAAGAGAAGATTGCATCAGAGTCTCTTTACTGGCAAAACGCTCTGAAAAGGCTCATTGCCATTGTGAGTGCTTGCTACCCAAAACCTAGCACTGCGTGGCACTTCAAATCAGCTGTATGTGACAAACAATGGAAACTTCCTTAAAATTGTGGAGCTGATGGCTGAGTTTGATGCTGTACTCTAGGAGCATCTAAGAAGAGTCACCACCCAAGAAATGTACACACACCACTACCTTGGAAAAACAATTCAAAATGAGATCATACAGTTACTGGCAACAAAAGTCAAACAGAAGATTGTGGCAGATCTGAAGTCAGCAAGATATTCCTCTGTTAATCTGGACTGCACACCTGACATCAGCCATACGGAACAAATGACTTGAATGGTGCATTTTGTAACAACAACAGAACCTAGTGAAAATGTCCCTGCAATGGTGACTGTCAGAGAGCATTTTCTAGAATTTATTGACATTGATGATACTACAGGACCTGGTATGACAAATGTGCTTCTTGAAAAGCTGGAAGATATGAGAATTGCGATAGCTGACATGAGAGGTCAGGGCTATGATAATGGTGGCAACATGAGAGGAAAGAGAGGAGTGCAGACACAGATCCGAGAGTTAAACCCTGGAGTTTTTTTTTTGTTTTTTGTCCCATGCAGTTCTCATTCATTGAACTTAGTGGTCAGTGATGCAGCATCAGCCTCTAGTTAGGCTGCTGAATTTTTTAATGTAATTCAAAGCATCTATGTATTTTTCTCTGCATCAACTCATCGATGGCAAATTTTGAAGCAACATCTGGGAACATCCTCTCTGACACTGAAACCACTGAGTGCCACACGATGGGAAAGTCATAGGCTTTATCGCCTCCACTCGAAACACCAAATTGGGAAGATAGATGATGCCATAGTTGCCATTATGGAGGATAATGCTATGACAGGAACTGTTCGGTGGAGAACAGTGGCAGAGGGAAATGGAATCACCAGAAACGTACACAACTTCAAATTTCTGTGTGGCTTAGTGTTGTGGCATGACATACTGTTTGAAACGTTGTAAGCAAGAGATGCCAAGGTGTTGACCTTGACATAGCTGGAGCAATGGAACAGCTGGACAAAGCAAAGTCATACCTACAGTCTTACCGGTGTGACAAAGTTCCTCCTCTGCCTTGGTGGGTCCTGAGCTTATTGGAGGATTTGCTCGTCTCAGAGGTTCACAGCAGCCCTCAGTTTGGCCACTTTTGTGGCTCAAATCTGCCGTTCACTCTGTTAGCCTCATCACTGGCCAGCATGGGAAAAGGAAGAACAATCCCCGCAGTCTCTGCTGATCCACCTAGTGGATCGGGGAACAGGTCAGAGACCTTCCCCTCTGGTGGAACCCACAGTCCAGGTCAACTCCTCCGGTATCAAGTAGGGAGTTGGGGGATGGAGGGAACCCAGGCCCGCCCTCTACTCTGGGTTCCAGCCCACGGCCCTGTGGATTGCAGCTGTCTACAGTAGCTCCTGTAACAGCTGCGTGACAGCTACAACTCCCTGGGCTACTTCCCCATGGCCTCCTCCCAACACTTTTTCTTTATTCTCACCACAGGACCTTCCTCCTGATGTCTGATAATGCGTGTACTTCTCAGTTTTCCAGTAGTATGCCTTCTCACTCTCAGCTTCTTGCCCCTCTTGCTCCCAGCTCCTTGCACACACACCACAAACTGAAGTGAGCTCCTTTTTAAACCCAGGTGCCCTCATTAGCCTGCTTGTCTTAATTGATTCTACCAGCTTCTTGATTGGCTGCAGGTGTTCTCATCAGCCTGTCTGCCTTAATTGTTTCCAGAAAGTTCCTGATTGTTCTGTTACCTTACCCAGGGAAAAGGGACCTACTTAACCTGGGGCTAATATATCTGCCTTCTATCACTCTCCTGTAGCCATCTGGCCCGACCATGTCACACCGGTCAGATGAGGGATTTCAAAACGTTCTGAAGAGTCCACAGAAGTTGGCAGAGGAACTTCACACTGAAGCTATTTTCCCATCCATTCAAGAATACAAGAGTCAGACATTTTGATTACAAAGCACGGGATAATCCCATAAGAGACCCCAAACAACAATTCAAAGTTGAATTCTTTAGCCAGGTGCTAGATTGTGCAATACAGTCAGTTGAATGTTTCATGCAGCTCAAGGAACACAGCAGTATATTTGGAATGTTGGATAATATTCCAAAACTCCTCACTGAAGAAGACCTACACCAGCAATGCAGGGCACTAGAGACAGTGCTGACACATGATGACATGCACGATATTGATGCAAGTGATTTAGGTGAGGAACTGAAAGCCCTTTCAAGATACATTTCAGCAGGATCAACTCCAAAGGCTGTTCTGGAATATATGTGCACAAATAAGATGACGGCCCTCTTTCCAAATGCTTTTGTTGCTCTGCACGTACTTCTAACACTTCCTGTAACAGTTGCCAGTGGAGAACGCAGTTTCTCCAAGTTGAAGTTAATAAAAACACACCTTAGCTCCACAATGACATAGGAGAGGCTGGTCGGCCTTGCAACCATCTCAGTAGAGCATGAGCTGGCCCACACTGTGGACCTTCAGGAAGCAGTTCAAATCTTTGCAACCAAGAAGGCACGGAAAGCACCACTTCGATTATTCAAACAGATAAAACTGCCAGTGTTTACTATGCAGACAAGAAAAGTTACATTTGCTGTTCATGCGTTTGAAAGTTAAGTGTTACTTAAAATTTTTGAACAAGGCATTTTAAGTTGTTAGTTCTCCTTTATTGGGGTAGGTAGCAGAGCAGTACCATGAGAGGAGTAGAATAGGAAGAAGGGCCAAAACTTTGAAAGGTCTCAATTCTGCCAAGCGAGGAGGCATGGGGGTGTCATTTGAGCCCCCTGCCTCAGGTGCCAAAATGTTGTGGGCTGGCCTTGATGTGGGTCTATAGTTAGTGCTGCATTAGAGGCAAATTTTCAGAAAATGTGGGAGAAACTGCAAAAACTGAGAAACTTAATTTTTAAAATATGTATTTTGATTTTTAAAATATGTCTGACCACATGCTATACATGCATATACAATTTATAGAATTTTTCAAAATAAGCTTGAGAGGTTATAAATTTTTCCTTACCCACCTAACCAACCAAGGCTATCAAGATCCCTACCCCATAATCCTAACATACCTTTCATAACCCATCACTTCTAAGTCTGCACAAATATTAATCCAGCATAGTTGCTACTATAATTTCTGAAGCTTGGTTCTTGATTGAGAGGGTCACATGATCTTTTGCTAAACAGCAGATTCAGTAAAGATTTACTGAGGCTGTGGTACATAGGATAAAAATACACTTTTAATGGGTATAATAAGATAGACTGGAGTTTGTAGTTCATAAAGAAATCTATTGCCCCATACCCTTGGGGAAACAGTTTTCTGTGTTAAATCACAACTCCCGTCAACATGTTATTGTATAATTATGTGGATTGTGAGTTGCTTTCTGCTAAGTCTTCTCTTTTTTACACTACAATCCCTGTATGTGTGTTTATAATTCTCCATAATCTAAAGTGAACTTCAGAAATAGGAATATGAAATGATACATATGTTAAACACTTGCAGATTAAAATAAACAGATTCTAACAAATCAATTGCATGTTACAGATTAGAATTTATAGTTAACCCCATTACCTGGGTGAGTCAAGAGCTCTCACATCAGCTCCAGCGAAATTTGCATGCATGTTGCATGATTAGAAATCCAGGCTCCAAAAGGAAAAAATAATGAAAATAGTAGACACACCAAGAAACATGAGTATTCCCTAAGGAAGAGGAAAGAACCATATACTCGATTATATTTGGTAGCTATCCGTTTCTTGAAAATTTAGCAGGATTCAAAAGATGACTGGACATTTATATGGATAACAAGAATAACCTGAATTTTTACAGTAAGGAATAATAAAAAAAAAACCCAAGAGCTTTGTATGGGAAATAAAAGATCCATCTTTTAATCCAACCTTTAAATATTGGGGATTAAGAAGAAGATTTCCCTGTGGGCAAATTATTCCCAAACTGTCTATTGCTGGGTTTTCTTGAATCTTCCTCTGAAGCAGCTTGTACTGGCTACTGCTGGAAGTACAATACTGGAATAATTGAACCAGTGGTCTGATCTGGCACAGCAATTCCTATGTTTTAGGAGGTGCTCAGTGATTTAGCCTGTCTTGAAAATACACTTGAGTTTCTGATAAGAAATGACAATTAAACATGGGCTAAATTAAGTTTACAGAGATGGTCCTTGTTTGGTGGGGACTTATTCCAACCAACTTCATATGGAAAATCCTCAGTCTCACCATGTGCTTTGCATTTCCCTCTAGCTTCCTTGTATAACCCCATATCTCATGAAGACTGTCCAATAGTGTGGATTCTGTTTCAGAGTTGGCACACTGTGCTCCTTCCCTTTGCCATATATTGCTTTAACTACTTCAGTTTCACTGGGAGTCTCTCTATAGTATAATGAATATTGTTTAGACCTCTGATTGGCCTCCTGTGTGTGTGTGTGTGTATACATTCCTGCTTCACAGTCTTTTGAAAAGGCACGAACTCTAAGTATAGGGCCCACAGTTTCCCTCTCCTGGCTTGTGCATTCCTCCTCCTGTCCTGGGTATTCCTATTTAATATCCTTCCAGGCTGTATTTTAATGAGACCATTCTGTAAGTGACAATTTATTTTGGAAAGCAAATGCAAGAAACAAAATCAAGCAAAGATGAAGGTTTCACTGAATCTTTTTTTAAGAGCAATGAACTGCTTAGTGAATTCCACCACATGCTGCCACCAAAATTCTATTATAGTCAAGGCGTGCAGTTCATAAAATTGTCAAAAATATTAAATGGAGACCGCTCCCTGGGTGACTACAGGTTAATCTAAATTGCTGACAGAAAAGAAATGAGATTGCAGATGTCAGACAATTCATTTTTCTTGCTATCATTTTAGCAAGCAGAATAATCTCTAAGGTCATGATCAATTAGACGAGAAGGAATGTTACTGTTTGTCATTTGCTACAAGTCTATTAACATGTTGGTATCACGTACATGAAAAAGAGAATTTTGTGATCTGAACAACACTAGCTGAACGCAAATGGAGAACTCTCCAGCTGAAAGTAATCATGATCATTACTGGTCTTGCAACTAGTTCATTTCCTTAGCTTCCAATTTACAGTCTTGAAGGTCTGATATAAAATCCATATAAATGGAGTTCACCTGAATCAATTAAATCAGCATGGAATAATCTGCAAGAATTGAATAATAATCCCAAAAGGTTGGCATTAAAACTTTCTTTCTAGTCAATTTAGAGTTGTTTTCAAATATCAGGCAGCAAGTATCCAAGATAAAGCAAAACAAGTTGGCTTGAAAGTGTTTTAAATTCATCAGTATTATATTGGGGCAAAGAGCTGCCCCAGCCCAGGCTATAAATATGCACACATCCTTTGGGTGAAAGTACTCTATTAGTTTAATCCTGTTATTCAGTGGCAGGGTTATCTGTACTACTCAGGGAATGAATAGAGAATTTCAAAGGTTTAACATTCTCAGACTCATGATCAATATTGCAATAGATAACAGACAAGTGCTTTCATATGTGTAATATGTTTCAATGTTGGCAAATAGGAGCTACAGCAATGGTTCAATACAGGAGCCGCAAAATTATACAAGACCTTGCATAATCTATTGCTGGCCCCACTCTGTAATTTGTGTAACAATACATGTAGGAATGTACAACACTATTCTTCATTCATCATTTTCAACAGCGTAATCTTGCATGCGATCCTACCTTCACCAGCGGAAGGGAACTATCAATCAGATTATACATCCGAACACTAGGAGATAGCAAGGCATTGTACTTACTTTTGGTGTTGGGCAGGACGCAGTGGAGAGACGAGAGGTGGCCTGGGCACGAGGAGATTCTGAAGGGGTAGTGCTAAGGGAGGCTGTGTCTCGTGGGAGCACCTGAACACCACGAGAAATGATGGAGTCTGGAATCTGAACAGGACGAGAGATGCAGTTAACAGTCCAAAATATATTGTACTTAAAAATGATTCAGAATCTTACATCTGAATCCAAAACTGCTTACAATACCCCATCTCTCTCTGCCCAGCCTTCTTCAGAATTCTGTTCTGGTAGCAAGAATGCCACCTTTGGTAATTCCAAAACAATCCATCAGCAAATATAAGGTCAGATTCTAACCGCAGATGCACAGAACATACCACAATTTGTCTTGAAAAATTCACGACTGCATTCAGATACACCACAATATAAACAACCGATCAACCAATTCAAAGTGGGAGGGGACTAAAAGGGTCAGGGGATTGGCAACAACATATGGAACTTTTTGCCTCTAAGACTAAGGTTCAAATCAACACAAGCCAATAATGACCAAAAGATTACCACCACACAATAGTTCTTTCATGGCCTGTCTAAAAGGAGTTAGACTCCCAATCCAGTTCCTAGTGGACTGGTGTCCAAATCACAAGACCAATACCACACATAGCATTAATTGATCCCTCTGACAATCTAAGAACAGAGGTCAAGAACTGAATACATTTTCCTTTTTATTCCATGTAGTGAAGTTATTATTCTAAAAAAAAAATAAGTGAATTTGGTGCTGATGAAGGGTGCTGAGTTTATAGCTCTGGAACCTGAAGTCTTATATTTATCCAGAGAGAAGACAGAGCAAGGGCAGCAGCACAACCACCGTTATCTTTACCAACCCACTGCTGTGCCTTGGTCTTTTGTTTTCCATATGTCATTTGTTTTCAAATGTCTGGCCTGCCATTTTTTAACTGCAATTTAAGGGCCAGATCCTTAGCTGGTGTAAATCAGTGTACCTCCTTTGAAATAAATGGAACTATGCTCATTTATACCAGTTTACGAGCAAACCTAACTATTTAATTGTGTATGCTGGGTTATGAAAGTAAATCTAGCCCTTAGTTTTCTTTCTAGCTCTTTTGCTCAGTTTTCTGTCCAATCCCAAGGAAAAGAGGAAACACGGTGGATTTAAGAAACGGATTTTCTTGCTTCTAAAATATTAAGTTTCAGAAAGCTTTTATCTTCCTATCACTGTAATACTTATATACAACCAACCAGAGAGACAAAATTGTCTATTATAATTGGACTGCCAGTTCAAATTATTCATTCACTTTTTCATGTTTTTATAATCTTGTAAGACCTAAAACATGACTTTTGAGTTCCAGAAGCCAGAGAAGTGAGTTCTAAGGGCTGTGAGGGCTGGTTCTACAATATATTTATTTTCCCTATACTGTGTAATGTTTTCCATACAGCTGTCTTCAAAGTCACACTCCATTATTTTAATCTCCTCCTTTTTCTGAGACAGCCTGGCTATTTGGCCAAGTTGTCCTTATTTAGTGGTATTTACTCCCCAATCACAACTGACTGTATGGTTTAGAGTTGATCATGAAATACCAGCTCCAATACATTAGAGCTTTAGAATAATATTTTTTTGCATTTCTCTCCTCAATGAGAGTTTCACAGTCTAATAGATCAATACAGTATCCTGTTTTCAATTTCCAATGACTAGCCAAAGGCCAACATGAAACATGTTTCGGTAGTGGGCACAAGTGAGAACAAGGGGCAAAGCCAGAAATCAGGTGCTGTGAAAGAGGTGGGCTTGGCAGGGTGCTGCAATCTGGATCCTACTCAGGCATCTTTTTAATGAGTTTCTGGCTACTAGGGGCTGCAGGGTAACCAACTAATACACCCTTCACAGCATTTCTTGTCATAAAGGGCATCTGAATTTGGAGGAGAAGTGGAAGCAGAGCAGGGATAGGCCAGGGGAAGAAGCAGGTAGACTGAGGACAAGTTGCCTGGCCAGGGTATTCTTACTGTCCTGGTGATTTTTGCACCTGAAATGGAATATAAGGGCCACTGAAATGGGGGCGAAATTTGGGTAGTCTTGATGCCTGTCCTAGCCTGAACAATGGACCTTAATAGGGGAGGCATAAGCTGCCTCCCTGCTTAGTCCCTGTGCTGGCACATACCCCACAGCAGGAATGAATTTAGCCCTGGGTGTCTGATAACTATGAAGCTTCCCTTCCCACTCCCACCCTCCACTGCTGGAAAGTAGAAGGATCTCTCTTTTCCTCAGGCTCACCATGTTCTTGACAATCTTCTTGACTATCACAAGGGTAGGGAGTTCTTCATGAATGTGTTCCTCCTCACCTTTGCTACCTTCTGCACAGGAATAGTTTTCTCCTACTCTACCCTTCCACCAGCCACTTTGCGGCTGCAAGGATCAGTTGTTTATGGATCTCTACTACTCTCCTCCTTTCCCAGTATCCTGGGTGTTAGGTATATGAGTTTGTGTGTTTGAACTGATAGTCCCCCAGCTGGCCAGGTTCCTTCTTTGTATGCTCTAATGATTAGCTTGAGTGCTGTCTTCTGTTGCTCGCAACTTTCCCAGTCAGCAGGGTGACATGGAAATAATTCTGGCCCGTTTCACTACTAAACACAGGATTATGAATTGGTGACATAGACATTCTGCTGGCACTTGGGAAAGCTATAGGCAGCTAAAGATGCATTGGAACCCTCTGTCTGTAGATTGAGAGAGACATTAATGCGTCTGCTCACATTCAGAAGATCATTGTCACAGCCCATACGGCAAGAAACCTAACTAAAATACCAAATAAAACAGATTCTCTGAAAATTGATGTCTGAGGACCCACTGGTCAGGGGAAGCTTTTCCACTGCCAAAAATGAAGTAGTGGGTTTTTCAAACCCTGAGTTAGGATAAGGGCTAGTGGGCCCAGGAACTACCTTTCATTATCCTAAAAACTTTTTCTTAAGACCTTGTGTCTATAACACACGCTTTTTGGAAATACATTTTATTCTTAATTAAAAATCAGATTGTCATAAATGTGCACATAGTACATACAGCAACCATATGGACATTAAGGTGATAAGTAACAGTCAGCATGGATTTGCCAAACAAATCATCTCAAATCAACCCGAGTGCTTTCTTTGACAGGGTAACAAGCCTTGTGGATAGGGGGGAAGTGGTAGACGTGGTATATCTTGACTTTACTAAAAGCTTTTGATACTGTCTCGTATGACCTTCTCATAGACAAACTAGGGAAATGCAACCTAGATGGAGCTACTATAAGGTGAGTGCAAAACTGGTTGGAAAACCGTTCCCAGAGAGTTATCAGTGGTTCACAATCATCCTGGAAAGGCATGATGAGTGGGGTCCCACAAGGATCAGTTCTGGGTCCAGTTCCGTTCAATATCTTTGTTAATGAGTTGGATAATGGCATAGAGAGTACACGTAAAAAGTGTGTGGACAATACCACACTGGGAGGGGTTGCAAGTGCTTTGGAGGATAGGATTAAAATTCAAAATGATCTGGACAAACTGGAGAAATGGTTGAAGTAAATAGGATGAAATTCAATAAGAACAAATGCAAAGTACTCCACTTAGGAAGAAACAATCAGTTGCACACATACAAAATGGGAAATGACCGCCTAGGGAAGGAGTACTGATCTGGGGGTCACAGTGGACTACAAGCTAAGTATGAATCAACAGTGTAATACTGTTGCAAAAAAAGCAAACATAACTCTGGGATGTATTAGCAGGAGTGTTATAAGCAAGACACGAGAAGTAATTCTTCCGCTCTACTCCACACTGATTGGGCCTCAACTGGAGTATTGTGTCCACTGCTGGGTGCCACATTTCAGGAAAGATGTGGAAAATTGTAGAAAGCCCAGAGAAGAGCAACAAAAAAGATTAAAGGTCTAGAAAACATGACCTATGATGGTAGATTGGAAAAACTGGGTTTGTTTAGTCTGGAAAAGAGAAGACAGAGGTGATGTGATAACCGTTTTCAAGTACATAAAAGGTTGTTACAAGGAGGAGTGAGAAAAATTGTTGTTGTTAACCTTTGAAGATAGGACAAGAAGCAATGGGCTTAAACTGCAGCAAGGGAGGTTTAGGAAACCTATGGAAATGAATGGAAAACAAAAAAGTATTACATTGATGACTCAGAATCAAATGAAATATTAACACACACATCCCAATTTCCAAAACTTCAACGTTTCTCAAGTAGATATTTAAGAATTTTCAGTTGGAACCATTGGTAACATGAAAACATTAGTCACAGAAATTACAGCAGAAGTTATACCAATTCCATAATGAAGGGCCCAATCATGCAAACTTTATTCAAATGAGTAATCCTTACTCACAAGTGTAGTTTACAAAAGTCACTCCCCATGAGGGCTTTCAGGGTCAGGCCCTAAAATTACAACTATCTTTTCTTTATAATCCCACTTGTGACCCTTCTATCACTAATCTTATCAAAACAAAATCTCTCCATGTGAAATTTCTGATGTGTGAACTCTTGCCAAAGGAGAATTTGGGGGAAAGTTTGAGATTAATTAAGCAAGATATTTGTGAAATATGAGAGTTTGAAAAATAAAGGTATTCCAATTTTACATATGGAATATAATGGGAAGATGTAAATTAGCAGCTACTAAAGCCATACATTTTTAAAATCAGCAAGTCTGGATAATTTGCATCCAAGAGTTTTAAAAGAGCTGGCTTCTGAGAGCGCTGATTTTCAATAAGTCTTGGAACACTGGGGAAGTCCCAAAATACTGGAAAAAAGCTAATGTGCCAATTTTCAAAAATGGTAAATGAGATGACCCAAGTCATTATAGTCCTATCAGCCTGACATTGATCCCAGACAAGATAATGGAACAGCTGGTACAGGATTTGATTAATAAGGAATTAAAGGAGGGTAACATAATTAATGTCAATCAACATGGGTTTATAGAAAACAGATCTTGTCAAACTAACGATATCTTGTTTTGCTGTGATTCCAAATTTGGCTGATACAGGTAGAAGTGTTGATGTAATATACTTAGACTTCTGTAAGACATTTGACTTGGTACCACATGACATTTTGATTAAAACACTAGAAAGTAGGGCTGTCGATTAATTGCAGTTAACTCATGCGATTAACTAAAAAAAATTAACTGTGATTAAAAAAATTAATCGTGATTAATCACACTGTTAAACAATAGACTATCAACTGAAATTTATAAAATATTTTTGGACATTTTTCTACATTTTAAAATATATTGATTTCCATTACAACACAGAATACAAAGTGTACAGTACTCACTTTATATTATTTTTTATTACAAATATTTGCACTTTAAAAATGATAAAAGAAATAGTATTTTTCAATTCTCCCCATGCAAGTACTGTAGTGCAATCTCTTTATTGTGAAAGTGTAACTTACAAATATAGATGGTTTTTTGTTACATAACTGCACTCAAAAACAAAACCATGTAAAACTAAAGCCTAAAAGTCCATTCAGTGCTACTTCTTGTTCAGCCTATTGTTAAGGCAAACAAGTTTGTTTACATTTACGGGAGATACTGCTGTCTGCTTCTTCTTTACAGTGTCACCTGAAAGTGAGAACAGGCGTTCGCATGGCACTTTTGTAGCTGGTGTTGCAAGGTATTTACATGCCAGATATGCTAAACATTTATTTGTCCCTTCATGCTTCCGCCACCATTCCAGAGGACGTGCTTCCATGCTGATGATGCTCGTTAAAATAATGCATTAATTAAATTTGTGACTGAACTTGGGGGAGAATTGTATGTCTCCTGTTCTGTTTTACCCACATTCTGCCATATATTTCATGTTATAGCAGTCTCAGATGATGACCCACCACATGTTCGTTTTAAGAACACTTTCACAGCAGATTTGACAAAACACAAAGAAGGTACCAATGTGAGATTTCTAAGGATAGATACAGCACTCGACCCAAGGTTTAAGAATCTCAACAGTGCCATGCAAGCGCCTGTTCTCACTTTCAGGTGACATTGTAAACAAGACATGGGCAGCATTATCTCTTGCAAATTGTAACCAAACTTGTTTGTCTGAGTGATTGGCTGAAGTAGGACTGAGTGGACTTGTAGGTTCTAAAGTTTTATGTTATTTTATTTTTGAATGCAGTTTTTTTTGTACATAATTCTACATTTGTAAGTTCAACTTTCATGATAAAGAGATTGCACTACAGTACTTGTATTAGGTGAATTGAAATATACTACTACTTTCTGTTTTTTACAGTGCAAATATTTGTAATTAAAAATAAATATAAAGTGCGCACTGTACACTTTGTATTCTGTGTTGTAATTGAAATAAATATATTTGAAAATTTAGAAAACATCCAAAAATATTTAAATAAATGGTATTCTATTATTGTTAACAGTGCGATTAATCACGCTTAATTTTTTTAATCCCAATTAATTTTTTAAATTTCTTGACAGCTCTAGTATAAATTGTTTGGTATTCATTTAAATATTGATATATAGGGTATAAGTGTGTGGTTTTTAAGGGGTCTTTGTTTTAAATTCTCCAGAGAGGTGTGCAGTTATTTAATATTATACTGAATATTGATTAAGTGGAACAGAAGAATCCAAACAGGGGGTTGTGACAGTCTTATGAATATTCCCCTTTGGTGCAAAGCTCAGCCTCAAAGAAACCTTAAGAGGGAAGGTTAAAGTTTGGGATGAGTCATGATAGGGACTGAAAGGCTGCCATAAGGACTGTAATATAAGGAGATAAGGACTTTCCCTCTCTGCATAAATCTTGTCAGTTTCTACAAAGAAAAAAAAAACCAGACACAGAAGCCCCCTTCTCCTTTTTATATCTGTCTCCCCATCATTCTTTCATCCTTTGCCTCAGTCACAGACACTGGGACTGCTTCACAGGTTTTTTCTCTAAACCCTGCACCTGCTTCAGTGACTCCATCCCCTTCCATCTCTTGAGTTCCCTCACCTCCACTCTAACTCCTATCTTTACCCTTCTCAACTTTTCATTCTCCTCAAGGTTCTTCCCCTTACAACATAAAACATACCTGGTCTCTTCCATCTTAAAGTCCAGCCTTGACCCCTTATCTCCCATAAATTATTGTTTCATCCCCTTTTACCACTTCATCTCTAAGCTACTGCTAAGATAATCCTCCTTGCATGCTTCTTTATTTCAATTGCCTCCATTGGCTCTCCCTCTTCCATAGCACCAAACATGAACTTGTTGTCCTAACTTTTCTAGCTCTTGATAATCTAGTTCTGTCCTACTTGTTCAACTTTTATCTTATCTCAAGGTAAATTTACATCTTTTCTCTGCCAGTGATATCAGCCATGATTGCCCATTTCTCTGAAAAGCACTTTCACACTTTCTCCCATGCTGCCTCTGACAAGTGGGAAAAGCTCCCAGAAAAATCTGAAAAACCATCACCTTATCTTTTTTTATTCCATCCTTAAAACTCACCTGTTCCATGGTGCACACAGTAAACTGCAATCTGAAAATACTTAGAGGTGGCAAGTTGTGATTATTGACTTGATTAATTAAGAATTGTGCACAAAGGAGCAGTGGCACAGGAGCCAGCAAACAGAGCTTGACTGAAAGCTTGGGGAATGGGCTATGCGTTGGTCTGCTTTTGGTTTTTGCATTTGTAGGGTGTTTTTGTTTTTTTGACAGGAGCTTAGGAGGGAAGGCTATGACAGCTGCAGAAGTATCAGTGGTAGGGCCCTGAAGAGGGGAAGAGACAATGAAGTTGACTGGATGTGGCACCTGTGGCATGTACATTATTCTGGAGAGGGTGTGACACAGCGTGGCCAGAGGGCAGCAGGAGAGTGTTAGAAGGGAGCCTTATTCCCTGTAGAGGGAAGAAAGTTTGCTATCGATTAATGAAAGCACCTGAAGCCAATTAGAGCACCTGAAGCCAGTCACCTGATAAACCCCCCCTGCTTCAATCAGCCAAGGGAAGGAGTTGAAGCAGAGTGGATTGGTGTTGGAGCAGAGAGCAGTTTGGAGGAGTTGAAGTAGAGTGGATTGGTGTTGGAGTAGAGAGCAGTTTGGAGGGAAGCAGAGGAGAGTTTGAGAAGTGCTGCAGTGGACTAAGAAGACCAAGACCTTAGGTAAAGGGACACCTGGTTTGTGCAGAGGTAGGGCAGGAAGCCCCATAAGCTGAAGGGCAGGAGAGGGAAGTAGTCCAGGGGAAGGAACCGCTAGTTCAAGCGGTTTACTGCTATCCCTAGGGCCCCTGGGGGGACCCGGAGTAGAGGGCAGGCCTGGGTCCCTCCCTCTCCACTCCCCTCCTCTAGGACACTAGTGAGGCAGTTAATACCCCAGTTCAGGGGCGAGAAACGGTGCCCTGAACCCTCCCCAAGAAGAGAAAGCGCGAGACCCATCGAAGTAGTGCTGGCAATTTGCCACAGGGTACCTGAAAGTTGCTTCATTTGCATGAAGTGCCACTTGATAGATCTGATGGAAGAGAAAATGGATATGTAGCTAGAAACTAGAGTTTCAAAGGGGAGCGGGGCAGATGATGGAGGGAAGAAGAGAGAAGGCTGAAAGGAAAACTCAAGACTTGCAGATGCAAGCTGGATCAGAGGACTCTGAGAGCAGACTGCTGGATTAGGAAAGTGACCAGTGGAAGCATGTGACTATGAGAACAAGGCAGAGGAAAAGACTGGCTAGCAAAGGAGAAATAGAGCTGAGGAGCAGGTTTGCTGAGTTGGAAAAGGAAGGGGAAAGGCAGGCAGTACCAGAAGATGAGAGCAAAAAAGAAGAGAAGAGAAGAGCAGCTAGTCTTACAAGAAGAGAGGAAGAGCCAGTGGAGATCACCAGAGTTTGGAGCCCCAGGAGGATAGAGGATGAATTGCAGAAGATTGCAAATGACAACAGAAAAAAAGACTTGCAGCCAGAAAGAACAGAAGGGGGAAGGCTGGAAAATTGTACCAACAGGCAGGGGTAGGTCTATGCTACTGGAGACTCCCTACTAGGAAGAACAGACAGGCCTGTCACCAGATAGGCCGGATCACAGAAGGGTGTACTGTCTGCTAGGATCTAAGATACAGGGTGTGGACCAGAATTCCAAGAGGATCCTAATGGGAGCATGAAAGAGTCCACTGATTGTCCTTCATATGGGAACAAATGACACTGCTAGATTCCTGCTGGAATGCATCAAGGAAGAATACACGAGGTTGGGGAAGACGCTTAAAGAAATGATCTTCAGGTGATCTACAGTGGGATTCTACCTGTCCATAGAGGAGAGCGAATGCAAGATAAGATTATGATGATCAACAGATGGCTCAGGCAATGGTGTAAATGATGACTTTGGGATGATCAACTGCTGGGAGGCATTCATGGACAGAGAACTGTTCTTATGTGATGGACTCCACCTGAGTAGGGAGGGAAATAGACATCTGGGCTGGGAGATGGCCCATCTGATTAAAAGAGCTTTAAACGTGGAATTTGGGGTGATGGCTGGAAGATGCTCCATGTAATCTTCCCACCTGATTCGAATACTGAGCGGGAGGAAAATCAAGTAGGAGAGGATACAGTCATGGAGAAAGGAACAATAGAAGGTAGTAGCAAGGACAACGTGAGGAACGAAAGTGTGAGTACCACTGATAGTAACTGTAAGTTAGGCAATACTGGCAGTAAAATGTACCTGAAGTACGGAATCTGGGCAAAGCCAAGCAGAAACAACTAAGATGTCTGTACACCAATGCAGGGAGCCTGAGTACCAAAATGGATGAACTAGAATTACTGGTGCAGGAAGTAAAACTAGGTATTAAAGAGATAATAGAAACACAGTGGAATAGTAGTCATGACAGGAATATAGATCTTGAAGGATATGTGCTGTTCAGGAAAGACAGAAATAGAGGTAAAGGTGGTGGAGTAGCATTGTATATTAATGATGAGGTAGAGTATAAGGAAATTAGAAGCGATAGAAAGGATAAAATAGAATCTTGGTCAAAATCACTTGGGGAAAGAAAGGTAATAGAGGCTCTACTGCGACAGTACTTGAGGGCTGCTACTGACTTCCAAGATTTGATTTGGATATGGATAGTGACATCTTTATTATTTTTAATGAAAAATATTATTGGAAATTTTGTGATTATGGGAGACTTTAATATCCCAGATATTGATTGGAGAATAAGTACTACTAATAATGGTAGGGCCCAGATATTTCTGGATGTGGTAGCTCATAAATTTCTTCACCAAATAGTCCTAAAATGAACAAGAGGTGGTGCCATTTTAGATTTAGTTTTGGTAAGTAGCAAGGAACTCATAGAAGAACTGGTTGTAGAGGACACCTTTTGGTTTAAGTGATCATGAGTTAATTCAGTTTAAACTAAATGGAAGGATAACCAAAAATAGATCTGAAACTAGGGCCCTTGATTTCAAAAGGGAAAACTTAAAAAATATTAAAGGAATTAGTTAGGGAAGTGGACTAGAACTCAAGATCTGAATGTGGAGGAGGCTTGGAATTAGTTTCTGCAACTTTGACTTAACGTATCTCAAACCTGCATCCCAAACAAGGGGAAAAAATTGTAGGAAAGGGTTGCAGACCAAATCAGATGAACAAGCATCTCAAAACAGGTTATTAAGAGAAAGCAGAAAGCCTGCAAGGAATGGAAGAAGGGATGGATCAGCAAAGAGAGCTACCTCTTGCAGGTCAGAAAGTGTAAAGAAAAACTGAGAACTGCCAAAAGCCAAGCAGAGCTGGACCTTGCAGAGGAAATTAAAACCAATAGTAAAAGTTTCTTTAGCCACATAAATAAAAAGAAAACAAGGAAAGAAGAAGTGGAACTGCTAACCACTGAGGATGGGGTGGAGAGTAAAGATAATCTAGGCATGTCCCAACACATAAACAAATATCTTGCCTCACTTTTTCACAAGAGTAATGAGGAGCTTGGGGGCTGTGCCAGGGTAGCTAATGGGAATGAGGATATGGAAGTAGAAATGACCACATCTGCGGTGGAAGAGAAACTCAAAGAAACTTAATGGTACCAAATTGGGGGGACCGGATAATCTCCATCCAAGAATATTAAAAAACTTGGCACATGAAATTACAAACCAAATAGCAAGAATTTTTAATGAATCCATAAACTCAGAGGTCGCACCCTATGATTGGAGAATTGCAAATATAGTACCTATATTTAAGAAAGGGGGGGAAAAAAGGGATCTGAGAAATGACAGGCCTGTTAGTTTGACCTCAATTGTCTGCAACATCTTAGAACAAATTTTGAAAGAGAGAAAGTCGTTAAGGACATAGAGGTAAACAGTAATTGGGATAAAATACAAATGATTTTATAAAAGGTAGAACTGTGCCAGACCAACTTGATCTTTTTTATTTGATAAGTGAGTTTCTAGACAAAGAGAATGCAGTAGATCTAATCAATCTGGATTTCAGTAAGGCATTTGATACAATTCCACATGGGAAATTATTAGTTAAATTGGAAAACATGGGGATTAATAAGATATTTGAAAGGTGGCTCAGCACCCTGGTTAAAGGGGAGACTACAACGGGTCGTACTGAAAGATGAACTGTCAGGCTGGAGGAAGGTTACTAGTGGAGTTCCTCAGGGACTGGGATTGGTCTTGGGACCATTCTTATTTAACATTTTCATTCACTACCTTGGCACAAAAAATGAGAGTATGCTAATGAAATTTGCAGATGACACAAAGTTGGGAGGCATTGCCAATACGGAAGAGGGCCGGAATATCATACAAGAAGATTTGGATGCCCTTGAAAACTGGAATAATAAAAATGGGATGAAATTTAATAGTGTAAAGTCAGGGACTAAAACCAAGAATTTTTGGTATAAACTGGGGCACATCACTTGGAAGCAACAGAGGAGGAGAAAGACCTGGTGTATTGATCAGTCACAGAATGACTATGAGCTGCAAATGTGATGCAGCCATGAAAAAGGCCTAATGTGATCCTATGATGGATCAGGCGGGGTATTTCCAGTAGAGATAGGGAAGTCTTATTACCATTATACAACTCACGGCTCAGACCTCATTTGGAATACTGTGTGCAATTCTGGTCTCCCATGTTTAAAAAAGATGAATTCGAACTGGAACAGGTGCAGAAGAGGGCTACTATGATTGCTCTCTAAATACATCAGAGGGAGAGCAGTTATTTAAGTTAAGGGCCAATGTTGGCACAAGAACAAATGGATATAAACTGGCCATCAATAAGTTTAGGCTTGAAATCAGATGAACTATCAGAGAAGTGAAGTTCTGGAACAGCCTTCTATGGGGAATAGTGAGGGCAAGACACCTAACATGTTTCAGGACTGGGTTTGATAAATTTATGGCAGGGATGGTAAATGAGATTGCCTACAATGGCCCATCTGCAACTGATGTTAGCAAATATCTCCAACAGCTGGAGATGGGACACTATTTGGGGAAGGCTCTCAGTTACAACAGAGATTTATTTCACGAGTGGCTGGCTGGTAGGTCTTGCACATATGCTTAGGGTCTAACTGACTACCACGTGTGGTGTCTGGAAGGATTCTCCCACAACTGAAATTGGCAGAGACCCTGGGAGGTTTTTGCCTTCCTCTGAAGTGTTGGGCATGAGTCACTTGCTGGTTTGAGCTACAGTAAATGGAAGATTCTCTGAAACTTGAAGTCTTTAAATCAAGATTTGAAGACTTCAGTAACTCAGCCAGAGGTTATGGGTCTATTACAGGAGCGGGTGGGTGAGGTTCTGTGGCTTGCGATGTGTAGTTCAGCCTAGATGATCATGATGGTCCCTTCTGCCCTTAAAGTTTATGAATGTATGAGTCTACATGATATTATTTTTGTTACTCTGTCTCCTCCACCCTGACCCACGTGTTTGTCTCATCTACCTACTTTGTCTTGTCTTTAGAATATAAGCTCATTGAATCTTATATGTTTGCACAGCACCTAGTACAATAGGATTCTGATCTGGTTGGCCTCTAGGCACGACCACAACATAATGTTAAATTATTAATTATTATTATTTACATGGCATCCAAATTGTGCTAGAAACTTTACAGATGTAGAATAAGGCCCCTGCCCTGAAAAACATATAATTAACTGAAAACATTCTATCAAAATACAGTCTAAGGAGTAGGCGAAGGAAGCAAACAATTGACAAAGGAATGCAGAGAGAAAGAAGGAATATATGGAGTATCAGAAATTAAATACTTGAGTACAAAGATATGAGGAAAGTATAGAAAAAACACTTGGGTAAGGGGATGTGTGGGGTGTACAAAATTAAACAGCAGTGGTGCTGGTGAGTAGAAAATGAGATGCTGAGCAGTGGGAAGGATTTTAAATGGTGGTAGAGGTTGACATCAAGCTTACTGAAGAAGAAATGTTTTGAGGGAAGGGAAATAAATTCAATTGGAATGGCGTGCAGAGCAAAAATTGATTGATTATGGAAGAGTAGAACAGTTGAAATGAAGGGGCAGTGAACTGATTAATTGGGGAGTGGTTTTCCCCTGGCTAGGGGAGAACTCCTACCCCTTTCCCTTATCCTTTCTCGCTCTCATTCCTCTCCTTTCCATCCATCTCACTATCCATCATTTTATTACGCACATTTATTCTGATTCTGAAGGACATCTTTCTGTCTGACACCACCTTTTCTGGAAGTGGTTTTATACCTATCTTCTTACAATTTCTCTTGTTAATTTTGAGATCAAAGAACCAAATGATGACAAGAGAGGGGAAAAAAGGCAAAAGCTCCTTATTCTCTTTCCTCCAAGAGGATCTGAAGAGAGATTGACAGTACTAGCAAGGTGTTAGTCAAGTGTATAAACTGCTGATTGCAATTGTCATGACTGTCCAAAATGAATAAGAAGAGCAGAAGCATCTTGTAGACACAAAAGACGAAAGGCATATACACTAAAAAAAGTTCTTATAAATTAGCCATGAAGATCCTGACCTATGAAGATCAAATTAAGGGGGGGATGACAATGGTATCATGAGAGTTTAAAACAAGCTAGCCAAAAACCCTGGAACTAAGTTTAGATGACAATTTGTTAGTGTATTGCTGAGAGACATGGAATTCATTATTTTAATAATAATGAAGAATGTACACTGGAGATAATAGTGATATAGATGCTTATTACAGTAGCATCAAGCAGAGTGTCAGTACCCGTACAAGTTCATATATTGGACATGGATTCATCATCTGCTGTGTTAACTCCAAAAGAGTCCTTTCCTCATTTCGTAAATTACATTTTTAACATGTCATGTCTGAAATACAGACACATTAGACTATTTGATCAATGGTTTGGATTATCATTTGTCTGAGGAGGCACACAAAGGTGAAAAACTAAGAGCAACACTATGCAGCCTCTGCCAACAAGACTAATGTTACAATGTCCAGAGAATTTTTACCAATAATAAATAAGAAAGCAGCTTGCTGTTTGATGAGATCAGATAGTCCAAGTCTCTCCAAACCAATTGGTTTTCTTTGGGCTCACTAATCTGTAGCTATAAACATGATAAATTACAATTTTCTGATGACATCTTAGCTCATTCTTTTACCTTGGAATCTAGTCTGAATTTTTTTGGGGTAACAACAACAGCAAATGATATTGCCAGACTCTTAACTATGGCCCTCCTACCTAAATTGTCAGAGCAGCTGACTATCCTAAATGTGGCCTTGTCATGTCATGTCCTTCCTCACTTTTGCCTGTTGTTCATTGAAATTCAACAATATCTACAATAAAAGTCCTTTTTATTCCGCATCCTCAATTTTTGCCCCTACATTGTGGGAAATCCTGACTCTAAACACAAAACATTAGAATTTAGTAGAATCTATAAATGATTAAAGCATAAACAAGCAAAATATGAATGGCTAATTCAAATGACACTCTAATTTGATACACTCACCAAGGAAAAAAGTATTTAAAGAGGCAATGCAACTTGATGGGGGAAAAAGCCACCAAGACTCCAAAGCAATAATTTTAAGGGATTATTTTAATGAGGTTGGATAATTTATTAAATATATGAGATGATGAAACAGACATGTTTCATAGCAATGAACATTTTGGCATCCAAATGAGGATACTCACTGACACAACCCACAATATCTTAATCCTCAACCAAATATTTTGGCTATAGGATAGATCTTATTAAACTCTGTGTCCTTAACAGAATAGGCTCAGTGGCTTTTCATATATTTAATTTTTTTTTAAAGCACCACTGTATGTCTGCTAGAATAAAACAAATAACATGTCCTCTTTACACGCTAGGAGAGGAGGCAGGCAGTATACTTGCAGATACTATTAATGCAAAAGCCTCTTGTAGGTGTGTCTTACCGGTTCTCCTGCACTGCCTGCTGCGTGATGGGAATAACAGATGAGACCCGGGATGGGCTGTTCACCTTTTGCCATGATAACAGCAGAACTGGTGTAGGATGGATGCTTCTAATGTACAATACATAACAGCTATGAATACAGTGACAGGAAAACATGAAACTATACAAGCAAAATGACTGAGAGGGAACAAGGGTGAATACAGGTGGGACACTGAAATGCCAAGTGCTGAGAAATTTATATGAGCACAATCAGTTTAGATCTCAGGTATTTTCTGCCCATAAAAAATTGCACTAAATACGTAAGTCTTTGGCCATTTCAAAAGAACTATTTGACTTAATTAGACATAACATTTAAATTAATATTAACAAAAATTGCAACTTGCAGTTGATAATTTACATCACCTTTTGCTTCTATTCCTGCAAACCTATATGTAATCAGGATTTTTTTGTTCATGAGAAAATGATGTTAGGTTGGAGGCATCATGGAAACATGATGGCTCATTCCTGAGCTTCATCTTTTGGGAGCAGGAATGCTGCTATTATGTTTTAAATAAAAAGTGGCATACTGTCTTTTTGATTTATTTAAAATGAATTCCTTATCTGGATATGGTGATCAACAGCAACTGAAAAACATCAGCTTAGCCAGCTGTAGGGTGGATGAACTTAAATAACCTTTCACAAGCATCTAGCAACACACAAACCTTAAACACGTATAAACTGAATGCATGAAACAAAGATAAAAGATACAGTGCTGCAACTAAAACAATACTATTGATTTGGCAAAACAAAATTATAGAGAAAATAGTATTTTAACTGTTTTTGACACATTGAAATCATAAATTTTTCCAAGCACTATTTTAACAAATTATTGCAAGTCATTTTTCTTTTATATGCCAAAATTTCTAATCCTAGTCTTAGTAACATTTGCCTAATCAAACTG
Organism: Caretta caretta; assembly: GCF_965140235.1. NCBI lineage: Eukaryota > Metazoa > Chordata > Testudines > Cheloniidae > Caretta > Caretta caretta. Next base: position 61,126,198 of record NC_134211.1, on the reverse strand, counting down.
GCTAAAGTAATGAAATCTAAATAGTAATGAGACCTATTTGTTGTAGCAGAATTCCACATCACTAGGCCCCCAGAACACAGATGTATATGGGGGAATACCAGTAGCCTGGGTAGATTATTAGCTATTCTACAACCTACTTGTCATATTTTTTTTCCATTTTAGCTTCGGGAAATCAATACTGTCCTTTTAAACAGAACACTGTGATAGCAGGAAATGAAGTACCACCTACTGGAGGTAATACAGTCAGGCAGGGCAGGTGCTTTAAGTAAAAATAAAAAATTCTAGCACTTCAGAAAATGGTATTGTAAAGTCCAAAAAAGCATTAAGATAATAGCAGGGTATGTGTGGTACCTTACAAAGTTTGTGATAACTACCAAAACAGGGCTCGCATATTGTTGTGGAGCTGGATGGTACTGATTTTTAGACAATGTATTTAAAATTCATCAGTTTGTAAAACCAAAAAACAAACATGTTCCTAAAATGCAATTGGATGTTGGTGGAAAGTACCTGAGATAGAAACCTAAGTGCCTCTTATGCATATGACTTAGACTCACCTTAGCTGCAATGGCTGCAGCAGTTATATGTGAAGAAGAACTGTCCTCTGTTGAGGCAACTCCACTATCCTTCTTCTCTTCCTCCTCTTCCTCGCACTGTACACCTTTGTCTTCTGTCTGTTTGTGTGGGCTGGTGGTTGGAGGAGGAGAAAGAGGAGGTGGCGGTGAAGGCAGGTCTTCAAGTTCATCATGTACTTCCTTTACTTTTACAATGGCATCCCGCAAAAGGTCAATGGCATGAGGTAGAGCTGGCAGTATAAACTGAAAACATTCCTATGTACAACAAGAAGAGAAATGACAGTGAAGAGTTACCTGCAGATGAAAATAGGGATTTGACTTCTCTGTCAGTAAGGAGTAATTGGGGTTTAGATCAGATTTGACATCTGATAAAAACATTAACATCCAATTGCTGATGGGAGGAGAATCAAGTGAAAATCTAATAGCTTAATCAAAGGTGAATTGGGCGCTATACAGTATTATTATTCATACACAAGAACACTATGTTGTGCAACAGCTAAAATTAACCAACCAATATTACAAATATAAAAATCTAGGATGTCAACAGTTAAGTGCCATTGTACACACCATCCAGTAACCAATCCACAACAGTTTATAAAATGATCATTAGCCAAACCACAGAACACATCACAAATATTTAAACAGACATTCAACACATAAACAACCTTTATTCTATGCCTATAGTGATCCTAGACTCAAACTGTCCCCATTTTGCTCCTTTCATATCTAAAGAAAGATTCTTCAAATCCTTATTCACACCATTAGGGGTTTCTATAATCATGCTTTCATATGGTAAGATACATTACTTTTTATTCTTGGACTTTTCCTATGGGCTGTAGAATGACAGACTATCATTAATATCATCATAATTTCTTATAACTCAGGATAATTTAACAGTGACCATATAAAATCTATCCTCTAAACCTCCCTTTGTCCTATGTTTTTCTAAAAGATTGTAAGAAGTTTCCATCCTATGGTTGGAGAAATTGAAAAACTGTAGAGACCCTGTAACTGTACCCCGTAACTGTACCCCTTGTACCTATAATACCAGTCATAAGTGTGATGCATTCCCACAACACATATACACAAACTACCTATGTATTTAGGAATATTTTAACAAAATTAAAACAATCTAGTTGTCTCAGATCCACAGGATTGGTGCTATGGACCAAGCTTTGGTACAGTCTGTAGGAGGAACCCTTTCAGTGTTCCAGGCCGTCACTTGTCCTCCAGGCTAAGCCACATGGCTTCACTGCCTCCTTAGACTGGACCTCTTGGCCTTCAGCACTCCTGCTTTACACCGTAAGCTCTGTTCAGCAAGTGCAACTGAGATAGACTCCTGGTAGAGACTTGTATGCTCTTCAGGGATTAATGGACCTCAGCAAGCATTTGCAGTGACACTCAAACAGCTTTGTCAAAACAGTAGGGTTTGTTAGTCGACTGGACCACAGCATAGGAAGTCTTTAGGTTAGCACAGAGAACTGAAGGTTAAAGCATAGCCCATTCTGGTTAGCCCAGCAAAGCTACACCAGTGCAGCTGTGCTGATGTAAATCTGTAGTTCTGACCTCCTTGGCCAGACTCCAAGTGAGAGCCCTGACTCTTTCCAACAGCCAGCTCCTATCGCCTGCCTCGCACTTCCCAGCCCTTTGTTTTCAAGCTGGGGAATGTTGCTCAACTTCCTCGCTGAGAAGTGGGGAAATCTGTATCCCTCTGGATCATTGGTTGCTAGGTGTCAATGTTCTGATATTGTCTTCTCAGAAGTTCCACTGATATGGGGACTAAGGGCCAGACAGCTAGATGACATCCATACCCATGTCTCTTAGGCTTTGTCTACACTACAAAATTAAATCAACTTACGTTACAGTGATGTACAGTCACTACAGTAATTAAACTGCTGCTGCATGTCCACGCTACGCTCCTCGTGTTGCCGGTGTGCATCCACAGTAGCAGCACTTGCATCGATGCAGAGAGCAGTGCATCATGGGTAGTTACCCCACTATGTACCTTGCCACCACCTAGCACGGGGTGTTTTGTGAATGGTTCCAATGCCTTATGCGCGCAAACGAGTTGCATTCTCAGCTCCCAACGTTCCGAGGTGATGAGGGACCACAAAGGGCTGAAGTAGGAGAGTCAGTCTGAAAACAAAAGGGGGACAGGATCCAGTATGGGAACTGATATAACACCCTCGGGTGCCCCTTCAAAAGTTCTGCTTGGGGCCTCCCAGATATCATTGTGGGCCTAGTAGTAGGGCTGATGCAGAAGAGGGCAGTTGCCTGTACTTATAACCCCAGCTTCGTTTCTTAAACAGGTCTTGGTGCAGTGGCGGAGCCGAGAAGTAGACCGGTTATTGAGGTCTGAAATACTTCTTCAAAGGTGCTGGGGCATAGAGGCCCAGGGACTAGAGAGTGGCCTTAGAATCATTCAGGCCATGGAATTTTGTGTCCATCTGTTGTGAGAAGAGAGAAGTTCCCTCAAATGGAAGGTTCTGAATGGACTGCTGAACCTCTGGTGGAAAGCCCGAAGATTGGAGCCAAGAGCACCTTTGCATGAATAGTGCCGATGCCATAGTTCTAGTAGCTGTGTCAGTTGCATCCAGGGCAGACTGGAGGAAGGTCTTGGCTATAGTTTTTTATTCTTCCACCTGAGCAGAGAATTCCTGTCTGGACTTCTGAGAGCAGCGACTCCTTGAATATAGACACAAGGTCAGATGTTATAATCATACTGCCCAAGCAAGGCCTGCTGATTGGAGATGTGGAGCTGTAATCCATCAGTAGAATACATTTTTCTACCAAATAGGTCCAGCTTCTTTGAGTCCATCACCTTGGGGGTCACACCCTGCAGCCCTTACCTGTCTCTTTTGTGGGTTGCTGCATCCACAAGGAACCCGGGAGGGGGATGGGAATAAAGGTATTCATACCCATTGTTGAGGACAAAGTACTTTTTCTCTGCTCTTTTTGAAGTGGGGGGCAGGGAGGACAGAATCTGCTATAGGGATCTGACTGGACCCATAACAACCTGGTTGAGGGGTAGGGCCACCTTTGAGAGGGCTGCCGAGGCCAAGATGTCAATCAGGCTGTGGGAGGATTTTTTAAGCATCTTCACTTCCAGTTGTAGGTTAGAAGCTATCCTTTTCGGTAGCTCCTGGTGAGCTGTAAGGTCATCCTGAGGCACCGAGCCACACAACACAGCCTCGTCTGGGGATGAAGAGGAAGCCTGAACCAGGAGGAGAGCTTCCTCCTTTTCTTCTGCACCAACCATAACATGTAGCCCCAAATCCTGAGTATCGGTACCGTGTTTGGTACTAGAGTCCAGGTCGGGTGCCAGACGGTGCAGCGGAGAGGGCCTTCTCTTGGACCCCACCAAGTAAGAACAGCTGGAAGATGTCCCAGTACTTGGGGAAAACCCCACGGATTCCAAAAAGACCACTGGACCTGCATAGGTCACTGCCCACTGGACCAAGTACTTTGAGGGGCACCTGCACCGGGATCCAACAGAACACAGGCCAGGTACTGGTATCGGCCCCTTGGCTGGGTGCATGGCTCCACCTCCAACTCCAATGACAAGTCGGCTTGCGGGGATCATGGTTGGAGATATCCCTTGCTTCCACTGGCCGATGCCGAAGGTCTGGGGAATGGTGCCAGAGAGGGGAAGCCTTCGCTGACATCAGCAGAGTCTGTTTCCCTCTGGTCAGTACTCAGTCAGAGGACCCAGTGTGATGGGATGACCACAGAAGACAGCAGCCATGTGGCAGGAGGGCCATAGGAGCAGGGTGGGGAGGGGAGAAGACAACGCTGCATTTGTTATACTTGGTGCTCATTTTCAAGTTTTCTTTGCAACCAGAAATACAGAAGCAAATCTTTTTAAAATGAAATCTCCAATTCTGAAGCATCCATTCAACAACAAATCGTTGCCAATAATGAACAGTGTGTTGTAGATAGAAATAGTTATAATAAATATTGCCAGGAAATAAAAAATGATCACATTAACAAAATAAAAAGTAGCCTATCCTTTAGATGCTAGACTCTACACATGAATCAATTTGCCAGAAAGATTAAAAAAAGTTTCAAAGGGTGCATTTGAATTACAATTCAAGCTAATTAACAGGTTTACTTCTAAATTCTTTGAAAATTAATTCTGTACTCAGTATAAGTGCTGTAAGTTAGGTGAGAATACAGATACACTACATTAAACATAAAAATAATCTTTAAGTGCAAAACTCTTGCTACTATTTCTCCAAAACTATTATTTTTTATAAAACAGTCTTAGAAATACCAAAGCACACAACTCTCTTTATGTAAATAAACTCTAAACCTCAAAAAGCAAAACAGAAGTTAAGTGGTGGACAAGGACAGGAAGTTGTAAGCTGACCGAAAATGAAAAGCAGTGAATCTTTGGAGGAAGTACCCAAAGAATTACTAACACATTAGAAAAGTAAACAGGCTGCTTTGGGGAAAATAAAGCAAGCAAACAACCAAACAAAACCCGGTTTGGTTTTAGTACTGACAAATAGGTTCCAAAAGAGAGTTCTAAACCCCACATTATTTGTAGTATTCAGAACTTTTACTGGCAAACATTAAAACACTAGGGATCATAATCTCTGCTAGTGTAAATTGTCATAGGCCTGATGACATCAGTGGGTCAATGACAATTTACATCAAGTGTGTACCTCAGGGTGATCTGCCCCTCTGTAGCCTATACAATGGTTTAGGTTAAGAAATAAGTTGAAATTAGCTTTTGGGCCTAAGTGTAAAGGAGTATGGGAAATTGAATTTGTTAGTGTGAGAAAGTTAAAATATAATGGGAAAGTAAGAGTTAGCAAGGACATGACCCAGGGTTATTTTACTCATTGCATTTAGGCTATAACTGGTTTAAAGCAAGGTTTTAATGAATGTTTTTAAGAATTGTGAATGTTTATTAAAATGCTATCTATATCGATAATATGGGACGATGTTATTTTAAATACTGTGTAATGTAAAGAGCCAATAAGAAGGTGGTAGAAATACAATTATGGGAAAGATCAGTTTAATGTTAATTAATATTATAAATTGCTTATAAAAGGAGCAGTTTTGCTAAATTGCCATTGAACTCCAATTAATATCAAAAGGGTACTATTAGGTTCTAAGATTATAAGGCTGTACTTCATTTGGTGTCAGTGGACTGATCTTTGAGCATAAGTGTAATTGTATACCATGTAAGTAGCAACTGCATGACTTTAATAGTTTGGTTGTATCATTCGAAGTGTCACTGCATGGTCCTCTACTAAATACATTTTCTGAAACCAACCTAGAGGCTCGAACTTGAAAACTAAGTTGGGTTTTATTGCACCCTTATCTTTAACAACTTAATGCTAACTGAGAACATTTCAACATAAAGGTTATAAAATATTGTATTTCTTTCTTTTGTTGAGGCAAAAAGTAGGAGAAATCTCCCACAAATCTTGATTCTGAGGCACACTGTACAAAAGTTCTCTGAACAGCACATCCCAGCACCACATATATCTTTCCTTTTGCTCCCAGACCTTACACAAGCACTGCAGAGAAGAATGTGCTGGTTTTGGCATTCAATCAAACACACTGAATGCTCTCTGAAGCCAAGTGGAATATTTAGTGTGCCTATCATTACAGCCATAGCCACAACCCAAAGTACTGGGTAAAGTACAGCTTCTTGTGGGTACAAGGGTTTGTTTCTTCCCCCACTATATTGCTAAGGCAAACATAGGGTTGCCAATTTTGGTTGGACATATTCCTGGAGGTTTCATCACATGACATAATCTTTAATTCCTGGAAACTCCAGGACAATCCTGCAGGTTTGGCAACCCTGGTACAATCTAGAGTTTACCAAACAAATTGCTCCTCTTAAAAGATGACTAGAGCCATTTTATTACACTAACAGTTTAATCTCTTAAAAAAATTATCTTTTGAAACATCACACTTCTTTTCATTTATCTACCAAAAAGTAGCAATCAGTATAGTCAGAAAAGTGAATATAAAATACCATGGGACGTCTGCTATTTATGTTCTCTTCATGATTTATTCTCCTTCCATGATAAATAAGCAGAGTTTAAAGTAAAAAATTGATTTTGTCTAATTGTCAGGGATATTAACTAAACAGGATCTAAAAATCCAGCTGGGTACTTTTTCTGACTCATGTCATTACCAGTAATAAAGATTCTGCATTTGGAATTTAGCTGCTGTTTCTGTTGATAGTGAGACTTAAATTCACAGCTCTTTATATTGGTGTCCTGGTCAGAGCTAAGTACATTGTCAGCGCTTAAATAATTTACTAATTAAACTCCAGGTTAATTTATTAAAATAGACTCCAGGGTTCTCTCCTGTAGCTGTGCTACAAAGCTAAGAGGAATAAACACTTCCTTGCACAAGAAGTTGGCAGTTGTGAATCATAAAATATGAAGGAAACATATACAGAGTAAGAAGGAATAATTTTTACACATTTACCTTTTTGACCATGATGGCATTTTAACTTTTCTCATTATTAGGGAAATTGCAGTCTTGCATGTTTTCCAGCTCTGAATGTTAACATCCACATACCCTCTTTTTACCTTCCAGTGACATTTAATAAGGTTATTTTAATGAAATTAAAAGGGAAGTAACAGTTCATAAAAAAGAGTAAATCCTCATTTGATACTTCTGTAACTAACTCATTCAATTCAGTTCATGAGATTCCTACATCTCATAAGTATACCTCTCTATCATGGGTCTTAATAACCTTTGCTGAAATCTAGAGATTAGAATTAGAGATCTTGCCTTCTTAAACTACACTAATTGAGGGGGGGACAGAAAGACAAAGAAAGCACATCAGGTTACAAAAACACCTCCTTTATGAAATTTCACTACATATTTTTTTCCTTTCTTTTTCAGCAGAGTGATCTCATTCTTTATCATTTGCACATATTTCATATATTCATTAAAATAACTATTTCTCAACATGTTGTACAGCTTTTCATCATCCTTTGTCAAGTTATTTGCCTATCTTTACATTATGAGTAACTCAGGGCAGAGACCGTGCCTTCTTATTGTTTGGATAACACCTAGCACATTGTGGGTCTACTGGAAATAGTAAATAAAAATTAACAGAAAAACAATGCCACTATCTCCCCCATAGTTTAACACATGGGACATCAATCTTTAGAAGCTAAAAAAGGGGCAATATAATGTATTGAAATAAGGTCTCTTTGGGATTACCACCTATATACATTGTCAAAACTTTTTCAAGCTTATTAATATTCATTTTTTATTTTTGCTTAAACAATAGTAAATATGGGGTAAAATTCTTATTTTGATGTGAATCTTTCACTGCTGTGATGGAAACTCTAAAATGTAACATAATTGGGGTAGTGTATTAGAATCAGGAAATGAAAACAACTTAAAATAGAAAACTGACCAGCTAGTTTCACTGTCCAAGCTGAGAGAAAGACAAAAAGAAAACAAAGTACATGAAGGGTGAAAAGTAACTTTGAGTTTTAAAATTCTTTCAGTTGTAATAAGTCTTAAATTCAATAATGAAAGAAGAGATTATTTGGAATATATCTATCTTCATAACAGTTTAAAAACTGTTGCCCTACACCGTTTTTTCCTCCCTTTCCTGACCAAAACTGGTAGTAAGAAATAAATGAATTCCTCATACATCAGACTGAGCTGGATCTCTTATTTCTCCCTGAGAATCAGAATGCGGAGTCTTGTGGTTGGAGACAGTAATGCACTTGATCCTGCTTTTGGCGATATTAATACATATATACATGGATTTTTGTAAAATAGGTTGTGTAGCTAATTTTCTGCCATGTCAAGCAATGTGAAGTCCTTCTTATAGGATGGCAGCAAGCTCTAAAGATAGACTCAATATAAACTCTTCTTACCTGTGACCCTTTTTTGCTGCCTGGCAGGTTAATTATGAGAGTTTTTCCTCTGATTCCACATACAGGTCTGAAAAGAAAGAGAAACAGGGTGAAATGTATGCATGTGCCATCTTTCATGGGAAAAGCCCAGCACGAAAGGGCAATTATAACTAGTCACCACTGCCTGCCATTTCAGTTTGCATGCTCTCAAAATGCCTGGTGGTCACATTCCAATCAAGAATTGAATTAGGACAGGGGGGTGAGATGAGCTCAGAAGAAACAGGACCAGAAGCAGCATTAGGTAAGGCAGACAATCAGATTTCCACATTTGATCAATGTAATATAAAGACATTGATTGGGCCAGAGCCCCATTTGGCATAAATCTGTATAGTGCCATTAACTTCATTGTTTAGCTACATCAAATAAGGATCTGGCTTATTTGCTATTTTCTCAAATTCTTTGGTTTGTGTACAACTTGAGTAATGGTTCCAGAAAATTATTTTGACTAGGAACTAAAAATAACAATAGGTCACTCAAAGTTCCATTTGTTCTATTTTATGTTTTTAATTACAGCAAAAGGAAATAATAATAATTCTCATATATAAAAATTTAAACAGGAGGACTGTTAGTACAGCAACCTGGACAGAATGGTGGTATATTCACTTCAAACATAAAGGGCAATTTTCAAATCTTATTCTACCTACGCGTCTGCTTTGCACTTCCAAGAGGCACATTCAGCAGTGAAAAAGCCAAGATGAAGAGGTTACTTGAAGCAGAAAATTTGAGATTAGAGCCTATCTCATCAGCATGGAAGATCAAAAATGAATAATAATAATATTGCTAAGCACTTATGTAGATGACTTAACAGTTTCAAAGACCTTCACAACTTTAGCCATTTATTTCTTTGGCACCCCAGACTACACCTCCATTTTCAAGATGGGGCTGGGGGGGAAGGGGGAGGGAAAGAGATAAATGATTTGCAAAAAGACAAAGCAGAAGTTGGTTTCAAGACCTCAGAATCAGCCCGGATCAGGTTCTCAATCCTGTACTCACACAACATCTCTACCATACAATATAAAATACGGTATATATAATAAATATTACTTTTATATTTCAATACCACATAGGGTATATCTGCACTGCATTGTAATCCTGGGTCTGTGGGACCAGTGCTTGTGGACCTGGTGTTTCCAAGCCCATGCTTGAGCATCCACACTGCATTGTAAACCTGGATTTACAATTACTGGACCTGGGTCTCACAACTGTGCTAATGCAACCATATTGCACTATGCAGACCTTCTGACTTGGATTTGTGGATTGAACTGTGTCCACATTGCAAAATGACAGGGCTCGGATGTGAGTCTCAGCAGGACTCAGGATCCAACCCCCAGGTGGGTCCTGGGATCAGGGTCCTGAGTGCTTGCTGACCCCAGGAAGACAGATTGTGTGTGGACAGTAGGGGGAGTTGGGCTCAAAACTGAGTCTAAGCCTGGGTTTACAATGCAGTGTACACATACCTCTAGATGCCTGAAGTCAGGATTGAGGCCCTGTAGTGTACCTCTTTGGAGAAAGAGGTAGACAGAGTACCTGCCCCTGAGAAAACAAGTGATATATAAAGGGAAGGAGAGATGAATACATCAAAATATGTACATGTAATTATATACAATGTACAATTCCTTTTTAAAAACCATATTCTGCATTATATTTATATCTATTCATTAGATATTCCCAATTGCTCCAAACCCTAACTATCATTTACAGGTGAACATTTGTAGGCATTTATGTCAAAAGTGGGTTCTGAGAAGTATTTGAAGAAGGAGGGTAGTGGCCTTAAGGATCAGTTCAGGGAGGATGTTCCATGTTTAAGTGGTGTCATGGAAGAAAGTGAGAAAGTGTTTGGGGCAGTAGGTAAGTGGGTGGTCAATGATGACATTATTAGCAGAGCAAGGGAACTACTCACATGAGTAGTCACTCATGTTTGTACCTATTTACAGGATCAGCCCCTAAATTCAAAATTTTACCCACAGGTATCTATGAGTGGAGACAGTAAATGCATAGGATGGAGTTTGCCTTGACACTGAAAGTAAAGAAACACTGTGAGCCTTGTCACAAATGATACCCCAGATGTACATCTGTAGCCCAAACCAAAGTCCATTAGCACCACCAGAGTGTACTACAACCTATGGGACCATGAAGCGTTATCAGGAGAGATTTTTTCCCCAGAACTCAGGTAAAGAACATTTAGTCAAAACCAAGAGAAGAGGGAGCAAAGCTGCAAGTCCTAGAAGGTACCTGCCCTTCACCAGGCAACCCCAACATTGCGCAGATCAGTCTACTAGCAATTTAGATGCAGTGATGTTACGTATTTGTGGCACAATTTGTCCTTCTTTATGCATTAGGGAATCCCATCAGATATGGACAGATGCATGTTTTCCTCATGACTTCATTTCAATATAATAAGGTGCCGGGGGTATCCTGAGAGTCCTTTCCAACTTCAGTCACTGACCACAACTGCTCCAGGTCTTCTTAACCACCACTATGCTTTATTATATATTACATTTACAATCATTGCCAGCTTCCCCACTAGCTCTGAGGAAAGGTACAGTAGCAGCAGTCACTTCTGTTTACTTTTGTCTTCCTCTCCTCCCAGCACTTCCTTCATGTTTGCTTACATAGTCCTAGCTGCTGGATACTTCCACCCAACTAGCCTCTCAACTGTACCTTCTCTCACTTAATTGGTCACCTCTGCCAACCACCTGTCTTTCAATCAGTGCTCAAATAATATAAACTGGTGGGGAGTTGAGTGACAGGGTGCTGAGTCAGCTCCTGACAGCACACTTTGTTTCATGAGAAGTCTTTGCAAGAGTTCCTACATAATTTTGCTAGACTTTGTAAATCCTGCTTTGTTGCAAGTCAATTAATAATTTGCAAAGAATTTATGCCACAAGTTTTTCTTTTTTCTATTTGTTAAATATTTGAGAAGAGATTGAAAATTTTTCGTAATTTTAGATTACATTGTTTACAAATTACATTTATTCTATGGCTTGATATGTAACATCTTAATTTTTCAGCTACACAGCTGAGTTGTGATTGGCCACATAAGCCATATAGCATTGTTCCTCTTCTCTGACTGAAGGATTGAATCTTGGTATAAATGCTTTCAAAAAGTAAATCTGAGTACTCAACGGTATGAACTTAAAATTCACTTCCTACAGACATTCATACTAATAAAACTGTTTTGCAGGAATGTCTGCAGAAAACAAAGTCAAAAGGGGAATGAAAATAGCAAAAGCCAACTCGTGTAAAAAAAGTAGGTGAATTGTATTGACTGCCTGATTGCAGCACTTACCCAGCTCTGCACATTCTTCATTAAAAATGTCAGAGATTGGACATATGATGTTTGCTTTTTACAATTTAGTTGTCTAAAATATTAGAGTGTAGCTAAAGGGCAAGAGTGAAGCCACCGTGAAAACTGCAGACTGTAAATGCACATCTCCAAAATGAAAGCATAGTGAACCAATATGTGGGTAGTTTTAATTGTCCCTGTCATTAAGCCAGGTTTCAGAGGAACAGCCGTGTTAGTCTGTATTCGCAAAAAGAAAAGGAGTACTTGTGGCACCTTAGAGACTAACCAGCCTGAGTCAGGACAGCCCTTACATGTTGTTTTGAATAGGGATGCTTTTTTGAATCAGCGTCATAGGGAGGAGTTTGCCTGCTCTTCTTTTTAGTAAAACATTTTTTTAAAAGAATACAATTATTATATGTTGCCATGGAGTCATAAGAGTACCTCCCAATTTTATACAGAGAACTGAACAAATTTTTTGTGAAAATCCTAGGGTGTGGTGGGAGGGAGCAAAAACCAAACTCACACACCCAAGTTTAAGCATCAGTCTGGGAAAAATAAGGTGTCACAATTTTTTAGCAAATGAAAAGGTAAGCCACAGAAAACGAGAGGAGGAAGGGGAAAATATATTTCTTGCTGGGATGTTACTGAATGTTTAGAGCCAAGGACCACAGCTGATTTATGAGGGAGAGAATTTCCCTGGCTTTCCTCTTACACAGATAATTCAGTGTCTTAATAGCACTTAGAGGCTGTACTGCATTTTTCTGGCAGGGTTACAAATTTCCTAGTGACAGGTGTCAAAATGTTCAGCATGAAAGGGCACAGTAGCTTTTCAGAGCCTCAGAATGAGCCTTTCATGTCATTGCTAACTTGACTCACAGAGAACACAAGTCTTGCCTTCAACTGTGCAGTTCAAATATGTTCTGTCTTACAGTCTCTGTACTGCCTCTTGTATTAGCATATTTCAGGTGTAATATTGCTCAGTTTAGAAATTTCTTCCAGGGGAACGGAGTAACAGCTTAAGGTTACTAGATAACTTGCAAAGATTCAAGTGGCAATTTGTCCACTTGACAACGTGAACTGCATGTTTAAAAAGAGATGACAGTATTTCCTTCCTTGTCCCTTTTCCCTCCCTAGTCTGTCACAGGAAATGGCATGGCATGAAAAAAGAAGATTACATTTTGCATGTAAAATTCAGCATTGTCAACTCTTGCATTTTTTCACGAATGACAGCATTTTGGGTGGGGGTGAAGCCAGTCTTACAATGAGTGAGACAACCCAGCCCTCCTTAAGCAGCAGTTTCCAACCTGCAGCCTAATCACCACACAGCTGCTGCTGCTTATGCAGGGAAAGCCCCTGGCAGGCCGGGCCGGTTTGTTTACCTGCCATTCCACAGGTTCGGCCGATGGCCTGCGCTGCTTCCAGCAGCTCCCTTTGGCCTGGAGCAGCAAACCGCGGCCACTGGGAGCCGCGATCGGGCGAACCTGCAGATGAGGCAGGTAAACAAACTGGCCCGGCCTGCCAGGGGCTTTCCCTGCACAAGCGGCGGAACAAGTTTGGGAACCACTGCTCTGGAGAATATGAATCCTCTGATTGGTTGTCTGTGCCACTTGCCCATCTCTGGGGCAGAACAACCAATTAGAACAGCTATAGGAAGAGTGTGTTCTCTCTCTCTCTTCTCCCCCCGCCATTCCTCCTCCCCTCCTCCTTCCTCACCCTGAGCAACCTAAAGCCATTTTCACAGGAGGAGTGAGGGGATGAGGGAGCTAAAGAGCCCTGCCGCTCAGAGAGGCTCTGTTCCCTCCTCTCCTCACTACCTCCTACAACCAATTGGGCCAGGACAGTGCTCCTGCTCCGCTCTTGCAGCATCCAGCCTTGGAAGGGGCAGAGAGGGCAGAAGAGCCCTTGGAGATGCCCCTCCAGCCTGGAAGGGGGAGAAGGGAACCCCTACTGCAGACCCTCCAGGGTGAAGAGACCCATGAGGAACAGGGGGGAGGGGCAGGGTTTGAACTGATGCAGGTGAAAAAGCTGTGATTTATGCTGCTCTGCAAGGGACATGCCCTTGTATGTGGTTTGGAAAGTTTGCATATGTGAAAAATATGCAAATTGAACAGTTCAATCCTATTACTGCTACTACTTAAATTTCATGCTGTGTGTGGAGCCAGAAGTTTCTGTTTCAATATACTCATTGAGTGTCAAGAAAGAAAAAAAGAAAGAAAGTTGATGCAGCAGCAACCTCTACATTTTGGTTAAAACTGGACTTTTACAACAGAATTCTCTGTATTTATCTCCTATGCAGTATCTATCCTCACTGTTAGGAAAGAACATTTCCAGGTATCCTACAACACTACAAATATGAAGAGCTTAATTTAATAAATACTGTGCCTGGCTTTGTATGCCACAGCAGTAGATTTTAGCGGGCTTCCAAACAATAAGTAATACATCTCCACCTGGCAAGGCCTAGGTGGGATACAATGTATAACAAAACTCCACATCACACAGGAAATTTAAATTATTGTGGACTCATTCCTTTCGTGCACATAATTCTTTCTACAACCTCAATTTCATGATTCTTTAATATCTAAATAATTTCAACAATAAAAGTAAGATGACCAACACTGCCAACCTTGCAAATTCAAAAGCAGACTAAAGCAGCAGGCAGCAAGAACTGCAGTGGCCTCTACTGGTGACAAATGGAACAGCAACCCAAAGCTTAAAGTTTAGGTTGCCAAGTGAGGCTTCTAGCCGGTGAAGCCAGAACTGGACATCAATTCCAGCTCAGCCTGAAGTCCTGAGCTGCCCATAACTTCTAGTGAGATCACTCAAAGCAAATAAAAGTGCTCCAAAATTTCAGGACCAAAAAAATACTGTGGTAGTTGGCAACTCTAAAGCATACCAAATTTCTATGGATTCTTGGTCGTTTTGGGGATAAATGAGTGATATCCCTCAATGAGGCAAACTTGAAAGATATGCAGTGGGCTACATGTTACCTTCAGCTGCATGAAGAGGATAGCAAATTGTTGCAAAAAAGGAGACACACTGAGGAGGGGATGTCCTGATACTGGGACTAGAATCTAGTGGTGGACCCAGGGTGGGCGAATGGGTGAGAAGAAACAGCAATACCGAGGATTGACTGGAAGCTGTAGGAAAGGGAGAGACAAATCATATGAGAGCCATGATGTCTGAGACTAGCTGGAGAAGGAGAATGGGAACAAAAAAATCAGGGTGGGGAGAACTGTGACTGCTTGGGCAAGGAGACTGGGACTGGGATGAGAAGTCTGAGTAATGGAGACTGTGACTGTGTATGTATCTAGCCAATAATACTTGGTGATTGGCGATACAGAATTGTAACCCAGATGTTGGGTGCACCTTTTCCCCAACTAAATCAAGTTTTTTAGTGTCCCTATGTTTGGGTGTTGGCCATCTTATATGGCCCTGGTTTAGGGTGACCATACATCCTGTTTTGGCCAGGAGAAGTCCCCTCTTTCAGCTCTGTCCCAGCTAGTCCTACTTTTTCACCAAAACTGGATGTTTGGCCCAGCTGCAAGGCAGAGTGGAGAGTGGCAGCTGCTGCCCAGGCGTCAGCTGAAGGCAGCACTGCCCACCAGCAGCAGTGGAGAAATTTGCTGCTGGCGGGCAGCACTGCCTTCAGAACTGATGCCCGTGTGGCGCAGAGCTCGGGCGTTCAGCCCCAACTGCGAACGGTGTGGGAGGGTTGTTCTGGTGAGCCTTGTGCGCGGTGGATGGTGCGGGGAAGGGGATGCATGATATCCACTGGATTGGTACGAGGTAAAACTGTGTCCCTACTAAGTGATCTGTATCTCAGAGGGTTGGGGGAAAGTGACTTAGAGACAGGAGGGATGCCCCAGGAATTCCAATAAGGCACTGCAGGAACAGATAAGGCATTGGGCTCCAATTATGCTGACTCCACTGGGTTCTCTCTCTTGACCCAGTTCTGTACCCATTTTCATGCGAGGATGTCCCCAAAGAAGGAAGGTGAGAGACTTGAGACCTTCTATACATTGAAGGTGAGGCATAAAATTAAACCTCTGATTACAAAGATAAGAAGGAATAATTCATCAGTCATGATGGTATGGTATCAGGGGAAATTGCAGGAGACAGAGAGCCACTACTTATGGAGGGACTGGAGGCTTGCAGACAATAGGTACCAAATGCTTGAATGAGGTGATACTGGTGATCTCTTCATTGACGGTGCCAAGGTAAATACTGCCAGGGTCAATTGTACCAAAGGTCGTATTATGTCCAGTGTAATGTATGCCTCACGGGTAGGACCAGTGTGGAAATCTCCATATCATACATCTGGAAGAGTGGAGATCTAACACTGACAAGCACAGGAGATCTATAGCCGCAATACATGCTTCTGGCATCGTTGGTACCGACAATGGTGATTGACACTCAATGTGTGGTGGTACCGAGGTGGGGGCAGATTCTCAGCTCAGAACAGCAGATGACATCAGTCTCCATGGTTGTGTTGACAGTACCAGAGTTGATGGTACCAGGGAACTTCAATCCAGGGCTCAAGCTCCATCTTTGGCACCCAAGCAATTCTAAGAAGGCTCTCATAAGGGTTGACAATGGTCTGAGACCTTGCTGTAAGGGGAGCTCTTTTTAGCTGTATTGCTCTGCACCAGCCTTCCAAGTTCAGAGGCAGGTCTCAAAGCACAGTCCATAAGAAAGTCCCACAGCCTCATCTCTCTAGATTTTTCAATTCTTTTTTTGAAGGATCTCACATCTGGCACTTTTCTCTCTCCCAGACACTTTAAGAACTAAGAAGAGGGCTGTTAACAGGCATTGTTACTCTGAAGATGGAACAGTGCTTAAAACTAGGTGACTTCAGCATGTTGAAGCCCTGGTACCAAGCTACTGCCCAGAACAGAAACCAAGACAAAGTTTAAGTAAATTATTCTAAATGGGACAACAATAGTACTACTAGCTAACTAACAATTATATACAACTAACTAACTATACACAACTAGAAAAATAATTCTTGATAGAGGTAAAAACTGTGAGCAAGAGCACATGTAAGGCTCCGACTACCATCCATGGGTGGTGAGGACTGAAAGTGACTCCCTCTTTATAACCTTGGCGGGGGGGGGGGGTGCAAGGAGAATCAGAGTGAATACACTGCTCCAATGGGCATTACTACGGTTTCAGTGTACAAAAGTATGCGTGCATTTAGTGTGGAATAGACATGAAATCTCTCAAAGAAGAATGGGCTTTTGGTATAAAGGTGGAGGCTGAACTGACTCAGGGACACTCTGTTGATCCACAAATTAACATAAGACTGTTACTAAGATGGAAAAACCCTGCTGGAAGAGTTGAAGGACTGGAGACATACCAGGGTCTTGATGTGGAAGATAGTGACACCTGGTAAGCTTAGCATGTGTGCAGACTGTATATTGTTTTATTGTATGTTTTCTCTGTAAGGCTTTTGTAAATAAATGTACCGTGCTTTTGAAAGCTGGCTGGTCATCAGTAAAGACTGTCATAGACCCTTGAAGACAGCAGAATGGGAGGTTCCACTAAAACACAATGGGATGAGCACAATGAATGGCAGGGGGAGTGCAAGACTAAATCCTTGGCCTGGAGGGAGAGGGATGTGGGTTCTGACCCACAGAGAGGTGATGGTTGGGATGCCCTCGAGCAAATCACAGAGGGGACCAGTAGTGCAGTTAACCCTCGAACTGACAAGAGGCATCTCAAATTGGGCACCCAGAATTAGTGTATATCTTTGAACTTCATCTCAATATACCTCAATTCCCCATCTGTAAAATGAGGATAATAATACCTCTTTACCTCACAAGTGTTGTGAAAATAAATTCATTATTTGTGAAAAACTCAGATACAATAGCAATGAACACCCCTAAAAAGCCCAGGAAGAAATGAATAATTTTGTATTCAGAGCAGGGTTTGAATAGTGTGCAGTACATCCTGGGGCCATACACTGAATAAGGAGAAAACAAAAAATTAAATAGTTGTTCATTAGGTGATCATCCTCCATTGTGTGCACTGAATGAAGCTGGGTCAGCTGGAAAAAATAGTTTGTGATCATGTAATTAATGACTGTATCATCATAACGCATACACATAGGGGAGCCACATTAAGGTTGCATACACAACCTTAATTCTGGCAGCTCCTAACTTCTGAGTGCTTGATTTTGCAACCTTTATGTTCTTTTAACATAGGTTTTTTCTGTGTAGTAATATTAAAGGAAAACTGCAGATGAGTTTTAGAGGGGAAACAGTTTGCAAAACCTAATATGACTGCAAGTAATGTGATCTCAGTGTAAAACATTTTGATAAAAAAAACTATTTTAGGATTTCAACATTCCCTATACAGTGCTGGAGATCCAAACCCAATTAATGCTAGTGCATGAGAATCAGAGTGTGAAACTGACTAGACCCAAAGTGAAATTAAACAGTCTAGTTTCACAATCCAAGTGGAGTTAAAGAGAGAATACATTACATTGTAAAAATTAAACTTGATTTTTAAAATTATCCATCTTAATAATCCCATGTATCATTAGTAACTCAAAGAAATATTTTTAAACAAAGAGTATAATTCTTATATTGACTAGTCCAGGGGCTTGTAAAATTCAGTGCACAATTTCAAAGCTTCTCTATATTAATGTGAAGAACCACTGCATGCTTTTTAGATTCTGCCTTAGTTTATGTTCTTTCACTGAGCAAGATGCTTTGTACAGAGAAGCTTTATAAATTATTCTAAATTATTCCTGAAATGTATTCATATTACAGCTTTGCCAACCCCAAGACTTCAAAAATCCTCCGTCAGGCCCTCCAAAATCATGAGAATGACTAAAAAAATAATAATTCTTTTTATTTGCCTTCTGGTTTTTGAGCCTTTAGAGTACACATTGACAAACTTTACTCTGCAGCCAGGAAGGCTAGAAACTTTTATTTTTAAAAATGAAAGCTCAGATTCTGACATAATCATATGATTTCAGGAGGAGATTCAAGAAAAACAAAAAATATTGCAAGACTTGCAATAAAACTGCAAGACCTGGCAACAGTTTATTTGAATAGACAATTAAACACATTGGGGGCAGGAC
The DNA here is from genome assembly GCF_965140235.1 of Caretta caretta. Classification (NCBI taxonomy): domain Eukaryota; kingdom Metazoa; phylum Chordata; order Testudines; family Cheloniidae; genus Caretta; species Caretta caretta. Next base: position 61,107,340 of record NC_134211.1, on the reverse strand, counting down.
TTTAAATGGGAAAATACAGTGATAGACTATCACAGAGGAACAGCAAGCTACCCAATGGAGCTCCTGCTTGGCAACCTACTAGGTTCCTCATTTATAGACATGAAAAAAAAAAAGACTTAAAACTCTGCTAATCTTCTTTTACATGAGACAACTACACCATAATAATCATACCTTACATTTATATAGCATCACAAAGGATCCCCAGTAGGAATCACTTTTTACATGCTACTTAAACACAGCCAAGTCTAGAGTGGAATTCAGTAGCCAATTAACAGTACATGGAACCATTACACTACAGTTTGTAAGAGAACATGAAAAATAATACCATAGCCAGTTGGAATGAGAAAAAATTATTTAGAATTGGCCAGAACATGATGTTAAACATTTGTTATTATACAAAATAGTGACATGCAATTCTTTACAGAAATGGTAAGCATCTTGACTTCATGTCTTATTCAAAAGATGGATGGCATCTTCAACAACACAGTACTTCCTAGCATAATGATGGAGCATTTGTGCAGCACTAACACATAAGAAAATGACCTACTGAGTCACTAATACAATTTTCTGCAGTACCTGTGGTTTTCCTGAGATTTGATGGTGTACATGGCCTGGAGTTTATCTAGCTGGGAACTAGAGGGGCTAAAAGAAGCCATTTGCTGCCTCAAAGGGTTGGTGTGTCTTTTGGCAGACCTGGGGCATCAGTGCCTGTAACCAGTATCACCAACCAAGCCAAACGTAAGAGGAAGGGAAAGTAAAGGAGTGTACCAGCTACATAGACATTCTATTAATGTTTTGGAAAAGGTCTAATTTCAAAGGCCTGTATAATAAATCTCTGTTTCTCAAGACAATTTGAAAGATTTGAAAGATAAATGTCCCAGCCAGTTTCCTGCTTGTCTGCTAATTTCTGTATTTAGTGCTTGAATTGAGGGCGGCGGGCGGGAATTGGTATCCTTTTTGAAACAATGAAGTACAATAATTATATTTGAGACAGCTAGGGATGCGTTAGTATGGAAGGGGCATTCCACCCTTCTGCCCCCCAACACTTGGGAATGGCTGAAGTTAAGGGACATTTTCTCCTCTTCCACTCCATGCACACAGGAGAAAGGACAGCATGATGCATTCTCTCTGATCAACAATAAACATTATATCCCTACTTTTAGACATGTTGTCCATGTGACTCACCAAAGCCTGACCAACTATGCAAGTCCAGGGGCTTGCAAAGTCAGCCCCACTGTAATCCCCACTTTATTAGTCAGAGCTGACAACAAAGAAGCTAAATTATCCCCTTCCTCTGCTGAAATCCGTGTGTATCCAAAAAAAGAAAATTCTTTCTCCCAACAATATATAACAGCATATCAGATATGGAAATGAGAACACTGGGCGCAGTGGACAGAATCTAATGATGCTAACATGGTGTTGCCTTTTCGGATACCCACAAAGGGACAAAGGTTTAAATGGAAACTCTCAGTCACTCGGGGCCCTCACAATTGCACGCATCTGAGTAAGAATTATCCTCAGATTTTAAAATCTCTTTATTATTCATGATTACAATACTCGTTTTATCTATCACTGAAACTGCAAAATAAATAAAATTAAAACCATTGCAGTCATTGTTTCTGAGTTACCCTGAAATATTTTTGCTTTGCTGTTTCAGAGACATATAAACAGCAATCACGTTAACTAAGGCTTTGTCTACATCACGCAGCTTTTACGACAAGGCTGTGCTGCTACAGCCATACTGCTAAAAGCTGTGCAGGGTTGCTGCTGTTTGTCGGCAGGAGAAAGCTCTCCTGCCGACAAAAAACTTTCACCCGCCACGAGTGGCAGCAGCTTTGTCAGCAGGAGAGCACTCCTGCTGACTAAGTGCTGTTCACACCGGTGCTTTTTGTTCGTAAAACTTTTGTCACTCAGGTCTGTGTGTGTTTTTTTTGACTCCAGAATGACAAAAGTTTTGCCAACAAAGTTCCAGTGTAGACAAAGCCTAACAAAAACTTGTTGATTCTACTAAAGCTCTAACATTATAGAAAGATCAATCATGATACTGAGAACCTCAAGAGAATAAATGGGAAAACCCATGTTTCTTTTATGGTACACATGCAAACATAGGATTGTGGGAGAAGTTGTTGTTTGAAGGAAAACACCAATAGGGAAAGAAAAATTATCATCAAGCATCAGATAGTAAATTCCAAAATTTAATAGTTAAATGACTAAAAACTAAGCACATGTGACAGTGCCACTTTTAACTTTATGGCACCTTAGAGACTAATCAATTTATTTGAGCATAAGCTTTCGTGAGCCACAGCTCACTTGAGCTGTGGCTCACGAAAGCTTATGCTCAAATAAATTGGTTAGTCTCTAAGGTGCCACAAGTACTCTTTTTTTTTGCGAATACAGACTAACACGGCTGTTACTCTGAAACTTTTAACTTTCTATATTTTCATACAGAAATATTTTTCTTTGCTTATTCTGGAACATACTGGAGCGTCAAAATAATACCCTTATATTTATCGTACTAAAGGAAGTGCTTTGGTGCTTTATAAGCTATATATACAGGAATTACTTCACTCATCACTGAAATGCAACTGCACTGGGTTGGAATCAAGCAGCTGTTAACACTATACAGTTTGGGACAGGATGTACAGGAGGATACATTATCCAGCAGAAACTGCAGGGGGAATTTAAGGAGGCAGAATTTGGCACATATCTGGGTTGGAATTTGGCCACCTATCTGGGGTTCAGACCCCCTATTCTTAAGATATGTGCCAAGCATCAGTTCTTTTCTGTGCAGTCATTCTACCACCTTGAATATTTCTAGGGAAATAGTTCACTTTGTATTTTGTTGGTAACATTCTTACCTAGAGAGCATGCCCAGAGGAGTAACATTAAGTGATCCCATCAGCATTGCCAGGGCCATCCCTGGGGCCTCTCGCTCTATTACTTCTTTAGTGGCCTGTAATCAAAGATTAAACAGTAGACTGAGTGAAAACAACAAAAAGAAATGAAAAGAAATGTGAAACTAACTAAAGTTTGTATAAGAACATTCCCCATTTTTCCTAAATGTGATCAGCATGAAAGTTTCAGCTGTGAGTGTTACAAACTCAGAGCGGAGACAGTCAGCTTTCCTGAGGTCTTACCCTCTTGCAATATAGAAGATGCCCATGACAAAGACTGGATTCTGAAATTCATCCCCTAAAGAATATTTTCTTGCTTGTGTAAAGAAAATAAACATAACATGGAAAATACAAAATCACTGTTAGATTTAGTGTAACAAATTACTGAGAGAATACTGAAAGCCTTGCGCTCTGGGACCTTTATGTCTGCAGGGACTATTAAGTTCCACTGCATGAATAATGATAACTTTCTCTATCAGGAATGAAATAGCATTTGGCAACTAGGCAAGAAGACTAATTGTAAATGCCCCCTTTTTATCATCATGTGAATTTTCCTGTTGGCTTTTTTCAGGGGAAAAGGAGGGAGAAGTATAAAGCAATCTGAGTAGGAGCAGGGAAAAGAACCTGCTAAATGAAGCCCATGTAGCAGACAGACAGGAAAAATAGTGAAAATGAAAATGATAATGGCCAGGGGATGGCAGAAAGCTGCAGCCTTCCCTATCAATTACATCGGCAAAGTAGTGGTTCCAAACAAGCCAGTGGCATTTGTTCACAGGCAGTCCATATGCAGGAGGATGGTGGTAAAGTTACCAAATTTTCAAAATTTTTTGCATGTAAGGAAATGGGTGAGAAATTATTTTTAAGGGACATGCATACTCTTCTGCTGCCACTTCATAACACAGGATTTGTCATATAGGATTAAATTTATCTATTCTAGTCTCTAACATCTAGCACTGGCCAATACCTGATACTTCCAAAGAAAGTTAAACTCCTTTCTCCCATTCCTTATAATGCATGTGACCAACAGTGTAAATGTTGTACGTGGGAGATAAAAACCTCCTGACTCTTGCAGAGACCAGTTTATGCTCTGAACCATGATATTGGATTACCCTTTTCTTACCACAAATAGCTATGCAAGTTACTAATTCTCATAAAATGATCAAACCCATTTTTTAAAAATGCAACCAAACTTCTTTGTGCAGCAATCAGTAGAAGGGACAGGGAAGCAAGAAACTCCTTGTTAGGAAGGTCACTTTCAATATACTAAATATTCTTTGCATAATATTTTGCAATTTGACACACTGAAAGAATTAAAATAAAAAATAATATGTAAAGGGTTCCATGGAAAAGTTATATATTACAAATCAATTAAATTTACCCAGCATGTTTCATTCAGAAGCAGCAGACCCCAAATGGCTTTGCAGGTGGTTGGCTCAATTGTTGCATACAATATGCCCCAAGAAGATACTATGTCTCAGTGTGCCAACCCTTGTGATATTTGGTGTTATTCTTGAAGCCCGGCTCTTGGAGTCACATGATTTTTCAAAAAAAAAAACAAAAAAAAAAAAAACCAATTCTAGCTCTCATGGTTCCAGATGAAAGCTTGAAAATGTGAGCCCTAAAGGCTCAAAAACCCCAAAGGCAAAAAAACCCCTCAGATGTACTATTTTGAAATTTGCACATTTTTTAAGCCTACCTCATGAGTTCTGAGGGCCTGACTGAAACAGTAGGGCTTGGCAATACTGATGTCTCCACATTCAGAAGGGTGCAGAAATACTACATCACTCCTGAAGTGGGTGCAACAGGGAAACACAAGGTCTGCTGCATTGAGTCTAACCCTTGAGCTGGTGTGTAAAAGGGATGTGAAACAAATGCCGCAACTATAATCCCTTCAGCAAGTATAAAAGTAAAGATTCAAATTCTTACAGTTACAGCTACTAGATTCCACATAGAGTTCACCAGTCAGAAAAGAAAACAGGAATTGGTGGGATCATTGCTGGTATTAAGAACACTTTGTACTTATTTTGCACTTCTCATCAAAGGATCTCAAAGCATGTTGCAAACATTAATTATTTCTCTCTTACATTATCCAGGAGAGGTAAGTATATCCCCTATTTTACATATGGGAAAACTGAACCTCAGGTTAAATGACTTGCCTAAGGTCACTAAGTGAGTCAGTGGCATAGCCAGGAATTGAATGTCTCTTTTAGTCCCTAAGAGAGCATGTTACAGGGCAAACCCTAAAAAAAAGAATATGCCTATTGCATATTGCTTAAGCAAAGGCATTACCACTAGCAACATCTTCCAAAGGTAAATATAATACCAACAGACATAACATATAACCACAAAGAAAAGACTCCAATCTTTCATCAAGATGCAAACTGGTATGTGCACTCAGTCCTGGAAACTAGAAGCTTAGGCTTATGCTAAACCAAAGAATTTGAATGCAGTAATAGAAACTACATTTCCCTTTAGTTCATGCATATAGTGTGTGTTGTACAATATCTGCCATCTTCCCTTCAGAAACAGAAAAGGCATAAAAATGCAGCTTCATGTTTTCATTGCTGCAAAAAGGAAATGGGAAGACATGACTTGGAAACAATAGAAACAAAGCTCAGATCTCTATGTTGAATAAGGTGTTCTGCCAAAAAATATACCTGGTTTGATATAAAATTATCAATTGCCCACTGAAAATCTAAAAGATTTGGTGTGTTTTTCAGTATAGAAGAAATATACATTACAGTATTGGGACAAGTTACTGAAAGTGCATCTTACTAAGAATGAAGAAAGTAGGCACGCTACTGAACTGTGTATGGGTGTGTATATAAAATCACATACACTTGTATGTATTATACACACATATGCCTTTCACCTTCAAGTAATAGATATTTTCTAAGTTATTAAAAATTGCTTTTAAACATAATTTATATATTGAGATCCCTTTTCTTTGCCCTTGAGCAGAGTGACACTTTGAAGATGTCATTAGTTAATGTTTCACGAAAGCTCATGCTCAAATAAATTGGTTAGTCTCTAAGGTGCCACAAGTACTCCTTTTCTTTTTGCGAATACAGACTAACACGGCTGTTACTCTGAAACGCTTCAAAGATAGTGCAAGATATAAAAGAGTGTCACAAACAACGACCTTGCAGTCCAGGGAGTCCTTCAGTGAAATTCAAGCACATTCTTTAACTTCATAAGAAAAATTATCTTAATAAAAAGTCATTGCTAGCAGGCAGATTGATTATTAAATATGCATCGTCTATACAACGGCAAAATCTGAAAGGGCAACAAGTCCAGATAAACAGTCTGACCCTTCGTATAAGCCAATAAATATACTGCATTCCTAGTATGTATGCCTTCATCTATTATTACAGGCATACTTCTGCTAACAGGAGAACATTGCCTGTTCTCACAGCATGGCTAGATGGATTTAATGAAAATGGCTGCTACTAACATTCTCACAGTTCCATCTGCTGTTTAAATCAGCCACCTGAGACTCCACTCTTGGGATGTCTTTAAATAACACATAGATACAGTATGTACAAATCAGTGAGCAAGAAGAATTGCAGTCTTTCTGAGACAGACACATGCAAGTTAAGTAGTTGTACATATGACTGAAATAACTGGGCCTGTCATAGTTTGCAGACCATTTTGTGTTCATCTGTAACACTCTCTTTGTTATTTTCAAGTAGTTTTTTATTACAGAGCTTTTAGCCACCTTTCTTAACCCCTCCTCCGTGGACTGAGGCAGGAGGAGGAATGTCAATATAACATTTGCATCTGTGTCCAGCTCAAGAGCTAACAGGCAGATATATTTACTCTCCTGCATACAAATCATTAACAAAATAAGGTGACTCAGCATCTTGATATTGCACCAATACTCTGGGAGTTGCAGTGAGGCAGTAAAACTCTGTTTGATAACCCACTTTAGATAATTTCCTGAAAAGATCAGTAACCAAATATTAGGCCTAATGAAGCCCATCTCCTTATTTTACATCACAATTCATCATCTCCCTTCTTAACGTGACAGGATTGAAGGGCACTGGTTTTGGGACAATCTGCTGGAGACAGAACATGAAGACATATTTACACTAGAAAAATTAGTATACATAGTACAACAACAGCCAGAAATAGTGCAGTTGCACTGGCACTAAGCCACTAATATAGACGGACCTTTGGTGTTTTTACGTCAGAATTGTCAGCTATCATGGTTTTAGTGTGTGTCTCGCAATATTTACTTTCTGAAATTTTAGTATCACATTTTCTCATGACTGCAGGCATTAAATTTGTGAATTTTACTTCATTCAGAAGGCCAATGTCTCTCATTACTTTCATTGGGGCTGAACCTCAGTCACGGCAGCTACCATTCCCTTCGTTCTCTCTCCATGGAAGTGAGCATGTTTGTTATGTTCACAGTTGGGCTTCTGCGGTTCCAGCAGTACCGGGGGCACTCACCGCGAGGAAGACGGGGGGTTGGAGGTGCTCACTGGAGCAGACAGGCACCACTCCAGCAGATCCGCTGGTGTCTGCATCCGACTGCGCATGTGGATGCATAGCCTTCTCCTCAGATACTTGCAGAGGCGAAGTTCTCTAGCTTCCCAAGTCTGAGGCGGGAACAAGTGGCAGATGGAGCAGCGGGCGATGATGTGGGCTTTGCTGAGGCAGTAGAGAATGTTGGTGCTCGTCACTCACAGAAAAGCTCACACCTTTTGAAGCTGGCTTGTTAGGGCATAATTCCCGGGAGCTTTGGTCTGGGAGCGGTGTTTCCCCACCAGGGGATCAAGTCCTACAGGGGAGCCTAACTAAGTACATAACAAAGCCAACTATATATAACTAACACACAAGTAAACTATACACAATAAGTAGGAATGGACAAGAGTTCTATTAGCCAGCTAAGAGCACCGAGGAACAGGGGTTCTGCCTCTGGCCATGTGGCAGTAAGAGGGAACTGGAACAGCACTGACCCACATAGCCTCAGATGCAACATAGGGACTATGCATGACACGTGTGTGGGTCAACGGACACTACTACAAACAGTTCCAGCTCCGGTGCCTGGCATGCATGCACACCCACGTCTGGAATACATATAGGGACCATCACTCGAAGAAGAACTGAGAGGAAACAGTAGAATGTGGGCTGCAAGTAAGATGCCACCTGTCTTGAACTTTACAGAACACTTTCAAAATTGTAGTGACTGTCACACATCCCACAGGTTGTTAATCAGGAACGTTAAAGTTCCAATTTTGTGTGACAGCAGCCTCACAGGGTTTCAACCTCCCTGCTAGACCAGCATGGAGCTGGCAGAAGGCCTGGGATGAGTTAAAATAAAGGAATACATAGGGGGCCTAAACACTGAGTGAAAGAGGAGGCTCTGGGTGGCCTTACCTTCAGATAGGTCTGCCTGCTGCAGCTGCCACTGATTGAAAATGTGTCAGGAATTGAGTTTGTTCATCCCCAACTGCCAACACAGTAATGACAACAAGGAGTCCTTGTGGCACCTTAGAGACTAACAAATGTATTTGGGCATAAGCTTTCGTGGGCTAGAACCCACTTGATCAGATGCATGGAGTGGAAAATACAGGAGCAGGTATAAATACATGAAAGGATGGGAGTTGCCTTACCAAGTGTGAGGTCAGTCTAACGAGACAGTTCACTTAACAACAGGATACTAAGGGAGGAAAAATAACTTTTGAAGTGGTAATGAAAGTGGCCCATTTCAAACAGTTGACCTTCTTGTCTCGTTAGACTGACCTCATGCTTGGTAAGGCAACTCCCATCCTTTCATGTATTTATACCTGCTCCTGTATTTTACACTCCATGCATCTGATGAAGTGGATTCTAGCCCACAAAAGATATGTCCAAATAAGTTTGTTAGTCTCTAAAGTGCCACAAGGACTCCTCGTTGTTTTTGCTGATTCAGACTAACATGGCTACCACTCTGAATCACAGTAACGGTGGCATTCCCTTGGGGACACAGAATGGCAGGATGAGGGGAACAGAATAAGGAATGCAGAATGGTATAGGGACTTCATTCATAGAAATATCAAATTGAGCTGTTCAGCAGCATTACATCTATACTTCTTTTTAAAGTATTGAAAATCACTGGCAAATACAAAATTTAGTCAATTTGCATAAAATGCTCATACAATAGGATCGTATGTCTCCCTAATCCCCCTCCCCCCCCCCAAAAAGGTGGCAATGCTAGGTGAACGGGAGAAACAAAGGGAATGCAAGATGCAGGCAGGAGACAGAAAGGCAAAGGAAAGGGGTTGTTTGCAGGCTAATGTAGGGTTCAGGGGAGAGACAGATGGGCACAGGAATGTGGAGTGCAGGGAGGGAAACTTAGAGGTTACAGTGGAATGCGGGGGCTGCAGACTAAGAGGGATGGGAATATGAGCAGGATGGAGACTGAAGAGGTGCAGGGGAATGGAGAGTGGCAGAGGGGAAACAAGGACTAAGATACCGTAAAGGGAAAAGGATGGAATATGTGAATGAAGGGTTTGGGCTGGGAACAGGACGCTATGAGGGAGCATGGAAGTGAATTGGGAGTGGGACGGAGACTGGGTGGAATAGGGAGGGAAATGAAGAAGGGAGAGAGAGAGGATATTGATAGGGAAGGAGGGAATGGACATGGATAAATTGGTAGCTTCTCCTACCTTGGGGACTAGGAGGAGATAAGTGGAGGCCAGTAATGTTTATTTATTTCAGAAAAATGGGTTCCCTAAAATCAGGGGTGCCATTTAGAGAGGGTGTGGGGGGCTCTAGAGCCCCCCGAGTTTCATACATGAGGTCTACTCACCATAGCCCCAGACGGAGCTTTTAACTGCAACACAACTTGAGTGTAATATGTGATGAGTTCGGAAGCTGGGAGCAGCACAGCCTTTGGGGCAGGAAGTTTGTTTAGAAACAGAGGAAGGGTGATTAATGACAAGACTTTTGCTATTTTAAAGCAAATTAAGGATCCTTAGATGATCCTGAAAGCATTGGCAGACACTCAAGTTAAAAGACAGGAAACAAAGGGTAGGAATAAATGGTGAGAATGGAGAGAGGTAAATAGTGGTGTTCCCCAGGGGTCTGTACTGGGATCAGTGCTGTTCAACATATTCATAAATGATCTGGAAAAAGGGATATGCAGTGAGGTGGCAAAATTTGCAGATGATACAAAACTACTAAAGACAGTTAAGTCCAAAGCAGACTGCAAAGAGTTACAAAGTGATCTCAGAAAACTGGATGACAGCGCAACACAATGGCAGATGAAATTCAATGGTGATAAATGCAAAGTAATGCACATGACAAAATATAATGCCAACTATATATACAAAATGATGGGGTCCAAATTAGCTGAACCCACCCAGAAAGAGATCATAGAGTCATTGTGAATAGTTCTCTGAAAACATCTGCTCAATCAAAAAAGCTAACAGAATGTTGGGAATCATTAGGAAAGGGATAGATAATAAGACAGAAAATATCATATTGCCTCTATATAAATCCATGGTATGCCCACATATTGAATACTGAGTGCAGATCTGGTTGCCCCATCTCAAAAAAGCTATATTGGATTTGGAAAAGGTACCGAGAAGGGCAACAGAAATGATTAGTGCTATGGAACACCTTCCATATGAAGAGAGAGTAAAAAGACTGGGACTTTTCAGCTTGGAAAAGAGATGACTAAGGGGGGATATGATAGAGGTCTATAAAGTCATGAATGGTGTGGAAAAATTGAATAACGAAATGTTATTTACTCCTTCACATAACAAAAGAACCAGGGTTACCCAATGAAATTAATAAGCAGCAGATTTAAAACAAACAAAAGAAAGTATTTCTTCACAGTCAACCTGTGGAAGTCTTTTCCAGGAGATGTTGTGAAGGCCAAAACTATAACAGTTCCCATAAGAACTAGATGAGTTCATGAAGGATAGGTCCATCAATGGCTGTTAGCCAGGGTGGACAGGGACCCAATACCATTATTCTGCATGTCCCTCGCCTCTATTTGCCAGAAGATGAGAATGGGCGAGAGGGGGTGGATCACTTGATGATTGCCTGTTCTGTACATTCCCTCTGAAACACTTGGTATTGGCCACTGTTGGAAGACAGGTTACTGGACTAGATAGACCATTGGTCTTACCCAGTATGGCCATTCTGATGTTCTTCTATAGAACCCAAATGTATCTGCCCCCACTGCAACCCACGAGACCCCACTCCCCTCCAAGCGTTGAGATAGAACCCAAAAGTCCTGACACTGTCTCTCTCTCTCTGCAAAGTTAGTAACAAAGTAAGAATATACACTGAAATTTTAAACCTAACCATTGTCCCTTAAGTGACTTGCCACAAGATGTCAGAACATGTTATTATTAGAGCAGAGTGGGTCCAATATATATTTAATTTTCTTTCTTTTATATAGGAATTAGATACAGGGCTCCTGTCAGCTAATTGCTAAGTTATCTGCCAAAAAACTAGAGTTTTCAAGTGCCTAAGTAGCCTGCCTGGAATCACAGTTAAAGTTAAAAGAAAAGGAGTACTTGTGGCACCTTAGAGACTAACCAATTTATTTGAGCATGAGCTTTCGTGAGCCACAGCTCACTTCATCAGTTAAAGTTGTCACTCCCTACCAAAATCTGAAATGGAGCCCCTGCCTAAAAGAGAATGTTTCTCCTACATTTCATTTTTATAAGTAAAAATGTAATAGCAAAGAAATGTTTCCATCCAGCCTGAGGTCCCTTTTTGTTTGAAGAGGGTAATATGCTGTCAACCAAACTGATCTATTTTTAGGCATCTTTGATGTAGCTGTGGTTGCTTAGCAGATGGCTTACTGCCAACTAGCTTCACAGAGCTCTCCACTTGCTTGCTTCCCTTCTTTTACTCCATGTAAATGAAATACTAGATTCCCTGAGCTGTAGAAGGCCTCATGGCAGCTTCTCTGGCAAGCACTGACTGCAAACTGATTTAATCAAAAGGCCAAAGATTCCTCTTTAGACTTATAAATGGTCATCTCAGATAGTGTCAGGAGCAGGTCTCTGGACTTAGCTGTGCTGTGGATAAGATGACCATAAACAAACAGCCAAGAAAAAAAAAGTTGCCAGTATCTCAAAAGTTGCTTCTAGAGAAGACAGAAGAGGGGCTACAGTCAGGAGATAGTCATGTACCAGTCTTAAGATTCTCTTAGTTTCAGTTCATCCCATTGCATTATACTGTTGTCTTTAATTACATGATCACATACTAGTTTTTTTTCTACATGGGTCGTCAGCAAAAGGGTTTGAACCCCGAAGCTTTAAAACAGCACATACCTCATCCACTTGAGCAATACCTGTAATTTGGTGGAAATAAGCTGCTATCCCCTATATGGACAAGCCCACATAGTGGGTCAGTGACACACACTTGGCAGTGGGTTACATTTCTATTTAGGAGAAAGCACTGAGCTATTGAGTATTAGGATTCCTGGATTCTGTTCTTGACTCCGGGAGCTGAATGAGGTCTAACGGTTGGAGACAGCCTAGCCAACAAAGGTGCTAGAACTAGGGCTGCTAGGGGCGCAGCCCTGGCTTGAAGAGGTTTCCATCATATACAGGCTTTACACTTTGGTTCAATGGCTCTCAGCCCCCTCCCCCATACAAATTGTTCTAGCACCCCTGCTAGCCAACAAGTAATTTGGCACATTCATTCTGAAAGGCAGCAGTGTGGAAACAATAGATAAGACTTGGCTTTGTCATATTAGAAACCTGTGCTCTGACTGGAGTGGCCTTGTGCAAACAGTTATTTTACCTTTAAAATAACTGAATGGTACTTTGTTTCATCACAAGGTATGAACTGGGATTCAGTCTCTTACTTGGAGTTCAGTTAATTTTCCCCAAGGTTAATGGGTGAGGATCTCTCTCTTGTCCTTCTACCTCCTCAAAAACACAAGGTATTTTACAGAGCTGTCATATGAGTATCACACAAGATATGTGACACCTGGCAGGCCTCTCCAGCAGCCTGAAAGATTTAGGGCACCTGATTTATCCAAAGATTTTCAGCAGATATTTCTTCCCCTATTGAGAAATCCTGGGCACTGAAGAAAGTAGATAGTTTAATCTGGCCTGAGTGGTCTAATTAGTTCATTTCACAATGAGCAGATCTGGTAGGTAAAATAATCTCATTTATGGTGTTTCTCCCCACACTCCTTTTAATATGAAGAGATAATCTATAGGCCTATAAATTACTCATATTCACAGGTCAGCCATTTTAGCTGGTCAAGTCCCTACTGGCAACAAAAACAAATACAGGCTACTTCCCTACAATTGGTGTGGCACTGAGAAATTAGAGTTTAGAGGGATCTAGACTGACTGAAAATTCTGGACTGCAAACCCACTCACCTATTTTTTCTGTTGGCCACCTGGAGACAGGGATCAAGGATGCAGAAAATACTGTCTTGTATCAAAGTTGTTTTGCACCAAAGTTTATATCAATGTTGTTGTGTATCACCACAAAGTTTCCATAATTTGTACCATGTAGAAGCCTTTTGAGAAACATCAGATCAGGGCCCACAAAGGCCATTACATGTTGAGATGTGTCATGGGTACTATGGCCATAAGACTCTCTATGTTGTCATCTCCTGGCTCTTGCTTACTCTTTCTACTAGAATGATGAGGTCCTGTATCTATCCTAGGGGAGGAAGGCTTTGATTTCAGTAGGGTATAGCAGGACCCCTTCGTACCCCAGTAGTCTGCTGAGACAAATCTTTTGATAGTTTTCATGAACCCTAGTGATACCAACACTCGGATGGTGAAAAAGACCTATAGTCAGATGTACTCAGAAGTGGTGTGCTGTATAAACCAATTGTCCAACTGTCAAAACACTCTCAGACTGCATAGGCAGGCCACAACTACTGGCAGGCATTTCATGCAAACATCAGGCACCAATATCAACCCAAAAGGCACAACATGAAATTGATAGTCCTGTTCCTGTACAATAAATCTGAGATACTCCCCAAGCACCAGAAGTATTCCTATGTATGTGTAAGCATCTTCAAAACCCAGAGAACAACAGCTAGTCACTTTCCCCTGAAGAGGCATGATGAATCCCAAAAAAACCCACTTTGAACGTTTTTTTAACCAAATATTAATTCCAAAAGCGCTTGAGATCCCGGGTAGGCCAGAGACTGCTAGATTATCAGGAAGTATCTAGGATACTTTTTAATCCAATGGCACTGAATGATGACCCTCTTTGCCAGGAGCGTCTGGATTTTCTACAACATCTCTGAGATCAGAATGTGTCTGAAATCATTTTCAAGCCAGGAGTAGCAGAGAGAAGCAATGTGGAGGGGTCTTTGAAATGTTCAGAACTCTTTACTGCTATCCCAGTGTGATACAAGCAGTCTAGCATTTTAACATTTTCATCTGCATGAACTAGTCTCTCCTAGGAAAGCCCTCAGCTCAAAGGCCTCGCTACATCGGTTTTACTATTACTGAGAGAACCCTGTTCACTGTTATATCAAGATCAGAAATAGCTGGGTATTCAGTTCCAGTGCAGTAAGGAAGAAGTTCATTCAGCAGTTTGATCTCAGGGAACTGGGACTTGGGGATCTAAATTTGAATGACCTAGTACTTTTAGTGTGTTGGACTGACATTTACAATTAAAGTAGAACTAAGAATAAGAGGAGGTTGTACAAGGTAGTTTGAAGAAGACAGGTTTGGGAGAATAATATCACATTTTACAGAAATTAAGTTATATTTTAACCCAGTTACCATTCTCTCAGATTATTTAAATTTTTGTTAAAATCAGTAAATGGAAAAGCCAGCTAAGAATGCTGTTCTTTCAAAAAAATGAATTGCGATTAATCGCACTGTTAAACAATAATAGAATACGATTTATATAAATATTTTTGGATATTTTCTACATTTTCAAATATATTGATTTCAATTACAACACAGAATACAAAGTGTACAGTGCGCACTTTGTATTAATTTTTTATTACAAATATTTGCAGTGTAAAAAACAAAAGAAATCGTATATTTCAATTCACCTAATACAAGTACTGTAGTGCAATCTCTTTATCATGAAAGTTGAATTTACAAATGTAGAATTATGTACAAAAAATAACTGCACTGAAAAATAAAAAAATGTAAAACTTTAGAACCTACAAGTCCACTCAGTCCTACTTCAGCCAATCGCTCAGACAAATAAGTTTGGTTACAATTTGCAGGAGATAATGCTGCCCACATCTTGTTTACAATGTCACCTGAAAGTGAGAACAGGCGTTCTCATGGCATTGCTGTAGCCGGCATTGCAATATATTTATGTGCCAGATATGCTAAAGATTCACATGTCCCTTCATGCTTCAACCACCATTCCAGAAAACATGCGTCCATGCTGATGACAGGTTCTGCTCGATAATGATCCAAACCAGAGCAGACCGACATGTTCATTTTCATCATCTGACTCAGATGCCACCAGCAGAAGGTTGATTTTCTTCTTTGGTGGTTCGGGTTCTGTAGTTTCCACATTGGAGTGTTGCTCTTTTAAGACATCTGAAAGCATGCTCCACGCCTCAGCCCTCTCAGATTTTGGAAGGCACTTCAGATTCTTAACCCTTGAGTCGAATCCTTGGAAATCTCACATTGGTACCTTCTTTGAGTTTTGTCAATTCTGCTGTGAAAGTGTTCTTAAAATGAACAACACGTGCTGGGTCATCATCCAAGACTGCTATAACGTGAAATATATGGCAGAATGTAGGTGAAACAGAACAGGAGACATACAATTCTCCCCCAAGTTCAGTCACAAATTTAATTAATGTATTATTTTTTAACAAGCATCATCAGCATGGAAGCATATCCTCTGGAATGGTGGCTGAAGCATGAAGGGGCATATGAATGGTTAGCCTATCTGGCATGTAAATACCTTGCAAGGCCTGTTCCCACTTTCAGGTGACATTGTAAATAAGAAGCAGTCAGCAGTATCTCCCGTAAATGTAAACAAACTTGTTTGTCTTAGCAATTGGCTGAACAAGAAGTAGGACTGAGTGGACTTGTAGGCTCTAAAGTTTTACATTGTTTTGTTTTTGAGTGCAGTTATGTAACCAAAAAAAAAAATCTATATTTGTAAGTTACACTTTCACAATAAAGAGACTGCACTACAATACTTGTATGGGCTGAATTGGAACATACTATTTCTTTTGTTTATCATTTTTACAGTGCAAATATTTGTAATAAAAATAATATAAAGTGAGCACAGTACACTTTGTATTATGTGTTGTAATAGAAATCAATATATTTTAAAATGTAGAAAAATATCCAAAAATATTTAATAAATTTCAGTTGGTATTCTATTGCTTAACAGTGCAATTAAACACTGGATGCCTCAGGGGAATGAAAATAAACAGCTTAATAAAAATGAAAGGAAAACACAGAAGTATTAAATTGATGACTCAGAATCAAATGAAATAATAACACACACACCCCAATTCCCAAAACTTCAACATTTCTCAAATAGATATTTAAGAATTTTCAGTTGGAACCATTGCCAACATGCAAACATTCGTCCCAGCAATTACAGCAGATTGCCAACCACCGCTTCTCAGTTATATTACAAGGCATTTAATATCCTGCTGAATTTACTGACTGTAGTCTGTCAAAGTGGGTGGAAAAAGGTGATAATAAGTCTGAGATTAGAGGGAAAAAATGTTTACAACAGCCATGGGGGAAAAAATCACATGTATTCTGTAATTTAGAGGGCAAAACAAGCTATCAGAAAGATCCCTCTTTCTCCTTATTAATTTAATGTCTCAGTATCTGTGTAAGATTTTAGTAGAGACTTCTATTTCAGGAACCATTGAGAGGTGAAAGCATTATATTGATGAATAGCTTGACAAGTAATTTAAAAAGAAATTGTGTCACTAGGCATGGTTTTATATTTATTTAGCCGCACTATACAGTAAAGAGCTCAGCCTGACACTGGTTATGTGTCATCCTGATCCTTATAGAAATGCCTTTGTTCCTATTGACACTAAATATTTCTATCTGTGCATTCTGCTTAAAGAAACAACTATTGAGAGCTTGCTCTAGTCTATATATACACTCACGGAAATTCACAGACTGGTATGCCAGTTCAGCACCAACACCATGTTCCCATTGTCACAAATTATTGCACATCTGAATGTAGTTGGGAGTTTCCCATGTCCCTGACATGTGCAAACTGAAGACCAGATTTCCATTGTTGAAAGTGGTGTTCAGACCACATTAATATCAGCTCACGAAATAAATAATAATAATATAATATATAATAATATAATATATAATATAATATAATAATAATTAATAATAGCTCACGAAAGCTCATGCTCAAATAAATTGGTTAGTCTCTAAGATGCCACAAGTACTCCTTTTCTTTTTGCGAAGACAAACTAACACGTCTGTTACTCTGAAACCTGTCATTAATATCAGGGCTCCCTATTGATCCATGTAGGGAACAAAAGTATCATAGCAGTGACCATTGTTTGATAAATTGGAACATGGGGAAAAATGCACTAGTACTCTTCTGCCTTCTCTTTCTCTTCCTGCATCCGTCACCCCCTGCTCCCCTGACAAGCATTCCCATAATCCTCCTCACTTTGCCATATCTATTCATCACCCCATATACCCCTCCCTTCGGCCTGGTGCATCAGATCCAAGAGCAGGGAGCCAATCCAATGTCCTTCTTGTTTGTGAACTGAGAACTTTTGACATACGAGTACAATTCCCCTCACTTTGTCTACTAATTTCAATCAAATTACAACATGCAAATTAACTGGAGAAGAAATGCGATGACTTGTTGAGTTACCACTGGTGTCATAATGACAATACTTGAGAACGACTTGAGCTCTGACCCAGCTCTGACTATAATCATAACGGTTAGAAGCAATTATTAATAACTTTTCTTACTTAACCCTAATTTCTCCAAATGTATCCTATTAATAAGTTTTTAATTAGTATTAACTAAATGGAAAGTGTGAAGGATTTATGGGGAATTAAAGGGAAGAAATAAGACTCAGAGCAACATTTTTTAAAGAGCCTGTTTTTAAAACTAATTATTGACTTGATAATCTTCAAAAAAACAACAACAATCTTTACTCTTAGATTAAGATCACATGCTATAAATATGAAGAAGATACACTGTATTCTTCATACAAAAGAAGGAGGCTGAATACTTGTTTTATGGGACAATGTCAAAAGAAGTTTAACTATGACAGTGTGACAAGATTCTCTGATTCTCATCAACAAGTTTCTGTTTAAATTCTTAGGTAGCCATGCTTGTGGATACTTGATAACAAACAGATCAAACAAAAATATTATTTTCATAGTCATATTTTCCCGCTCACGAATTGCTGTGCTTCCCAAGTCAGCCCCATTTTATGGCAGACTGAATTAACAAGTCCTTAACTTTTTAAATAACTTATTCCACTTAAGGGAGGATGAAAGATAAAGGCAGTGGTGCAACTGCAATATGGTATAAACTCATCTTTAAAATGTTATTTTATCTTTACTTTCTTACCCTCTCCATCTTTCCACAATAACTTTATACTGATCACAATTTTATCTAAAATGTTTATTCATGTCAACTTTTAAAAGATTCTTTTCAGTCTTTCTTTTAATGTCTGAATTGTTAAAGAGCAAATATAATTCACTTTAGGGAAACTTCCCTACCAATTTAGTAGAGGAGGGAAAGAAGCTGGTAAAAATCATAGAGACTCTCTACTCCCAGGCATTTATCCTGCTTTCCCTTAAAGCATATTGTTAACTGTGATAAATACAGACTGGGGAGGAGAAATAGGACAGTGCAATTTACAGGGTTCAAAAATTTAAAGTTTGTTTTTTTTTTTAAGAGGAAGAAAAGAACATATGAACGGCCATACTGGGTCAGACCAAAGGTCCATCTAGCCCAGTATCCTGTCTTATGACAGTGGCCAATGCCAGATGCTTCAGAGGGAATAAACAGAACAGGTAATCATCAGCTGATCCATCTCCTGTCGCCCATTCTCAGCTTCTGACAAACAGAGGCTAGGGACACCATCCCTGTCCATCCTGCCTAATAGCCATTGATGGACCTATCCTCCATGAATTTATCCAGTTCATTGTTGAACCGTTATTATAGTCTTGGCCTTCACAACATCCTCTGGTAAAGAGTTCCACAGGTTGACTGTGCATTGTGTGAAGAAATACTTCCTTTTGTTTGTTTTAAACCTGCTGCCTATTAATTTCATTTGGTGACCCCGAGTTGTTGTGTTATGAGAAGGAGTAAATAACACTTCTTTATTTACTTGCTCCACACCAGTCATGATTTTATAGACCTATATCATATCCCACCTTAGTTGTCTCTTTTCCAAACTGAAAATCCCAATCTTATTAATCTCTCCTCATACGGAAGCTGTTCCATACCCCTAATAATTTTTGTTGCCCTTTTCTGAACTTTTTCCAATTCCAGTGTATCTTTTTTGAGATGGGGAGACCACATCTGCATGCAGTATTCAAGATGTGGGCATACCATGGATTTCTATAGGGGCAACATGATATTTTCTGTTTTATTATCTATCCCTTTCTTAATGATTCCCAAGATTTTGTTTGCTTTTTTCATTGCCGCTGCACATTGAATGGATGTTATCAGAGAACTATCCACAATGACAGGTTTCAGAGTAGCAGCCGTGTTAGTCTGTATCTGCAAAAAGAACAGGAGTACTTGAGGCACCTTAGAGACTAACAAATTTATTAGAGCATAAACTTTTGTGGGCTACAGCCCACTTCATCGGATGCATAAAATGGAAGATATAGTAAAAAAAAAAAATATATATATATATATACACACACACACACACACACATATGGGATAAGTTGGAAGTTACCATACAAACTGTGATAGGCTAATTAGTTAAGATGAGCTATTATCAGCAGGAGAAAAAAACTTTTGTAGTGATAACCAAGAACTTGATTATCCGAGTGCGTGTTTGCTGAGTGAGTATCCGAGTGTGTGTTTGCTGGGAGGGCAGTTTGAAAGCCTGAGCGAGTGCCTGATTGGGTGGTAGCCTGCAGGGGGCAGGTATTGGGGGTGTCTGTTTGTTTGTTTCAGGGAAGCCTGGCTGTTTAAAAATAGCCAGAGCTCCGCGAACCAGCTGAGCGGCGGCAAACCAGCTGAGCAGCGGGGAAGAGCAGAACATCACACAGCAGGAGTTTGCCTAGGAGTTTGCCTGGGGTGAGCCCAGTGAGGCTTACATCTTGCCAGCTTCTCTGAGGAAGCTCAAAGTAGGAAGGTGATATGGGGTGGGGGGGTTCAGCTGCTGTTACCTGCACAGGATGTGCCATGTTTGTCTTTCTTCCACAGGACAGAAGCGACTTTGTCTGTACAAAGTGCAAGCTAGTATCCATATTGGAAGAGAAGATCGAAGGTCTGGAGCAGCAGATATCGACCCTGCGTTGCATACGAGAATCTGAGGATTTTCTGGACAAAAGTCAGGATATGCTTCTACGGGCACAAAGCTCTAAAGATTTAGAGCAGGTTGCACAGCGGAGCCAAGAGGCCTGTGAAGAAGCTTGGCAACATGTGACCTCCAGAAGAAGAAGGGGGAATGTCCAGGTACCAGCAACGCAGACACAGGTAAGTAACCGTTTTCATGTTCTCTCCACAGGTACCATTGCGGAGAGTGGACCAGATGATACGTCTGGGGGGAGAAAGCAGAAGGAGACTCCGCTGGTTGGAAGGCATGAGATGCGCTGTCCTGAGGTTGGGGGTTCCACGACCACCACTCCCAAGAGAAGGAGGCGGGTGGTGGTGGTCGGGGACTCTCTCCTCAGGGGGACTGAGTCATCTATCTGCCGCCCTGACTGGGAAAACAGAGAAGTCTGCTGCTTGCCAGGGGCTAAGATTCGCGATGTGACGGAGAGACTGCCAAGACTCATCAAGCCCTCGAATTGCTACCCCTTCCTGCTTCTCCACGTGGGCACCAATGATACTGCCAAGAATGACCTTGAGCGGACCACTGCGGACTACGTGGCTCTGGGAAGAAGGATAAAGGAGTTTGAGGCGCAAGTGTGTTCTCGTCCATCCTCCCCGTGGAAGGAAAAGGCCGGGGTAGGGACCGTCGAATCGTGGAAGTCAACGAATGGCTACGCAGGTGGTGTCGGAGAGAAGGCTTTGGATTCTTTGACCATGGGATGGTATTACATGAAGGAGGAGTGCTGGGCAGAGACGGGCTCCACCTAACGAAGAGAGGGAAGAGCATCTTTGTGAGCAGGCTGGCTAACCTAGTGAGGAGGGCTTTAAACTAGGTTCACTGGGGGAAGGAGACCAAAGCCCTGAGCTAAGTGGGCAAGTGGGATACCGGGAGGAAGCACAGGCAGGAACGTCTGTGAGGGGAGGGCTCCTACCTCATACTGAGAATGAGGGGTGATCAGCAGGTTATCTCAAGTGCCTATATACAAATGCACAAAGCCTTGGAAACAAGCAGGGAGAACTGGAGGTCCTAGTGATGTCAAGGAATTATGACGTGATTGGAATAACAGAGACTTGATGGGATAACTCACATGACTGGAGTACTGTCATGGATGGTTATAAACTGTTCAGGAAGGACAGGCAGGGCAGAAAAGGGGGGGGAGTAGCACTGTATGTAAGGGAGCACTATGACTGCTCAGAGCTCTGGTACGAAACTGCAGAAAAACCTGAGTGTCTCTGGATTAAGTTTAGAAGTGTGAGCAACAAGAGTGATGTAGTGGTGGGAGTCTACTATAGACCACCGGACCAGGGGGATGAGGTGGATGAGGCTTTCTTCAGGCAACTTGCAGAAGCTACTAGACCGCAAGCCCTGGTTCTCATGGGCGACTTTAAACATCCTAATATCTGCTGGGAGAGCACTATAGCAGTGCATAGACAATCCAGGAAGTTTTTGGAAAATGTAGGGGACAATTTCCTGGTGCAAGTGCTGGAGGAGCCAACTAGGGGCAGAGCTCTTCTTGACCTGCTGCTCACAAAACGGGAAGAATTAGTAGGGGAAGCAAAAGTGGATGGGAATCTGGGAGGCAGTGACCATGAGTTGGTCGAGTTCTGGATCCTGACACAGGGAAGAAAGGTAAGCAGCAGAATACGGACCCTGGACTTCAGGAAAGCAGACTTCGACTCCCTCAGGGAACTGATGGGTAGGATCCCCTGGGGGACTAACATGAAGGGGAAAGGAGTCCAGGAGAGCTGGCTGTATTTCAAGGAATCCCTATTGAGGTTACAGGGACAAACCATCCCTATGTGTCGAAAGAATAGTAAATATGGCAGGCGACCAGCTTGGCTTAACAGTGAAATCCTTGCTGATCTTAAACACAAAAAAGAAGCTTACAAGAAGTGGAAGATTGGACAAATGACCAGGGAAGAGAATAAAAATATTGCTTGGGCATGTAGGAATGAAATCAGGAGGGCCAAATCACACCTGGAGCTGCAGCTAGCAAGAGATGTTAAGAGTAACAAGAAAGGCTTCTTCAGGTATGTTGGCAACAAAGAAGAAAGCCAAGGAAAGTGTGGGCCCCTTACTGAATGAGGGAGGCAACCTAGTGACAGAGGATGTGGAAAAAGCTAATGTACTCAATGCTTTCTTTGCCTCTGTCTTCATGAACAAGGTCAGCTCCCAGACTGCTGCGCTGGGCAACACAGCATGGGGAGTAGGTGTCCAGCCCTCTGTGGAGAAAGAGGTGGTTAGGGACTATTTAGAAAAGCTGGACATGCACAAGTTCATGGGGCTGGATGCGTTGCATCCGAGAGTGCTAAAGGAATTGGCAGCTGTGATTGCAGAGCCATTGGCCATTATCTTTGAAAACTCGTGGCGAACGGGGGAAGTCCCAGATGACTGGAAAAAGGCTAATTAGTGCCAATCTTTAAAAAAGGGAAGGAGGAGGATCCTGGGAACTACAGGCCAGTCAGCCTCACCTCAGTCCCCGGAAAAATCATGGAGCAGGTCCTCAAGGAATCTATCCTGAAGCACTTACACGAGAGGAAAGTGATCAGGAGCAGTCAGCATGGATTCACCAAGGGAAGGTCATGCCTGACTAATCTAATCGCCTTCTATGATGAGATTACTGGTTCTGTGGATGAAGGGAAAGCAGTGGATGTATTGTTTCTTGACTTTAGCAAAGCTTTTGACATGGTCTCCCACAGTATTCTTGTCAGCAAATTAAAGAAGTATGGGCTGGATGAATGCACTATAAGGTGGGGAGAAAGTTGGCTAGATTGTCAGGCTCAACGGTTAGTGATCAATGGCTCCATGTCTAGTTGGCAGCCGGTATCAAGTGGAGTACCCCAAGGGTCGGTCCTGGGGCCGGTTTTGTTCAATATCTTCATAAATGATCTGGAGGATGGTGTGGATTGCACTCTCAGCAAATTTGCGGATGATACTAAACTAGGAGGAGTGGTAGATACGGTGGCAAGTAGGGATAGGATACAGAGGGCCCTAGACAAATTGGAGGATTGGGCCAAAAGAAATCTGATGAGGTTCAAGGACAAAGATAAGTGCAGGGTCCTGCACTTAGGACGGAAGAATCCAATGCACCGCTACAGACTAGGGACCAAATGGCTAGGCAGCAGTTCTGCGGAAAAGGACTTAGGGGTGACAGTGGACAAGAAGCTGGATGTGAGTCAACAGTGTGCCCTTGTTGCCAAGAAGGCCAATGGCATTTTGGGCTGTATAAGTAGGGGCATAGCCAGCAGATGGAGGGATGTGATCATTCTCCTCTATTTGACATTGGTGAGGCCTCATCTGGAGTACTGTGTCCAGTTTTGGGCCCCACACTACAAGAAGGATGTGGATAAATTGGAGAGAGTCCAGCGAAGGGCAACAAAAATGATTAGGGGTCTAGAACACATGACTTATGAGGAGAGGCTGAGGGAGCTGGGATTGTTTAGCCTGCAGAAGAGAAGAATGAGGGGGGATTTGATAGCTGCTTTCAACTATCTGAGAGGTGGTTCCAAAAAGGATGGTTCTAGACTATTCTCAGTGGTAGAAGATGACAGGACAAGGAGTAATGGTCTCAAGTTGCAGTGGGGGAGGTTTAGGTTGGATATTAGGAAAAACTTTTTCACTAGGAGGGTGGTGAAACACTGGAAAGGGTTACCTAGGGAGGTGGTAGAATCTCCTTCCTTAGAAGTTTTTAAGGTCAGGCTTGACAAAGCCCTGGCTGGGATGATTTAATTGGGGATTGGTCCTGCTTTGAGCAGGGGGTTGGACTGGATGACCTCCTGAGGTCCCTTCCAACCCTGATATTCTATGATTCTATGTATATCTATCTATCTATCTATCTATATCTCTATCTCTCTTACTATATGTTCCATTCTATGCATCCGATGAAGTGGGCTGTAGCCCACGAAAGCTTATGCTCTAATAAATTTGCCGCCAAGATCTCTTTCTTGAGTTGTAACAGCTAATTTAGACCCCATCATTTTATATTTATAGTTGGGAATATGTTTTCCAATGTTCATTACTTTGCATTTATCAACACTGAATTTCATTTGCCATTTTGCGCCCAGTCACCCAGTTTTGTGAGATCCCTTTGTAGCTCTTCGCTGTACAAAAAGCAACCAGATGGCATGTAAACAACTGTGTGGAATGAGCATAGATCAGATTCTTGCAGGAGAGGAAACGAAGAGAGAAAGGGAGAAGAGAGCAACTCAAGATTAACAGGTATTTATTTTTTCCTTTGCAGCGTTACAAAGAAATACAGTGAAATCATACATTGGAAATTAGATACAACAATACACCATTTTAGTGAAGTTGAATGAAAGTCCCAAATTCTTTCAAACATGTTCAATTTATAGTTTAATTAGGATGAAACTTCTCTTACCCAAGGTTTTCAGAGATAGTAACGCTATGTAAATTGGGTGAAATAGTGGCTCCATTGAGGTTCATGGCAATATCCTGACTGACTTCAGTGGAGCCTGGATTTCATTCATTGTGTTTATTAGTTGTTTTTCTTATTGGAGTTGTTAAATGATAATCACAGACTATCAGTGGATTGTTTCTTGTTTGTTTTTTCCCTTTGGAAATAATTGCAAGTTCAGCAACTCCTAACAACTCACTACTATCTCTGAAAACCTTGGGTAAGAGAATCAGCTCTTCACTAGGTGTTAAATTGATGTTATAAGTGATGTTTCACAGCATGATCTACACCATACTGACTTTCTTTCACTGTTGTGTAACAGAGGTGAAATATACAGTATACATTCAAGAGGCACTGCCAAATTTGAGAACAAAAAACAGTAGAAGTCTATTTAGTAGTTTTTTTTTTTTAACCTTCTGTGGTGTTACTATTTCATGGAATCTTATGATAGGTTTAAAGATGTAGGGGCTAAATAAAGTCCTTTTGAAACGTGTCACTCACAATTCTACAATGACTGTGACTGGCTTAATAATTAATAAGGAGTTGTAGCTCTGAAAAAATACACAGCCTAGTATGGGGAGCTCAGTCTTAATTTGGTGAGTTTATAGTTTCTTCAGACTACATTTGCATATTAGAGATAAGTCTGGCTAGTTTGCTTCATTTTATACAAAGTAAGTCCCACTCTTGGGCTCCTGGATAATTACCAAAAGGGACCTCAGGAAGGTAAAAAGTGGGGACCCTGAGCCACATACTCCAGCCCCCTCCACAAAAACAAGACCGTCATTTTTGCTCAGCGGTGGCCTTAATTCTCATGAAAGGAAAGGACCTTGCTTTTTGAGGAGCCTCACCCCTCAAATAACCCATCAGTCAAGAGCGCTGTACCCAAATATCCTTTCATGGTGGACACAACAAAAATTAAAGATCTTTACCTGTAATTATTCCTCTCTGACGATATCTTGCGGGATTCTTACTCCTGGGCATTAGCTCCTTAGTTTC